>NC_081295.1:45520000-46145000 GCF_030435805.1 Mustela lutreola | reverse complement strand
AAGAAACAAATGAAAACAAATTCTAAGATGGTAGACTTTAAATCATATGAGCAATTACATTAAATATGAAAAGACTGAACATTTTAACTACAAGTCAGATGTTATTAGATTGACCAAAAGAAGACTCTACAATATTTTTATAATGAACTTTATATATTAAGACATAGAACAGTTGAAACATAGAACAATAATGAAAACATAAATATCTTAAACCATGTAAACACTAACTGTAAGAAACTTAAAAATTAAGGTTATATTTATAAAAATTATAGCTGTGGATATAATAGCAAAGACGACTCCAAGGCAAAATATATTATCAGGTACAAAGAGGGGCATTTAATAATGATAAAAGGACCAAGTTAGTCGGAAGGTATAATAATCCCTGATGGGCATGTTCTTGATAGTATAACTTCAAATAGAAAGTAAAAATTGACAGAAATAAGTAGGTAAATCCATAATTATAATTGGAGATTTTAAAATATTTCTTTCTGTAATGGGTGAAAAGACAGACAAAAATTACTAACAAGATATAAGATATGAACAATCTGACTTAAGTGGACATTTGCAAAGTACTTATAGATTTTTACAGCCAACAACTATGAAAAAGAAGAAATAATACATACTATTTAAGTGCACATAGATCATTCACCAAAGTAGACCATATTCTGAGCTATAAAGCATACCTTGCTAACTCTCAAAGGACGAAAGTTACACAGAATGTTTTGTGACCACAATGTATTAAACTAGAAGTTAGTAACAAAAAGTTAGAAATCTCTCAAATGTTTGGAAATTAAGCAGTACATTTCTAAATTATCTATTTGCCAAAGAAGAAATCAGAAGAGAGATCAAAGTCAACTATTTTGAATGGATAATAATAATATTAATTAGCAAAACACATAAGATACAACTAGAACAATGCTTATTAGGAATTTTATGTTTAAACATATAGGTTGGAAAAGAAGAAAGTTTTAAAATCAATGGTCTAAGCCTCTACTTCAAGAAGCTAAAAAAGAAGCTAAAAAGGAGCATTAAAAATTATGCAAGATCTATACAGTGAAAATTAACAAACATTGTTCAGGAAAATTGAAGAAGACCTAAATAAATGAAGAGAGGCATCATTGATGGGATATTAAGATAACTGTTCTTCCTAAATCGATCCATAGATTTAACACAATCTCAATCAAAGACCTAGGGAGTTAATTTTTCTATCTGTAGAAATCGGTAATCTGAATCCATAACTTATTTGGCAATGCATAGGACCTAGACTAGCCAAAACCATCTTTAAAAAAAAAAAAAAAAAAAAGGAGGGGCGCCTGGGTGTCTCAGTTAGTAAGTGTCCAATTGTCAGGTCATGATCATGCGGTGGTGGGACAGAACCCTGCGTCAGGCTCTATGCTCAGTGTGGAGTCCGCCTCGGATTCTTTTTCCCTCCCCCTCTGCCCTTCCCTGCTCACGTGCACATGCGCTCTTTCTCTCTCTCAAATAAATAATTAAATAAAATCTTAAAAAAAAAACCACATTGGAAGATCCACACTAACAGATTTTAAAATTACCCTAAAGTTTTGGTAATTAAGACAGTGTGATATTAGCATAAAGATAGATAAACAGATAATAGAACTGGAGAGAATCTGGGAATAAACCCAGGTCTGTATGTTCTCTTGATTTACTAAAAAGACCTTTATGCTCTTCAGAGAGAAAGGATGGTATTATTAACAAGTGATGCTACAGCAACTCTACATTCATATGAAAAAGAAATAAAACTTGACTCTTTTCTCAGCCCATACACAAAAACCAGTTCTAGGGAGATCAAATGCCAACTTGAAAGCTAAAACTACCTCTGAGAAGAGTTAATAGGACACAAACAGCACAAACCAAAAAAAAAATTTTAATTGACAAATTGGTCTTCCTGGAAATTTTAACATTTTCTCATCAAAAGACACTATTTAGGTAGTGAAGCAGGCACTCCAGAGGCTGGAAGAATGTGTTGACAATACATACACCTGATGGAAGACTTGTATCCAGAATATGTGAAAGACTTTTACAATTCAATAGCAATAAAACAACCCATTTTTTAAACTGAATGAACCACTCAGGTACCCTCACAAACAACCCATTTTTTTTTAAAGGCAAAAGATTTAAGGAGATAATTTACAAAAGAAGATGCATAAATAGCCAATAAGCAATAGAAAAATATTTACCAATATTTATCAGGGAAATGCAGATTAAAAACATGACGAGATCCTTCTATACACTCAGCAGAGTTCTACAGACTGACCGTTACTTGTGTTGACAAGATGTAGAATAATTGAGACTCTCACACTGCTCTTTGGCTGTTTCTATTTCAAGTGAAACAAACACCTTTTCTATGACAACTATGCCCATAAAAAGACTTACGTTAGACTATTCAATTGCATATTCACTTATAATAGGAAAAAATTAGGAAGCATCCAAATATTCATCACAAGAAGAATGAACAAACAGGTCACGGTATATGCACATAATGGAATGCTTCACCATAATAAAAAAGAAATATATATATAAGCATGGGTGAAACTGAAAAACACGTTGAGAGCAAAAGAGAATACATAGATACAAAGCAGTGCATACTTATGATTCCATTTATATGAAACTCTAGGACAGACAAAGCTATTCCCTAGTGACAGAAGTTAGCACGGTAGTTCCTTTGAGGTTGGTTTTATTGTCTGGGAAGATATACATGGGAACACTTTTAGGAAGATAGATATGTTCTACATTATGATTGGTGATAGTTACACGGGTTTGTTTATTAAAAGTTTATCAAGTTGTGTTTTTAAGATTTGTGTATTATACTCCATGGAAACTATAAGCAACTTTCATGTTAATTGTATATTAAAAATAATCTTTAAGCTATATACATTTGTAAAATTTTGACAAATTGTTACCTAAAACACAAAAAGAAAAAGAAAAATATGGGGTCTTCAATTTGTAATATAAGAAATACATTGAAGCTCTATTCCACTCAAAACTGAATTTTGAGGGCTGAGTGGCTGAATTCCACTAAAAATTGTGCAGTAAGTTAATGCATTGATGGTAGGCTCAAAACCCAGTAGCAGCTCAAATTCCTAATTGTATCATAAATGTCATATTTTAATTAAGTTGCTTGAATCAGAATCCAAATAAAGTATGAATATTGCAATAGGTAAATATCTTCTAAGTTGCCATTTAATCAACAGGTTCTCCTCCATATTTTATTTTTTCCTTGCACTTTATTTTTTAAGAAAATGAGTATTTTTGTTTTGTAGAATTTTCTACAGTTTGATTTTTGCCAATTGCATATCTTTTTTTTTCTTTAAGATTTTTATTTATTTACTTGATAGACAGAGAGAGATCACAAGTAGGCAGAGAGGCAGGCAGAGAGAGAGGGGGAAGCAGGCTCCCCGCTGAGCAGAGAGCCCGATGTGGGGCTCGATCCCAGGACCCTGAGATCACAACCCGAGCTGAAGGTAGAGGCTTAAACCACTGAGCCACCCAGGCACCCCGCCAATTGCATATCTTGCTTTAGTTCCTCTAGCTCCTGTCAACTGATAGCAAAAATTAGAGGTTTAATCACATTCAGAATCAATGTTTTTAGCATGACTATCTCATCTTTGACATTACCTGTTGAGCTTTTCATTTCTGTAACCATAATCTCATTTTGAATAATTCTCTTTGGTTCTTTTTTCAAATATCTTGGCTTCTTTAAAAAAAAAAAAAAAAAAAAAAAAAAAAAAAAACAAAAAACAAAAAACAAAAAAAACTCTTCTTCTTTATGCATATTTTCTTTTCTTTTTTTTTTAAAGATTTTATTTATTTATTTGACAGACAGAGATCACAAGTAGGCAGAGAGGCAGACAGAGAGAGAGGAGGAAGCAGGCTCCCTGCTGAGCAAAGAGCCCGATGCGGGGCTCGATCCCAGGACCCCGGGATCATGACCTGAGCCGAAGGCAGAGGCCTCAAACCACTGAGCCACCCAGGTGCCCTTTATGCATATTTTCAATTCTCTCTTTTATTTCTTTAAATGTGTGAAACAAACTTGTTGAAAATTTGTCTTATAATTCCAGTATCTGCAATCTCTGTGGGGTTGGTTCTCCTGAATCTTGCTCCTGTGTCTTGCATCTTGATGAGCTTACATTCCTCAAAATGTGTCTGAAAGAATTATCTGAGTCTGTCTTGAAAATGGTTCAATACAAATGCAATAAAGTGATTCAGAACTCCCAACTTCTTGAGCCAGAAGCCATGGATCCAGAGGAGTGGCCACAAGACCAGAGTAAAACAGGTGGCAATATGACAGATATCACTCCTGTACCATATTCCTAAGCTGATCCAGTGTCCCATGACTCTTAGGAAAGCCGTGGAGACCTCTCATGTCAGCAGCTCTCTGCCTGAGCAGTTTATACTTTGCTCTTCTCCTTTTTTTTTCTTTTTAAGATTTTATTTATTTATTTGAAGGAGAGAAAGCACAAGAGGGAGGAGGGTCAGAGGGAGGAGCAGACTCCCTGAGGAGCGGGGAACCCCATGCAGGACTCGATGCAGGGAAGGCGAGAACATGACCTGAGCCCAAGTCAGATGCTTAACTAACTGAGCCACCCAGGCACCCCTCCTGTTCTCTTCCTATTATACCCTAATTTTCTGACAGAATCTTTTTGAGGTTGAATAAAGGAGCAGGGGCCAGGGAACAACTATTGAGGACAGAGAGCAACATGCGCAAAAGTAGTCTTTTAAGATGATCAGATTCACTTCAAAATAATCCCGGATGGGGAGGAGGATGTGTGGAGTATAGATGAAAAAAGACAATAGTTGAAGGAGGTGCTGGGGATGTGGGCATTCCTTCTATTCTGCTATTTTTGTGTAGAGTTGGAGAATTTTGAAATTCTTCAAAATAAAAAGTTTTTGGGAAACCAAAACATCGATAGATGGGTTTAACAAAAGATGGGTTTAATATCCTATATATTTTTAACAAAAGAAACTGGAAGATGGATTGGAGAAAAGTTGGACAGAATTTAACAGAGAGGGGGAGAAAAGGAAGCTGAGAGCCCAGCACCATTATTGAAAGCTGGAGCATAGAAGTTGATAAAAGTAGAGGGAGAAGAAGAAAGGGGGCGGGGAGTACAAAGAGAGCGCTCCCGGGAATTTACCTGGAACGATAACGTAGGTTTTGGTTCTCGGGGTGCAGATACTCAGTATGGACTGATTCAGGATCCCTTCCTTAATGTCCCTGAAGAAAGGGATCTATCTTCCTGGCAACACCATCACCTCAACCAAGGTCCAGTGGGAAGGAGTGCCCCATCTTAGCGAAGCACAAGTACCTGAGAAGGGGATCTGGACGACACTGGCTTCCCTCCTCAGGTGCAACCCCACTATTTGGGAGACTAAGAGCAAATGTGAAAATAGCAAAATTTGCAGCATTTACAGATGCTCCAGATGAATATAACTTGCCTTTAAAAAGTGAAGCACCCAGCCATCATCATTAGGTCACAAACATGCTGTACTTTCAGTTGATTTGTGATGAGTCTTCTGTGAAATGAAACAACAAAGAGACAAAAACCCCTTAATTTTAAAATGTCAATAGCAAACCGTACAAACATTTTCAAGAATATGATAGGCAACTGGAGAATGTAGGTATTGGTGGGGGAAAACATGGTTCTTGTCTATGATAAGAATATTGATTTTAAGCTTTACAATAAATAAGCTGATTATATTTCTGGTAATAAGACAACATTTTGTTAAATCCTTTAAAAAAAAGAATATTGACTTCAAAAAGGATTAATAGACTTTATGTTTTAGAACAGGCTCACAGAAAAATTTTAGGATAAGTACTCCTGCACATAGTTCCCTTTATTATTATTATTTTTTAAAGATTTTATTTATTTATTTGAGTAGAAAGAGAGAGAGAATGAGTCGGGGATGGGTGGGAAGGCAGAGGGAGAGGGAGAAGCAGGCTCCCCACTGAGCAGGGATCCCAATGTGGGGCTCCATCCCAGGACTCTGGGATCATGACCTGAGCCAAAGGCAGCCGCTTAACCGACTGAGCCACCCAGGCTCCCTAGTTTCCACTATTATTAACCTCTTGTATTAGTGTGGTTAATTTGTTACAACTGATGAGTCAATATTGATACATTTTTATTTATTAAAGTCCATACATTATATTAGGGTCCACATTTTGTTGTATATTCTGTTTGTTTTGACAAATGGGTAATGCCATTATCGTTCCAGGTAAATTCCCAGGAACTATTACCATTACAGTGTCCTACAGAATAGTTTCACAGCCCTGAAAATGCCCTGTGCTCTACCTATTCAAGTCTTCCTTCCTTCCCCCAATCCTCTGGCAACCACCAATGTTTTTATTGACTTTATAGTTTTATCTTTTCCAGGTATCAGATAGTTGGAATCATACCATGTATTTGTCTCCTCAGGTTGCCATTAGGAGATACCACACAGTAGGTGGCTCAAACGACAAAATATTTTTTTCAGAGTTATAGAGGTCAGAAGTCCAATATCAACACCATAAGCATTGGTGGCTTATAGACCTCTATTTCTGGCTTCTAGACAGTCCTCACATGGTTGCTCTGTGTTCACACAGAGAGAGAGCACTGGATCTCTTCTTCTAAGAGCATGAGTCCTAGTGAATAAAGGTCCCATCCTTATGACCTCATTTAACCTTAATTGCCTCCCCAAATGGCCAATCTTCAAGTACAGTAACATTGGGGATGAAGTCATTAAATTATGGATTTGGAGAGACACAATTCAGTCCACAACATACCATATGTGGCCTTTTCAAATTAGTATCTTTCACTTAGCTATATGCACTTAAGGTTTTTCCATGTCTTTTCAAGGTTTAATAGTTAATTTCATTGCAGAATAATATTCCATTATTTGGGTATACAACTGTTTGCTTATCCATTGACTTACTGAAGGACATCTTGGTTGCATCCAGTTTTTGGCAATTATGAATAAAGCTGCTACAAACATTCATGTGTAGGTTTTTGTGTGGATATATGTTTTCAACTCATTTAGGCTTTAACCCACTGAGCCACCCAGGCGTCCCTATACTAAGTTTTGAAGTCAGGTAGTATTATTCCTCTTTGTTCCCTGCCAGTGATGTGCAGGTCATTATGGGTCTTTTGCCTTTCCATATAAATTTTTTTTTTAAAGATTTTATTTATTTATTTGACAGAGAGAAATCACAAGTAGACAGAGAGGCAGGCAGAGAGAGAGAGAGGGAAGCAGGCTCCCTGCCAAGCAGAGAGCCCGATGCGGGACTCGATCCCAGGACCCTGAGATCATGACCTGAGCCGAAGGCAGCGGCTTAACCCACTGAGCCACCCAGGCGCCCTCCATATAAATTTTTGAATTAGTTTGTTCATAGCCACCAAAATAATTTTTTGGAATTTTGAGAATGCACAGAATCTATAAATTAAGTTGGGAAGAATGGATATTTTGATAATATTGAGTCTTCTTACCCATGAACATAGACTGTCATGGAGTGCCTGGCTGGCTCAGTTGGTAGAACATGTGATGCTTGATCTTGGGGTCGTAGTTTCAAGCCCCACACTGAGTGAAGATACTTCTTAAAAGTGAAAAAACAAATCTTTAAAAAGTAAAAAAAAAAAAAAAAAAAAAAAAGTCACCTCTCTATTTACTTGAGTATTCTTTGATTATTTTCATCTGAATTTCATAGTTTTTCTCATATTGATCTTTAACATAGTTTGTTAGATTATACTCCAGTATTTATTTAAAGAAATTTTTTTAGTGTTTATGTAAATGGTGTTTTTTTAAGACTTGAGAATCCAGTAGTTTACTGCTGCATATGGAAAAATCACTGCCTTTGTACTATTAATCTTGCATCCTGCAAACTTGATGTAATTGCTTATTGGTTCTGGCAGTTTTTAGTTTTTAAAATTCATTCTTTGGTATATTCTACATAGCCAACCATGCCACCTGTGAACAAGGACTGTTTGATTTCTTACTTTCTAATCCATTCATTTTTTCCTTGTCTTGTCTTTTTGCATTAGCTGGAACTTCCAGTATGACGTTGAGTAAGAGAGAGAGGTGAGAGAGGACATCCTTGTCTTGTTCCTGATTTTAGAGGAAAAAGGATCTAGTTTCTCACCATTAAGTATGATCTTAGCAATCATTTTTTGCAAATATTCTTTATCAAGTTAAGGAAGTTCCTCTATATGCCTAGTTTGTTGAGAGTTTTTATTATGAATGGGTGTTGAATTTTTCAAATGCTTTTTTTGTAATTTATTAACATGATCATATGATTTTTCTTTTTTAACAGTTGATGTGATAGATTATACTAGCTGGTTTTTAAATGTTGAACCAGCTTTGCATACCTGAAATAAATGCCATTTGTTCTTGGTAAGTATACTGAAGTCTGAAACTTGTTTTGAAATGTATTTTTTTTTAAAGATGGATAGAGATAGATTTTTGTAACAAAATGTTAGAAAAAATTATAACTCTATAGACAAAGAATACAGAATCAGAGAGAAATATAAAAATGAAAAGGATGTGATTTGTGGTGTTTGTGTTATTGTGAATAATTTGTTTTTCTCTTTAATTTAGGGCATTCTGAATGTTGCCAAAAATTTTTTTAAAGCATCAGTGGCAAATCTTCACTGAGTGGGTTTTTTTTTTTTTTTTTAAAGATTTATTTATTTTGAGAGAGAGGGGGGGAGAGAAAGAGAAAGCCAGTGGGGTCAGGAGAGGAGGGAAAGAATCTCAAGCAGACTGTGCTGAGTGTGGAGCCAGACTCAGGGCTTGACCTCATGACCCTGAAATCAGGGTCAAATGCCAAAAATCAAGAGTCAGATGCTAAACTGACTGAGTCACCCTGGCACCCCTCCACTGAGTTTTTTAAAAAGTTTCTTTTAATTCTGTAAAAATGTTTCTATTTTAAAACTCACAGTTTTTAGCCTAAATGTCAAAATTCTATCCAATATAACTTTTTCACCAACAGCAGAAATATTCCTTCTCTTGCACCCTGATGCTTTTTTCTTCCCTTACTGACTTAAAAAAATCTAATTAAACACATAATTGTTTCATTTTTTTCTAAAGTCCCAAATTTTATAAGGATGTACTAGACATTATGGACAGGAGTGAAGGAGTTAAATTTGTAGCAAAGTATAAAACCATCAGTCAGCCTCTCACCACACGTCTATTCATTACCACTGGATTTGGGGAATGATTTCTCTGATCTTGGAGTTCCACAAGCAGAACTATAGTTCTTTGCATTTGGGTTGCTCTTTTACTGCAGCTCTGGAAAAACTTTTTTTTAAGAGAAAAGAGGACAAAATTACTAAAAAAGTCTGATTTTTAAAATTTTTAGGTTTTTAAAAAAATTTAAGTAAACTTTATACCCAACCTGGAGCTCAAACTCAGGACCCTGAGATCAAGAGTTGCATGCTCTTCCAACTGAGCCAGTAAGGCACCCCCCACAAAAGGATGTTTTCAATAAACAGAGTTCAGATTCAAACATCTAAGTCCAGCAATATCAAAAGGAAATGTTTATTGCTGCATTGTTTTTCAGATGTTTTCAACCTTAGAGAAAAACTTTGACATTTCAAATGAATAAGCTTAATTATCCACAATATTCAAGTTATTGTGCTAGACATATTTTGGAAATGTAACAATGAAATAGAGAACGTCCCTATTTCCCAGTACAGAAATCCCAACATTTCAAACATCATATGGTAAGAACACCACCAGCAGGAGTGGGAGAGAGGCCCATAGTGCTGACTTTGTGGAGAAGGGGGTGTTTGCGCTTAGATGAAAAGCAGCTTCGGGGGGAGGGCTTTTCAGAAAGGAGCATGTTATCAGGGTTCTCTGGAGAAACAAAACCAATAGGTTGTACATATAGAGTGGAAGACTTACTTTAAGGAATGGGCTTATGGGATTGTGGAGGCTTGGCAAATCCAAAATCTTCAGGGTAAGCTGACAGGCTGGAGACCCAGACAAGAATTGCATTTCAAGCCCTAATGTGGTCTGCTGGCAGAATCCCCTCTTCCAGAGACCCACCCACACTATGGAGGGAAATCTGCTTTATTGAAAGTCTACTAACTCAATCTCATCTAAAAAATACTTTCATAGATACATCTAGAATGTTTCACCAAAGATCTGGGTAACACAGCCCAGTCAAGTTGACATATAAAATTAACCATCACAAAAGAATTTTGAGGTGAAGAGGGAAAAGCTGAAAAAAAAAACAAAAACCCTCATATTAGATAACTTTGATCTCTTAGAGGAAAATGAGGGATTTGTTGGAAGGAAGACTCAGGGTTGGTGGCAACTAAAAGCACACCCTGGGGACAAGGATGGGATTTGGAGATGTAGAAAGTATTAGGAATAGCATTCAGAATAACCTTTATGTTTTAAGAAATGTTGAACTTCAGTCAGGTTTCTTTTTCTTCTTCAGCATAATCTCTTAAAGAGGAAGAGCTGTAGAATCACATCAACTGAAATTTGAGTCCTAGAGACCCACTCACTAACCCACTATGTGGCCTTGGGAAAATAGTGTGAATTCTCATAGTCTCTGCTATAAAGAGCAAATAAAATTATTTGTGTCAAAGTGTCTAGAAAAGGGGTGGTTATTTAACTAAGGGTGATCTTGCCCCTCAAAGGACATTTGGCAATAATTGGGGACATCTTTGGTTGTCACAACTAGTGATGATGGTGGTGGGGAGGCGTGTTATTGGCATTTAGGGAGTAGAGGCCAGAGATCTTGCTACTAAACCTCATTCAGTGTCTGCGACAGCATGCTCACCACCGCCCCCTAGCAACAAAGAATTATCCCATCCAAAATGTCATAGTGCCAAGACTGAGAAATCTTGGTCTAAGAGGCATTATAGAAACAGTAAATGTTGGTTTCTGTCTTTATATTAATCATGGTAAACCAAATGGAATAGAGTTTTTACCCACAAGTGACCACAACTGAAGGTTTGTTTTTTTCTAAAATATTTAAAATATTCTGACATAAAGAAGGACAGTGTAATTTAAAGACAAAAAGGAGACGCCATTCAAAAATAGAATTCTCTCACAAATAAAATATGAATTAAATCAACAACTTCAAGAAATACCAAAGTCCAAACTCCTGGTTATAAAAAGGGCCTTCCTGTTACTTTTGAAAAACTCTGGGCCAGGACAGACTCATTCTAATATATTGTACGCTACAGAAGCAAATTTTGAGGGAAACTTTCAGTTGACTGGGATTTACATTTATATACTTGTTAATGTGTTTTTCCTATATTAATGATGTATTTTAGAAATAAAACAGAGAACCCAGAAAATTGAATGGTTAGGTTTTATCTAGCTTTATGTGTAACTTCTTTGCTAAAAAAAACCATCTGAAATTCTTAGGCAACTTCAGAGTCAACACAGTATAGCTTTACCTATAGAATATCTCAGAACCTCTGGTTTCTCCCAGTGTAGACACTGAACATTCAATATGCAAAAACAAGGCAATTTTAATTCTCCCAAAATGATTTGACCATAGTTGCATCAAAAGTTCAAATGACGTCTATTCTAGCTGAATGGGGCTGGGAGGGAGGGCAACTCTGTAACCCCATTAGGTCGTCCTTGAGCACTTAGTAATGCTGTTATATCTAAGGTCCACCTTTATTTTTAGTCTTTTTCTTTACATTGTGGTAAAACACGCAAAAACAAAACTTGAGAAACCTGCAAAAACAGTCTTTTCCTCGTAAAATGTGGACAGGAATTTCAAAAACTATTTTGAATTTAATGGTAAGCTTTATTTATTTATTTTTAAGATTTTATTTATTTATTTGACAGACGGAGATTGCAAGTAGGCAGAGAAGCAGGCAGAGAGAGGAGGATGCAGGCTCCCTGCTGAGCAGAGAGCCTGATATGGGGCTCCATCCCAGAACCCTGGGATCATGATCCAAGCCGAGGGCAGAAGCTTTAACACACTGAGCCACCCAAGTGCCCCTTAATGGTAAGTTTTAAACTAAGAAGTCAGATCAACCAAAAATAAGACAGGGAAGAAAGTACATGTAAGGCCTGATGCTTGCTCACTGGCCAGCAGCCTAGAATTCCTTCCTTGGCTTCAAGTCACTAACTAAACTCTCGAGAAAAGGGGAGGAACCATTACTCCTAGAAATGGACAGAAAGGTGTCGGTGGAGGTTAAGGAGGAACTCAAGACCATGGCTGAAATGAGTCATGTTACCGTTGTAGAGAGTGTTTTCTAAGAGCACTGAAAAGAGGAGTGGCCATCTAAGCAGAGCCTACTATGCCCCGTACTTCTGAATATTCTATTTGATCCTATAAACAGTCTTTCAGGGTTGGGATAATCATTCCCATTTTTCACATAAGACAAATCAGGATGAGAGGGAGAAGACATACCCTGCATGAGTTCGTCTAGCTGGTAAACAGCCATGGTGGGATTTACACCTAATACAAGAGGAATGTTGAGTGACTGGAAACTGTACTTTGATTTGTGCATGTCTATGACGAAAACAGGCCTATTGTGGATGTGTAAAAAATTAATAAACTTTGTTTTTAAGAAGTTTTATGTTGCTAGCTTGTGGGGGTTTTACACCAATTTTATAAATAATCTGTAACAAGATGAGAAAATTGAAATCCTTTGGAGTCCCTCAAATCCCATGTAACCATTTCTTGCATCTTCTGTACGGTTATACATTCCTAGGCAATTTGACAAAAATGGAATCATGTATGTTCTTTAACAATTCAAACGCATTTTATAATATAGATTTTTTTGCTCTTGTCTTCCTGCCTCCTCCATTTCATTCGCATAATCACGTACACGTCTATGGATATATACATATCTGCCCATATATACACATTTAGGTTTTCCGATTGTTGCTTTTATATCGATGGGATCATTGGTATATGACCCTCAGTGTACTTCACTTACTCTTTGAAGAACTCTCTCCAAGGCAGCTGGTTCCTCAGGCCCTTTCACTCTGACCTCTGGTGGTCACTCCTTGTTCGCTCATCCTCTGGGAGATCACTTCAATGTAATGAAGGCTGTTTGATTTAATTGAGGCTTTGTCCTTGGATCTAGTCAGAGTGTTGGGGCATGAGAACAGAAGGGAAAGCATCACAGAGAGAAGAGCTGACATTAGAGGTCCCTGGTCTATTACCTCTCCTGGGAATCATGTGGAGGCACAGAAATCAGCTTCTGCTGGCCCCTGGGGAGTGAAGTAGTGATCTCTGCCAGATGTCACCCCTACAACTCTATTCAGGGACCACTTCTCTGGATCTATGGAGTTGGAATTTTAGCTCTATTTATTGCAAGCCCATGATGTGCCAGGCCACAGATGAAGATATTCACATACCTTCCCGCATTTATGCTTCATAACCAGGTGAGTTTTATCATGCCAACTTTTTGGATAGGGAACTTGGGCTTTGAGAGTTTAAGTGGATCGCCTCAAATCATTTAGCTTATATGTGATAGTGTTCAGTTTCAAATCTCAGTCTTCCAACTTCAACTACATTTCCATTGAGTGCACTGCTGTTACAAGCCCAAGATGGATACAGTGCCATATCCAGGGGCCATTGTAGAAGGAAGAGGAACTTTGCTCTTTCTGATTGGATACATGATGAAGAGTACAGTTTGTGCGGGACCATTCTGACCTCAATAAAGATCTTTATTAAAAGTCCATTAGTTATTTATCACTATTTCCAGAATAAAAGCACATGTAATAATAGAAGAATGCTATCAGGAGCTTCCAAGCTTGAAGCATAAATGATTGTGCCCCATTAGCCTCAATTTACATTCCTATGAATTCAGCTTTATAAGAGTCTATGTGCTCCAGCAATGTCTGGTGAAATCCTGTTTCTGAGAGACTTTCTGGTTACAACACTATGTCTTCATCCTAGCTATCATGCCTGGAGCTCATGTCTTCTTCAGGTTTTTTATTCATACTTATTTGTGATGGCTCTAGGTTAAGTCTCAGTGATTTCTGTGGGAAATCCGGTTTCTCCTTTTCTTTTTTTCCAGTTTCTTCTGATGATCCTCTCTACCCTCTAAACTACAGAGGAGAGTGGCAAAAAATCCCTAATTCCAGTCCATTCTTGGAGGCTTTTATATTTTCTCAGTTCATTAAACATCTAAATTCCAGATACTGTACTTAGTGCTAGAGATGGAAGTTCTGGTGCCCTTGAGGCCCTCATAGTCCAGTTTGGGAGGCAGATATGGGAACAAATTCCAAAAAAGCGCTGCAAGTACCCAGATCCCAGGGTGGCACAAAGGAGGAGGAGAGGAACACTGCCTATCTGAGAGAGCAAACGGAAGAAGGGCGACACCATGGCTTCAGGGAAGGACCCAGTTTTTCAGCCTACATTTGGGAACACATCATTGCTTCTCCTCAGGTTACACAGAAAGATGGTGAGAGTCAGTGGTTCTGCAGGTGGGTAGCTCCTCTTGGAGCACATCTAATCCGAGGACAAATGCCAACTTATCTTTTACTTTGTCTTACCATTACATTTGCTTAATGTACTCAGTCTGTCTTAACCAAAAAACCCAGGTTTTTAAACATGCAGGTCTATACTCCCTCATGGATAAAGTGTTTTGAGCAAACTTTGGGATTAAAAGTTAACAGAAAAGCTTCCAGCCACAGCACATCATGCCCCTTCTATAAGGTTGAGTCATCACTTAGACCTTGACCATAGACCATGAAGCATCTCCTCTTCCTGACTTTCCATTGCTAAAACTTTCCAAGTACATTTCCATGACAAATAAGATGTTGCTTTGGATAAGGGAGCTGTTCTATTTTGGTCGGAGTCTCTTGGGAAATCAAGTCTAGGGAAAAAAGAGCTAAGCAGTATAGCTTTAATCATGGCCAGGAAAGACAAGGATCACCACTTCTCCTTAGATCACAATATTCCGAATGCCCTAAAATGTGACAAGATGTATCCAAGCATTTTGGTTCATTTCTGGTGAGTTTATACCAAAGCTCCCATTAGGCTAGGAGCCAATAAAGGACGGGTAGTTACGAATTCTATTGGTGTATTAATGGAGAGATTGGGTTGTATTAAAAATAGTTTCATAAAATCGTTCATCATGACCGTCAAAATATTGGAACAACAAGTCTAGGAGTGTTGGCGGGGAGGAAGGCTAGCAACCTCAATATGTGTGTGTGTTTTTTATTTTTTTAATTTTAATTTTAATTTTTTTTAAAGATTTTATTTATTTATTTGACAGAGAGAGAGAGAGATCACAAGTAGGCAGAGAGGTAGGCAGAGAGAGAGAGGAGGAGGAAGCAGGCTCCCCGCTGAGCAGAGAGCCTGATGCGGGGCTTGATTCCAGGACTCTGGGATCATGACCTGAGCCGAAGGCAGAGGCTTAACCCACTGAGCCACCCAGGTGCCCCGTGTGTGTGTTTTTTAAACAATTTAAAAAATTGATAGCATTCCCTACAATGCATTATTTACTAAGATGGTAGGAGTCACACAGTACAAAGTATCCATTCCCATGTAGAAAACTGGGTGTAGAGTAGTGGAAAATTGTAAGATCATCATAACAGGACCAGAATGGGGAGCATAAGGTGTTAGAAGGCGCTCATTTGTGCTATAGTTGGGTGTGGGTGTGCTAAAGGCTACAGAAAAGCTAAGGGATTGTACTAGGCCAGGAAAAGGAATCTTTGTTAAGCTAGAATCCTGAACCAGAGAAGCAGGAGTTATCAAGCATCAGGGCCAGATGAATGAATGCTAGAAATGAATTAATTAATTGAGTTTTAAAAAGTCAAGTTGATGCTAAGACAGCCTCAGATAGATGCAGAAATAAAGTGCGGTAGGGCCCGAGGTAGATTGAAAAGTGATGTCACCCAGGAGGCAGAGTCGGAGACCCCAGACTCTGTACCCCACACAAAAATCAACAACTAGGCAGCTCTCCATGAATAAAACAGATCTGGAAGACCTCTGGAAGCCAGTCCAGAAATTTCAGCAACATACTGAAACAAACAGCATAAAAGGCAAAGGAAGACAGCTCGATTTTGCCTGCATCATCCCGTCCTCCAAGCCGGCATTGCTCCACTTCAAGAAGAAACTTCCAGGCTACAAAAGAATCCCCCCTGGGGTGTCTGGGTGGCTCATTCGGTTCGATGTCCAACTCTTGGTTTTAGCTCAGGTCATGGTCTCATGGTAGGGAGCCTGCTTGCAGATTTTCTCCCTCGACCCCTTCCCTTGTGCTTTCTCTCCAATAAATAAACAATTCTTAAAGAAAAAAAAAAAAGGAAAAAACAAGAGAAGAGAAGAGAAAGAAAAGAAAAGAATAAAAAAGAAAAGCATTCTTGCAGGGAAGGAAAGAACATCCCCATCGCTGGCCTCCACCACTATGTGCCTGGTCAAGGCTAGTTCCTCTAGCTGCACCCTTACGTATTACTAGCCTGACACCCATCACTGGCCTTCATTGATATGCATGTGCTCTGGGAGAAGACTGCAGCCATGGGAAAGCATGCCTATAGCCAGAATCTCTACAGCTGCTTATGGGCCCCAATCAAGCCCTGGTTTTGGTCCCTACCTGCAGCGAGCCGCTCCAGCTGTACATTTGCATGCCCCAGCCCAACCTCCATTGCCAGCCTCCACTGCTGTGTGCCTATGGCAAGACACAGCCGCCACAGTAGTACATGCCAAGAGCTAGGGCCCCTGCAGCTGCCAGTACACCAGTAGGGAGCCTTGGCCCCTGCCACCTGCCTTGTCCCCCACCACTACATGCGTTTTTGAAACCAGCTCCTGCCATGACACAGGCACCTGCATTTGTCCCCCACAGCAGTGTGTGTGTGTACCACTGACTCTGGGCACTACTAGTACTTGCCTAGTCCTTAGCTGTAGCCTCAGCAGACACCATGCTGTGTTCACCCAAGACACCATGTGGACAATGTTGTGGACCCTGAGGCAATGGCCTGAGGCAATGAGTCACATGCCCCCTTGGACCTGGTGCTGCCACACATACTTGGCCCTCAGTGGATTTTCAGCACTGAACTTGCAGACCATAAGAAAATGTGTTCATATTCTGAGCTCTGAACGAAAGAAACTGCCAACAGAGAATACTTTACTTAGCAAAGTGGCAAGATAGAGTTTCCCCAAAAAACAAAAGCTGAGGCAGTTCATTACCACTAGACCTGCCTTATAACAAATGCTGAAATGAAAGGATGATAATTAGAAACATGAAAATATATGGACATAAGCAACACACTGGGAAAGGTAAGTATATAGCCAGATTCCGAACACTCTACTACTGTAGTTTCAGTGGTGTGTTGACCACTTAATTCTAGAATAAGGATTGAAGGACACAAATAATAAAAATTGCTATAGCCGGGGCGCCTAGGTGGCTCAGTGGATTAAAGCCTCTGCCTTTGGCTCGGGTCATGATCCCAGGGTCCTGGGATCGAGCCCCGCATCGGGCTCTCTGCTCAGCAGGGAGCCTGCTTCCTCCTCTCTCTCTCTGCCTGCCTCCCTGCCTAATTGTAATCTCTGTCTGTCAAATAAAAGAAATAAAATCTTAAAAAAAAATTGCTATAGCCATCATATTATGTCAATGGATACAGAACATACAAAGATATAAATGTCACATCAAAACCTCAAAAAGTGGTAGGAGATAAGAGTAGAGTTTTTGTATGTGATTGAAGTTAAGTTGTTACTAGCTTAAAAATGAGTGTTATGTTTATAAGATTTTTCAGGTAAGTCTCAGAGGAATCACAAATGAAAACCTGTAGTAGATACATACAAGATCAGGAGAAGGGAATCAAAATATATCACTATAGAAAAGTCATCATTTCACAAAAGAAGAAAGCAAGAGAGGAGTAAAACAACAAAGAAACTACAAAATAGCTAGAAAACAATGAACAAGATAGCAATAGTTAAGTCCTTACTTATTATTAACTACTTTAAATGTAAATGCATTAAATGCTCCAATCCAAAAGCATATAGTGGCTGAATGCATAAAAAAAAACAAGATCTGACTATGTACTGCCTACAAGAGACTCCATTCAGCTTCAAAGGTGTATATGGGCACTTTTGTATATAAGCAAATGGAAACCAAACAGAGCAGGTAACTACACTTATATCAGACAGATTTCAAGTAAAAAACTGTAACAAGAAATAAAGAAGGTCATTATGTAATGAGAAAGGGGTCAAAGTATCAAGAGAATATAACAATTTTAAATATATACCCAACATAGGATTACCTAAATATATTAAGCAAATACTAACAGATCTGAAGGAAGTAATAGAAAAAGTCACATTAATAGCAGAGGACTTCTATACCCTACTTTAAACAAGTGAGAGATAATTCAGATATAAAATCAAAAAGGAAAAATGGACTTGAACTACATTTTAGATCAAATGGACCTAACAGCCATATATAAAACATTCCATTGAATAGCAGCAGAATACACATTCTTAGGTGAACATGGAACATTCTCTAGGATAGATTATTTGTTAGTTACAAAAAAAAATCTCAGCAAATTTAAGATTAAAACCATATCAAGTATGTTTCTGACCACAATGGTATGAAACTAAAAATCACTAATGGGAGGAAAACTGGGAAATTTACAATATGTGGAAATTAAACATCACACTCCTGAGTAACAAATGGGTCATGGATGAAATTTAATGAGAAATCAAAAAATATATTAAAACAAATGAAAATGGAAACATAACATACCAAAACCTTTGGGATACAGCAAAATCAGTGCTAAGAGGAATGCTAATAGCAATAAATGCCTGCATTAAGAAAAAAAAAATCAAACAACCTAACTTTACACCTCAAAGAACTATAAAAACAAGAAGAAAATAAGCCTAAAGTTAGTAGAAGAAAGGAAATAACAAAGACTAGAATAGAAATATATGAAATATAGAATACAAAAAAATAGAAAAGGTCAAAAAAATTTAGAGTTGGTTTTCTTGGTTGGTAAATAAAATTCACAAACCTTTAGGTAGAATTACTGAGAGAGAAAGAGAGAGCGCTCAAAATCAGAAATGAAAAATGAGTATTACAACTGATACCACATAAATACAAAAGACCATAGGAGACAAATATTAACAGTTATATGCCAACAAACTGGACAACCTAGAAGAAATGAATAAATTCCTAGAAAATACAACCTAACAAGTCTGAATCATGAAGAAATAGAAAATCTGAACAAACCAATAACAAGTAAGGAGATTGAAGCAGTAATTAAAATCTTCCCAACAAAGAAAAGCCTAGGACTAGATGGCTTCATGGATGAATTCTACTAAACACATAAAGAAGAATTAATGCTAATTCCTCTCAAACTCTAAAAAAATTGAAGAGGAGGAACACTCTCAGACTTGTTTTCCAAGGCTAGCATTACCCCAAACAAAAGCCAGACAAGGATACTACAGGAAAGCTACAGGTGAAGATCTTTAAAGAACATGCATGCAAAACTTGTCAAGAAAATACTAGCAAACTGAATTCAACATCACATTAATTCTTTTTTTTAACACATTAATTCTTTTTAAAAATTTTATTCATTTCATTAGAGAAAGAGGAGGGGGAGTGAGAGAGAGAGAATCCCAGGCAGACTCTCTGCTGAGTGCAGAGCCAGATGCAGGGCTTGATCCCATGACCCTGATATCATGACCTGAACTGAAATCAAGAGTTAGATATCCAGTGAACTGAGCCAGGCACCCCTCGACATCACATTAAAAGGATCATATATCATGTTCAAGTGGGATTTATCTTGAGAAGGCAAGAACGGTTCAATAGATGCATATCAATAAACATGTGATAGGCCACATTAATAGAATAAAAGACAAAAATCAAATGATCTTTGCAGTAGATGCAGAAAAAGCTTTTACCCAAATTCAACAATTCATGATAAAATTCATGATAAAAACGCTAAAAAAATTGGGTACAGAATGAGTATATCTCAGTATAACAAAAGGCCATATATGACAAGCCTACAGATTACATCATACTCAATGGCAACAGGCTGAAAACTTACCTTCTAAGATCAGAAACAAGCAAGGGTGCCTACTCTCACCAAACTCTTCATTATATTACTGGACATGTTAGCCTGAGCAATTAGGCAAGAAAAAAATTATAAAAGCACTTGAATCAGAAATGAAGAAGTAAAGTGGTCTCTGTATACTAATGAAATCATTTTATATATAGAAAATCCCAACGACTCCACCAAAAAAAAAAAAAAAAACACCTATTAGACCTAATATAGCAATCTAGTAAAGTTTCAGGATACAAAAATCAATGTACAATACAGAACAAACTGAAGGTTGATGGAGGGTGGTCGGTGGCGGATGGGATGTGCTAAAAGGGTGATGGGGATTCAGGAGGGCACTTATCGTGATGAGCAGTTGGGTGTTCTATGTAAGTGATGAACCACTGATTTCTACTCCTGAAACCAATACTACCCTATATGTTAACAAGAATTTAAATAAAAACTTGAAACAAAAAACCCAAAATCATTGTACACAAATCAGTTGCATTTCTATACACTAACAAAGTATCTGAAAACAATTTCATTTGTAATAACAAAAACAATAAAACACTTAAGTATAAATGTAACCAACCAAGTTAAATACCGATACACCAAAACCTGTAAAACAGGGAGGAGAGAAACTGAAGGCAAAAATAAATGGAATGATATCTTGTGTTCATGTATCAGAAGAGTAAATATTGTTAAAATGTCTGTAGTACGTTAAGGCATCTACAGATTCAATGTAGTCCCCATTTTTCACAGAGATAGAAAAAGAATTCTGAAATTCTTATGAAACCCCCCCCCCCCCCACACACACACAAATCCAAATAGCCAAAGCAATCTGGAGAAAGAACAAGGTTGGAGATACCACACTTCCTGATTTCAAACTATAGTTAAAGCTACAGTAATCTATACAGGATGGTACTGGCACAAAAACAGACACAATTATCAATAGAACAGAACTAAGAGCCCAGAAATAAACCCACATATTCATAGTCAACCAGTATTCAACAAGGAAGCCAAGAACACCCAAGAATGAATGGTCTTTTCAAACAATGGTGTTAGGAAAACTGGATATCCACATGCAAAAAAATAAAGTTAGACTTGACTCTTAAACTACACACAAAAATTAGCACAAAATGGGATAAGGACTGAAAAGTAGGCTTTGAAATCATAAAAATCCTAGAAGAAAACACATGGGAAAAGCTCCTTGTTATTGGTCTTGGCGACAATTTTTCAGATTTGACACCAAAAGTACAAGAAATAAAAGTAAAAATAAATAAGTGGAACAACATCCAACTAAATGCTTCTGCACAGCAAGGGACACCATCAACAGAAAAAAAAAAGGCAACCTATTGAATGGGAGAAAATATTTGCAAGCCATCTACCTGATAAGGGGTTAATATCCACAAATATAGGGAGCTCATACAGCCCAATAACAAAGAACCCCAAATAATCTGATTGAAAATGGGTAGAGGACTTTTCCCAAAGCAGATACACAAATTATAGCTGAAAATGAACTCAATATCATCATTATTAATTATTATTATTTATTATTTATTAAAGCTGCAACAAAATAAATGTCAACTCACACCCATTCGAATGGCTGTTATCAAAATGATATACGAGAACAAATGCTGGGGGAGGATGTGGAGAAAAAGGAACCCTGGCTCACTGATGGTAGGAATGGAAATTGGTGTAGTGACTCTGGAAAATGGTATGGAAATCCCTCAAAAAATTAAAAATGGAGCTCCCCTATGATCCATCAATTCCATTCTGGGTATATATGTAAAGACGAAATCACATTTCAAAGAGATGATCTGCACTTCCATATTCATTGCAGTATTATTCACAGTAGCCAAGACATGGAAGCAACCCAAGTATCTTTGACAGGTGAATGGATAAAGAAAAGTCATACATCTATACAATAATTATATATTTATGTATTTAATGGAATATTATCCAGCTGTAAAAAAAGAAATCCTGCCATTTGAGACAACATGAATAGACTTGAGAGCTCTGAAATCTAAAAACATTGAATTCACAGAGGTGGAGTAGAATGGAATATTTGCCAAAGGCTGAGGGGTGGGGGACATGGGGAGATGTTGGTCAAAGGGTATAAACTCTTCAGTTATAAGATGGTTAAGTTTCAGGGATCTAGTGGACAGCACAGTGACTATACTTAACAATATCGGAATTCTGAAAGTTGCTATGAGAATAACGACTTAATGTTCTCACCATAACAACTTAAAAACGACAGTGAGGTGAGGTTAAGGATGGGTTAACTAACCTTACTGTGGTAAACACTTTGGAAGGCATGTGTGTAAAAAATCATCACACTGTTTGCCTTAAATGTACACAGTGTTATAAGTCACTTATATCTCAGTAAACCTGAGGTGCGGGGTGGGAGTGGTCAGGGTGGAAGGTTCAGGATGAGGGCCCTGAAAATGTGAGAGTTCTTACAGTCAGTTTCACCTGGGGTGATGACTGAATTAAAGAACTCAGTCCTGGGCCCGCACTAAATCCTCCTGGATTTATGCAGCATTAAAATCCCCTAATGTCTGAGAAGTGCAGACTCTAGGACCACCTCCCCCAACCAACACCCCCCCCCCCCCAACCCAAGCTCAACCTTCTTGATACTTTGCTGAAGAAAACGAGGCCCGGGGCCCAGGTATTTAGTGCCAGATGGGCCTTCCACTCTGAGTTCTGGGCTTTCTCTAGGACTCCCCCATGCTCAATTTCACTTGCAAACTTTTTTAGTTGACTACATACTCGACGTCTATTATATGCCAGGTCTATTATACGGCAGAGGGTGGGGATTCAAAGATGCCTATGAAGGTCATGACCTAATTAGGGAGACCGAGGGCTTCAGAACTAATTATTTTATACCAGATAAAAAGTATTAATAGATTTTAATTATAGTAAGTGCATATGTGAAAATGCTAAGTAAAAAAAGGGAAAATTACATGCGTGCGTGTGTAAATATATATATATATATATTCTGATCTCATTTTGTTAAAAAAAATACACAGAAACTCGAGAAAGGCAACAACCCACTAATGAGCCAAGTGTTATGGAATATGCGAAGACCTTGCGTTATAAATCCTTGTGCACTTCTTTGCTCTCCCCGCTTGGAGGGCCACGACCCAGTTTATGGGTGCATCTTGCGCAGACCTGCGGCCCAGTAGCAGTTTAGTAGATGTGGAATCCGTGAGACTCCGTTCCCCAGGTGGTCCACACTCCAGAGAGGCACGTCTGCCAAGGAGGAGAAGAAGAGCGTGAGAAAAGACGAGGTTAGCACGCCGGGAGGACCGAGGGGGACAGAGCTGGGCGAGAATCGGACACTCCTGGAGAAGCCAATGGGACTCTGGACGGAGGGAAACTGACGCTCTCCCCCTGGCGGCGGCCCAGGACGCGCGGCGGGAGCCCGCAGCCCGGCCCCGCGAGGGCGCCTGCGGCCACCTGAGGTTACACGCAGCCCTCACCCAGCCCACTGTCCCGAGTGGGATCTGCCCCGCGGGGGATCTTCCCCGTGGGGGGATACGCACCAGGAAGCGAGATCCCCGGGGAGAGACGGCTTGGGATGGGGTTGGGGAAACAGCTCTGGTTCTTCGGGATGGCTGGGGTGTAGACCGAGAGGCGGGGTAGTGAGACTCCTGAACAACTCCCACACACTCCCCTCACCCTTGCTCCCCAACTTTCAAGTCTCTTCTCCAGACAGCGTGCGAGGGATGCCCACCCTCGGGGGACAGCCATCTCTTGCGAACCGAGTCACGCATTTTCCCGGGTGCTCCGTTCTTGCACTCTGGGGACAGAGATGCTGGGGTGAGAGGTGGGGGCCCGTCTGCTCCGCGCGTCCGAGGAACCCCCCTCCTTCGGGCCGGCCCGGCGGCCGGGTTCCTTCCCCCTCCCTCTTTCCCTGCCTCTCCTCTAGCCCACCTCCTCCCCTCCTTTGCCTCCCCCCTGCGTCCGCCCGGCGTCATCGCCCCCTTTCCCCTCCCATCTGCCGGCCTGCGCACAGCTCGCCTCGGGCCTCCGCCGCAGTCTCCGCCACGAGCTGCTGGTGGTGCGGGCGGGTCCGCAAGGCTCGTAGCAGCAGCCTCCGGCCGCCCCGGCCAGCGCTCTGACCGCCTGCGGGGAGCCTTGATTCGAGCTGGGCAGCGCCCCGAGCACCGGCTAAGCTTTGCAGGTAAGGACGGAGCCACCCCCGCAGACAGGGCAAAACCCACGATTCTGGACGTTTCCCCGAGAAAGGCAGACCCACCCAAGGAGAGTTTCTTTGAAGGGCCCCAAAGACAGGGATCGAACTTAGCACTTCAAGTCCTCCAAGAAACTACTCTCCCTATAGGCAACTCTGTGTGCCGCCCCCTCACAGTTGAATATTAACAGTAAGAGTGTTTGCATTGGACCCTAAATGGAATTCTTTCTTATAAGCAGTACCAGAGAGGGGACCCTCTTTATTTTTATGATTATTAACAGATGCCGTTGAAAAAGGTGTAAAGCCATTCTTGGACAGTCTTCCCTGGTTGAAAGCCTCTTTGGCAGGTACTATGAAAGCGAGGAATCTCTCTCTGACTTTCTGTCCCTCTGTCTGTCTCTCTGTCTTTCCTCAGCTTGGCTGCACAGGTCAGCAAAAGGAGCAATGAAAAACATTTTTGAAATGAAATGGAAAACTCCTGTACTTGTTTAAAATTCAAGTAAGGGGGGGATAGACAAAGCAAGATTGGCAAAATATTGGTAATTGCTGGAGCTGGGTGATGGGCGTATGGTGTTATGTTTTTTTCCTCTTTTATTTTATTTTTTAAACTTTTCCCTCTACTTCTGTGTAGTTGGGAAATTTTCCACAATTAAAGTTTTTGAAAAGTTGTAGGAACACTCCCACCAGCTTCCTTTGGCCTTTTTACACTGTCACTGACTTGAAAAGGGACTGCTTGTCCTATCTAGTTATCCATGCCCTTTAATTAACCCTTCTCACTTCTAAAATTAATTCTCATTTTATCCCAGTGCATTTGTCTCTAAAGAATATTCTAAAAGTAATCCTGTAGAATTATGCTTAGAATCTGGTTTATAATTTAGAAGGGAGAATGTCCAAGTTCCAGCCAAGTAAGAAATCTAGGCTTAAAAGTAGAGGCCAAGTATACGGAATTTTATTTTTACTAGAAGATATTAGAGAAGCCCCTTTAGTGTGAGAGGAGCTTGAGCATGGACATGCTGCCCAATTTTCTTGCACACAACTCAGAAACCTGTACACTCTTAAGATTCTTTTTCATGTTTTTAAATATGAGGTTTTTAGCTTAATGCTTGGCAGATAGGATGTGCTCATTATATGTTAAAATAAGCTATTGCTAATGTGAGTTAATTTTCCCCATCGAGTCAATTATTTATCTTTCTCTGCCCAGTGCTCAAATATCCAAGGCCAGCATATTGCATTTTAGCAGTAGGATCAGACTTGGAATTCTGGAGGCTGAAGCCCCCTCAGCTGGCACTGAGTTAACTTCGAAATGAGAAATCTGAGCTGAGCGGTTGGGAAACAGCAAAGCCATATTAGTGGTATAAAAGTTATTTTCTAACTCCGCTTAACCCCCACTTTCCCCTCAAAGCTTCAAATAGCTAAACTGACATGCAACTAGCCAACAACATCGTGATCCTAAGATGCTTTAAAGCCTGCAGAGTAGCAAAACTCATACATTTACATGTATTTTTTGCTCTGAAAGGCCAACTCACAAGATAAAAACGAAGTCAGGAGCCATGTGCTGTGGGCTTCCTATCTCCATGTATGAGCTAGCCCCCAGAGGGTTCCCTTGGGGTTCCCTTAGTACCATTCACCCTAAAGTTGATTTACACACTGGTGGGAGTGTTCCTACACACAGCATATCCATTCCATAAATTGAAATGTCCATGTCTTGGAAAAATAGCTAAAAAACAAAAGAGGTTTTATTTTTTATTGTGATGAGAAACAGAAGTTGTGGGTCACTGTAAAATAATCAACTCTGTAACTTTACCATCTTCCTGCCCTCAAGGACTGCCAAATTTTTAAAGCAGACGTTACTTTGTCTCCATCCCCGAAACTGAACTTGAAAATAGTGCTATGGTATGGTATTTTGAGTAGAAATTGGCACACTGTCAATGAACTTTCTTGCCGTTTCTTTTCAGCATTGAGTCATGGAGAGCTTATCCTTTGGTAATGGATTATATAAAGTATTTGATAAACATATGTGAAATAGTTGGCAAGTTGAAGATTTTTCTTTGTGTCGAAACGACATGCAGCACATTTTCAGAGGCTGTTTAGCAGTGCTGGAGGTCAGAGTGGAAAGGTGCTGGCACTAGGATGGGTTTTGGAAAGCCCACCTGCCAGAAAATTGTCTGGTTGTAGACAGCACCATCAGCCCTCAGTTCATCAGGATAGGCTCTGTGGCCTGTAGATGGGTTTTCTAAATGTGATAAACTCCATATGTGACAACCATTTAGTATATTATTAGCCAATTGGATTTATTCCCCTGCTGAGTCCTACATGCATTCAAAATAAATTCTGTATCACAGCTCAGTGTAAACAATTCCAATGCAGGGCTTTAGATCGGCCTTCCGCGGGCTAGCGGTGCCATCTAGTGGTGGCAGTGCGAACAGCAGGAAAGTTCCTATCCCGGGCAGGGGAGCAGTGATTTTCTCAAGGATCACTCTTGACTCAGTTAGGTGTTTTCTCATTGGTGGTTTAGCCTGAGACTTTCGAGCTGAGTGGTGTCTTAGAAGTGTTCTCTTCCAGCTCGGCAGGTCGGGGGTGGGGGGGGGGCGGGGATTATCATTGAGGTTCTCAAACAAGGAAAGAAACTTTGAAATGGTGCATAACATAGTAAGGACTCAGTATGCGTTTGTCAAATAAACAAATTTATCTACACGTTCCAATTCTTGTCTCTGTCTACCATGACCACCAAAAAGTTTTAACACGCTCTTCTATTTTTAGTTGGAAAACTGCATGACTGTATCGTTTTCCTTAACATGAAATTTTTCATTTATGTCTAAGCCTCTGAACCCAACTTTCTTTCCTACTTATTATTTGTAAACATCCAGGAGAGACAGTTGCAAAAACTAGACTCTTATCTTTATCTACTGCTGCTATAAAAATGATAAAAAATGTAGAGATTTAAAACACAGTATCTTATGCTTCTGGAGAAGTGTCAAGAGGGTCCATGGGGTTGCATTTCTTCTGGGAATTCAAGGAGAGATATTTGTTCTCTTGCCCTCTGCCAGTGCTAGAGGCCGCCCACATTGACCCTCCTCCCTATAAGGATCCCGGTGATTACCTGGGCCTCACCTGGATAATCCCAGCTCATCTCCTGTAAGAAAGTGTCAGGAAGTCACAGGTGCAGTCTCTCTAACCTTAGGAGGAACACATTCACAGGTGCTGCGGATTCAGGTATATGGCTCTCTTCGGGAGCCATTTCTGGGCCTACCACAGTGAGGTGCATGGCCATCAGAGATGCAGGAGATCCCTTGTAAATATCTGCCTATGTTTTGGTTCCTGTGGGTTGACATTCATAGTGATCGCTCTCATTGTGGATGCTTGCTGTGCTTGGGCATTGGGTTTGTATACAGCATAGTAGTTTCCCACAAAAAGACTCTCAGATCTCATTCCTGTTTAAACAATGTAG
The DNA here is from genome assembly GCF_030435805.1 of Mustela lutreola. Lineage (NCBI taxonomy): Eukaryota > Metazoa > Chordata > Mammalia > Carnivora > Mustelidae > Mustela > Mustela lutreola. The sequence continues at coordinate 46,117,398 of NC_081295.1, read as the reverse complement.
GAACTAATGTTGGGAGAGTTTAAATAACTTTCCTGAAAATCATACTGCCCTCAAGGCCTACTGCCTGCAGAATCCCTGAACACTTTACATCACTGATTACTAGTTACTGGTACTTACATCATGTTACTGTTACTTACATCAGTCGGTTACTAGTAACCGATTACCAGTTACTGTTACTTTCTCATCACTAACGCTAGGTGAGGGCCTCCAGTGGGCTGAGAATTAGACTTTTTAAGCTACCCCTGCTCCAGGTTTGTGAGAGTGACTATTAAAGCTTTTCCAAGTGCTCTCGACAACCTAAGCCACGCGATGCCCGCCTCGCACCTGCTTTCTCTCTCTGCTCACGCTCCTTCCCCCCGTGCAGCAGCCCTTTTGCTTACACCAGCCCTTCGATCTGCGGTGGTTGAGAATGTCCGGGCCAGGACACGGTGTCTACCCATTGTGTGTCCATCTTTCCTGGGCAGGTGGAGGCTGAAGGAGGGAAAGGAGCGAGGATGGCAGTGTGTGTTTCCGCATGTTTGTGGCGTGTGACTGGAGACAGTGCTGTTGGGAGGGGCAGCCAGCTGGAGACGTGGACAGCTACAGGCATGTTGTCAAAAGTGGCTATGCAGTCGTTTCTGTGTCCTAACAAACACATGAGGTAGAAGGCAGTGTTAGCCCTCCAAGGTCATGGATCTGAGCAGTCCCTGACCCCCACCACTCCTGGACCATGTGTAACAGGTTCATGCAAAGTTATGTCCTAGGGCAGCACCATATTCACATGAACTTGGACAATGGTGATACGTAACACGGACCAGGTACAAAGACAGCCACGAGTAAGGGCAAGTCTATTACCCGGTGAGGGAGGGTAGCTCCATGCAAATTCTTTTTTTCTTTTCTCCTCCTTTATTGAAGTACGATTGCCAAAAATATATATATTTAAGGTATACATCATGTTTATATATATATATATATATATATAGTAAATATTTAAATACATATATGTGAATAGATATACGTGTGTGTATACATAAATATATATATACATGTTGTGAATGATGGCTACGACCAAGACATTTAACATATCTATCATCTTACATAGTGCAGATTCTTGATGGTAAGTCCATATTCTTATTTTCAGATACAGGAAAAGTAATTCATTTGAAATATTTAATATGGTGAGTAATCATTTAATCTTTCATTAGTCTGCCTGTCCTACTTCAGTTAAACGATACACTTCTCAGGGTAAAAAAAAACCCAAATCAGGAGAGGTACTGAACCTTACAACAGAATTATGTCGTTCCATAGTAAAATTCTATACACTCTAGATAGACTGGTTCAAAAACTTAGGTGTTTATTTTGCTGTAAACCACCCTCTTGGAGTAATTATTTTGACATTGACTCTGTTTCTTTTCAGGCTGAGGGTCTGAGGCTGTTCTAGAATTCCCAGTATAGGTCCAGGTTATAAGTAAGACACAGGAAATGCAATTCGAGTGTTCTATGGCTGGGTAATGTTTAATCACACTTAAGTTTAATAGCTCTGAGAAAAATATATTGCAAAGCCACAGATATTCACAGGCATGAGTAATTAGGAAAGCATTCATTTGGGAAGTCTATAAAATGTAGCTGTCCTTGAGCAAAAAGCCTAACAAAACAAAGAAAAAGGGAGTTTGAGGGTGTGTCTGAAACTACCCTGAAATAAAAATATTTGGTTGTTTGGTTTTAGAAAGCTGAGTGCTATAGCTTTGGCTGAAGTAATAAACTATTTTAAAGTGATATTAATTCACCCATTAAGGTAGAATAATAATTATAAAAGCACCTATTACTGACTGCTTACTATGCTCTGGGCTCAGAGATAAATTCTCTGGATACATTATTTTACTTAATCCCCACGGTTATGTTCTGAGGTAGAGATTACTAGTCTCCCGGCTTTGCAGATGAGGATGCTGAAACCGAAGTTAACGAATTGCCCAAATTCATGTTCCTGAGAAGTGGTAAAGCTGAGACTTAGCCCAAGTGTTTTACTCCCTGCTCAATACACATAACCACTATGCTGGTTCAGAGGCTCCTGTATTTTAAATACTAACACAGTCACATCTCTAAGAAAGAATAAGCAAACAATGGGGTGCCTGGGTGGCTCAGTGGGTTAAACCTCTGCCTTCAGCTGGGATCATGATCCAAGAGTCCTGGGATCAAGCCCCGCATCAACGGGCTCTCTGCTCAGCAGGGAGCCTGCTTCCTCCTCTCTGCCTGCCTCTCTGCCTACTTGTGGTCTCTGTCTGTCAAATAAGTAAATAAAATCTTAAAAAAAAGAAAAAGAATAAGCAAACAAGGAGCGATAGGAAGTTGTCTCTTGTAGATTAGTGTGGTTGTTTCTATTAACATAGACCAAGTACGAAGATGGAGTAACAGCTGCTCCATTGGTAAAACTTCATCTACAAAAATCCCTTTTTCCACTCGGTTTGTCTCCCTGAGCCAACCCCTGATCAGCTGTGTGTATGCTGACGCACCGTGGAGACCCATGACTGCAACCTCACTTTTGTTAACCAAAATTGGAATTTGAAGCCCAAATCCAAGGCATCTGGAAAACAACAGTCAAGGTCACAATTATAATGGAAAACAGGAAAAAGGAGGATGAGGGGAGACATGGGACTTTAAAGCTTTCAAAATGTTAGGGCTGCCCCGCCAGTGGGGACTGTGTCTCTTTATATCAATGAGCTGGTGCCTTTTGGATGATGGGCCCGTGGAGATGTGTCCAGTGAACCGTGGGTCGCTCTATCAGTAAGAGCTATCATTTACCTTACGCTGACTGTTAACCACAAGGCAAACTTAGATTTTCCAAAAGCAAGTGTCCTTAAACATTTGTCCAGTTTTAAATTATAGGCCAAATTAGACAGGCTAACTAGATTCATGTCCTCTTATTACTGTGATTCTGAGGTCCCATTATAAAGCGCTGCCCTTCCCATGCCCGAGGATAGATGTGGGCATCGCCTTTTTTCCTGTGGTGCATTGCTCCCTCCAAGGGCACCAGACAGGGCTGGGAAACCCAAGCTCATGCCTGATTTGTAGCATCAGATGTTGGAAGCATTACCTACAAGCCTACTGAATGTTTTTTAGTTGAGGTATGGTGGACATGCCATGCTGCATTAGTTTCCAGCATCGAACCGTGATTTGGCAATTCTCTCAGCTCTGCTGGGCTCTTCACAGTGGAGCCACCATGCGTCACCATACAATGCTATTGTAATACCATTGCCTAGACTCCCTTGGCTGTACCTTTTGTTCCCAAGATTTGTTCCATAACTGGAAGCCTGTAGTTCCCCACTCCCCTTCACCCATTTTGCTCATTCTCCCCCGCCCCCTAGCCTAGTGAGTTCTAATCTTTTTGGATGTATTATTAACTTATTATATAAAAGTATGTTTTTTCTTTATTAAGAGCTGAACCATTTCATAGTAACAATTGCCAACACAGTAAAAGAGCGAAGTTTAGAATAAATTTGTTTTGTACACGAAGAGGAAGCAGAGGTCTTTTGGAAACTTGGTTGAGCAATCATCCCCGGAGGAACTGCCTTCTAGGGTGTGGTTTGGGAGGCTGCCCCAGGACCTTTACTGCTACTGTGGTTCTCAGACTTTACTGAATATCCAAATCGCCTGGAGAGCTGGTTAAAACACGGGTAGCTGAGAACCCTACCTTTCTTCCTCCTCGCCCCCTCATTATGGAGAGTTTTGTAAAGGAGCTCTGGGTTCGACTCTAAGAACTAGCATTTTTAACAAGATCCCAGATGAAGCTGACATTGTTGATCTGGGAGGGAAATCTGGGTATCCTTTGATAAAGAGAGTTTATTTTGCCATATACAGGTATGGAATTTTATCAACAAACTATAACATTCTTTTGAGTTGTTCATGTTTCATTTAGAGTCCAAAGGCAGGAAAAACAACAACAAAAAACAATGTCCCATCTCAAAGCAGGCAGGAGGAGTCAGTCCCCCCTTCCTCCCAGGAGGGTCTGCATTTTCATTCTATGCAGGCCTTCCAGTAATTAGATGAGGCCCACCCACATTCAGGAGCCGAAGTCTGCTTCACACCACCTATCATTCAAATGCTGCTGTCTTTCAGAAACACCCTCACAGATGCACCCAGAACCATGTTACCCTCTGGGTAATAATGTACTCTCTGGCCTAGTCAAGTTGACACATACAATTAACCATGGGCTTTCTTCAAAGTCTGCCTAGAGAATTACGGCACAGAGCCCGTATTTTATTTGGGAAAGAGTAGGGGGACTTCTATATTTGAGATTCATGGTCCAATTCAATGATTGGTGTAGCAAAAGATCATCCTGTCCGTCGCCATTTAATATTTGCATTCTGCCTTTCTAATCCCTAACGAGCTTTAGTTGTAAGGCCAAATTAAATAGCAGTGAAAAAAAATAAAACCTAATCAGGGAAACGGTATCACAGGATCATGATTTAGATGTCCTCTGTCTGGCCTTGGAATGCCTTCCCCACACCGATTATTCCGTGGATCATTAGTACCAAGGGTTGGAATGTACAGAGTGATTCTTTGCATTTCTCAACATGGTTATTTGGCTGACTTTCAGTCTTTGGTGTATTTTTTTTATTTTAAAGATTTATCCATTTGAGAGCAAGAGAGAGCTTGTACATGTGTGTGAGTTGGGGGTGGTGGGCAGAGGAAGAGGGAGAGGGAGAGGAACAGGTTCCCCATTGAGCAGTGAACCCACTGCAGAGCTCGATCCCAGGTCCCCTGAGATCACAGCCCTATGCTGGAATGAAGAGCCAGTTGTCCACCCCTGACTGAGCCACCCAGGTGCCCTTCGTTGCTGTCTTCTTTGTTGTGGTCTTCATCATCTTATTCTTTTTTTAAAGATTTTGTGTATTTGAGAGAGAGAGAGCACAAGCAGGAGACAGGGCACAGAGGGAGAAAGAGACTCCCCAAGTCATCTCAGGACCCCGAGATCATGGCCTGAACCAAGGACAGATGCTTAATGCACTGAGCCACCTGGCTACCCTCTTTGGTGTATTCTTATATTAGTTCACAACGGACAGCTGTTGTCATAAAGGAATAAATGAAAAAAGTCAATTTTTAAACATTGTGTCACCCACACAAAAAAATTTTCTTGATTGAAATTTTGCTAAGAATCAGTAACATAAAGTACACATACACACATTTCTAAAAATAACCTGTTTTGCTCTGTTGTTAGGCAAAGAGGCAGCAAATAATTCTCTGATTTTAGCTTTTTATTTTTTTAGACAAAAGCATAACATTTCTTTTTTTTTTTTAAAGATTTTATTTATTTACTTGACAGAGAGAAATCACAAGTAGACAGAGAGGCAGGCAGAGAGAGGGAGAAGCAGGCTCCCCACCGAGCAGAGAGCCCGATGCGGGGCTCGATCCCAGGACCTCGAGATCATGACCCGAGCTGAAGGCAGAGGCCCAACCCACTGAGCCACCCAGGTGCCCCAAGACATAATATTTCTTCTTGGGAACTACCCACTAAAACATGATTTCAAGGCCTCAGTAGAGTTACTGAGTTGTTAGCCTTTTGACTCCAATTCAATGAAATAAAATTGATGAAATAGTCATTGTGAAAATTGCATTGGAGGGGTGCCTGGGTAGCTCAGTGGGTTAACACCTCTGCCTTCGGCTCAGGTCATGATCCCAGGGTCCTGGGATCGAGCCCCGCATCGGGCTCTCTGTTCAGCAGGGAGCCTGCTTCCCTTCCTCTCTCTCTGCCTGCCTCTCTGCCTACTTGTGATCTCTGTCTGTCAAATAAGTAAATAAATAAAAATCTTTAAAAAAGAAAATTGCATTGGAGATAACAAAAGAAAATACTAGCTGGTTCAACAAAACCACTGCCAATATACTTACTACTTCGTATAAAGTGACATTTGCCATGGTGATGATTAGAAAATATTGGGACATGAGTGTGGGTTTTTTTCTGAATAATGTTTTTTATTGATTTTTGATGATATCCATCATTCTGTAGGGAAGAATGCCCTGTCTCCAAAGTAAAACAAATTATAAGCTATTCAGCAAACAAGATAGTCTAATATTAACCAGAATCACCACTGCTCTGTGTGCAAGTATGAGTAGGTAAAAATGGAAATTGCCAAACTTCTGTATAATTTTGGTGATGCAAATCATGGTAAAGTTTATATATGATGATACAAATTTGTAATGTCATGTTTCAGTGAAGATATCATGTTTAAACAATAAAGTGGATCATGTAGCATATGTTTTGTTTTATCAAAAGAATACCATTAGTGTTGTTAACAAACTTCTCTACTTGTATATGGGCCAAATGAACTCTGTTATGTCAAGAGATGCCATATTTGGGCATCTGGGTGGCTCAGGTAATCGGCTGCCTTCGGCCCAGGTCATGATCGCAGGGTCTTGGGATCGAGCCCACGATGGGCTCCCTACTCAGCGGGGAGCCTGCTTCTTCCTCTGCCCCTCACCCTGCTCATGCTCTCTCTCAAGTAAATAAATAAAATCTTAAAAGAGAGAGAGAGATGCCCATATTCAGCCCTGCCTCAGAGATAACTTTTGCTTGTCATGACAGAGCTCCACATCTTTTGCTAGGTTGTGGACCTTTCCTAACATTTCTTGTTAGCTTTTGTTCCATGCCAAAACCCAAACCAAAAACCAACCTTCTCAGAAAGCATCAAGATAAAAGCATTGTAGGAATAATCGAACCTGGAATTGTCCCAGCTGTCTATAAAATGAAGAGCATATGCTAAGCCTTGATACTTTAACTATTAGTTTAAAATGACTCAGAGAATATAGCTCACAAATAGTAGTGACCTGGAAGTTCAAAATTGCTCTAAAGACACGAGCAGACACTTCTCCAAAGAAGACATACAAATGGCTAGCAGACACATGAAATATTCAGCATCATTAGCCATCAGGGAGATTAAAATCAAAACCACATTGAGATACCACCTTACACCAGTTAGAATGGCCAAAATTAGCAAGACAGGAAACAAAATATGTTGGAAAGGATGTGGACAAAGGGGAACCCTCTTACACTGTTGGTGGGAATGCAAGTTGGTGCAGCCACTTTGGAAAACAGTGTGGAGATGCCATAAGAAATTAAAATTAGAGCTACCCTAATACCCTGGAATTGCACTGCTGGGTATTTACCCCAAAGATACATAATGTGCATAACAGCAATGGCCATAGTTGCCAAACTGTGGAAAGAACAAAGATGCCCTTCAGCAGACGAATGGATAAAGAAGATATGGTCCATATATACAATGGAGAATTATGCCTCCATCAGAAAGGATGAATACCCAACTTTTGTATCAACATGGACGGGACTGGAAGAGATTATGCTGAGTGAAATAAGTCAAGCAGAGAGAGTCAGCTATCATATGGTTTCACTTACTTGTGGAGCATAAGGAATAACATGGAGGACATTGGGAGATGGAGAGGAGAAGTGAGCTGGGGGAAATCAGAGGGGGAGCCAAACCATGAGAGACTGTGGATTCTGAGAAACAAACTAAGGGTTTTGGAGGGGAGGGGGCTGGGAGGTTGGGGGAGCCTGGTGGTAGATATTAAGGAGGGAACGTATTGCATGGAGCACTGGGTGTGGTGCATAAACAGTGAATTTTGGAACACTGAAAAGAAATAAAATAATATAAAATAAAATGGAAGAAAAGACTAAAGAATGCTCCCACTGTCCCCTACCCACACAAAGCAGAAACTGGCAAACATCAATTCTATGAAATAGCTTTACATACCAGTGAGCCTAGGGAAGCAGGAAAAGAGGGCAAGAAGATGTAAGCAATAGAAGGGGTATTATATAATGTATCAAACACTGGCAACTAAAAAAATATTGAACAAGGCACTGTTCTTAGATGATGAGACTAATGATGAAAGGGATTCTATTTAATCAGGACCATGTTCTCCCAAGTGGCAAATCCAGAACCACAGCCTTAAATTCCACAACTAATTTTAGTCTGAAGTTCTACTGTAAGGCACTTCTTGTATGTTGCTTTGCTTTAGATGGTAGTTCCAAGCACAACTTGGTTTTAAGAAAAGTGCATGGTACGTCACACCACTGGTCAGCTTGGTCTGCAAACCATGGTTTAAGGAAATTCACTGCATTATAATGAACATTTTTGGAGCTCTGTGCTAGGCATTTATGCTCTAGTGATGAGGAATTTGTAATTGTTGCTCTTGAAGAGGTAAGAGCAGGGCGAAAATTCTGGATATCTGCTGCCATCTTTGTTTCTAAATCACCTGGAAATATGTTTGTAGGAGACCTAGGGAGAGAGAGTGGCTCAGGCAATAGGGGACCCCAGTTCACCACCCCATATTACCTTCCCATGTGTTGGGCCGTCTGGGGAGGTAGAGGTAGATGAGGCATGTGGAGGTGGGGGAAGGTAGGTTAGAGTTTGTGGAAGGAAGATTGGGTGAAATGCAGTTTACTAATTTTGGAGCCTATTTGGCAGGGTGTTTATCTAATCTCAGTAAAATCTAATAAGGATTCCAAGTTGTGGTGATGGTACATTAGGGACTCAAGGCCTAAATGAAATGGGTAAGTAACATATTTAAAAAGAGGACATGGGGGCGCCTGGGTGGCTCAGTGGGTTAAGCCGCTGCCTTCAGCTCAGGTCATGATCTCAGGGTCCTGGGATCGAGTCCCGCATCGGGCTCTCTGCTCGGCAGGGAGCCTGCTTCCCTCTCTCTCTTTTTCTGCCTGCCTCTCCATCTACTTGTGATTTCTCTCTGTCAAATAAATAAATAAAATCTTAAAAAAAATAAAATAAAAATAAAAAGGGGACATTATAAAGCTTCTCTTTCTTTTTCTATCTTTAAGGACAAAGGAGAAGAACAAAATGGAAAGTATGCTATTTTGCTGGATCTTTCTCACCCTTGGGTGGACCCTCATTGATGGATCTGAAATGGAACAGGATTTTATGTGGCACTTGAGCAAAATACCCCGGGTGATCAGTGAAAGGACTTTCCATCTCACCAGCCCCACCTTTGAGGCAGATGCTAAGATGGTGCTCAGTAGAGTGTGTGGTATTGAATGCCAGAAAGAACTCCCAGCTCCCAGCCTTTCTGATCTGGAAGATTCTCTTTCCTATGAGACTGTCTTCGAGAATGGCACCCGAACCTTGACCAGAGTGAAAGTTCAAGATGTGGTCCTTGAGCCCCCTCAGAATATCAGCAGGAAAGGGGCATCTGTTAGGAGGAAGAGACAGGTGTACGGCACAGACAGCAGATTCAGCATCTTGGACAAAAAGTTCTTAACCAATTTCCCTTTCAACACAGCTGTGAAGCTCTCCACGGGCTGCAGTGGCATTCTCATTTCCCCCAGCCACGTTCTAACAGCTGCCCACTGTGTGCATGATGGAAAGGACTACATCAAAGGGAGTAAAAAGCTAAGGGTAGGATTGTTGAAGATGAGAAATAAGGGTGCTGGCAAGAAGCGGAGGGGTTCTAAGAGGAGCAGGAGAGAAGCCGATGGTGGTGACCAGCGAGAAGGTACCAAAGACAATCTGGAGAGAACCAAGGCTGGAAGAAGAAGAAAGGAATCTCATCGGGGTTGGAGAGTTGATGAGGGGAGGCCTTCCTTCCAGTGGACCCGGGTCAAGAATACCCACATTCCCAAAGGCTGGGCTAGAGGAGGGAAGGGAGACGCGGCTTTGGACTATGACTATGCTCTTTTGGAGTTGAAGCGTGCTCACAAGAAGAAATACATGGAACTAGGAATCAGTCCGACCATCAAGAAGCTGCCTGGGGGAATGATCCACTTCTCAGGATTTGATCATGATAGGGCCGATCAGTTAGTCTACCGGTTTTGTAGTGTGTCCGACGAATCCAATGATCTCCTCTATCAATACTGCGACGCTGAGTCAGGCTCCACTGGTTCTGGGGTCTATTTGCGTCTGAAAGAGCCAGACAAAAAGAATTGGAAGCGCAAAATCATTGCCGTCTATTCAGGCCACCAATGGGTGGATGTCCACGGCGCGCAGAAGGATTACAACGTGGCTGTGCGCATCACTCCCCTCAAGTACGCCCAGATCTGCCTCTGGATTCATGGAGATAATGCCAACTGTACTTACGGCTAACAGAAATCTGCAACAAGTCAATGGATCATCTAAGTCGCAGAGCACACCTGCTATGATTATGGTAGCAAGATCACTTCCTAGGTTATGCCTGGACTTGAACCCTATCAACATTTTTATAAATTTAGCTTTTCAAAATTAGGAGATTTTCGTATGTTTAAAAAATACTTAGGTTTAAATAACTGAAACTAGACGGGCACCTCAATGTCAAGTATATATTCTTCTTTACATGGTGATAAGAATCATTTGGGGGAAGTCTTTTATTTCTTTCTGCCTTCTTAAGATTAGACATTTTAAAAACTTCAGACTGGTACCATAAATAATACGTGATTTCTTAATGGACTTTTTCTCAGGGTCCTACTCGATCAAGAATCTAATAGGATGCTTGCTAGTTGCATATTAAATGTGAAACTGCATATATAGGTACAGATGGTAACATGATTAGAGTCAGGGTAAAGACAGTAACTTACAACAGCCTGTATTACTTGGAGATGGACCCATTCAGCTCATGCCCTTTGTGTTTATATAGTGTTTTCTGTTGGGTCTGAGAAACTTTGGTTGAGTTGTTGTTGTTGTTTTTAAGAATTACAAGATCCAGCAAGCTTTATAAACAAAGCTAGTGACTAATTTACTGCTTTAAAAAATATCAACTGAAGTGTGCATTATTTAAAAATGGGAAAAATGCTTTGTTCTAGGAAATGAATCTAGTTTAAAAATAGGGAAGATCTCGAGTTTTAATGCTTAAAATATGGACTTTTCATGAAGGCAGAGGGAAGATGGTTCACAAGTTACAGATGGTCATATTTTGAAAGCCTCGTCATTTAGCACTAGTCTTCTCTGTATGAGGTGTTTAGAGTTTAACGTCCAAGAATTTTAGTCTTTCTCAAGAGAGAGGCTTTTCCCCCTTGATAGATTTCAGCATTCTTAATGAGGCCACACACATATTATTTTGGTGATTGCTCTGACTAGGAGTTTTAGATAAATCCCTAAAAATGAATAGTATACATACAATTTTTACAAGAAGGTTCTGATTCTTTTCATCACAGGCCAAGGCTGTATACTCGCTCAGGCCATCGTGACGGCCCCAGCAGAGAGAAGGTAGTGGCTTTGTTCAGGCAAACCACAGTTGTTACTCACAGTTTTCTTGAATGAACAGATATTTTTTGAATGGTTGTAAAAGTGGGTTTGTTCAGGCCATTATGTCTAACGGGTTTTAGTGATTTGCAGTTGAGTGCACCATAAAATTCAGGAATTACAAGTCTAATTTCTGGTCTGCTATTTTTGGCAGTTTCTAGGGCACACATTCTTCTCACCTAAGTCACTGATTCTGTCAGAGTTCAAATTTATTTTGTTATTTTTTTTAAGAGCATGGGGAGTTATACCCTTGATTAGTATGCAAAAGAATATTGACTATGTTATGATAAAAGGTGATTTTGTAAATCTTGTCTAAAATAGCTGGAATTCAATACAAGTATACATTCTTTTATAGTGTGAACCTGTTTAAAAATCATTCAATAAAAATTAAAAAAATAAATCAACCGTAATTCTTACTCTATCCACATATATATTTTATATACAGGGTTTTAGCAAATATTAAATTAACTGTGTAATTTACTAAAAAATGATTTTATTTAATTCTAACTGCATTTCACTAAGCAGTATTTTGTCATTAGTGCAAGTGGGATAGGGCTACAGACTCAAAAGTTTTGATCACATCTTTTTTGGGGAAACATCTATATGATCACTGCAACTGAAAGTGTGTTGACATGAATTCTGCACACTTACATTATGGCAAATACACACATACAATCTTCATCTTAGACCCTTAGAAAATAATTCTTGGGATTTGCATAAGTTCAGAATAACTTGGTTATTATAGCTTGGTATTAACAGTTTGGAGCCTACACTTAAATTCTGAATACATATGATTTCCTTAAAATTGTAGTGCTTTCTGAAAATATAAAATTTAACCTATTTTATTTGCAGGGGTTTATTTTATTTTGTCATTCTTTCTTCTTTTCCAAGTAAATCATGAATCTTATGTGACCTCTTTAGGACCACCAAAGCACATTACCTTACTTGGAAAGTGTTACTTTGCATACTTTTCCTGTTACACTTCTCAGATCTGAAATAGAAATTGACTTCACGTAGCTAAAGAAATACACTGATGCACACTCATGATGTCTTTTGGGTATAAAGGTCTATTGTGAGTTTCTGTAGAAGAAACTTATCAGTGATTTGAATTCAAATAACTATAGTATTTACAGAACAACTAAAACTTAAAATGTGTGATTTTTTTAGGCAAATAATGTATTTCATTTTACATTTTTTTTTTTTTACTCAAATGGATAAACGTGTGGGCAGAAGAGACAAGATTTTTTTTTTTCTTTTTTGATGTGCTTATTTAAATCCCAAATGCTCTGGGCGCCTGGGTGGCTCAGTGGATTAAGCCGCTGCCTTCGGCTCAGGTCATGATCTCAGGATCCTGGGATCGAGTCCCGCATCGGGCTCTCTGCTCAGCAGGGAGCCTGCTTCCCTCTATCTCCCTCTCTGCCTGCCTCTCCATCTGCTTGTGATCTCTCTCTGTCAAATAAATAAATGAAATCTTTAAAAAAAAAAAAAAAAAAAAAAAATCCCAAATGCTCTTTTTGAAAAAAAAGACTTAAGTGCATATGTGGCCAGGATCAGAGTTCCAGACAAATCATTAGCTTTTTTATTTGTAGATCAAAGGATACTTTGAAATTCTTTTTTCATAGAAAGAATCTCAGGATTAGAAGAAATCATAAAGATCATTTAGCTTAACTCCAAAACTTAGATTTTTAACTTCCCTCCATGACATTCCCTTCAAGTGGTTGTCCAGTAATAAGAACTTCACTGCTTAAATATCGGTTAGTTATTAAAATTAATTCAGGAATATAACTTACTGTTTTAGTTTAAATTATTAGTCCAGTTTGTTACATTCTGCAAAAGTTACATTATCTTTCATTTTATCCCAATTTCCACATTTCAATCACTCATAATTCTTTGACCTTTGGGTAGCAAATTGGGTATTTGCTCTTATCAAAAATGAACTATGATCCTTAATTAAGAATATTGGGGTAAGGCAATTGAACCAAGCACTGAGCATTAAAGAGATGTGAATCTCTAGCTAGAAATGGCCTGGAAATAGGATCATATATTCTTTTTTTTTTTTTTTTTTTTAAGATTTTATTTATTTATTTGTCAGAGAGAGAGAGAGCGAGCGAGCACAGGCAGACAGAGTGGCAGGCAGAGTCAGAGGGAGAAGCAGGCTCTCTGCGGAGCAAGGAGCCCAATGTGGGACTTGATCCCAGGACGCTGGGATCATGACCTGAGCCGAAGGCAGCTGCTTAACCAACTGAGCCACCCAGGCGTCCCTCTTTTTTTTTTTTTTTTTAAGATTTTTTTTTTTATTTATTTAGTTGACAGAGATTACAAGTAGGCAGAGAGGCAGTCAGAGAGAGGAGGAAGCAGGCTCCCTGCTGAGCAGAGAGCCCGATGTTGGGCTCGATCCCAGGGCCCTGGGATCATGACCTGAGCTGAAGGCAGAGGCTTTAACCCACTGAGCCATCTAGGTGCCCCACAGGATCATATATTCTTTTATGTGGCGGTGTCACTGTAACAATTAAATATATTTTGGCTACTGATTTTAAAGATTACCTGCCAAGGCTTAAAAAACAGTTTTACGTTTATTTAGTAAACATCTCCAATTAATTAATGGAAGAATACTTCTAATAAATTGATTTTTTAGAAAAATCTGGAATTGCTTTTTCTCTAATGCCCTAATCATAAGGTTCAAAGATACTTAGGAGATCTGGTCTAATTGATTGTGAAATCATGTTCTCATCAGATGAGATCAGTGTTTTGGGGATTCGTGACTATTGATTCACTATTAACTGAGGGGAAAACCCTCTTTGAAGGTTTTCTTTTCTACTTATAAATAAAGCCTAGGGAGGGAAGTTCCTTGCACACTACTTTCTAGGTTTGGTACTGGCAGTTTGATTCAGTTTGATTAGTTCAAGTGTCTAGAGCATGGTGGCCAATTTCTCTTGTAATCCAAATCTAGGCTAGTTTGCTTTCCCTCCAGGTAAGGCATTGTCTTAGCTTGGGCTACCATAAGAAAATACCATGGACTGGGGGGCATAAACAACTGAAACTTTGTTGGGTACCATCTTGCTGTGGACTCACATGACCTCTTTGTGAACATTCAGAAAGAATGCAAAACGAGCTCTTTGGTGTCTCTTCTTATAAGGGAATAATCCCATTATAAGGGCTCCACCTTCATGATCTCATCTAACCCCAATTCCCTTGCTAAGACCCCATTTCTAAATAGCTTTACATTGGCGCTATGAGATTGGGGGGGAGCACAGTCAGTCCACAACAGATGTCCAGACAAAAGCCTGAAGTTGTACCTTGTGCCAGACGGAGGAAACCTCACAAACACAGCAGGCCGCTGAGGAACTAAGCAAAGGTTGTGAACAGCAGCTCAAGGCAACCAACCACTTTTTCACCACTTTGATCATCATTAGCTCAAGTGCTTGTACCTGGTGCAGAGGAGGTGTTCTGAAAAATATCACCAAGTACACCTCGAGGCTTCCTCTTTCAGGACATCACATTCTGTGCGAGGCTCCAAAATGCTAGAGGCACCGTCTTAACTGTATATTGCACTAAAGATACAGCTACATATTTAAATAATGGTAATATTTATTTGTAATGAATTTTATCATGGGAACACCATAGCATGGCAATTAGGGAATCAGATATTTGCCATATTCCCTCCTGACTCCTGTGTGTGTTTCTGATAAAACGACCTACAGACAGACAGGAGCCAGGTACCCACAGTATCCTCACCCTCTCTATCTGCCACATTAACATTTAATCAGATCATCTCTGCTTCAAAATTGGCCCTGAAATCTTTTGGCTTGAGTAGTATTTAAAATTTTCCAGTAACATCTTAAAATCTACTTACTTTCATCAAGTAGGGACAAGCAGGCTACTCAGCATATCTACTTCAATCTACACGGCAGTCCATGTGATCATATGAGCCATGATTGCTTTCCAGCCTGGTCTTACCAAACTGAGGCCATCACATTCCCATCAGTGCTGGTAAACGTTTTACTAACACTGAAATTCAAATTTATGTCATTGAAATCCTATATGTATCGATTCATAAGCTGAAAAAGTGTGTACGCTTTCACCCAAGTGGCACAGATAAAGGGAATACTTCAGAAACTGCTCCCACAACCGAACACAGAGCTTGGAAGCTTCCTCCAGACTCTTGCTCAGCCTGATAACCACGCATTTACTTACTCTTCTATATATTTTACTTTTAATTTCATCAGCAATATGCTGTGCAATTAACATCTGCTACCTCGAATTTCCTTTATGGGTCATTTCAAGTGTCCAAAATATAACAAAAAAAATACAAGGCCCAAAATGAGTGGTATGAAACTACTTTTGCTCTATCTCAGGAGCCTGAGATCATGACCTGAGCCAAATCAAGACTCTGATGCTTAAGCGATTGACCCACCCAGAGGCCCTGTTAACAAAGGTTTTAAAAAAGTTTTTTGGGGCACCTGGGTGGCTCAGTGGTTTAACCCTCTGCCTTCCACCCAGGTCATGATCCCAGGGTCCTGGGATGGAGCCCCGTGTTGGGCTCTCTGCTCAGCAGGGAGCCTGCTTCCCCTTCTGCCTGTCTCTCTGCCAAGTAAATAAATAAAATCTTAAAATAAAAAAAAGTCTTATTTAAGAGAAATATCAGCGATCTACATAATTGACCCATTTTTATACTCAAAAGAAATTTTAACCTCAAAAATCAAGAAAAAATATCTTTCCCAAATCTTTTCTCAAACCCCCAACCTCCTTCACTGCTAAACATTTGTGCATCACGAGTGTTAATGTGTTACTGCAGGTTCAGAATCCATCCTACAGCTGCATCCAAGGTGCACCTGCACTTCGCACTAGAGCTGAGAGATACAGTGACTCTGGTGTGATGGAAAACATTCGGGATGAGGAATAAAATACCTTTAATTGTCTAACTACACTAGACTGCCTTGCATAAGGTCAGCAAATATAATATGCTGATAGTTACAGTTAATTTTATAGAATTATAGAAATTTCCTGATATAAGTGAAAGAAAGAAAGGCTGGCACTTCCTCTGAGCAGAGGTCAACAATCATCTCTCCAGCAGACAGGGAGTTTGTGTGGGGGGCACGTGCTGGGAGGGTTAGGGTATTGTACCTCGTGTTCTCTGAAGCTAGTGCTCCCTGCTCCTCACCCTCATTATGCTACTTCCAAGCTTCCAACTTACTGGGGTTTAGCTAACAACCTAACGTTTTTCTAAAAACTGCCCATCAAGGAGCTTATAAACTAGGTAAGCAATTCAGGGATTTCCTGAAAGTAATCCAGTACTGATGCTTCGGGATGCTAAGGGGAAGTCCCTCTGGGCTCTAAACGCCTTCCTCTTACTAGTCCTTCTCCTGCCATTAATTGGCAGAAGGCAAGACTTCGCAATTTTTGGTTTACTTAAACTATTGCTAATGACTCAGATACCCGATCACGAAACAACATAAATCTCAGGTTATAGGAGAAAAGAATGCGCTAGTACATAGTAGATATGGGAGGAGACGTGAATTTTTTCCACCTCAAAACCACTTTAAATGGATCTACTGTTAGAAAAACTTGCAGCTAACAATCTCAGAAGACACAGCTTCAAATTTTTCAAGGATTTTTCTTTGCAATATCTACAAAC
This sequence comes from Mustela lutreola, assembly GCF_030435805.1. Lineage (NCBI taxonomy): Eukaryota > Metazoa > Chordata > Mammalia > Carnivora > Mustelidae > Mustela > Mustela lutreola. The sequence goes on along the minus strand of NC_081295.1, from coordinate 46,100,556 downwards.
TCGCTGTTTATGCTTTCTTTTAAAAATCACTGTAGGCTTGGGGCGCCTGGGTGGCTCAGTGGGTTAAGCCGCTGCCTTCAGCTCAGGTCATGATCTCAGGGTCCTGGGATCGAGTCCCGCATCGGGCTCTCTGCTCAGCAGGGAGCCTGCTTCCTCCTCTCTCCTCTGCCTGCCTCTCTGCCTGCCTCTCTGCCTACTTGTAATCTCTCTCTGTCAAATAAATAAAATCTTTAAAAAAAAAAAATCACTGTAGGCTTGGTGCCAAGATTATACTGCCAAACAAAAGTACCATCTTATAAAGCAATTGCCTAAAAATAAAAGCATGTTGTTTTGGAGACGGGACCTTAATTTAGTATTTTGCTGCTGCACTTAGAGCATTTACTTTAAAGGGCTTTCTTTGTGGCCCGGGAAACTAAGGGACACTCCTGTACCCACCAAATGGGCAGCTGTGCCACTTCATGTAGACCGCCATGTGACTGATGTGGTTCCACGCAAGGATGTCCTGGGCGGTTGTAGGCCCACAGATGGCGGCATCTCTCTCCTGCACATACCCTCAAATGAAAGCTTGGCTTTGGGTGGAAACTATTGTATCATCATGTAACACGGGCCACCTTTTTTATGAGTGGTAACTAAATGTCTCAATTTTTAGAGGAGATGAAACAAAATACTCTTTGTGGCTTTCCTAGTTTGAAGTCTTTAGAAAGTTTCTCTTTTCTAAAATTCTCTGGAATCATTTGTAACTTTTAAACAGAGCTACTCACTGTGATTCCAGTGGCTCTTTGGGTTTTCAGTGGTTTCCCTTAGCCTAGTGGTTTCCAAGTTTGGCTGCTCATTGGAATGCTCTAGGGAATTATTTTAAAAAGCTTGTTTCCATGGCCTCCCTAAGATTTTCCCTGGAATCCCCCAGAGTGAGGCCCAGAGATTTATATTTGATAAAGCTCTCCAAGCACTGATGATCACGGTCATCAACGTGTTTCCTAAAGGAATCGTTCCTCCACGTTCCACAGCTCTCCCTTTGTGCATAATGAGGATATGTGTCTTTCTCTTACAGGTTAAATGTTTTCTCAGCTTTACCTGCCTTTATACATGTTCTGTAAGCTACCACAAGGATTCTGGTAATGAAAGTGGTGGTAGGGGTGCCTGGGTGGCTCTGTTGGTTGAGCATCTGCCTTCAGCTCATATCGTGTTCTGAGGTGCTGGGATGAAGCTCCATATCGGGCTCCCTGCTCTGTGGAGAGTCTGCTTCTCCTTCTCCCTCGGCCCGTCGCTCCCTCTGCTTGTGCTCTCTGTCAAATAGATAAAATCTTTGGGAGGAAAAAAAAGTGGTCATAAGCTATCACATACATAGATAGTATTCTTTTCAGTATTTTTATAAAGTGGAAATACATTTTAGCAATATCATTGTTATAATACTGTTTTATGATGGTAAGAAATGAGTCAAATTTCCAAAACTCGAACATACGCGATCATTTTACAATCTGTGACAAAATCCAAGTTTACATACTTCCTTAAAATCAGAAACTATATAATTTTTATTTATAATCCACTTCACAATGTAGGTTAGATCAATTTAATATAATTCAACAAACTTTTATTGAGTCCAACCTTAGGCACATAGGATATAGAGTGAAGTCCTAGATTCTACCCTTCCTCAAAAAATTCATAACATTCTAAGGAAGTCAGACATATATTTTAAAAAGTAGTGTGGAAAAGGTTTTAGTATAAGGTGCTGAAGGAACACATTTAAAAGGATTGACTCTCTCAGGGTAGGCACATATGAAACAAGAAAGGTTTCTTAGAGTATGTGACACATAAGTTGGGTTTTGAAGGATAAGTTGAAGTTTGCCAACCTATCAGTGGGGATTTGCAGGGAGAGGAGGGCACTCATGGGAAGGGAAACAGCCTGTGCTAATGTATGGAAGTGGTGTGTTGAGGCAACAGTGAGTATTTAAGGATTGTTGCTATAGGAGATTAGCACTTCCTACTGGTGAGGAATGGCAAGAAATGAGGTTACCAAGCTAGACTTAGAGCCTTTGAAAAGATTTCTGGACTTGAATGCAATGTTAGAGTTTTGGCTTTAACTTAGTTGACCAGGAATTGATGTAGGTTTTTAAGTTAGAGAAATGTGATCAGACGGGTATTCTGTGAAGGAAACCTGGCAGTACCTTTAAGGCTGGATTCAGGTGGGTTTGGGTAGGGATTAGACTGGAGACAAAGAGCCCAGGGAAGAGGCCGCTGGAGCTGCTGTGCTAAGTAAGTGGTAGTGGGAATGGCAGGAGAGGGCAAGGGGGGAGACTCTCTGAGAGCAGAATGCTCAGCAGAGGCAGGAGAGAATCAAGGGTGTCATGTCACGGAAGTGGAGACTTGGGAGACTAGGGAGATGGTGAGACCAGCAAGCAGGACAGAAAAACTAGGCTTGAGGAAAAAGATTAATGACTTCACTTTTAGACATATATGTTTAACATTTTTGTAGACTATCAGTAAGGTTGATAACATCCATACACAAAGAATGCAATGCCAAGAGAGTTATGAAACAAACGTGTGGTTTTCTTAGTGAACTAACCCTTAGTTAACACATAGCCACCCAGTAAGCCATTTGACTATATTTTACTCTGAAGTCAATCACATAGCAACCACACCTTTGTCTCTGTTCTAAAAACTAAATGGTTCTTTTATTTTTATTTTATTTTTTAAGATTTTATTTACTTATTTAACAGAGATCACAAAGAGGCAGACAGAGAGAGAGGGGGAAGCAGACTCCCTGCTGAGCAGAGAGCCTGATGCAGGGCTCCATCCCAGAACCCCGGGATCATGACCTGAGCTGAAGGCAGAGGCTTTAACCCACTGAGCCACCCAGGTGCCCCTAAATGGTCCTTTTAATTTGGCTTTGAAGCCACGGTTTTGTTTTTCCTTGAGAAGGGATAGGTGTCCTAAAAATCTGGCCCTTAATTTACATTTAAAATATTGCATACATGGTCACAGCTCCATTTCCCATTTTCAACAGAGTGCCAAATCCAGGTGGCCCCAAATAGCAGAGAGTTTAAAAAAAAAAATTCCAAATTTCCTTGGGATATACTTATAAGTCTTTTCAGGCTGTAAAGTTTACTTCTTGTTTAGGTTTTACTAAGACAATTATAAATTATGCAATTAATTGACTTACCCCAGAGATGTTCTCTGAAAGACAGCAATGAACCATGGGGATGTTTGGGTGTGTAGAGATGAATCTAGTACTCAAGACTGGGCTAACAGCAGAGAACACCATCATGAAAAGATGATTATCTCCCCCTCGCCTGGCTGGATAGGACCCTTCTGTGTCCTGACCCTTCTGGGTGCTGCCGTCTGCAGGCCTGGCTTCCGTTTCAGGCTTAGGTCTCTCGCAGCCATAGGTGATTAATCAAAATTATCTCACTCTCACAGCCCTGATGGCTACCACCTGCCCATGTCGTGTTCCTTCTGGTTATACTTAACTTCGACAGTATCTTCCATCTCCAGTCATCACTAAATAGTTTTTACCACCTGCCCATGTCATGTTCCTTCTGGTTATACTTAACTTTGACAGTATCTTCCATCCCCAGTCATCACTAAATAGTTTTTTTTTTTAAATCATTGTCAAACAAAGTATATTTATTAAACTTTTTGATCTCCAGATAAACAGACTTAACTCCATTATAAATAATTTATGATGACAGCAACTTCCATTTAGGTTCTTAAAAAGTATCATCAGGTATTGGAAACTCTAAGAAGGACTCTGTAAGAGAGTGAGTGGAACTCTGATGGGTGTTGTGCCCTGTCTGGACACCCTTTCCCAGCTGACACACTCTTCTCCCGCTCTGTGTTGAATTGTGAGTTGCAGTTTTTTAGTTTTGATCGAGACAAGAGTGTGCAAATGGGAGGTGGGGGCACAGAGGAGAGAGAATCTGAAGTTGACTCACTGGTTAGTGTGGAGCCCGATGGAGGGTCAATCTCATGACCCTGAGATCATGACCTGAGCCGAATTCAAGAGTCAGATGCTCAATGGACGGAGCCACCCAAGTGGCCCTTCATATTTTTATTTTTAAATGAATTAAAGACATTTGAAGGTTTCTGTATTTTAATTTCTAACATCAGAAGCATTGACACAGAAAATCCACATAAATGAGAGCTTCTGGAGGGCCTCAATAAAAAGTGCAAAGGTGCAGTGAAACCAGAGTTTGTAAAGGAGATGCAGAGTTACCTACTACGGAGTCCATTCCAGAATCCCTTTAGGCTTCAGAATTGTTTGGACACACGTGCACGGAAATGAACTCAGATGATGCAGGGCTGCAGTTCGGAGGGTTTAGTTCCGGTTAATGACCTCGTCACTAACTCCCCAACACGGCTCCCTCACGTTTCCTCTCACAGAGGGGATCCAGATAATGCGTGCGGTAGTGAACTCTTCTGTCAGCAAGGCTGAAACTGAAATTTTCTTAAAGCCCAAGAGGATCCACAAGAAACTACCACAAAACCTGTTGCCTTGAAAACAGACCAATGTGACTTCTCTACCAAGATGACACTGATTTTTATTTTGAAATAAATAGGACTTCCTATTTATTTCTCCCACACAAGAAACACTGTGATCATCACTGCTGGCAGAGCATGCCCCTCTTCCACCAACAAAAATATGGGGCTAAATTATTAAAGGTATCTACCTAAGAGGCAGAAGGAGGCTTTCACATAATTTTTCTTTCTGTGACTTGCCATTTCTTTTTACGTGTACTCCTTTCCTCCTCTTGCAAACCCCATGACTCCTCTAAAAAAGTCTTTGGCCTTTCTTCTTCTTCTTTTTTAAGTATAACAAATAACATAAAAGAGAACAAAGGAGACATTTTAATATGGTGGAATCACTTGTTATCATTATACCAAATAAAAAGTGACTCAATATCTTCAGCCCAAGACTTTTTAATGGATGTTAGTTCTACTAGAATGAGCTGACAACTATTAAAACTCTACTAACATTTGACAATAAATGTCCATAGGAGAGTTATTCTTCAGTAGATAGAAATATGGTACTAGCTCGGCAGTGTCCGGGTAAGGGACACCTCTCAGAACTACTGGTATTCATCCTGCAGACACTCATCCAGTCCCCATAGAAGTGCTAGTCCCTGAGGATGTGAACTGGCAATGTTTCCTGCCTTTGAGCTCACAACTGGCCAGAGCAGATGCCACAGTCACAGATGATTATAAGATGGCATGTTAAGTGCCTTAAGGGTTGATAAGAGTGGGATGAGGAGTCATGACAGACAAGTGCGATTGAGCTGGACTGCTGGAGTTGGGGAGGTCACGTCAGGCAGAGGGCCCTGTGAGAGCCAGCTAAGTGCTTGGTGTCCCCTTGCCTCAGGACTGCTGTGGCAATGTAGAGAACCATGTGCACGTGCCCACAGCCTCATGCACAAACCACGTGCATGTGCCTACAGCCTCATACGTGAAGAGGTGAGGCAAGAAAGGCAGGCTCACATGCAGAAGGACATCGTGGCTAACCTGGACCCATGTTGAAAGTAATTCAGATTCATTTTTTAAGCACCCAGAGCAACTCATTCAGCATCTCATCTATATGACAATTGTACAAGGGCCACCAAGAACCTCACTGCCACCGAGGCTTGAGCGTCCGATTTAAAAACAGTGCTCTTGCAGTTTCACCTATTAGGAATTTATACCCTGTGGGCCATTCAGTGAAGAAAAAAAGCTGATTAAAAATCCACTATTAAACTGAAAACTACTTAACGTCTCAAACACATTTCTATTACAAATGCATACAGGGTAGTATATGACCAAAATGTAATCTACAAAAATCATAATACATAACCAGATACTAGCTTCTGAAAGTTAGTTCTCGAGATACAAATCCTAGTTAGATAACGGCAAGAAAGTTTTAGAAATAAGGATATTGCCTGTGGCTGAGAAACACTTCTCTTTGGGAGCGGACTACCTTTTGAGTCATTGTCACAATTGAGTTATGGGCATAAAGTCAGCCAGGTTTCTAGATTTTTGCGTCCGAGTTTATGGGCAGACAAGTGTGTCTGTAAACTATCAAGTCTTGGAATTCTTCAGCTTTAATGGAGAATTCTTAGAAAACTATTATAAGGCTTGCAGAATTTAAAAGAAAGTTTATCCTTTTCTTTTTTGAAATATGATGGCAGCCACCGAGTCCCAAGTTTAAAGACAGCTGATTAAAATGTTCTTTTCTCCCCCCTTGTTTTTAATTTGTTAGAAAATAATCGGAACGACGTTGGCATGAACAGCATTTCTCACTGTGACTGTTTCTAAGTTTTCAATATTTTGTATATGCTGTGTGTCATTTGAAACAGACATTTTCTCTAAAAAATAACCGAAAAGAGAAAGATTATGTTTGCATTTTCTTTGTTCAAGGTGTTTATTGCATCTCAGAGGGCGTACATGCACTGGGTTTTTAAACTGAAATAGAAAGAAATGCCATTTTGAAATTGGTTTTAGGTAATTTTTCCCCATTACAGTGTATGTTATCCCCACAGTAAATTCAGATACAACCACTTTTAAATGGTACCATACATCTATTAAATAATTTGAAAAATAGGCAAACACCTTTCCAACCCAATATGCTTTTACAAAGAGCTGCCAAGCCACTAGCAACACTGATCAACAGTGACCTCATTTATACATCAAAATCTTAAGCCAAGCCATCAGCACAGACAGTATGACAACAAATTAAAAATTAAAGAATACAGTATGTACAGTAAAGGATACAATTCTCTGAATTAGTTTAAATTCTAATCACAATGGTACAACAAAACCTACTTTGAGCTCAGTTGAGGGATGGAAGAACACTAGTCTACAGAACACACAAAGAAATACCAAATTAACAGATGTACATAAAACCCACAATAAAACAAAAATATTTGCAGTAATCTTTAAATTACACAAATACCTTGGGGTGCCTTCATCATCATTTGAATAGCACATCTGTAATTGCATTTTCACGGACGGGATAGAAACGGACCCTTTGCTTTTCAGTGCATTTAATCAAGAATGAATAAATAGGTCAATTTAGATGCAAAACCTGTCAAATATAATCAAAATATACATTTTAATATAGTAGTGATTAAATATGGAATTCTTTCCATATGATTTTTTTCATTCTTGATAAGGTAGATTCAAGGAGAAATATTTATGATGGACATTAACCCTTATATATTTTTTTAAAACAAAATTTCTGAACATATACAGTGCCACAAAAATAAACATTTCTCACAACAGTTGAAGTTCCTGTGATTGGAAAAATGTACTCCACACCGAAAAAGTTTTGTATATTTAAGAGTGTTTTCCTTACTATTTGATATTATCACACTATGTTTGTAACAGAGATACAGAGAAAAAGAGAATTTATGGGAAGAGTTTAGGTTTGTCCAAAAGTCATATATACATCAAAACCCTCAAAAACACAGACACATCTTTCCGAATGGCTCACCATACAACAGCTGCGTCATCCGTCCATGGGCGAGGTCCAGAAAAGCACTAAAGGCATCAGAAACATCCATTCATTGTTTTTACATCGTACAACACACAAATAACCCAAATACACTACAGTTTTGAGAGTAGGGATAACAGCTAAGGTAGTACACATTCCTAATGTTCACTTTCACAGCTGTGCTACACATTTTGGAAGAGAAGTTACGAGTAAGCATTGGGTTTGGTACCGGTGGCTCACTTTGAAACTCTGAGCATCAATTTTACTTGAAGTCTCCAAACTCATTATTTTTTTTCCTATTCAGTCACAAAAATTGCAGCTGTAAAGATAAAAAGCGCTTGAATTAGAAAACAACATTACACATTCCTCAAACATACTACCTTGCTTGCCATTTTACCTCATAATGACTACTTAGAGTCTTCATGCAAAAGGTTTCTTTATAACAAATGCACATTTATATACTTGTCATGATTCTCTGCTTAAAGTTTCAGCTGGGAAGAAATTTTTAGGAAAACTCTTAACGTACAGTTTTTCTTAGATAAAAATTCTATCAGCGAAATTTTGAAGTCTGGATATTACTAGAAATCTCAGGAGTGAGACATCTACTATTAAACAAGAACAGTTCACCTTTTAAAAAGGGCAGGGGTGGAAATGCAGTGGCAGCAATTTTCAGTATTTTTGGCTTTTTTTGTTTTCAGTTAGGGTATTCAGTGAGTCACTCAACAACTGAACAAGTAACAGAAGAGAAGGAGGGGGATGACACGGGAGACTCCACGCCTTTGTAAACATCACAGCTCCTCCTCCGTCCCCAGGAACACCAGTGGCTGCCTCACCAGTCCTCTCTGCCAGGGAATCCGCCTGGGGTGAAGGCTTAGCCATGTGGGGAACTCTTTTTCATAAATGAGTCTGTGTCTCTCTTTTGACTGGGAACCTCTGAGGGCAGGAGCCATCTCAAGCATCTCTGTTTCAAGCACTTATCAGAGCTCTGGGCACAGATGAGAGTGGTATTCACTGAGCTAGAGGTGGAGAAAGGGCTGCTCCTGGTAGCACCCTTAGTCAGTTCTGAACCTGTAATACCTAAGAAGAGCTCCCTGTCTCACTTATGCCTATACCAGCCCAGTCGGACCCAAAAGGGAATAGAAAAGTCAGGCACAAGGAGGAATTACTTGACTGAGATGTCAGAACCTCAAAATGAAAAACTCATTAACCTTGTATAAGAAAAAAAAATTATCAAGTAGGAATCCACAAAAATCTTAGTACACATTACAGAAAGTTAAAAAATATATATGTGTGTGTGCACACACACACACACACACACACACACATATAGGTTGTAAGATGCATAATAAAAATTATATTGCCCCAGGCAATATATTTATTTATTAATATTATATATTAATAAAAATAAAAAATTATTAAAAAATTGGACAGTGGTCCCAATACTTTGACCATCTTACTCCTCCCTTCTATATGTGACGTTGAGCAAAGCACTCAATGCCAAGGATCAGATCCTTTAGCTGTGAAAAGGAGACAAGAAGTATCTGGCTAGTTTATGTCACAGAGCTTGAGTTCCCATTGAGAAGAATGAAGGAGCTCATGATGAGGAAGTGGGTATGAAAAGTACCATGTGAAGGAAGAGCTGCATTACTGCTGTTTATCCACTTTCTGCAAGTACTTGTTCAGAATCGACCCACTGTGTTAGGGGCTGGAGTTAGTAGTAAACGATTTTCCTTTATCAGTTTCCTTCCATAAATCCATTATTAGTCATGTCATAAATCATATTAGAAATTTCGAACTAGAATGTTAGAAATTTAAAACTCTGCTTGAATGTTAGAAATTTAAAACTTCTGCTTGAGTGCAGAAGTTGCAAAGCATAACAATCTGAGCTTTATTTGATGAGGCCAAGTAAGGATAAACAAATAAAAAAATACAGTTTTACAGCCAAATTTATTCTTAGATGGTTTCTAAATGCAGTGTAATAGATGGTAGCTTTCCATAAATTCCTGTCATCAGGTAATACAGTGGTAATTTCCTAATTTACCGATCAGCTTGGGCAACTTTTTGCTTTATCAGTAAAATGTTTGTGCTTCTTAGAACAACTTGGAGGCTTTTCTCCCTCTTAGTTTTATAAATTAATCAAGATTTTAAAAAATTTATTGATAATTCATTGATGGCTTTTAGTACTGATTTAAAAAGCATAAACAACTCAAATTATTATTACATACATGTGTTCAAAGCATAGAAGTACAAATACCATACCTGAAAAAGCTAAGCATTGCAACGTCATTATAACAAGCCCCCAGGAAAAGCTCAATATTAGATACCTTAAATTGTTTACAAGAAATCCTTGATGTTAAGATCCGCTAATGGGTCCTTTGCTGGAGGTTTCTTGGGACTCTGAGTGGCAGGTGTAGGGCTTGGAGAAAGCTAGTGCAGAAAAGCCAGCCCAAGACAGCAGAAACAAATCAAACAGAGAGACAGGTAAGCATTAGGCAGAGCACATACCACAGAAAACAAACATGCAGAAGATGAGATGGCTAAAGGTTTACAAAATCTACTTTGTTCTACTCAGTGACAATGCTGTTTAATTTTGGTTTCATAAAGTACACTTTAAATGATCTTTGGCTTTCTTGAAATTCTTTGACATCAGATCTAGCCGAAGTAAAATTTGAGGACTCAAGCACAACCATATGGAGACGAGTTAGGGACGATGTATCAAACTAGTCACATTCAGATATTATGAATATAGAGTACAATAACACAACAATCAATTGCTCTACACAAAAGCATTTTTGAGTTATTAGTACTATTAAACCAATAAAGAAATTTTAATGACTCTTCCTTAAAACTAGAGTGAGTTTGAGGGCAAAACTTGTGAAAGAAAATAACTTGCACAAAGTCACTTAAGAAATTACTTTAAATTATTAGCTAAATATAGTGAATTTTACGTGAAGTGTTTTAAGTGAAAACTGGTCAAGTTGGGAGGCACTGTTTGTTTCAAATGGAAAAGAGTTTCCCAGGTGTGAATGTCACTAAATTCCAATATTCCCTGTCCAGCTCACAGAGAAGACTAATTACTAAATGTTATAGGAAAGAACTATATTACACTTGCTAGCAAAAGCAGCAAAGAATTAACTTACCTTGTTTCTGTTTAATTAATACTTAAATTATTTCATTGTGTGACAGACATAAGCTTTTGAAGCAGGCTTCTGCAAGAGTGTTAGGCAATGATGGCTTGAAAAAGGTCATGTGATCTGTATAGAGTAATAACTGACACAGATCTTTTGCATCTATTCCTCTCCTATGCTTATATCTTATAGAAATCCCAGAAATCTGGGATTATGAGGGTTGCAATGTACGTTTTTATTGGGTCAGCAAACAGAGCTCGAGAAATAAAGATTTTTAGATTTGTCTCCAGGTCCAGAAACTACTGACTGACTGTACTACCTATCAATCAAATTTCCATTTTTAAAAATAGGAATCATTCTTTATAGAAAGATCAGAAAAGATAAATGCAAGGGTTAAAGTGGTTTAGAAGGTAAGAAACTAAAGAGTTGAGGGATGCCTGGGTGGCTCAGTCTGTTAAGTGTCTGCCTCTGCCATGATCCCAGGGTCCTGGGACCCCACACTGGACTCCCTGCTCAGTGAGGAGACTGCTTCTCCCTCTGTCTGCTACTCCCCCTGCTCGTGCTCCCCTCCTCTCTCTGACAAATAAATAAATGAAATCTTTAAAAAAAAGAAACTTAAGAGTTGACTCATCATTAATCATTTGGTGAGATGACAACATCATTAAGGATGATACCAATCAACTGAGATGCAGTGGACTAGTCCAGGCATCAGTAATGGTAAACAATGCAACAGTATTTTGTATTCTGAAGTTATAAAATCCTATTTATTTTACTATTTAGTATAATCACCTCTGCTGCTTCTCTAATATAGGAAATACAAAACTCTAAGCTTTTTTGTTTTGTTTTGGTTTGTTTAGAGAGGGAGGGAGGGACAAAGAGAGAGGGCAATAGAGAATCTTAAGCAGGCTCCATCCCCAGTGTGGAGTATGACCCAACACAGGGTTTGATCTCACAACCCTGAGATCAAGATCTGAACCCAAATCAAGAGTCAAATGCTTAACTGACTGAGTCACCCAGGCGCCCCATGTAATCTAAAACTTTTATAAATACGGCATACCACTTCCAAAATCACAATAAATTCAATTAAATATTTAACACCCTGTTTTCATATTATCTATGTTTCATTTTCATTCTTTGAATTAAGTAAACTGATGCTACATAACACTGATAGCATGCAAGGAAAATATAGGAAAGGAAAATAGCTACTTTAATAAAATTGTGTTAATTAATTTCTAAAGCTTTTAGTACAAAAAATACAGTAAGATTTTAAAAACCTTAATATTATTCTTCTAAGTTAATAAAAATAGAAATGTCCAGCCTTTTTTCAAAAAGCTGTTAAATAATCATAGATTTATTTATTTTTTTAAAAAGATTTTATTTATTTGACAGAGAGAGATCACAAGTAGGCAGAGAGAGAGAGAGAGAGAAAAAGAGAGAGAGAGAGGAGGAAGCAGGCTCCCCACTGAGCAGAGAGCCCAATGTGGGGTTCGATCCCAGGACCCTGGGATCATGACCTGAGCCGAAGGCAGAGGCTTTAACCCACTGAGCCACCCAGGTGCCCCTAATCATAGATTTATTTAACCATCAAGGAAACATTCATAATAAATGAGATCCTTAGGATTTTAAGTATATCTAGATTAAATTTAACCCCCACGATTATCCCCCAAATCTTCCTCACCCTCCTCAGAAACAATATAAGGCAGAGTTCATTAGTCTCAGAGGAGACTAGAAAATTTCTCATGAAGGCAGTGCTTTGAGTATAGCCTTGAAGGCTAGGGTTTGTCACATTCTAAATCTATCTCTTTGAACACCTACCATTGTCTCTTCTGGTCACTGTGGCTTTCAAAGGGTTAATGTAAAGAAGCCAAAGTAAGATTTGGGAAGAGGCAGACAACAGATTTTGGAGATGATTAAAGGTAGCAAAACTCAGAAAGTTTAAAGTAGGAATCCTATAGATAACAATATAAACACCCATTTGGTAAGTAAAAAATACCACAGAAGTGGGTCCCTGGGTGGCTCAGTCAGTGGAGAAGCAGACTCTTGATTTCCACTCAGATCATGATCTCTGGGTTGTGAGATCGAGTCCTGCGCAGCAGGGAGTCTGAGATTCTTTCCCTCTACCCCACCCCCTCCCCTCCCCTCTCAAAATAAAAAAATAAATCTTTACAAAAAATATTTCCGAAGCGAAACCATTTACTGATACCATTGTAATATATTTGAGTTTTTTGTTTTGGTTTGCTGGGCATGGTCCTAGTAAAGTCATAACGCGGTGTTTTGACTCCATCCATGTCAGTTTCTTATGGTAAACACCCCTTTGGTTCTTCCTACACCTCCACCTTAAAACAGTTATTGGCTAGGCAATTTATAAGAGGAATCAAGAACTGGTTACTCAAGGGCATGACTATCACTGTCAGCAGCAAAACAGTTCAACAAAGTGTGTGTTTCACCATTTTGGTAGTAAGAAATTCAGCCTCATCTAAAGAGAAGTTTGTCCTTTGTCCTGGATCCTCGTAGGTAACCTCTAAACCCTCAGAACTTCCTGAGTGGTAGGAATGTCTTTGTCACTCGGTGGGTTCCTGGAACCACCTGATGGTTTACGCTAACAAGAGGCCTCAGGGTGGGGACTAGCCCACCAGAAAGACCAACAATGTAATGAGAGTGGTAGATCTTGGGGCCAAGTGGTATCAGCCTGACTCGGAGTGACCCTGGGGAGCTGGAGGTTGAGTTCAACCACACGGGCAAAATTCAATCAATCATTCCTCCATAAGGAAACGTCAATAAAAACTCTGCACGCTGAAGTGCAGGTGAGTTTCCTGGGTTGGCAACGCTGCATCTGTATTGTTACGCATGGGTGCCAGGTGAGTAACACATCCTGGAAGACAAAGAACTTTCCTGCTTGGAACCCTCCAGTTCCAGACTTCACCCTGCACTGCTCTTCTTTTGGCTAGATGCAGTTTATGTCCTTTCACGCTAATACAACTGTAATAAACTTCATGCCTTCCTGAGTTCTGTAAGTTGTTGTAGGCTACTGAGAGCCTCCAAATCCGTAGGCAGCTGGCCTGAAGTGAAGGGGTCACCCTCGGGACTCCCAGACTTGCGGCCGGTATCTGAGGTGCGCAGAGTCTTAGAGGGACTGCTCCCTTAGACTCTGCCGTTTGGCAAACTCGTTGCTGTTAGCTTCACAGTTCTTGGGCCCAGCGGGCAGCCTGGAGGATGGTGTCCCTAAACTTGAGTTTGGCTACAAGGTTCTGGGAACACATGATAAAACTATGGATCAGAAGTACTCATTTCTTTGGACTGAATGCACAGATACTTCAAATGTCTAGCTGTCCTCAGGAACTATTCTGAATTAAGTAGGAGAAGGATGGAGGGACTTAGGAGAATGAGTTATGCTCATTCTCTCATTTTCCTCTGAACCTCACACTATTGGTAATCTGTCTTCCATGTTCCCCCCTTCCTTCTGAAGTAACAGATAGGAGGATTCTATCAGGTAAAAACATTTTTAAACAGTTTGCCACATGGCAGTTTTATACTTATAAAGTTATTATTTTAAGGACATTAAAAAACTGACCTGTGTGCCCGGTACAGCCGCAGCTCCGAAGGGTGGCCTCATCATGGGCTGGGCAAACATGACTGGCTGCTGAGGCATCATGGGCATGCCTGTCCCAGCAGGAGGCTGCAAAGGAAGAGCGGTTCACAGCATGAGTGGAATCCACTGTGGGAATGCCCGGACACTGAGGACTTTGATGTTTCTGAAAATTTGTGAGGAATGCAGGTCTGTGAGAAAGTGTAACTTGTAATTTTGAACAATGGGTGCCGTGAGGCTGACAGATGGCAGAGAATCACCGAGGTACAGTAGAAGTCTGGCTGACCACCTATCAGCCTTCTTCCAACCATGCTTTGCTGGTGATTATTTGTCTTCTGTGAGCATGATTCTGAGGAGGGTAAACCTTGTTTATTTATGGAAACTGATTCTAAAATTTGTTAGTGATAAAAGTGATAAAAGAAAAGTTTTAGAATAGTGATTAAGAGTTGATTTTGATGATTGAGCTAAGAATGTGTTTGGTAAATACTACTCCAAAAATGAGAAAACTATATACTACAGAAATCATTTTGATGACAGAATTTAAGTATTTTATAGCTGACTTTATCAGGTAATGTGTAGGCTTCTTAATGTCTAACATAGACGACTTTATTTTTTAAATTTTACATTACTGCATTTGGGAAGGAATTATGTAGCTGTATTTGTTAATCTGGGATTTGGCAAAGGCCTCAGAAACCTCAGTTACAATTTCTAGCGCAGGTTGTCACTCACCATTCCAAACCCTGCTCCAGGCTGTCCAACAGATGGGGCCCCAGCAACAGGAGGAACCGAACTGGCTGGAGGTACAGCTCCTTGCTACCAAAAAAACCCACAACACACACACACACACACACACACACACACACACACACAACACCAAAAACAAACAAAAAGAACCAACATAATTTGGTTTTAAAATGACAGAATATAATTTAAAAATGCATGCCCCTTTAAATATGTGTGGCTATGTAAAGAAATACCATATTTCAGTTTTAAATTTTAAAAAATGGCTCCAGCACCATGCCAGTGATATGAACAAGGTTGCTAACCAGATGTTCACAGCTGTGGTGCTGTCACTAGCTCCCTGGCTTGCAGCCTACTGAAAGCACTGGGCTTCCTCTCTACCTCCTTATAAGCTTCTCCTCTACCCTCACTGTAAATGAGTCAAATTTCTCCAAGCTTGTCTTTTCCTCTCGTTATATGCTCCTACAGACACTGGGGTAGACATATGAAGAATGTGTCTTCCTTCATCTATCAATGTTTGGTTTCCATCTGCCTCCCATTTTGTGTGTGTGTGTGTGTGTGTGTGTGTGTGTGTGTGTGTGTGTGTTTTACGAGGTGGGGAAAGGCAGAGGGAGAAGGAGAGAGAATCTTAAGCAGGCTCCATGCCCAGCACCATGGGGCTTGATCGTACAACCATAGCCTGAGTTGAAAGCAGGAGTTGGACACTCAAACAACTGAGCCACCCAGGTGCCCCTTGCACCCCTCCTTCTCCACATTTTTAGATTCTCTTTTTCTGTTATATTTTTCTCTGACTTTTTGACTGCTATACATTTGCACAAGGGTCAAAATTAATTCTAAGTTTTAGGAAGCATTTAGAAGACTACACATAAAAAGCACAAATATCCCATTTCAGGTACAGATTTTATAGTTTTCAGTCATACAACAAGGCCTCCGAATATTTCCCTTATGTTTAGAAAACTAACCCTGGATGCTTGTTTGGCACAGTCAGTTAAGCATCTGCCTTCTGCTCAGCTCATGATCCCAGGGTCTTGGGATCGAGTCCCACATTGGGCTCTCTGCTCAGTGGGAGCCTGCTTCTCCCTCTTCCCACTGCCTGCCACTCTCCCTGCTTATAAGCTCTCTTTTTCTGACAAATAAATAAATAAAACCTTTTAAAAAAAACCCAAAACTAACCCTACTGCAATTCCTTAAACTTAATCATTAAAGCAAAATCTTAATGAAAAAAAGAAAATACTGTAGTGATGTCAGCAAAAATGGTGAAGTAAGGAACTCTGAAACTCTCCCCAATCTGTTAAGTCAGTGGAAAAACAGGCAACAACTATGAGAATCAACTATTTTAGAACTCAAAGCTAACTAAAAGCTTACAGCAACCAGGAAAGTACTTATTCAAGAAAATCAGCTGGATGTTGGCAAGAAGAGTAAGCTTTGTGGCATCTTAACTTACCCTTGTTTCATCCACTGTTCTCCAGCTCAGCTGTAGTCTTGAAAATAACAACTTACATTCTCAGTAATAGTACCAGAGGGAGCAGAATATATTTATTTATTTTGTCTCCTCTGGGTGGCTCCCTGGAAAGACTGGCTCAAAAGGCTTGTCTTTGTCTCACCAAACTGGGAATGTACCTAATGCTAAAGTTGTTGTGGAAAACATTTACAGGCAAATGTTTTAGTTGTTGCTGTCTGAAGCAACAGATAACAGGGCAAATAGTAGACTAAACAAAAAGCTTGGAGGAAGTCTGGAGAAGGAGATGTTTGGGGGATTAAGGGTGTAAAAAGTGCAGACCTACTCCTGGGAGTTCGGAAGCTCATGCACAGGTCCCAGGGTTGTATGCGTGCTCAGGAAAGCAACGAGAAGGCCTCCAGCTGACCTTGAGGCTTTGAGCAAGCAACCAGTGATTCTGATCACTAAGGCAGAGCCGCAAACTGCCTGGTTGACTCTGCAGACATGACCCAACTCAAAGCCCCTCTCTACAAAGACTGGGAGATATTCTTATTCAAGGAATTTCAGTAATAGCTATCTCATCCTTAGCCGACCCCTTAGCTCAAGGAGCAGAGGCTTTAGTAGTCACACATAATAAAGAACAGACACTACAGAATTAGTTCAGAGTGGTCACTCAACAACAACAATAAAACAACAAAACAAACAACAACTACGGAAAAAGTAACCACAACAAACCTGTGGGGAAGAGACAGAATCTGATTTCTAGAGTTGCCACATGATAATATTCATAATATCTAGGTTTCAACGAAAAATTCTGAGGCATACAAAGAAACAAGAACATACAGCCCAGATGCAGGAGAAAGATCTGAAATCAATGATCTCAATTTCCATATTGAGGAATTAGAAAAAAAGAAACTAAACCCAAAGTAAGGATAAGAAGGAAATAATAAATATGGGAGCAGAGACAATAAAAACTAATTGAAGAAGTCATAACAAATCTAAATGGATATAAAGAAAAAGACTATGTCAGAAATCAAAAAACTTCCATCAGCAATCAAAAAAGGCCTGAACCATATGATAATTTCAATAGCTGTAGAAAAAGCATTTGATAAAATACAGTATCTGTTAATGATAAAAGCTCTCAACAAAGTTAGAGGTAATATACATCATATACATATATACATATAAATAATAAAGGCCATATATGAAAAACCCATAGCTAACATCATACTAAATGGTGAAAAACTGAAGACTTTTTCTCTAAGATCAGGAATAAGACAAGAATGTCCACTCTCACCACTTTTATTGAACATAGTACTGAATATCCTAGCTGCAGCAACCAGACAAGAAAAAGAAATAAAAGGTGTTCAGATTGGTAAGGGAGAAGCAAAACTCTCACCATTTGCAGAAAAACTCTCACCAATTGCACTATATATAGAAAACCCTAAAGACCCCACCAAAACACCATTAGAACTGATAAGAGAATTCGGCAAAGTCACAGGATACAAACAATATACAGAGATCTGCTGCATTTCTCTAAACTAATAATGAAGTAGCAGAATAAGAAAACAACTACACCAGAAAGAACAGCATACCTAGGAATAAATTTAACCAAGGAAGTGAAAGATCTATACTCTGAAAACAATAAAATTGATGAAAGAAATTGAAGATGATATAAACAGACCTTGCTCATGGATTGGAAGGACTAATATTATTAAAATGTCCATAATACTCAAACCCATCTACAGATTCAATGCAATTCCTATTAAAACAAACAAACAAACAAACAAACAACTAATAGTATTTTTCACAGAACTAGAGCACATAACACTAAAATTTGTATGGAACTACAAAAGACCTTAAATACGCAAAGCAATCTTGAGAAATAAGAACAAGTCTGGAAGTACCATAATTCCAGATTTCATAATTCCATACCAACAGTATGGCCCTGCACAAAAACAGATAAACACATATCAATGGAACAGAATAGAGAGCCCAGAAATAAACCCATGCTGATGTGGTCAATTCATTTATGACAAAGGAGGCAAGAATATACAATGGGGGAAAAGACAGCGTTTTCAATAAATGGTGTTGGGAAAACTGGACAGCTACAGGCAAAAGAATGAAACTGGACCACTGTCCTATATCATTTGCAAAAATAAACGCAAATGGACTAATGACCTAAATGTGAGACCTGAGACCATAAAACTCCTAAAAGAAAGCATAGGTGCAATCTCTTGGATATTGGCCTTAGAAACATATTTATGGATATGTCTATTTAGGCAAGAGAAACAAAAGCAAAAATAAACTTGAGACTACATCAAAACAAAAACCTTTTACACAGCAAAGGATATCAAATCCAAATCAACAAAACAAAAAGGTAACCCAGTGAATGAGAGAAGATATTTGCAAATAACATATCCAATGAGGGCTTAATACAAAATATATAAAGAACGTACATAATTCAACAGCCAAAACCCCAATCTGATTAAAAAAATGGGCAAAGGACCTGGATAGACATTTTACCAAAGAAGACCTATAGACGGTGAACACAGGAAAAGATGCTTGACATCATTTACTATCAGAAAAATTCAAATTAAAACCATAATGACTTGTCACCTGATACCTGTCAGAATGGCTAATATAAGAAAGACAAGAGATAACAAGTGTTGGTGAGGATGTGGAGAAAAGGGAATCCTCACATGCTGTTGGTGGGAAAGTAAATGGGTGCAACCACTGTGAAAAACAGTATGGGGGTTCCTCAGAAAATTAAAAGTAGAAATATCATATGAGTCAAAAGAATAAATAAAATCTTTAAAAAAATCATATGATGCAGTGATTCCACTATTTACCCAAGAAAATGAAAACAGTCATTCAAAAAGATACACGCACCCCTATGTTTATTACAGTATTATTTATAATAGCTAAGATATGGAACAACATAAGATGGGGGTGCCTGGGTGGCTCAGTGGGTTAAGCCTCTGCCTTCAACTCAGGTCATGATTCCAGGGTCCAGGGATCGAGCCCCACATCGGGCTCTCTGCTCAGCGGGGAACCTGCTCTCTCCTCCTCTCTCTCTGCCTGTCTCTCTGCCTACTTGTAATCTCTGTCAAATAAATAAATAAAATCTTGGAAAAAAGATGTGGAATATATATGAAATGGAATATTACTCAGCCATTATGAAGAAAGATTTTGCCATCTGTGACAACATGGATGGACCTAGAGGGTATCTGCTAAGTGAAATAAATCAGACCGAGAAAGACAAATACCATATGATTTCACTTAAATGTGGAATCTAAAAACAAACCAAAGGGGCACCAGGGTGTCTCGGTTGGTTGAGTGACTGCCTTTGGCTCAGGTCATGATCCTGGAGTCCCGGGATCAAGTCCCATCGTGCTCCCTGCTCAGCAGGGAGTCTGCTTCTCCCTCTGACTCTCTCCCCTCTCATGCTCTGTCTCTCACTCTCTCTCTCTCAAGTAAATAAATAAAATCTTAAAAAAAATAAAAACAAATAAATAAACAAAAACACAGATTCTTACATCTGTCTAACTGGTAGTTGCCAGAGGGGAGGTAAATGGGGATGAGCAAAATAGATGAAGGGGATCAGGAAGTATAAAATTCTAGTTATAAAAAAAAGTGCAGCACAGGCAATATAGTCAACAATAAAAAAATTCCACCACAGAAAAGCCCAGAACCAGATGGCTTCACTGGTGAATCCCATTAAATGTAAAATGAGGAATTAATATCAATCCTTCTCAAGCATACATAAAAGAAGAAAAAAAAAAAAAACTGGGAGAACACTTTCTAATTATTCTTTGATGGCAGTATTGCCCTGACATCAAAGCTAGATAAGGAGATTAGAAGAAGACTACAGACCAATATCCTTTATGAACCCTGATGCAAAAATTCTTGACAAAATACTAGCATACCAAATCCAACATATACTAAAAGAATTATATACCATGAGCAAGTGAGATTTATCCCAGAAATGTAAGGTTTGCTCAATCAAGGTAATACATCATATTAACAGAATGTAAGGAAAAAACCCTACATAATCATGTTATGAGAGGCAGAAAAAGCATTTGACAAAATCCAACACTCTTTCATGACAAAACAAGCAAAAAGACAAACATCACTCAACACACTAATATTATAAGGGAAATTCCTCAACTTCAACAGAGGCATCTGCAAATGCTAGGCTATCATCATACTTAACAGTGAATGACTAAAAGCTTTCTCCTTAAGATGACAAAGATGTACTGGAAGTTCTAGTTGTGGCAATCAGGTAAGAAAGAAAGAAACAGCATCAAGAAAGAAAAAAAGAAATTAAACAATCTCTACTTGTAGATGACATCACCTTATATATAGAAAATCCATAGGAATTTAAATACAAAAGAAACCATCAGAACTAATAAATAAGTTCAGCAAAGTTGCATGATATAACATCAATATAAAAAACTCAGTTCACTGTCCACTATCAATGAACAATTAAAAAATACAAAGGCAATTCATTTACAGTAGTGCTAAAGATAAAATACTTAGAAATAAAATTAAGAAAAGAAATATAAGACTTGGGGCATCTGGCTGGCTAAGTTGGAAGAGTTTACAACTCTTGATGTCAGAGTTGGGAGTTTAAGCCCCACATTGGGTACAGAAATTACTAAAAACAAATATATAAATAAACTTTTTAAAAAAGGACAAGACTTGTTGAAACATTGTTAGACAATTTGTTAAAGCACTGTTGAAATAAAAAGCAACTTAGATAAACAGACATCCTGTGTCCAAAGATTAGACAATTTAAGAGTAAGATGGCAATTTTTCTTAGTTGCTTTATAGATTTAGTGCAACCCCTATCAAAATTTCAATTGCTTCTTAAAAAAAAAAAAATTTCAATTGCTTCTTTTGGAAAAAGGGACAATTGGAACCTAAAGTTTATACGGAAAGGCAAGAGATCCAGAATAGCCAAAACCATCTTGAAAAAGAAGAACAAATTTGGAGGACTTACACTTCCTGCATTCAAAATTTACTAGAAAGCTACATGGGAACAGTGATGTAGGTACTGGCATAAGGACAGACATATAAATCAATACAAGAGAACAGAGAGTCTGGAAATAAATCCATACATCTATGGTCAACTGATTTTTGACAAGGATGCCAAAACTAATAAATGAAGAACATTTTTTTTTAATAAGTTTTTTTCGGAAAATTGGATTGCCACACGCAAAATAATGAATATGGACACTATGTCACATCATATATGAAAATGAGTCTAAAATAGTGAAAGGGCTAATGTAAGAGATAAAACTATACAACTCTTAGGAAAAAACACAAGTGTAAATCTTCAAGACTGTGGATTAGGTAACTTTTTTTTTTTTTTTTTAAGATTTTATTTATTTATTTGACAGAGAAAGATCACAAGTAGGCAGAGAGGCAGGCAGAGAGAGAGAGAGAGAGAGGGAAGCAGGCTCCCCACTGAGCAGAGAGCCTGATGCGGGACTCGATCCCAGGACCCTGAGATCATGACCTGAGCCGAAGGCAGCGGCTTAACCCACTGAGCCACCCAGGTGCCCCTAGGTAACGGTTTCTTAAATATAACACCAAGAGCCCAAGGAATAAAAACAGAAATAGGTAAGCTAGAGTTTATCAAGGTTTATTATATTTATCAAAGGACACTGTCAAGAAAATAAAAAGACAACTCATAGAATGCGAGAAAATATTTGTGAATCATATATTTAATAAGTATCGAGTATACAGAGTACAAAAAGATCTCTTAGAACTCAACAATAAGAAGACAACCCAATCATAAAATGTGCAAAGGATATGAAGACATTTCTTAAAAAAAAAAAAAAAAAAGGTACTAATGGCCAAGAAGCTCATGAAAAAGTGCTCAACATCATTTGTCATTAAGGAAACGCATATCAAGACCTAAATGAAACCTTACACATTGCTGGTGGGAATGTAAAAGGAAGTGGCTGCAGGAAGGTTTGGCATTTCCTCAAAAAGCTCAATGGAGGGTTACTCATGAACCAGCAATTCCATTCTTAGGTATATGCCCAAGAGAACTGAGGACATACATTCACACACAACCTTCTATACAAATAGATGATGAATGTGGTCTATACAAACCATGGGTTACTGAGCCATAAAAAGGCATGAAAGTACTGATACCTGCTACAACATGGATAACCTTGAAAACCTTGTGCTAAGTGAAAGAAGCCAGGCACAAAACCCTCCATACTATAGGAGTCCGCTGATATGGAAATACCCAGAATAGACAGATTTATAGGAATGGAGTAAATTATTAGGTGCCAGGGGAGAGGGAGAGGAGGAAATTGAAAAGGGGCTGTGTTTCTTTTTGGGGTGATGGAGATACTGTGGAATTAGATAATAGTGATGGTTTTACAATATTGCAAATATACTGAAAAATCATTAACCTGTACACTTTAAAATTGTGAAGATGGCAAATTTAGGGTTTTTGTAAATTTTATCTCAAAAAATTAAAAACATAAAAGAAAATACTGCAATACTTGAGAAGCAGCAGATGCAGTCGAAGTTCTGAAAACAGAGTCCAGTACAGAACGTCTGTAAGGGACATTTACATTACAAAGGAAATGTCCATCTGTCTGTCAAGGTCTCTCCAACTGTACCAGGAAGAGAAGGTCGACTAGATCACAGAAGATCTTATCAATGGACAAGACACTGCTTGAAATCTACACAACAAATCTTACCTTCAGATTACCCCGACTTTCCTGGTAATTTCTCCCCAGCCTGGCCACCCAACAGCTTGCTTGCTTTTTGTCTTCAGCAGCAGATGGTGTTGAAGCCAGTGGCATAGGCTGCCTTGGGGAATTACTCATTTTTCCCTGGGTAGCCCCTATACGTGAGGTATATATGCTAATAAACTTCTGCTTTTCTCTTGCTAACTGGTCTTTTATTACAGGAATCTCAGCCAAGAATTCAGAAAGTTAGAGGGGAAGTCATTTTTCCTCCCCTACACTATAGGTATTGTATTTTCAGAGTCACTCTTTATTCACCATTTCAACATGTTAGGTGGCATTCACCAGACCCAGAATCCTGTCCCTTAGCAAGATTGTATCATACAGTGATATTGTATTATTTATCAGAACTTTATCATTAAAACTTCATCCTATGAAAGAAAAAAGGTTTTTATTAGTTATCAAAATAAAATGAACTTACTGGAAATTCCTGAGCAAATAAATGGGCCAAATAATTTAAAGATAGTCTAAGTTTGCTATTGTGCTTACATAGATTAACTCTAAATTTACTCCTCGGGTTATTTTTATTTTCTTTTTCAATGTTCAACTGAATGTTTCATCCATAGACATATAAATATTAGTTGTTTTTAGGGAAAGAATTGTGGATTCTGTGGTCTCTTGCCAAATGCATTTATTTCTGAATTGCAAGTATCTTCCCCGTTTGATGAAAACTTAAGAGGTCTCCTGTGCACTGGAAAACAGGAAGAAGTAGCCACCGAGACACAGGGTTCTTGATGGCCATGATGACAGAGCCCTGCCAGCAGATGTATCTCAAGGGTTCAAGTCCTGTTACGATGCTCAGATCTAACTCCAATTCTGTGCTCTGGCAAATTCTAGAGCTGAACCTCCATGCAGCAACTGAGGAGAATTTGAAACAAACTGGGAAGAGGAACCTCAGCTCTTGTCTACCAGTACAAACTTTAGAAGGCAGCAGCAGGACGTTCAGCCCTACATCTGCCCTTTCATCTCCTACTTGAAAGGAGATGTCTACAGACTACCAGGAAATACGGAAACGCTGCTTTGCTGCTTCTGAGGCATAAGTTTGTTTGTTTGTTTGTTTGTTTTTTCAGTCATTTCTCTTCTTTTTCTTGAATATTCTTAGAAAAAGAGACTCAAACATTTTTTAAGGAATAGGAAAGTGGAAGAGACCTTTTATGAAAGAAAGAACTGGAGGGAAGAAGCCAGAGGCCTTCTTACATAATTAAGTCAGAATAATTTCTTCAGTAAAAGCAAAGCCAGAGCTTTGTTAAAGAGCTGCGCCGTAAATGGGATAAAGGGCAGGGAATTTACACAGGCTGCATCTAAGAGTTTATCTTCATTAAGGTAAAATAACTCTGCATTTGACTGCTTTCATCTTGTTGCCTAAAATGTCAAGGAAAATAAACAAAAGAAACAGAAGTACAGTAACTCTGCCCTCCTGATAAATTATTTCTGTTGTTCTAGTTTCTCTTTGCACAGCTGTTGTGGATTCTTTATGCTAAAGCGTACTGTCTATTACTTTTCGGAGTTTAATTACAAACAACTCAAAGTCCTCCGCTTCATAAATAAAAAATAAGGAGTTTTGGAGTTTTAAAAAACAATGAGGATATTAATCTCATTCTTAGTGATGGTGCCTGCCAATCAGACAATTAGTGGCTTTGTTGTCTTGAAGAAGCAAAACAGCTGTTAAGTATTTGATGAATTCCCAACATTGTATGGTTAAAGGCGGGATGCAGGAAATGTGTAGACTAAATAAGCTCTCCAACTTAACACTATTTTTTTTGTTGTTTTTTGAGAGAGAGAGAAAGAGAGAGGGAGGAGGTCATGAGGAAACAGAAGGCTGGCTGAGGACAAAGCAAAAGGCTGACACCCTGCAACCTTCCCCCACCCCCACTCCTGGGTGGGACATTTGTGACATTCTTTAGGAATCTCCCAACTATCTTAAAATTAATACCTTGCTAGAGGGAAAAACCTTGACAATGAGGAGGCCTCAAGGCCTTGGGTATCTTGTAGGTCCTCTTTAGCATATGAAAGTTCTTTTGAAACCTCCCTTTTTCCTCACCTTCGCCAGCCCTATAGTATATAACCTGCCACCCCTCACAACCCCAGTGCAGCAACTCTTTTTCTGCCTGTGGGTACCTGTTCCTGTGCTTTAATAAACCACCACATTGCACCAAAGACGTCTGAAGAATTCTTTCTTCGTCATCGGCTCTGGATTCTGAATTTTGACCTGTATTTTGAATTTTCACCTGTATTTTGAAACTAATTCAGAGGGGCAGAGTGGGTAGAGTAGTTCTCCCTTGTCTGCTTCCTGGTTAAATGGCCGCATTGTTCAGTGAACTGCCCAATAAAGAAACCTGGACAACCACTGTCTTCTGGCATCATTCACAATGATCACCAGTTGTGTGGATTCTACTTGAAATTTTCTTTTTTGTTTTCCTTTTCACCTTCATGTCAGGCTCTCAGCCACTTTTTGTTTTAATCCTACAGCTGATCTACCAAGCGCACATATTCTCACCACCCTTTCCTCCTCCTGACTACCTTAGACTGTTAGCACTTACCACCATGACTGTTCTGAAATCAACCTGTTAAAAAACTGTTAAAGCTTTTTCCTGCTGATGAGGACTACACTACTAAAGTATAAGCTCAGAACACATGGTGCCTCTCTAATTTTGCATAGAAGAGAATAGGAAAATTAGTTCCGTTAATTTGGTAATGATAATATAAATTGTGCAATTTAATGTCAATATGTGGTATTCAGAGATTTATAAGATCAGTTCTAAAGAAAACCTCTCTTTAGGGATTCTATTTACATTTATTGAATTTCTCCCCACCCAGTCCCCAATAAGATAGTAGCTCTCAAATGTCTCTGTTTCTGAGAATGGAGTGCAGCCCCCAAGACAGAGAACTATTTGCCTATGGTCTCTGCGTTTATCTGGGCCCCCAGCTACAGGTAAAGGCTTGAGATCTAGGGTAATAATTATGCTCTTTTTCACCCTCAAAATAAACCTGGTTTGGACAATAAATTGTATGTTCATCCCAGGCGTGGGTTGGTTTAAGAGATATATAGTTTTTTTTACTATGTATCCTTTGTAAAATTAAAATGGAACTCTTTATTTTACAGCTAAATATGGTCCTCTTAAACACTGTTTTAAGACAATGCAGAGAAATATTTAAAGAGATAAATACCTAGACACAATAGGCAGTTTTCTCATTGTTGTTTTTTAGAAATTATGCTTTAAAATTAAGATCTTTTGGACTTTGAACTCACCAAAGGCAGAGAATATTAGTCCTTAAATTACCTTCTTTCTAACTAACAACCATGGGATTGGGTGGGGAGACAAGAGGTTGTGAGAACTCAAGACTGAGCCTAAAATGTTTTCTCTTATAGAAACTGTAATATAAATTATAATTTGATTAATACTATTTGTATTGTTTAGTGGTAAATTTTAGTTCCAAAGATCTTTTTCCCATTGGTTTAAACTTATTTTTATTTATAAAACTGTAATAAAACTGTTTATATATAAAACATTACTATTTATCAAGTGATTTAAAAGAAAATGTTTTAAATCCTAAAATTCAAGTATTTAAATTTATGGAGTATGATTATTATTATTTTGTTAAGATTATTTATTTATTTATTTGACAGAGATCACAAGTAGGCACAGAGGCAGGCAGAGAGAGAGGAAGGGAAGCAGGCTCCCTGCCGAGCAGAGAGCCAGATGGGGCCTCGATCCCAGGACCCTGGGACCATGACCTGAGCCAAAGGCAGAGGCTTTAACCCACTGAGCCACCCAGGCACCCGAGTATGATTATTTTTAATGGCATCTAAAGTGTTTATATTCTAATTTATATTAATTCACTTCCATGCATGTTTGTTTGGCTGGGGTTGGTGGGTGATGGCTAGGAACTAATTCTGGCAATAAGGAGAGATGGCATCCAGAAAGCCTTAGAGAAGACTGTGAGTTAGACAGGTTCAGGGAGTAAGCCAGGGTGAAATTACGAATAAGCCTGAACAGTGACTAGCATTGTTTTTGCTAAAAATGGAGCATATACAGAAAAACAGTAAGTTTTCCTACCCTGGAAATGTCCTTTTTGTGGTTGCAAATCTCACAAAATAATTAGTCTTTATTTCCAGTAATATGCTCTTTCACAGACTGAATGATGGTATTGAGATTCAGTACACAAAAATGAAATCTATTTAAATTCTATAGGAAAGATGGTGTTGGTAGTTTCAATGTAAAAAAATGGTGAGCGGAATTTATAATAGAGTTTTAAAATGAAAGTCTAGTTACACAATAGAAAACTGCCTTATATTTCTGGTTAAGAAAAAAAATTTTACTTATTAAGACAATCAGGTAACTTAGGCAAGAAATGAGATAAAAATATAGATAATAATCAATTATGTTTAAGGCTTTTGTAAAGTTGTTTCCATAACTGTGCAAATATAGAACTAATATCTAAAGAAGCATAAATACTATTTTGAAATAATGAAAATAAAAAATAGGTTACAATCTTTATTAAACAGAAAGTCAATGCAAGTTGCATTTTGGTAAATATTGCCTCGGATTAGGTTCCTTCTACATGGGTGAAAAAATACAGTATCAGGGACGCCTGGGTGGCTCAGCTGCCTTCGGCTTAGGTCGTGATCCCAGCGTCCTGGGATCGAGTCCCACATGAGGCTCCTTGCTCGGCAGGGAGCCTGCTTCTCCTTCTGCCTCTGCCTGCCATTCTGTCTGCCTATGCTCGTTCTCCTTCCTTCTCTCTCTCTGACAAATAAATAAAATCTTTAAAAAAAATACAGTATCAGTAGCAAAATTAAACAAAGTGCACTTGGTCCTACACACTAGAAAAGTGGCAAACTATCAGCACCACCCCGGCCTCTTGTGGCTACGTACCAAAGGTGCACTTGGTGGGACGCCTGCTGACCAAGTTGCGGGGGCGACCTTCGGCTGCCAGTTGGCTCCACCAGTCAACTTTTTCTCTCCTGCATTCCACTGAAGATCTCCCCTAAAATCAAGCATGCAAAAACACACAGAAGTATTAAAACACACTAATCAGAAAAGAGTGTGTATGGCTCATTAGATTAATTTGGAGTTAGAAGCAGTTCATTTGAGTTGTTGAGAGAACAGGTTAAAAACTATAAAGGAGTCTTATCATATATCTAAGAAAGCATAAAAGCATTTGATTAAAAAAAATCATTTAGAGTTTGGATCTCAATGGTAACAGGAATTTCCTATCACTTCCAATAGAATAATGTGTCACAAAATTCAACTGAATTCCTCACTGGTTATAAAAAATTCCAAATAAGTATATTTGTAAAAACTGTTATCTAGACCCTGTCAAATACCTGTATTTTGTTTCATACATGATGGCACTTCTAGATCTGAGAGGGC
The DNA here is from genome assembly GCF_030435805.1 of Mustela lutreola. NCBI lineage: Eukaryota > Metazoa > Chordata > Mammalia > Carnivora > Mustelidae > Mustela > Mustela lutreola. The sequence goes on along the minus strand of NC_081295.1, from coordinate 46,072,053 downwards.
TCATTGGAAGGTTTCACACAACTACATCACGACTATAACCTGCCTTATAGTGAACTGTAAGATACACCTAATCCCAATTTTAGAAACGTTGAAAAACGCATCTAAAGAAAGGACACATTGTTTATCATTCTTATTATCCTCCTTAAAATTGATCCTCCATGAGAGAACTTTTAAAACTAGTGTTAGCTAGGAATAGTGTAATGATTCTAGAATTTAAAGCTATTAAAGCACTCAAACCATAATTCCCAAGTATTTCTAGCTATAATTTAGTGGCAATCTTGGAGACTGAAATAGATTGTTGTCTCTTTTCATTGTAGAGCCAACAGTTTGGAGGTTCCAGCAGAATAACAACAAAAACAAAAATCCAGAATATAATAAAAACCAATTTTGAAATTACCTAGCCTAGAGTTATTGCTTCAATGAGGTTAACAGTCTTAAATAAATATAAATACACGGTCACAAGAAAACCAGGTAATTTCAAAAACACTTACTTTTTGGATGTGGTACCAGAAATTCCAAGATCTATAAAAGGATAAAAGAAAACAGAATTTAAACCTCTATACTCAGCTTAAATGATATGACATTTAAAAGATCAAAGATTCAGAGGTCTAGAAAAAGTCCATATTTTGCCTAAGAATGACTGTATTCAATTTTACAAAGGAGAAACTATGTTAGGAAACATGTTCAGAAATCTAACATTTTCTTTTACTTCACGTTATACTTAAGGATCACATTTTAATGTCAACTGGTGTCCAGGAGAGAGGAAACAGAGCAGGCTCAAGACTGTTCTCTTAGAAAGGCCTGTGTGCCTGGCCTCTGGGACCCAGCTCAGTAAACTGTTCTCTATTTCAAGAGAACACTTTTCCTAATGATACGGGTGGCTTTACAGTGTCTAAACTGCTTGTACAAACCATGTGGTTTGTGCTGTACACCTGCTTTCCTTCTACAAGACTGAAATTTGTGGCCATGTCAGGTGGAGTACCTGATTAGCATCCAGTAAAACCCCTGGGTGTGGTCTCTATAGGGCTTCTGTGGGCAGAAACATCATGTGTGTTGCCGCATTTTCTTATGCTTTTCCCCTCATGGGAAGGGGAGAGCATAAGGAAGTCAGCATGTGGATTCTTCTGAGCTTGGCTTTGTCTTTTTCCCTGATAACCCAGCTGCATATCCTCACCATGCTGCTCTAGTAGGTCTTAGCTGGGAGGACACCCATGTGCTCTGAGTGAAGGTGGTCTTGGGGACTCCTGACACAACTGGCTTATCCATGCTACTCTAATCTCAATTCCTTTACTACTTCAGCAAATATTGATTTGAGTCTCTACAGATGTCAGGCACTGTTCTAAGCACTTGGGATATATTAGTGAAGAAAACAAAGATCCCGGCTCTGGAGAAATTTGTATTCTAATAGAAATTTCTATTCTAATAGTTTATTTTAAAACAATAAAATAATAAATTATATAGGACCCTAGAAGGTGTTAGGAAAGCCCATGGGAAAAAGCAAAGGAAGACCAGGGTGCCCGGGATCTGGTCGTAGGATGGTGAGGGATAGGCAGCATTAAACAGGTGCTCAGGGAAGGCCTCATGGAGAAGGTTGAGATTTGCATGAAGCTGAGCAGAGGCATGGGGGAAAAGCGTTCTAGGCTAGTCCCGTGGTGCACTCTCTGCCTACGGGTAAGTCTACTTCACATTTGGAGAAACTGCCAAACTGCTTTCCACAGTCACATTTTCATCCGCCATCCGCGGTGTTAGAGACATTCTCATCAACATTGGTTATTGTCTTTTCTAATTATAGCCATCCTCCTGGGTGAGAAGTGGCATCTCACATGGTTTGGATATGCATTTCCCAGAAGACTGGTGTGGAGCATCTTTTCATGTGCATATTGGCCGCATGTCTATATTCTTTGCAGAAATGCCCATTTAAATCATGCGACCATTTTAAATTTGGGTTATTTGTTTTTTCATGATTGAGTTGTAAGAGTTCTTTATTTATTCTGGGTATAAGTTCCTTATCAGATATATGTTCTACAAATACCTTCTCCCATTCTGTAGGTTATTTTTCACTTTCTGGATAGTGTCATTTGTAGCACAAAAGTTTTTAATTTTAATGTGGTTCTATTTATCTATTTTTATCTATCATGGCTTGTGCTTTTGGTGTCATATCTAAGAACATTACCCAATCCAAGGTCATGAAGATTTATTTACTAATACATTTTCTTCTTAGAGTTTAATAGTTTTGGCTCCTACATTTAGTTCTCATCCACTGTGAATTACTTAATTATTTTGGAGAAGGCAAGGTATCTAACTCTATCCTTTTGCATGTGGGTATCCAGCTGGCCCAGCACCATTAGTTGAAAAGAAAACTTTTCGTATTGAACCGTCTTGGCACCTTCACTGACAATCAATTGAGCACAGATACTTAAGTTTATTTCTAGACTGTCATTCTATTCCATTGAGGTATATGCCCTATCCTGTGCAGCAGTACTGCTTAATGACTACAGCTTTGTAGTAAGTTTTGAAATCAGTAAGCGTGAGTCTTCCAAGGTTATGCTTTTTTATTTAGAGTTTTTGGCTATTCTGACTTCCTTGTATTTCCATATGAATTTTAGGTTCAGCTTGTCAATTTCTATAAAAAAACAAACTAGAATGTTGGTAGGGAGTATGGAGATAATTTTTTTCAGTTTTGAAAGAAAACTTAATTATTATTTTATTATTATTATTTCAGAGAGAGAGAGCACGAGGGGCAGGAGAGGGAAAGAGAGAATCCTGAGTGACGTGAGGCTTGATCCCACAACCCTAAGATCATGACCTGACCTGAAATCAAGAGTTGGACACTTAACTGACTGAGCTACCCAGATGCCCTGGAAGATATTTTAATTAAAAAAAAAAAATTATCTGTAGAGAAAATCAGTGGGTTTTTTTGGGGGGGAGTGTTGTTACATTCCTATAAATTTTGGTAATAAATGAATTCATGTAATCAATACTATAATCAGGGTACATAGCAATTTGATTACTCAAAAATATTCTCTCTTGCTATGCTTTGCAATAAAAAATGCACTCTCAGCAGCTAGAGGTTTAAATCCTTTATTTCTAAAGGAGAATATGGATGATACATTGGAGTGCCAGCAAAAGCAGTTACCACTAGCCAACTAGCCTTCAGCAAGATGAAATTTTAGAGTAGGAATACTCAAATAACCTCTCTATGGGTGTCATCAAAGCATTTCCATGGATGCCCAGGCCAGGGACAATGAATGGGAAAAATATGTCCATTGGATAATTCATAGGGGAAAAAAAAAGTCTGTATCAAGGACCTTCTAAATCCGTGAGAAAAATGAAAGGTATCTGCAGTGGTGAACCCATTCACCTTAATGAAAAATCAAATTCAGAGTTAAAATAATAGGACAGCTTTATACCAGATGCCCTCATCTCCTAGGATTCTCTCCTTCACTTGCTCATGTCCAGCCTCGGGTCTTGTTGTTCCTTGACTATGCCAGGCAGTTTTCTGCCCCAGTGCCTTTGCACTGGCTATCTCCTTTGTCTGCAAATATTCTCCTTCAGATATCCCTGTGGCTCATTCTTCTCCTTTCACATCTTAGCTCAGATTGTACCTTCTCAGTGAGACCTACTCTAATTCCCATTCTGCAGCATTCCCAGTTCCTCCTTGCCTGCTCTGTTTCTTCTCCATAGCACTTATGACTTAACATACTATAGAATTTGTTTATTTGAAAATATTGTTTGTCTCTCCCCCTGCTGAGTACCCTAAGAACAGAAATCATACCTGTTTTGTTTGCTGATTTATCTTTAGAGCCTGGAAGAGTGCTTGGTACTCAACAAATATTTGTTCAGTGAATAACTTAAAATCATATGGATGCTCAATTGTCAATATTTAAGTTACTCTATGCTCTTCTATCCAAGTGAACTAAAAAATTAAATGCTTACTTAATACTTAATGTTCTTGGTTTCACACTTGCATATGCTAATTAAACCTTTAGTAATTTAGATTAAAAAATGGCATGGGTACTGCTTGTGAGACAATGGCAAAGGAACTGTTTATCTTCCAAGGAACTGTACTGGGTAAAGCACTAAGAATTTCTGTCCGCTCCTTGATATTCTCACCCATACGTGAATCCAGAAAAATAATACATATAAAGAGATAGAGGAAAAAAACTGCCCAGGATGTAGTAAGAAACAAACAAAAAAACTGTATTACTCACTGCCTACTAAGCTGGCAAGAGATGAGTCAAGGTCACTCCCAAGGGCTTTGCTTGCTGCCATAGCTGGACTGGGGGGTACCATTGAAATGGGTGCAGGCTGCCCAGTTGGTGCCATGGTTGGCATCAGTAGATCACCTAGACCATCAAACACTGGAAATCAAATAGACCATGTTCAGAATGACTGGGGAAAAAAAAAAGGCTATATGCAAAATTAAATGGAAATTATTTTCTGAAAAACTATAAAATAAGTAAATATACAATCTTACAAAAGAAGGCACGTAATTGACACTTTTTATGACTATAACACCAAGAAGAACATTTCTACATATGTCTACTCATAAAGTACAGAATTACTAGTAAACATAAACAAAGATGGAAAAAAAATATCTGTGTAATGTAAAGAAAGAGCACAGATTTTGGTGTCAGAATTAGGTTCAAATTTAGTTGCATGCTTCACTAGCTGTGTGACTTTGAGAAAGTTAACATCAAAGCTTTAGTTTTCTCATCTATAAACAGGGAGGGTACTACTACCACATAGTTTTATTGTGAAGATTAAATTAGATAATATGTATGCCTTTATTATAACGCTGCTCTATACAGGCAGTGGATCTCCTGGTTTCCTGTGAAGTCAGTGTTGGAATAAAACCTGATCTAATGGGCAGGACATAGTAATAAGTATCTGACAAACAGTTGACCATATTTTAGAAGTAAACATTTTGACAACTTCCCTCATTATAAGCAGGCAATTTTGATTCTAACTTTAAAGGAATGTTTAAAGGGAAAACTATTTTAACTAAGGAATCACTATATAACAAATTACCAACTTGTTTAGTTCCTAGAATACAGAAACAACGTTCAAAATACAGATGCAGAGGATTTGCATAAATTGTTGCTAGTATCTTATCCTTGTCAAAATTTTTGTGGTTAATTTTCATTAAAAGGCTATGAATATTTACTATCAATACTACTGTACAGTCATTCTAAATTGGAAAAGGACAGCATTCAACTAGGCACTGGCAACAGAAGCAACCAAATTGTCAGGCAGGGGATATATTTAGGCTGTTTTCTGAAACACATTTAATTGCCAAAAACTCACCAATTGAAAATTTGTAGTAAGGACCCAGCATGGGAAGAGTAGAATGGAAGAGAATACAAACAAAATGACAGCAGGATGAAAGATTAAAGGCAGGCAAAGAATACTATTTGTGTCCCAACTTCATAAAACCGAGGGCCATGCAAGCTTCAGAGGGTGTAAGCAACAGCAGTGGGAGTGTTCACACATTCAGATACTGCATAAAGTGTTTGTTTTCCCTTAACCATCTCTAAACCACGGGCATGTAAGCTCATGCAAACAGATGGTGTGTGTGGTGGTAGATTTCTGCTAAAATTTAAAAAAGAAACACAGAAAAGGATTACAGGTTATCCTTAAATCTTCCAAAATGTACTGAAAATATTTACTTAAAATACAGCACAAGAGACTTATTTAAGTTTTAAAACCAGGTCACCACTCAGTATCTGCTTGTAAGCTTCCTGGTATCACACTAACCTCAGGGGGGCTAGTGTACAATCGAAACACATGAAAAGAACATTTGAAAATCACCACCTCACCTGATGGGTCAAAGGAGCTGCTGCTAGAAGTTGAAGGCGTTGTTCCAAAAGCTGCCTCAAAGTTGGGCTGTAGCAGGTTATTCTGAGCTGGAGTCACTGGTGATGGAGAAGGAGCCATAAAAGAACCCCCAAATCCTGGGGGGGGGGGGGGGAAACAGTTCCAGAAAAATATAAGCAGAAACAACTAAAGGTGGGAAAAGGCCAGAAAAAGTCAGGATGAATTATAGGACACTGAAAAGGGACTGAATGCATGTAGAGAGATGAGAAGTCAGTAAAACTGGGTAGTGTTTTTAAAAGTTTTTTATGTGTCTTGGCATCTGTCATGTACTTTTAAAAGATTTTCATTGATTTTCTAAATTGAAGGATAACATTCAGTGTTACACTAGTGTTTCGGGAGTACAGTACAGTGAACCAACACTTCGATACATTCTGCAGCTCTCATGCTAAGTGTACTTTTCAATCCCCATCCCCTATGTCACAGCCTCATCCCCCCCCACCTCCCCTCCGGGAATGGTCAGTTTTGCCATGTATCAATGAGATCAAAGTTAATTAGAAGGAAGCACTTAAGAATATATACCCTTGTTAAGAAAACCTATGGCAACCAAGTCTATTACTACAATGGAGCTACATAAAGCTAAGAAGTTCTCACTAGGGTTAAAATTGAGATAATTTCATTATATTACAACTTTGTTTCTTCAGATCACAATACTGGGTAGATAGAAAATGCTTAGTTGTACACACTGGCTCAGTATGATAATAAAACATGAATCAGAAAAATAGGCATGCACTCTTCTGCCAAATCCTCCTTAATAACCTTCATACATGTTCTAGTCCCATTGCTGCTACTGCTCTGTGTGGGCTTCCCCAGATCAGCTCTCAGGATTTATAAACAGCCACCCAGAGAAGCTTTCTGCTTTCCGTGTGGACCTCCTCCAATCTAGTCTCTGCCGTGCAGCTAGAGTGATCTTTCTGAGTAGAAAACGTTGACAAAGTTACTTCCCTGAAGTCCTTCACTGGCTCTTTGTAACTCTCAGATTCAGATCATGCAGATTCCTTTGCATAGCAATCAAGCTCTTCTGTCTCTGTTCCCCTCCCTGCAAACCAGGATGCTTCCCTAACACCAACACTGGGAGTCAGAGGCTCACTCTGGACTGAAGCTCTAGTGCCCTGCTGGCTGCCACAGCTCCGCCCACCCTCACACCCCAAATATGTTTGAGTTAACTCTTATGCATCTGATACACATCTTCATCCCGTTCCCACCCGAAGCCTCTGCTCTGGGGATGGCTTTTTAGTCGTCAGGAGCTGTCTTCTCCTGTTTTTCACTAGTATTCAGCACAATCCCTAAAACACTGAATTAATGTTTACCGAATATTGATACTTCGGAGTATAAAAGCTGAGGAGAAATCAGATGCCACTGTAAAGTAACCAAACTTAAAATTATTGACCTTTTGAAGGCTGGAAGCAAATAATGTCTCTCAAACAACAGAGAGAAGCAGAAGCAAATCTCACTCTGCACTGCTTCTGTATAAACACACAACCAGTGAGGGCAGCGATTTCTTAGTAAGACACTGGAAGACAGTCTATTACCAAAGAATGTATTACTTCTAGAAGTCTTTTCTATATTTATTGGGTTATAAATATTCCTTCCAATCTAGCCACATCTTCTCTTTCACAAACTGCTTGCAAAAACATGAAGAATACTTTAAAAAATCCTTAAACTTTCATTCTATTGAACTAGTTTATAAGTTTGAAAATGACTTCACTGAAATTCTCCGGTGACTGTTTTCTGCAGCTGGAAATAATGTTCAAGTCATGTTGCTCCCAGACCCTGATAATGACACAAGTTCAGGCTTTTCTTGTATATGTATGAAAAAAATGCAGTTTGGAAAAATTGCTACCTAACAGAGGATGGCCTTTAAAGGTCCCACTGGCTACCCTGAAGTGATTTTAGTATTTTAGTGACATAGGCATTATGTAACTTTTCTAAATGAAGAAAAGACATTCTCCAGATTTTTAAGAACTAACACTATGAAGCAAAAATGGGCTAGAAGGAAGTATTTTTGTGGTTGGGATCATTTGGTTTTAGGGAGAATGATGGTTGTGTTGATGTTGACTTCTTAGAAACATCCCACATCTCAAGCTGGAATATGGCTATGGTTAATTTAAGCAATTTTCTATGGTGTGGTTCTCTTTGTTATAGGTGAATGTGGGGACAAGTGTTCTTGGCTCTTAGTTTCGAAAACTTGACCAAGAAGGGACAAATTATTCTAGAATCACAGCATATGAGTGTTGAAGAAAGCCTTTTCATCATCTGATTCAATCCTGTCTTTCCATGACTGGAAGAAGGGATACAATGGGGAGGTAACATATCCACCCAAGATTCAGTGGTAGAAAGAGAAAAATAGGCATTTACACAAGGTTCATCAGCTTAGTACTGCTGAGTTTCATAAGTAGATCACATCCACAGGTGAATAATGAAAAAAAAAAAAAAATCAGTGACTTCTCCAAGAAAGGGAATGGTAAAGCCAACACTGGCATGAAGCTCACTTCATACCACCAGGGTCACTATTCTAAGCATTTTTTTAGGTTGAGCCTTATGAACCATATGGATTGCTAATATTTGACCATTTTGGTCCTACAAAAACAGCAGGTTTACATTGTTCAAACTAAAACATACATTAGCTCATCTAATCCTCACAACTCTGTGAAGTGTCACATATGAAAACACTGAGGCCAAAGAAGTTAAGTAATTGGCCCAAGGTCAAATGAGGACAAATGAGAGCCAGAATTCCACACAGGAATCTTCCAGAGTTTGGGTTTTTCACTGCAATACTACATGGCCTCTTTTCCACAGCTGGGAATAACTCCAGAGTTGTACTCTCTTGTAGGCTTATAAACTTGACATAGGTCTAGAAAGATTTCTTTTCCCAATATACTCAGTTCTTATGAGGTAGGTGCCCTCACAAATCTAGACTAATTAAAAAGCTATAAAGAGATATAAAATAACCAACTGATTAACTTAAAGAAAAACATCTATTGCTATACTCTGAATGGTTAAATAAGAAAATTATAGACATTAGTAAGAGGAATTCCCCATGTCAAATGAAAAGTTTTAGAGTCCTGGAATAGAGGTAAGTAAAAAGAAAACCCAAACCAGTACTCTTTCTTCCTCTATGGTTCTAAATTATATTAAGAGAGATGTTCTATGGAATTAAGGTAACAATCAGTAGGCTCCCAGATATCCTACAGGCATATTTGGTCTGTCTTCCACTATAACTGAATCATTGTCTCTCTTCAAGTGGTCAGACTTCTATAGATACACTGTCTTTGTCTTATGAATCTACCTTCCTAAAGGAAAGAGCTTGCACACTTAAGGAAGTTCTATTAACTGACATATCAAAACTGACAGTCACAGTTGATAAAACATACCACTTGGGTCAGGAGAGTGAAATTTTAAAACTACTGGTAGATAAACACACTCCCACACATACTACCGCCACACTCAGGTTTGCTCCATTATGTTAAAGGTAATGTCACCTCAATTACTCTGTAATGTAGTCAGCTGTTAACACATTCCATTTACTAAGATCAATCTGAGGTAGTTATTATCTCCAGGACTAATACCCTTTTGTCCAGCTTCCCCCACCCCAACCACAGCATGAAAGAATTGTTCTCTGTAGATCTTCCCATTCAGTGGATATTACTAGTTACTAATTCCACGCTAAACATATTTATATTTTAAATCAGCTCAAAGACCTCTGTGGCTCTGCTAAAAAGTCATCTGTGTGTGTCATTTGGTTAACAGAGAATGCCAAACTACAAAGGGTCTCATGAGACTGGCCTGTATCATTCCCATTATTCCCTGTCTTTAGAATTAAAGATAGGATGTGGCACATTCCTATACTAGTACAAATCTATGGTGCAGTCACCCCAGAATTGTGTCTATTATTGAAAAACATGGTTTTCTTGCTTGATGTCAACCTGAGAAGTTAGGCATAATACACCTAATCTCCCTTAATAATCCATTTTTACATCTGTCATCCACTAAGCTATGTATTTTAGACATCTACATTTTTAGCAGGGGCATTTGAGAGCTTTATTCTGCACTGTATAAAACAATACTTTTATTTGATATAAACTAAACTTTCAAGTTTCCAGTCAAACTTCACTTGAGGTATAGATAATATCTGTATCCTACCAATAATCACAAATGATTTGGAGAGAATTATTCCTTGAGTCTGTTCTCACTGGCACAAAAAGTTGTCTTTTCTAGAATATTCTCTGGTTCCACCATGCTGGGTACACCGAACAGAATCTGACACTTTTACTCCAGGGGCAGAAGATGACTAAGACGATATTTCATGAACAGTTCAGTTCTCGAATTGGTATTATTTGACAGTGCTACAAGTAAATTTGAATAAAGAAGAATAACCATTTTTATGAGAGATAGGCCCAATGTAAAAGACTATCCATTTAGTCCGTTTTCTTATTTTAAATTATATAACAATTTTTAACAAATCTTTCTTCCACAATTTTGAAATGATTCTTTATTTTTGCTTTAAAATCTCTAAAAATCATTTTGAATATTTGATTATATACATATTTATGCATTTCCCTTGTTACATATATGTAAGTTTATTCCCTCAAAAAATTTTTTTTAAAGATTTTATTTATTTATTTGACAGACAGAGATCACAAGTAGGCAGAGAAGCAGGCGGTTTGGGGGTGGGGTGGGGGGGGGGATGCTGGCCCCCTGCTGAGCAGAGAGTCGGATGCAGGCTGGATCCCAGGACTCTGGGATCATGATCCGAGCTAAAGGCAGAGGTTTTAACCCACTGAGCCACCCAGGTGCCCCTCCCTCAAAAATTTTTGAGGAGCAAGAGCCCCTGTTCAGCATTATCCCATTATTGTATATGTGTATTTTATCTTTTTATTCTCACAAAATAGTCTTATTACTAAAAGCCAATAATAGAAGAGTCTAAAGACTCACAGAATACATCTCTCTCTCTCTCTTTATTGGTTCAAATTCCTACTTGGAATCTGATATTTGTGGACTTCCTTGTTGTCTCTGATTGGGTTCATTTATCTTAAAAAAACAAAACAAAACAAACAAACTTCCTCTTTATTTCAACAGCTTGTGGACTTAACTGGTCTCTCCCCATAGACACCCACACAAGTATACTACATTTTTTAAAAAAGATTTTTATTTATTTATTTGACAGAGAGCAAGATCACAAGTAGACAGAGAGGCAGGCAGAGAGAGAGAGAGGGAAGCAGGCTCCCTGCCGAGCAGAGGGCCCAATGCGGGACTGGATCCCAGGACCCTGAGATCATGACCTGAGCTGAAGGCAGAGGCTTAACCCACTGAGCCACCCAGGCGCCCCAAGTATACCACATGTTAAGCTTCATTGCAGATTACCATAGCACAGTGCCCCAAGTATTTGTTCTACCACTGATATTCACTGAACAGAAACATCTGGGCAATCTGAAAACTCTGAAATAGCCACTGTCAGCTAGATTAAATATATTTAAGCGTGACTGGGATTTTATACTGTGTACATTAGGAGATTTTTTTTTTCTTTTTGGCTAGGAAATTTGCTTCTAGCTCATATTTAAAATTATATTGATATTACATGATATTTTTCAATGAGAACATGGGTTATTGCTGTTTTCTCCTAAACAAGTACGAGAAATATTTTTCTAGAAGCAAAACAGAAGTATGAAAAACTAGGCCAAATAATTAAGACCTAGAGAAATTAGAATTCAAAATCTCTTATATCAGGATATAATCTAAAAGAACAGTTGGCCTCCTGCCAAGTAAATCAGACTCAGATATGTACAAATTAAATTATAAGAATTGTTTGTAAAGTGGGGTGCCTGGATGGCTCTGTTGGTTAAACATCTGCCTTTGGCTCAGGTCAGAATCCAGGAGTTCCAGGATCAAGCCCCGCATCTGCATCTGGGCTGCCTGCTCAGCAGGGAGTCTGCTTCTCCCTCTGTCCTTCACCCGATTCGTGCTCTCGCCCTCTCTCAAATAAATAAATAAAATCTTAAAAATAAATAAATAAATAAAATCTTACGGAAAAAAAAGAACTGTTTGTAAAGCTGGACATTAAAACCCATTCACATCTACTTACACTAAAAGTTAAATAAAAAAAACAGAGAAAGAAGAAAATGTGCACTAATAGTTTCCCATCATTAAAAACGTCACAAGATGTTGTGGTAGAAAAAATGGGATGCGTAAAGTCAATAAAACGTACGGAAAGACACTGTCACTTCCATCACTAATTTCCTCCTTTTCTCTCCCATTTTACCAAGATTTTAGGACAGATGACGCAATTGAGCAATGTAAGCTTGCTTTCGGTGAATTGTTCTAACCTGTACTTTCTGTGTAGTTCCCTTTTGGGCTTTCCTGGACACAAAGCTGAGCTGCTGGGCTTGGGTTCCCGGTGATGAACGTGGCAGTAGGTGACGAAACTCTTCCTGTTTGTTCCAGATGCCTTTTAGACCCTATCTCACCCCTAGGAGCAAATCTCCTGGCTCTGCCACTGACTTCTGACTTTGAACTGAAAGGGAACAGTGTCTTTTCCCATATGCTTTGACCAGCCTCTCTGCACCTACTTCCAGTGTTCTTTGCTCTTTTGGAAACACGAGATCTCAGGTTTCAGCCCTGGAAGCACAGGGAGGTGAAATGGCATGAGGACAATGTGGCTTTGCAGCCCTGGAAATGCTTAACGTGGTGGCCCAGGCTCCCGCCAGGCTGCTGTGTGATAGGCTTACAACCCCTCTTTGGGGCCACTGTAACCCAGAGAGAAAGAAAGACTTCTCAGAACTCTGCAAAAAGCCAGAACACTTGATTTCATATGCTATCTCAACCTTAGTTATAATTGCAAAGCCAAAGGTTTATAATCAATAATCTCAATTTGAAATTGATTAGGTCATTTCCCCCAAATAGTGATTTAAAACCATGCTATTTCTGTGGCCTGTTAAAAATCTACTGCTGAACCTTGAAAACCTGAACTCAGGTTCTTGGTTTTGTAAGAGCTTGAAGGTTTCTGTGGCCAGTTTGAAGCTACGATGAATACCCAGGCCAGAAGAAAAATCAGGCAAGCTAGTATTTTTTTTCCCCAAATAACCAACTGTGTTTTGTGTTAGGCTTCAAGGTCCAGCAGAACCCTGGTTCTTCACCATTCAGGAAAATACCAGCTGGCAGTCACTGGTATGAAGTGGATTCAGCAACCAGCAGTGTCATATTTAACCAGGGTAGTCTGGAGCGAGGACAGACAAACGAACCGCTACTGCCCCGGAGAAAGATGGTGGAATAGCCAGTCTGAATGATGCTGGAAAGGAAGGGTAGCAGCTGGGCTGTGCTTACCCTTGCCGGGCTTTTGAGAGAAGACTGGACCTCATACCAAACTTCCTACAATACTGAAAGGTGACGGGAGTCCTCTTGTGAGGTCACTGCTCACTACTAATTAGAACAAGAATGAATGTTCTGTGCCTGCTATACCTGGCCAGGACTGTTTATTACATGAAAAAATAACACCAGGTCATTAACTCTTTCATGGGTAACGTGACCAGCAGGGATTTTAAACTGAGAGACTCTGAACATGGCAACTTCCTCGTGCCCATGTGACCCACACTCTCATCAATCCCCTGCCGACCTTACGACCAAAATACATCCCTTGTGGTGACTAGGGAGGGACACTGGAAGCTGAGTATCAGAGGCCTCACTGATGCTACTGCTGCACTTCCTGCTATGGCCACTTCTAAGCCAAGTCAGAGTGAGGAAAGCCAGCAGTGTCTTTTGAGTTTGATCAATAACCTCAGCCTGAAAGTCACTACTGTGGTTTTGCAAATGGCAAATGCTTTGCCTGTAAAAACAGTAATTTCTTGATCTGGCTATCACTAAGCACACTTTGCCTGGCCTCCAAGGAAGACTGATAGTTGACTTTTACGATCTTTGCATCTTTGAAATGTTACTTTTCATTTTATCTATCCCATCCTGTCAATAAGCGATACTCATAGGCATCTTGTACCAGTCTACTCCACACTATGGCCTGGTGAACTGGGATCTCACCAGAGGTTTTCAGATTAAAAATTAACAGCAACAACAACAACAACCCAACTAGTTAAAAAAAAAAAAGTGGCATAGGTAGCAGCCGCTTCAACCCTGGTAGAAATCTGACAGTTTCTCCTAGAGTGATTTGTGTTACAGAATCAGTTGTCAAACATAATGGTATCTTTCCACAAAAACTCCTTTAAAAATGGGCACAGGCAATACAAGATAAAATGTGCTACATAAGCATATTACTTTCTTAGTAAACAAAAAGAAAGGTACTTGCTGAAAGTAAGGCAATTTGGGAGCATCCAAGGAGCCACAGGGGTGACCTGAATACAACTATGATTTTATACTCATTTCATAAAATCCTGGGAGATAACCTTCTATAAGACAGTGTCTTGTTTTTCAATTTTATGTCTCAAAAGGGAAAGAAAACATGCACCTTGAAATTTAAATATCTGTTACTTACAAAGATATATCCAAACTTCCACAAAATAGCATTTTATTTTAATTTAATTAATTACCAGCTAGTAGGTCTGCCGACGCTGATGAACTAGAAGCAGCCTGAGGTGCAGGTTGGGGTTCAGAAGCACTACTTCCAAATGCATCTACCCATTATCCATGTGCAGCACAAAAGTAAAAGAGTGTGAACAGTAAGTACAGTAAGTAAATTAAGTGTTTTGCCAAGAAATGCATAAACATGACACTGTATGGCTGAGCTTATCACCTGTGGATATATGAAATGACTGAGTGAGCTGAATTACACTCTGACCAGTTTATTCTCTCAAAAAAGAGTTCTGGAATATCGCAGATTAACACCCCTTTTTAAGAGTCAGACAATTGTTTTTTTCAAGAATAAAAGTTTTGGTGTAAATCTTGTGATCTCTTCAAATATGACCAAGGTTTAAAAAATTTTGCCCAAAAGCAATACAATGGAATTTTCCCATTTAGAACTCTATTAAACTTAGAAAAAAAAATTAACAGACTGAACTCAAGCAGCAGCAATCACACTTGTACCCATTTATCAGAGTTCAGTATTTATTTGCCCCATGTTTTGACCTCCTGAATGTCAGAGACTGTGACACCATCGTCCCCATCACATACCCATCATGGCACAAACCGTGATGCTTCCATGTATACTAGGTAAGGTACTCAGTGTGGTTCAGCTTGCTGAGAATGGTTTTTTAGCCCATGGCATACACATCTATGGACATTCATGAAGAAATCACTTCAAACCTGTGCTTTTCTTTATAAATTTACTGCTAATAAATGACTTAAAAGGCATCACCTTCCTGAGTAGTACAAGAGTTAATTCAGTAAATTTCCCTGCCTTCAGTTAACATGTAGAGTAAGGGGAAGATATATTTAAAGCAGTGAAACATCTTCTGGTTCTTTGGAAGGATTTTAAAACATTAAGCTCAATAAACCCTACAGATTAACGAAGGGCTATATGGTTTATGTTCTCAGTTTTGACTGGCTTATTTGTTTTCAATTCTAAATCATTGAGTTAATGGGTATATTGCAATTAAGAACACAGAAATGTTGATGTAGCCAACAGATCAGCCAAGGAACAACAGTAGAAGGAAATTCCAAACAGTTGATTCTACATAAAAATGAAGAGAAAGTTAAAAACACAAAGACTTCAAATGAAAAATGATCTGGTTCTGTCAGGCATGCATTGAAAATTATGACGAACGGATGAGGATGAAGAGGATGATGGCAAAGAAATGGAAAAGATCTTAGAAACTTAAGTTTACAGTGAAGAGATGGAAATAACTTTGGAGTCAAAGAAAAAATGATGGAATATAACGAGAGAAAAGATGTAAAGACTCTTCTGAGGGGTAAGAAAATAAAGACTCTTTTCTTGTTGAAGGAAGAGAGATACGCACCCCCAAAAAGGTCTATCACACCTGAAGAATCCACCTTTGCTGGAGAGGCAGTGGTTGCAGGAGATGGTGTCGCAAATGCATCCACTGTGGTGAAGCAGACAACAGGGAAAATCGTGCGTCACCCAAGGGAAAATGAAACCATGAGCCCTGACAGATGGCTTCTTAGGATTTCAAGTTTAACAGCAGGCGGTAAGATTGCAGATAGTCTTAACAGTTAAGACAAAGCAAATGGATTCAAAAATACACACTTTGCAGAAGAAAATAACATCTGCCTTCTTGAACTCAGAGGGTTTAGTGTGGGCGGTGGTGGGGTGGGGGGGCGTCAGAGTTGTCTCTCTTCACCAGCATTAGGTTGGAAATTATGAACCTCATCAGTTGGTGATGGGCCAAAAGGAGATCTTTTTTTTCCCCCCAAGTGGATTTTGAGTTTCAAAGAACTCCAGATAAACCTGAATGTTTGGGTATCTGCCTCTCCACACATAACCCCCACCAGACACCACAGACGACAGACGGTTTGGCCTTGGCAGGAGCACTCACCGGATAAGAGGTCAGCAGTGAGAGAACTCTCAGGCACAGGAGAGGCCCCTTGTGGTGGAGAGGAGAAAGCATCTTCCGAAAGTGAAACAAACCAAAACCAAGCAGAGGTAAGTAGAAAGCTGAAATCAAAGTTAAATATCTAACAAACGCATTATCACAGGGGAGCACAAAGAGTTCAGTCATGAGAATCTCAGGGGGGAAACGAACGTTCAAAAACAAAAAGGGGGGGGGGGCTTCAGTTTTTACCTGTCCCAAACAGGTCTATGCTAGGTGCAGCATCCGGCTTAGGTGCCGCAGCGACTTCCGGAGGGGCCTCAAACAAATCTAAGACCAAGAACACACATGCCTTTACTCAACTCCACAAGCCCACCTGACACAGCAGCATCACTTCCCAGTTCTGCAGGAGCCCGGGGGCACAATTCCGAGACAAGCAGCGTGGAGTTTACACAGTGGTCATGCAGTAAGGGTTCTGGATGCGGGGCCTTACAGGTGCCAGATGGAGAGAGTTCAACAACAACAAAACGTTACCACCAAAGATATCTAGAGCAGGAGGAGCGGCGGTGGTGGTGGCGGAGGTGGTGGCGGTGGCGGCGGCGGTGGTGGCGGCGGCGGCGGTAGTGGCAGCAGTGGCAGCTGCGACAGCGGGAGCAGGAGAAGGAGCAGTGGCGGGAACCGGAGGGGCTGTGCTAGCTGTAGGGGTAACTACAGGAACACTGGTCTCAGGTGGCTTCATTGCAAAGAGGTCCAGCTCTGGCGCAGCCTCTGCACTACCTTCAGACGGGGCAAAGGGGTCTTTTGGAAAGGAAAGCGGAGACACACATTCAGCATCAGTGAGGAAAGAAGAAAGAGAGACAGAGGCGTCGTAACTATGGGTAAGAGACACCTGACACAGATATTCACACACTAGCTAGGCATTAGGCTGCTTGGACTGAACTACTATCCTATCAGCAAGGCTCAGTGATTAGGATGTTTTTCTAAAGAAAAAAAAAGAAAATTTAGTAGGTAACACAAGTTAAGGCTTCAATGTAAGGATAAGCCTACGGTCTAGGATCAGAGATTGTTTTTCTTCAAATCTGGGCAATTTGGTAGCTTTAAAAATTCATTAAAACATGCCTATATAGTAGAACTCAGCGCTACACAAGAGTGCAATCCAGCAGGAGGGGACAAAAAAACAAAAACAAAAAAACATTAAGAGAGCATACTTGCCCTGACAAAAATTGTCAATCTTGAGAAATTGTCAATTTTGATTAAGTATGCACGTCGTCATCTTAATGTTTTAAGTGCCAGCACTACTGAGTCAGTTATGATGAAGGATCCTTTATACTCAGAAGAAATTAAAGTCGGAAAAACCTATGGCCACATCTCACTACGGGCATTTCACATCGGGACAGAGAAAACAACAGACTTGCTCGCGACTGTCGACCCACCATTTCCTGAGCATGCATCAAGGGCTGCGGCTACGGGGGCTGGGGTCGCTGGCGCGGCGGCCCCTTCGGATGCTGCAGGGGCCTCCCCGGGAGAAGCTGCAAAGGCATCTTGGGTGCGGTTTGTAAAACAACAGAAATTAAAGGAATAAAAAGAGAAGAAAATATCGTAAAAGAACCGAGTTAAATTGCAGAAAAGGCTTCCTTATACAACATGAATTTCTTCAAATGCATTCTTACAGCCCATGCACTGATGGCGTCACAGAATCATGATTCTTGGTGCTCCTTCATGTTAGTTCCATGCAAGTGGTACAGGGTTCATACTGCTGAGGCCCTTTTAGGATCCATCAGGTAACAAGATTCTCATTGTATAAGGGCTCAAGAAGCATGTTTTATGTAACATTAGAAATTAATGGATGTGAAGATTAAAACCCCAAAATAACTTTATTACGTGATTTAAGACCTTACTCTTTTGTGGCCAGTGAACACTTATTCACTATGTTACCATGATGGCTCTTTGGTGGTTTCTATCATAGATGTCTTCTTTAATGTCAGTGAAATTAAACAAATGATGGTGATGTAAATAAATAATTATAGTTCAAAAAATTTTTATGGTCTAGTACAGGCAGAATTACACTGTGAATACGAAAGGTTTACTAAGTATTCATAAAAATGTTAAGTCTTCGCTTATCCTTGAGAATCATTTTCAGATACAACCAAGGATTTAAGGAAATAGATAACAAAATAATGCCTTTATTTCAACTTCAATTTATCATTGTTTTAAAATGTTGTATTATTTTCATTATTCAGAAAATGATCTATTTTCAAGAAACTAAAAACAGTTTCATGCTTTGAGACTATAAGCATATCACTATTTATAGCAGAAAATCCATTAATATACAGGCAGCCCCAGTTTATAAATGCCCAGTATATAAATGGCTGATGTGTACAAACAGCACCCAATGCGTTTCTGCCAGTAAACCATGTGAATTTGGTAAAAAAAAAAAAAAAATAATAATAATCCTGGAGCCTTCAAAGCGATTCTATAGTTCAAAGGTACAAATAATGAAGCTATCATAAGTATGATTTGCTTAGAAGAAAACTCCAAGAAATATCCACCTAGAATCTACCACTTACCTGCTAGACTTCTCATCCTAAAATACTGCCTTCCACAATATCTACAAACGTTCCCTAGAACACAGTTCCTCTGGCCATTAAGAAGGATTTATCATATAGGCTTGCGAAATGCTACACGGTATACCCTTTTTCGGAGATTTATGTAGTATACATTAGGCTGTAGGAAGTCCTATAGTCAGGACACTTGTTTCTAAGTTTAACCCAGCATGGTCTAAACTGATCTTAGTATGAAACAGACTTTCTTTCCTGTTTTCCTGTCCTGAGGCCGGGCATTAAGTAGAACAACACACACTCAACTGGTCACTTGGGTCAAAATGTCCTTTACAAAAACACAGATATCCTTAGAAGACACAATGAAACAATCGGTTATTCATATCTTACAGACTCATCTGAACTGCTTTCTTCCCTCAGCTACATAAGGGAATGTGTTTTTGGACCAAGGGTCTGTCAGGGGAGAGGCCAAATAATAGTGGAGTGCAGCTAGGCCAGGCTTGCTTCCCCAGACGCAATGCTAAGGATACTGTACTAGAGGGCCTAGAGTAGTACGAGAACCCCAAGAGCCACGGCAGAACACTAGAGAGTAGAAGAGGATGCTTGCAGGGCTGAAAGCATTTTGCCACAAGTCAGGTCTGTTTTCTTTCTTTTTATTCTCATAAAAGCTTGAACCAAGGCTAATAATACTAGGACTAGTAAAAACAGTAATAGCGGTCACTAGTGAATACTTACGTGTCAGTCACTGTGTAAATACTTTGTGGACATTATTAAATTTAATTCCTATAACTATCTCACAATATCGGTTCTATTATCTCCACTTTGTAGGTCAGAGAACAGAAGCTTGCGGACACTGAGAGACGACCAAGATCACAAAACAGGCAAAATGGTGGAGTCAGGATTTGGTTGTAAACTGACGGAGGTTTGTGTGTTTAAGTACTATGCCGCACCGTTGCAAGCCATGCCACGCTCTGTTTTGTCTTTGTAGGATGGAATAAACACCAGTTACATCAGTGTTAGGGGGTCAAATAAATACCCATGGGCTGGCCTCTTTAATTATTACCTTTGTAAAAGCAGGTAAAACCCGTATTTGCAACTATGTCCTCACAAGAGGTTTTTTCCTTCCCTGTCATCTCCTTTTAATGCTTCTCCTGTTTTAAAACTAGACATTATAAATTCATCTAGTCCCATCAGAACTTCTCTTAAAGACAGGAGCCCAGCTGCTCCAGGCCTGTCTGCTAAGTCTTCCAGGCCAGGAGGGAGAGATCCGCATGAGCGAGGCTGCAGCTGTCCCCAGCCACTGCCTGACTAGCCAGGAAGGAGACCCTAAATGACAATTGTCCAGCAGAGCTCAGCGGGCTCCAGAACTGTGAGAGGTAATAGAATTTTTTTTGTTGAAAATAAAACAAAACTTGTTCTACTACCTAGCTTTCTTTCATTATCTATGGCAGCATTATCCCTCCCGTTCTGAAAACTCAATCTTTTTCCAGGTAAGATCTCTTTCTCTTGGTACCCATTTGCAGTTCATTTTTACATTTTGCTTATTTTCAAAAAGTGCTATTTCCTGGACATTCATGTTCCGGCTGTTCTACAATTATGGACCCAGTCCAGACCTTCCCCAGCAAAATCATCTCCTTGATACCATTATAGACCAGGCTTCTTTCCCTTCTAGCAATCTAGGAAGAATTTTCTCTTTAATTTTTTAGCATGTGACTATCTTTCTAAAAATTTCAAATAGCTGTCATTTTCTCCAACCTGGATTCTCCCCATCTTCTCCAGTCACATAAGCCATCTTTACATCACATACTTGGCATAAAGGTTTCAGTCATTGTCAAAAGCCTGAAAGTCACCATTCTAAGTCTTCCTCAAAGGTCCCAGGTTATAAGACTCTATACATGAAATCCACTTTTAAGAGCTATATTTAAGTACTGGTTTTAAGGAAGGTTGATTATATTAGTTTCTCAACAAACCTGTGCAAATGAAAGCTAGCTTGTGAGCTAAGCTCTCTGTTTTCTAGCCACTTGGTTTCATGCCCACAGACTATGTCCTCATGAAGGGTTTGCTCACAAATTGACACAAGTGATTGAAAGGGTGCCCTGGTGAATGTGTAGAGGAATTAGTCTCACTTGAGTATTCTCATGCTTAGAGAAATCCTGTGTTGTCACAAATTAATGTGCTGCTGTTAGCAAGTTTTCAAGTGAAAAATAGAATATTTTAAATAACTTTGTCTTTTATTTTCATCAGTATTTGTAAATTTTACTGATTTTTTGAAAAGCACAATACTATCTTGCTGTCCTGTTCTGCATGACCACAGCAAGCAGATTTTTTCTTTAAAGTTCACTTTAAAAAATAAAGCATTTAGTAAATACAATGTTTCTGAAAAAAGGTTTTTAATGACTTACACTGAAATAACTAAAATGTTAGGTGGGGTATCAATATGAGTATTTAAAATTGATGGACATTTCCTACTTTTCAAATCTATAATGAGAATGCACAGAAAACATCAATGTTTTAATATTTCATATTCATGAAATAAATTAGCTACTTTTCAGAAATTAAAGATCTTTAACTTATTTCTAAAGCTATTTATTTAATATTGATGTACAAGCTAGACAAAAACCTTGAAAGCATGTTTAAAAGTCACGTAAACGAAATATCTGGTGCCCTTATATATTTAAGAGTTATAACACTTACCTATTTTAGTGATACAGATTAAGAAAAAAAAAATGGCCATACTACATGGCCCATCTCTAAATGATTCCTTATAAGTCAATAAAGAGCATGAAAGAAGTTAGGAAGTATTCTCAAAAAGTGCCTAACGGTGATACACATAGACTTCTGACCATAAATGATAGAAATTTTATAGCTCCAAGAGCTCAGGAGACAGTTTATGGGACTATCCAGATCAATAAAAATGATTGTGATGAGATTTACAGATGTACTCACTCTACCCACAGCCAAATGCCTAGAAAAGATATTGGTAAAATCCCAAGGAAGGCTCCATTCTTTGGCATTAAGTTAGATGGCTTTCTGAAGTTTTAGTCTTTGAAATCTGTATTTCAGGGCAGAAAAAGCCATGACAATATTTACAAACATACAGATTTTTCTGCTTGAGGAATGCAAAAAAATCAGTAATTAGTGATCAACACAAATGGCATGATGGCGCAAAGACTATTTCAAAGCAATATATTAGGCTTTATTACTCTAGAGAGCCATGAGGGAAGCAAGCTAGAGTTGATTGATTTCTTAAAGGCAATTAAGCTCCTTACAAATGTACTGAAAAACAAAAATCTAAATAGCTAAAGATATAGAAATGTTTAAGCACAAAATAGTTATCCATCCTGTTCATATTTTCCTTGAAGTTTTTCTGTCAACATAAGCCTATGAGAAACCACTCATACCCAATGCCAGTTGTATGGGGGGGGAGGGAGGACACGAAGAAGTTGGTTTTATAAAGTTAAGCTGAAAATTTAATTTTTGGTCTAAGAAGTTATAGAGGCATAACTGTAATTTTTGCTAGTGGTTGGCTATTTTTAATAAAATATTCCAAAGCTTTTCCCTACTTCTTAAACAAACAAACAAACAAAAAACCCCCGCTTTCTCCTATAGTAGGAATGGCAGCATAGCAAGGCAGCAGCAACTTCCTTGTGTGGAACTGGCCACGATGCTGTGTCCAGTTCGGTGCTTCTTGTCTCAGATGATGTCGGCCAGCCTCCGAGACTGGGCCGTGGCGGGGAGCACAGTGCTACATGGCAGTGTGTAAGCGTACGTTCCCAGGGGAATGCACAGCTCCACCAGAGCTGCCAAGTCTCTCCTGCTCTCCCCATCACTTGCTTCCTCCAATTCCTTTACCATGTTCTCAAAATGCCCTGGGAAAGATGTTATATGGTAATGAAACACAAAAACGATGAGGACTATAACACCATTTGATGTATGTATTTGACATGAGCATTTCTCCAGGTGCGGACGTCAGCACCACTCAGACTGGGAGATGTAAATATACTGGTTTCAGACGGTTCCTCAGGTCCAGGCCTATTATACTGCCAGAGTCTACGGTACCTGACTCGAGCTCACTACTATAAATCAACTCTGTCAGAATTTACATCTGCACGTAAAGTACATTTTCAGGCAATCATTTCAAAACCTGACCTAAACCTGTTTTCCATCAGCATTCTGAGTGTTGTATCAAAAAATCTCTCAAAGTTCCAAAGCCCAAGATGCTCCAAGTTTTTGCTTGTACAGAACAAGCTTATGGTTACAAAAATGGGCCTACCCTAACCTCTCTTCAGAGACCTCCAAGTCTGAACAACTCTTGGATATTTTTTTGTCTTACATCTTAAAAAAATAATTTAAGGCAGGACTTCCCTTTTCATATTTTCCAAGTACTATTCATTCAGCTGGTGTGAATCTGGTAAAAAAAAAATCAAACCTAGATATGATATAGAGGTCTGATACCACTTTCACATAGATTCTACGGGGCAGGAATGTGTATAGGACAAGCGTTCTAAGAGTAATTTAAATCCTTACTTTAAAAAAACCAGAAAAACAAAATGGGCCTAAACCATTGGAACCTTTGCTCTAAAACCACTAAAATTAAGTCAAGATAAAGTTATAAATTTAGCAAAGATAACTATCTATGAATAAACAGGTAAAAAGTAGTGAAACATTCTGACAGGCTGTCATATAATGTAGACACTTTTAAGCCCCTTAACTCTAAGGTAATCTTCGCAAACCCGGCAGGAAAAGGACCAGTGATGTGACCGACTAACCTCCAAAGAGATCGACGTCAGCAGTGACAGCAGTGACAGTTGTGGTAGTTGAGGCAGAGGCTGAAGCAGTTGCAATTTCAGAAGTTGTAGTAGGAGGGGTAGGTTCTGGTGCAAACGGATCTGAAATTTGTGCTTCAGAGGGAACAGAGGAAAGTGCAGCCAGAGAATCTTTGTTGTACCACCGACAGAGAACAGACAGGAGAGAAGAAGAGGAAAGGACACAAGATATACCAGACTCCAAATGACCAAAAAAGGACAGTTATTTAGAGAAGGAAGTCTCTCAGAACAGAAGTTTAAAATAAAGCTTTACTCACCCTCTCCCAAAAGGTCTATCGATGTCCAGTATGTGTCAGCATATGAAGAAATGAGAGAGAAAGCTGAAACATGCAACCACACCAATGTCCAAAGCAGGGTGAGGTACTAACTGAAGACATTTCAGTTGTATGCACCTTTCTGGACCATTTGTAATTTTAAATAGTGTACTACCTATTATTATCACGGAATGTTTCAGTGTGAAGGGACCTTAGGGATCCCCTAGACCAAGCTTCCAGTTTTATAGATGGGAAAACTGGGAGCAAGCAAGGTCAAGAGACTCACCTGAAGTCCACTCTAAACACCTCTGACAAACTCAATTTCTTACCAGATTTACCATTCATCTGCTTTGATGGATTTTACTAAACGATAAATGTCAATTCTTAAGAAACTGTAGTTAATTAAGTGGTATTAGTCATCTATTTGATGTGTCACTTCAGTCCAGAAAACCACAGAATAAATACAGGCTTTATGATAGCTGTAGTTCAATTGTAGAATGTACCAAACAGAGTCAAAGAACTGAGTCCAAGTTTAGGGGCTAGGGAAAAACAACCCTCACCTACACGATCTTTGTCTTCATGAATTTCACATTATTGGATGTTTTTCAATGTGATATATAATCTCCCCATTTATAAACATTATGTGACATTATGAGAATAATTTTTAAAATGAATGGGACAGATTGTATAGCATCAAAACTTTTCAGGCCATCTGAGGTCTGCGTTCCTTTCAGAGGTGCATACTTCCTTAGGGCTCAACAGTGGGATTACAGTTCGCATCCTAAATAAAAAGCCGAGGAAAAGTAATTCTTAACTATACTATGACTTTAGGCTAAACATTTAGAGAATCCAATAGCATTCCTGTATTCCCAGTCATGTGATAAACCCCAGGGCTCATATTTGAAATCATGAATGTTATTGGAAATTTATTTTAATCATAAAGAAATTTTATCAGAACTCATTAGGGAACTATTTTTTTAAGAGCCTTAAAAACAATGTGAGAAATCGGTAAACTAAAAGTTCTAGAAGACATTTAAAGAACTGGAAAACATAAATTTGACACTAAAAATGATCACATACATCTAGCCATGCAATTTGCAAACCCAATAAATATTAGATAAAGTACTCTATATGCACATTAAGGTTATCAAAGCCCGTCCTAACCAAATCTTATATATTTCATAACAACCTTAAAAAATTATAGCACAGGGCGCCTGGGTGGCTCAGTGGGTTAAGCCACTGCTTTCGGCTCAGGTCATGATCTCAGAGTCCTGGGATCAAGTCCCACATCGGGCTCCCTGCTCAGCAGAGAGCCTGCTTCCCTCTCTCTCTCTCTGCCTGCCTCTCCATCTACTTGTGATTTCTCTCTGTCAAATAAATAAATAAAAAATCTTTAAAAAAAATTATAGCACACAGGGTACTTCACATTAGAAACAGTTTTTAAATTTTAGAATGTATGTGTAATTAACACCAGCCAAAAGGGAACTATATTGATTTGGGGCTGTTAGCTGATCAGGTCCCAAATCCCAAGAAACAGAAGGTATTTCCAATAATTTCTCAAACCAACGGTATCAGGCTCAATACAACTGTTACTCTGTACTCATACATCCTAAAATATTAATTAGAAACCAAAATGGGTCATCAGAAGCCAGACAGACTTGGTTTCTCTATTCTTCTGGCATTGGTAGGACTCTCTTCTAGTCTTGTTTTATCAATGGCTAGTTCAAGATGCAATGTGACTTAGCAGAAGACCTAAGAGCCACGTGATTTAACAGTTTCCAGACTTGTTATTGTCTAGGAAAGGGAGTGGGAAATTTATTTTGTATATTTGGTAAGTGATAAAGGAGAAGACTATTTACGACTATTAGAAGGAGAGAGAAATAGAAATATTTTTTAAAAAGTATAAAGGATTAAAATACTTGTTCCATGTTTTTGACTAGTGTTTTATTCAGATGGAGGGTTATAAGACTTGCTGCAATATGACAAAAGATGGAAATGAAATTCCCAGGGAAATGTATGACAATTAAAAAATATATACTGGTGCATAACCGATGTTGAGAGCTTTCGCTACAGGTGTTAGTCTCTAAAAATCCTAATTTTCTGGAAGAAATATAATTTATGTTATTTCTTGCTTTATGCAAATTTTCCCTACTATTAAAGAAAGCCGTACATGAGGAAGATGAGAACGGTTATTATTCTCAAAGCTATCATTTTTTTTAAATTTATTTTTTTAAATTAACGTATAATGTATTATTTGCCCCAGGGGTTCAAGTCTGTGAATCGTCAGGCTTACACACTTCACAAAAGCTACCACTTTTTTATAAAATACTAAACTATACAAAACACTCCTCCCCAAAACCCATAGCAGCAGAGTTCAATTCACTGGCAAGTAGTACATAATCAGAGTTATTTTTTTTGCATTATGGAAATTACCTGAAAATATTCACTGTAATTGAGGAAATAAAACCACAACTAGATAAATAAGGAAATCTGTATTTTGCAGTGATATGAAGCAAAACTTCCTTGATTATTATAAAGATTGAATGAGTTAATATATTTAAGTGCTCACCGGTACCTGGAGCATATCAAATGCTTGCTAATAACAACAGCAATCGCTAACATTTAAGTCGTTACAATTTTCATTACAGTACTCTGACTTTCAAGCTTCTATAAATCTGTGTATATGTGTGTGTACACATGCATGTTTCCAAAACAGCCTGAAGATATGCCCGCAGATTTAATTAACAAGCAAATGGTAATACAGGTCACTAAAACTGCTTGTACTGTGGGTAATATTCCCCATGGAAACTATTAGAGTCATATGACTGCATGATAATGGTGAGCCTTCAAATGGATGTTGGTAATTATTTTCTATTAGGTCTCTTAATTCTAATAAAAACCATAACTAGGTCAACTAATTATAAAAAGACCCTAACACAAAATTCTGTATTTCTCAGAAAATAAATTAAAGAAGAAATTTAAAGAAGAAATTATCGGTTTCCCACTCTAAGATACACAGAAGTACAACACACATACTCACTTGTTTGTGCTGAAAGAGGAATTTATTATGAAGAGAAAAACACTCTCATTATGGGGCCAAAGGCAGGGATTTAAAAAATGCTGTCTTCTTTCAGTCAAATATGTTCATTATCAGCACACAGAATGCAAATCTTATATGCATTACTTAACTTAGGTTTACTAAAATACGAATTTGCTAAAATGTGGTTGTTTTACACCAATAGGAAAAATACTATCATTTACAAGATGCACCTGAAAATGGGAGTATTTATCAGTACCCATAACCCCCAAGACAAATTAATAAACACTTGAAATGCCCTTGGTGGTTGGAAAACAAATCCTCTTACTAGCATTACGGTCAGATAAGAATATTCAAATAAGTCTACAGTCTTAAGGTTTATAGTTTATTGTTTGGTTATACAAAATTAAAATGCACTTCAGTAATAGAGAAATATGATTTTATCAAAGAAGATTGAGAAAGTGATTTTATTTATTTTTGCTTAGAAATAACAAGCCAAACATATTTGTTACAACTTAGCATCATGTTCATTCACTTACTGGATATCTACAGGAAAAATGCAGACCAAAGGTAACAAATGTTTCTTGATTTCATATTATACAAGTTTACTTCAATTTCTTAAGGCTTATAATTTTTACTATTCTGCTTGGAATTAGAGAATTTATTACTGTTCTTCTCTCTGGCTGAACTTCTACTATTATGAAATACTGCAGTTATAGATATTTTCTTGAGACAGTAGACTAATGATGTCTAATTATCAAAAAGTGACCCTCAGGCCCTAAGCCAAGATTCTGCTAGCCTATCAGGTATTTTGTACAGTATAAAAAAGTGTTCCCTCTGCACCAGCAGATTAGGGAAAGAAAAGCACCTTTTTCTCAAGGAAGAAAAAGGCTCACAGTTTGACTTGCAGAAAGCAGGCTGGATTTTAGTCCCTCTTATCCTTCATTTAATCAAGACATAAACTGAATGTGCCCATTGAACACAGCTGACTAAAACCACACTATTCTGCTTTTGTCTATATCCACTGCTATCTTAATACTTCAATCACCAATAGTTACTTATTTCTAACAAGACTGAAATATATTCTGATAAAATTGGTTATTAGAATTTATTCCTTACAGTACAGTATCTTAGCAAAAAGCACCTGAAGATAGAAATGAATAACAATGTTTCCCTGCAATTTTAGAACATTTCACCTAGCTTTATCTTTTCACTTGGCATTCTTCTGGTGCAAAATTAAAAAAAAAAAAAAGAAAAGAAAAGAAAAGAAGAATAATTACTCTTCAATTTCATGCTAGAGAATAAGGTGAAAAGAGACGGTTTACAGTTTCACTGTTTATTTAAGTTCTAAGTAAACCATTAAATGTTTGATAAGTTCTAAAAATTACAGTATGTATACTGATTTAAATAGTTCACAGAATTAAAGACATACATTTATATAAAACTGAAAAAAAATTTGTATAACCCCACAGATTATAAATTAACACTAAATTTTAAAAGTTCTCTGAAAGTCACTTATATGAATTTATGACCAAAAATGTGTGGCTTAAAGATATGGATTCGAAGCATTTTAAATGAACTAGAAAGCACAATTGTTATAGAACACTGTGGTAATTAAAATAAATTCTTAGTAAATTGAAATAATCAAATATTTCTGAAAGATGAAGCTCAGAATTAAAGTGTGAGAGCCAGAAGACTGCACTTATAAAATCTGAGCAGCAATATTTTCCTTTTAACAACTGAAATTTAATAAAGTTAAGTAAAGTTGAAAGCGCAATTTTATTTTAAAAAATTGATAGCTATAAGCTTAGGAGTTGAACATTTCAACATAAAAGGTTTAAATATTTAAAGTGGAAAACACCAATATTTAAAATGCTCATATTTATAATTAGCATTATAGGACTGGTATGTATCCTACAGATAGATATATTATAAGACTGGTTATCTATAATTTATTTTGTTGCCAAAACAACTTGCAAATAAAATCAAGAGATTGTAGCATGTATTCTGATGTCATCCTGACACATTGTTTAGCAAGCTCACCTGAGGATTAGTTAATTATCTACGGGAATGTAACTTTATTTGACTTTGCAATTTAAATGTTAATTAAGTATTCTGATTCTAAAATGATATATTAAAAGTTACAGAACTTGTCTACTAGTGATTGAAGTAATATTCTGTCTTGGAGAAGATAACTTCAAGATTTCATCTTTTTTCCCTATTGGACATGAACTAATTTTGTATTTAATGTACTTAAAGTTATTCTTACATTCCTTTTCAAACATGGGTAAATACCAAGTTCCTCAAAATGTTCTCTGAACTGGACACCTGGGTGGCTCAGTCGGTTCAGCATCTGCCTTCGGCTCAGGTCATGATCCCAGGGTCCTGGGATAAAGCCCTGCATCGGGCTCCCTGCTCAGTGGGGAGTCAGCTTCTCCCTCTCACTCCACCACTGTCCCCTGCTTGTGCCCGCTGGCTCTCTAATAAATAAATAAAATGTTAAAAAAAATGTTCTCTGAACCATCATTTTCATCTTACTGATTTCCTCATCAGTGAGTTAATGTCTTTCACCTGTGCTGTTTTACCCCCCACCTTAGTTTTACTGATGTATGTATTCAAGGTGTACAATGTGATGATTTGACATACATATACTTTGTAAAATGATTAGTACAATCAACCTAACACATCCATCATCTCGCACAGTTACTAGTTACTACCTTTATTTTTGTGGTGAGAATACTTAAACTTTACTTTCAGCAAATTTCGAGTATACAATAGTATTACCAACTATAGTCATCAGCTGTACATTAGATCACCAGAACTTACTCATCCCACAACTGACCATTCCGACCCTTTGATTAATGTCTCTCCATCCTGTGCCTTACTCTCCATCCTCTGCCAACCACCATTGGCTTTTTGGGATTCCACATACAAGTGAGATCATACATATTTGTCTTTCTGTGTCGGGCTTATTCCCTTAGCATAATGTCTTCCACATTTACACCCATGCTTTTCCAAATGGGAAGATTTCCTTATTTTTTAAAAAATATTTTATTTATTTATTTGACAGAGAGAGAGATCAGAAGCAGGCAGAGAGGCAGGCAGAGAGGGGGTGGGGGAAGCAGACTCCCCGCCGAGCAGAAAGCCCAAAGCGGGACTCGATCCCAGGACCCCAGGATCATGACCTGAGCCACCCAAGTGCCCAAGATTTCCTTATTTTTAGGGCTGAATAATATTTCATTGAATTGATTAATAACACATTTTCCTTCTCTATTAGTCCACTGACAGACATTTAGGTTATTTCCATATTTTGGCTATTGTGTATAAAGCTTCAGTAAATATGGGAGAGTAGCTATCTCTTTGATATGTGTGTTCGTGTGTGTATATCCATGTAGAAGTAAAATTAGTAAATCATGTGGTAGTCCTATTTTTAATTTTTTGAGGACTATCTATACTGTTTTCCATAAGAGCTGTACAATTTACACTCCCATCAACAGTGCAGAGGGTTCCCTTTCCTCCATACCCTCATCAGTACTTGTTATCTCTTATCTTTTTGGTTTAGTCATTCCAGCAGGTATGGGGTGATATGATATGGTTTTGACTTGTATTTCCCTGATTAGTGATACTTAACACCTTTATACGTATCTACTGGCCATCTCTATGTTTTCTTTAGAAAAATGTTTATTCAGGTCCTCTGCCCATTTTTAAATCAAGTTGTTTGCTATTGAGTCCTTACATATTTTAATATTAACTCCATATTAGGTACATGGTTTGCAAATATTTTCTCCCACTCTGTATGCTACATTTTCATTTTATTGATTGTTTCTTTTGCTATGAAGAAGTTTTTTAGTTTGACATAGTCCTACTGCTTATTTTTACTTTTGTTGCCTATGCTTTGGTGTCATATGCAAAAAACTCATTGCTAAGACCAGCATCTAAAAAGATTTTTCTGTTTTCTTATGGCTTCAGGTATTATACTGAAGTCTTTAATCTATTTAAAGTTCATTTTTGTGTATGGTATAAGTTTCCAATATTATTCTTGTGCATGTGGATATCCAGTTTTCCCAACACCATTTATTAAAGATACTATCCTTTCCCTGTTGTATATTGTTGGTGTTGGTGAAAGTTAGTTGACTGTGTATATGTGGATTTATTTTTGTGCTCTCTGTTTTGTTCTGTTGGTCAAGGTGTCTGTTTTCATTTCAGTATCATACTATCATGATTACTATAGCTTTTATTATACTTTGAAATCAGGCAATTTGACGTCTTCAGTTTTGTTCTTCTTAAGATTGCTTTGACTGCTTGGGGTCTTTTGTGGTTTGTACAAATGACAGGCTTATTTTTCTATTTAAGGGAAAATGTCATTACAGGTTTTCTAGATATTTCACTGAATGTATAGATTACTTTAAGTAATATGGACATTTTGACAATATTAACTTTTCCAATCCATGAATACAGGAATACAGAAACACCAGTTTTGTGTTTTCAATTTCTCTCATCAATGTTTAATAGTTCAGTGTACAGATCTTTCATGTCCTTGATAAATTAACTCCTACATCCTTTTGATGCTACTGTAAATGAAATTGTTTTCCTCACTTTTTCAGATAATTTGTTGCTAGTGTATAGAAATGCAATTTATTTTTGTATGTCGATTGTGTATCCTGCAACTTTACTGAATTTATTTATTCTAACAGCTTTTTGGTAGAGTCTTCAGGGTTTTATACACACAAGAGTATGTCATCTGCAGAGACAATTTTGCTTCTTCCTTTCCTGTTTGGATGCTTTAATTTCTTTTTTTTGTCTAATTTCTCTTGCTAAGACTTCCAGTACTATGTTGAATAGAAATGGAGAGGGGCATCCTTGTCCCTAATCTTTAAGAGAAAAAGGTTTCAGCTTTTCACCATTGAGTCTGATGTTAGCTGTGAGCTGATCATATATGGCCTTTATAACATTGAGGTACATTCCCTCTACTTATAATTTGTCAAGAATTTTTATCAAAAAGGGATGTTAAAACCTGTTGGTGCTTTTCCCACATCTACTGAGATCATATGATTATTGAGATCATATGGTTTTTTTGTTTTAAAGAAGACTCCATGCCCAGTGTGGAGCCCAACAAGGGGCTTGAACTCACAACCCTGAGATCAAGACCTAAGCTAAGATCAAGAGTTGGAGGCTTAACCAACAGGGGTACCTAGGTACAATGAGATCATACAATTTTTATCCTTCATTCTGTAATACTATATATCATGTTTACTGTTTTGTATACATTGAATCATCCTTATATCCCAGGGATAAATCCAACTTGATTATGGTGTATGATCCTTATAATATATTATGGAATTTGGTTTGCTAATATTTTGTAAAGCATTTTTGCATTTTTGCTCATCAAGGTTATTGGCCTGTAATTTCCTTTTCTTGCAGGGTCCCTATCTAGCTTTGGTCTGAGGTTATTACAGGTCTCAAAAATGAGTTTGGAAGTGTTTCCTCCTTTTCAATGTTTTGGAAGAATTAGAGAAGGACTGGCATTAATTCTTGTTTAAATGTTGGGTAGAATTCACTTGTGAAGCTATCTGGTCATGTGTTTTTCTTTGTTGGGAGTTTTTGATTCATGTTTCAGTTTCCTTACTCATATGGGTCTGTTCAGATTTTCTATTTCTTCATGGTTCTGTCTCAGTCAGTCCTATGTATCTAGGTATTTAGTCATTTTTCTGGATTATTGATATGATGGCATATAATCATTCACAGTAGTCTCTTAAGGCCTTTTGAACTTTTATAATATTAGGTGTAGTATTTCCTCTTTCATTTATAATTTTGAGTTTTTGCTCCTTTTTTCTTGTTTAGTCTAGCTAAAGGTTTGTCATTTTGTTTATTAAAAAAACAATTCTTAGTTTCACTGATCTTTTCTATTGTCTATCTAGTTTCTACTTCATTTATTTCTGGTCTAATCTTTATTATTTCTTTCCTTCTGTTAATGTTGGGATTAGTTTGTTCTTTTTCTAGTTCCTTGAGGTATAAAGCTAGCTTGTGTATTTGAGATCTTTCTTCTTCTTAATGTAGGCATTTACCACTATAAACTTCCCTCTTAGAGCTGCTTTGCAGCACCTTATAGGTTTTGGTATGTTATTTTTTCATTTTCATCTGTTTCTTTTTTTAATGATTTTATCTCTTTATTGTGGTGGGGAGAGAGAGAGAGCAAGCGAGAGCACAAGCAGGGGGAGCGGCAGGCAGAGGGAGATAGAGAAGCAGATTTCCCCACAGAACAGGGAGCCTGATGCAGGGCTCAAGTCCAGGACCCCAAAGGCAGATGCTTAATGAACTAAGCCACTCAGATGATGCCATTTTCATTTGTTTCAAGATACTTTCTGATTTCATTTCAGTTTTTTCTTTGACCCATTAGTTGATCAGGAGTATGTTGTTTAATCTCCACATATTTGTGAATGTTCCAATTTTCCCTTTGTTACTAATTTCTAGTTTCATGCCACTGAGATTGGAAATGATACTTCATAGGACTTCAGTCTTCTTTAACTTGCTAAGATTTGTTTAGTGCCCTAACTTACAATCTATCCTGGAGAGTGTACCGTATGTGCTTGAGAAAAATGTTTACTCTTCTGTGTTTTTTTTTTTTTAAGATTTTATTTATTTATTTTTACAGACAGAGATCACAAATAGACAGAGAGGCAGGCAGAGAGAGAGGAGGAAGCAGGCTCCCTGCCGAGCAGAGAGCCCGATGCGGGGCTCGATCCCAGGACCCTGGGACCATTACCTGAGCCGAAGGCAGAGGCTTTAACCCACTGAACCACCCAGGCGCCCCTACTCTTCTGTGTTGAGTGGAATGTTCTGTATATTTCAGTTGAACCCTTTTGGAATAAAGTTATCAAGTCCTCTGTTTCCTTATTGATTTTCTGCCTGGATTATCTATCCATTGCTGAAAGTGGCATAAAAAAGTCCTCTACTGTTATTGTGTGGCTCTTTCTCCCCTTAGTTCTCTAATATTTTTTTTATATATTTAGGTGTTCCAATGTTTAGAGTGTGTGTGTGTGCGTATTTATAATTGTTATATCATCTTGATGGGTTGATCTTTTTATCATTATATAATACAATGATCTTCTCTGTGTCTTGGATAGTTTTTTGACCAAAAATCTATTTTGTCTGATAAAAGTAGAGCCAATATTGCTCTCTCTTGATTATCATTTGCATGTAATATCTTTTTTCTATCACTTCACTTTACCTATGTGTGTCCTGAAAGTTAAAATGAGTCTCATAGGCAGCATATTATTGGATCTTGTGTTTCTGTTTAAAATACTCGTTGAACCACTCTGTGTCTTTTGATTTGGGGAACTTAATGCATTTACATTTCAAGTAATTACTGATGTGTAAGGACTTATTATTGCCATTTTGTTAACTGTTTTCTGACCATTCTGTACTTCCTCTCTTCCTTTCTTTCTCTCTCAGTCTTCTTTTGTGACTTGTTGATCTTCCTTAGTGGTATGCTTTGATTCCTTTCTATCTTTTGAGTATCTAGTAGAGGTGGGTTTTTTTGTGTGTGTTTATCATGAGTCTTGTACAAAATAGCTTATAGTTTTAACATTACATTTTAAGCTAAGAACTTCAACCATATACCAAAAGTATACACTCCTAGTCTTCTTCCCCACCCCTGACATTTTATGTATTGATATCACAACTTTTACATATTGTGTTTATATTAACAAATTATGGTAGCTTTAGTTATTTTGAATTCTTTTAACTTTTATACTAGAGTTAAAAGCGATTTACCTACTACCACCACAGTATTAGAGTATTCTGAATTTGACCTTATACTTACCTTTACCAGTGAGCTTTATTCTTCCATATGTTTTCATATTGGTACTTAATAGGCTTTTGTTTTAATTTGAAGAACTCCTTTAACATTTCTTATGAGGCATGGCTAGTGGTAATGAACTTCCTTAGCCTTTATTTGTGGAGGAAATTCTTCATCTTTCCATTTCTGAAGGACAACTTTGGTGGGTACAGTACTCTTGGTTGAAGTTTTTATTTTTCCTTCCCGTGCTTTGAGTGTATCATCCTACTTAGTCATGGCAGGCAAGGTTTCTGCTGAGAAATGTGCTGATAGCCTTATCAGGGTTCCTTTCTATATGACAAATGGCTTTACTCTTACTGTTCTCAAGATTTTCTTTTTGTCTTTGACTTTTGTCAATTTGGTTATACTGTGCCTTCTTTGAATTATCTTGCTTGGGGACTTTTGAATATCACAGATATGAATGTCCATATCCATGTCTATCCATTTGGGAAGTGTTCAGTCATTATTTCTTTAAATAAGATTTTTGTTCCTCTTTTTCTGTCTTCTCCTTCTGGGATTCCCTTGATGCAAATATACATTCATTTGATAGCAACCACAGGTCCCATGTGCTTTCTTCATTCTTTTCCTGTTTTGTTCCCCTAATTAGTATCTTCTAATGATCTATCTTTGAGTTTGCTGATACTTTATTCTGTCTGATTAAGTTTGTTGTTGAAGCTCTCTATTGAGTTTTTCAGTTGAGTCATTATATTCTGCAGCTCTAGATTTCTGTTTAGTTCTTTCTAATAGCCTCTATCTTTCTATTAAACTTCTCATTTTGTTCATGCACTGTTTTCTTGACTATGTTTTGTTGTCTATTTTGTCTATTTCTGTTCTCTTGCATCTCACTGAGCTTCATTAAGATGACTATGCTGAATTCTTTGTCAGGCAATTTATAGATCTCCATATCTTTGGTGCCAGTTATTAGAGTATTATGAGCTTCCTTTGGTGGTGTCATGTTTGTTTCCATGATTTTTTGTAATCCATGTAGTCTTGTGTTGGTGTCTGTGCATTTGAAGAAGTAAGCAGCTCTTCTAGTCTTTAAAGACTCATTTTGGCAGGTAAAGACCTTCACCTGCTCTGCACTAATGACACTGCCCAGAGTATTGTAACAGAATCACAACTGAGTGGGGATATAGCTGCGTCATGTGGCTACCTGCTGGAAATGCTGTGATGCCCACAGTTGGCGGGCCTCTTGCCAGGAGCTTGGATGGGTTTGGGTCTGCCTCATTCCTGGGTGGACCTTCAGGACCTTGGTGAGTAGGGCTAGAACTGAGATAAGAGTCCATTTCAGGGTCTGCCTTTGAGGCCACAGATGGTGGGCTGGTTAGCAAGTGCATGGATAGGTGTGGCTCTCACCGGGTCCCTGGGTAGGCAGGTGTAGTCCTGGACCATAGCTGAATGGAGCTGAGACCAAGTCAGAGGGCTGCTTTAAAGTCCATAGTTAGGACCAAGGTCAGTGGGATTGCCTCTGGAGGCAGGGATAGGGGTGTCTGTTGCCGGATTCCTGGGCAGACAGGACTGACTGTTCCCAGACCATGACTGAGAAAGGCTGTAACTGAGTCATAGGCCATTTCAGAATTCACAGCTAAGACCAAGGTCAGCAGACCTGTTACCTAAGGCAAGGGCAAACATGGCTCTTTCTGGGTCCCTTGGTAAATGTTGCTGATGGCAGGACCAAGGCCAAACAGGACTATAAATGCATCCAGAGGGGCATGGTGGTATTTCTAGATCGGTAGCTAGGGCCAAGGTTGGTGAGTCTCCAATCTGGATATAGGCCTGCCTTCTCAAAACAACCTTCCTTGATCTTAGGTTCCATTGGGGTTTTACAACCTCCTATCTGGTTCTCAAAGCTCCCCAAAAGGCTGCCAAAATTATTTTTGCTATGGGGAGCTATGATGGGGTACCTCCTACCACCTTGCTTATGTTGTTCCCCCTGTGTTGTTTCTATAGTTGTATTAGTCATTTTTAAAGTTAAAAAATTTTTATTTTGATATTTTGGTACAATAGACAAAGTATTTAAAACCAACTCAGTGTAGCACTGAAAACAATTAACTTATTTTTATATTATTATTTAATTTTCTTTTTAATCAAATGCTTATAAAATTTTAATTTTTTCAAGATCCATGAATAAAAATGGGGATCAAGCACTTAGAAAAGTGATTCTTTTCAGTTAGCTAAGTATGGATCTTTTCCAGCACAAACAAGACTGTATACCAGATTTCAACTGCTTGAAGTCAAATACAATATGAATTAAAACCAATTTAGGCATATAGGAATTCAGGAAGGAGGCTACACCTGAACAAATCAAATTAGAGGTGCTGCCTTTGAGTAATCTCAAAAGTTCACAGGAACACCTAATCCTCTAATCCTCTAATGCCTGACTCTCTCTAGAGACCAATTGTTAAAAATAATCAGAATTTTAGAATAACAAAGAAAAATACTGCCCTCATTTCAACTCTTAAAATAAAAACTATATGACTACTACAGAGAGACTGTCTGTCTCTCTCTCAGTATATACTTAAACCAATAGGTGCCATTTTTAGCATTTTCTCTCCAAGTTTCCAGCAACATTTTGGACAACCAGAAGGTAAGTATAACAACAACAGCCTGAATAAAAACAACTGAATAGAAAAACAGCATGGCTGTCTCGTTTCACTCACCTCCCCATGCCGTGGCTCCTCCAGAAGGTGGCGGTGGCGCTGGTGCTGCGGCTGCTGCTGCCCCTCCAGAAGAAAAGTCTGGCTGGAGGTCCAGAAGATCACTAGATGGTTTAGAAGTGCTGAAAGGACAATACAATTTCAAAATCAGATTTTCGAATTTTATAATGTAGAGGTGTTTTTAAATGAAGACTGATGCCGAAAGCATTAAAGAATTTGGAATCTTTAAATCCAATAAGAGAATAATATTTTGGAAAGTATAGCATATGTTCTTCTAACCCAAGGGTTGGCAAACTACTGTGTAAAGGGCCAGAAGCTAAATATTTTAGGTTTGTGGGCTAGATTGTCTATCACTATTTGACTCTGCCAGTATAGCATGAAATATGAACAAATGAACGTGCCTTTGTTCCAATAAAACTTTATTTATAAAAACAGACAGTGGGTTAGTTTCACCCATAGGCCATAGTTTGCCAACTTCTGCTCTCTACACAATAACACAGGTAAACCATTCTTTAAGCACAGGGCACAACTCAACAAATAAGCCAGAAATTAAAGGGGAAAACCAAAATCCTTCAATTAAGGGTTTTTTTAAAAATAAAATATGTTAATTATTTTAAAAAATATGTTAATGTCCACTGAGCAGCAGCTGAAATGCTGGTTAAGAGGATTGTGATACTGTGATAAAAGGAAGCATATTCCAAATATTAAAGGTATTAGAGTAAGAGATTTAGGGGTAATCTTTCCCTTTTCTCTATTTTCTAAAAATTTTGTATGGAAAAAAATTCTTGCTTTAAGAATTTATTTATAAAGCAAAGAATATTAAAATGAATAATCACTAATAAACCTTTTTTTCTAAGTTAAACTATAACATATCAAGTTTGCCTAAAAGAGGACTCACCTAAAATACTTCTGTATTTTTTATTCTCATTCAGATAGGGCTGTGTTTTTCAAAGCTCCTCCATCTACAGAAGTTCCAAGGAGGAGCCTAGAGCTCTGCTATTCAAAGTGTGGTCTTCAAACTAGTAACATCCTGAGACACTGTTAGAAGTACAGAATTTGGGGTTTACTCCTATCTTCTATATAAGAATCTTTATTTTAATATGGCCCCAGGTGTTTCATTCAGGTTTGAAACACTGACCTGCAGGTTACCAGACCATGTACCAAGCCACTGGGGTGCCAGATTCCCCACTTTTCTTCACAAATAGCAATTTCAGCTTTTCCTTTCTAAAGATAAATTAGATCTTAAAAAATCAATTTTTTAAAAAAT
This sequence comes from Mustela lutreola, assembly GCF_030435805.1. Taxonomy (NCBI): domain Eukaryota; kingdom Metazoa; phylum Chordata; class Mammalia; order Carnivora; family Mustelidae; genus Mustela; species Mustela lutreola. The sequence goes on along the minus strand of NC_081295.1, from coordinate 46,033,316 downwards.
TTCAAACAACCTGAAACAGCTTAGTTTTGATTTCCTTTTCATAAACACAACGGTCTAAGAGCCAGGATAGGGAAACATATGATTAAGACCTGAATCAAAGCTTTGAGAAGAAGCAATTTATCTTAGTATAGAGGCAAAAAAGACTTGGTTTTATCAATTTGTGATTACAAACAGCAGAATTAAGCAAGTAAGGGTAACACACATAGTTAATATGGGTACACGGCATGGATTTATTGCTCAGTTCAAAATTCAGGTCTCCAAATATAGGGCATTCATAATCAGTCACAGATACATCCTCTCAAGACGAAAGAACCAAACAAAAGGCGACCTAAAATTATTATCTGAGGAAACCACTGAGAGTTGGGGTTTCATCTGAGGCAGCCCTGAGATTTTACCCAACACACAGTGTCTCCACCTTCTCACTACTCTTCTGGCCTTTAGGTGCTATAAAAGCTGATTAGGAAGATCCCCGTGTTCCCTTCGTATCACCAGTGTCAAGAAATCCTCATAGGCACCAGCTAACGGGCCTAGAGCTGCAAAGTTTTTTTTTTGTTTTTTTTTTTTCCCACATCTTCACAACTTCAGAAGACTCTGAAGTGTGTGTACCATTCTTCTACCTCCTTTCCTAAATGTGGGAGCAAGAAGATCATTTCTACAGCTTAGGTCTTTCTGATGCTTTGAGAATACAGGCCTAGGGAACTATAGAAAATGTGAACTTAAATATGGCCCAAACTAGCATATGCTATTAGGACTAGCTTTCATTTTGTGAAAACATGTGGGTTAAGTCCATAAAAAATAAAACAAAAGCCTAATCAAAATACTAATAAACAGCTCAGTGCATACTCATTAACTAACCTGACAGGGACAGCTGCAGACGCAGTTGCAAATAAATCAACCGGTGGGGATGTATCAATAGTTTTAGCTGGTGTAGAATTAGGAGACGTAACAGTTGTGGCTGGAGAAGACTGAAAGTGAAGATGCACAACACACTCTAGTCAAACGCGAATCTAAAGGACACAGCAACAGGACCGCCACTTTGCAGACCTCTGACATTTGCAGCCATTTTTTGGTAACTCCTTGTGGGAGGAAAAAAACTCAAGAAAATTTGAGATGGAGAACTATAATAAATAATCAATATTGGACAACACAGTTTTCAAATTTTAAAAGTTAAATGCAAGTTATATAAAATTATGTTTAAAATATATGGCTTAACAGTGCAATGACTTCCACTTATGTAATTTATATCAAGGCTAACTGGTATTTCCTAAACATAAAATTAGCAGGAAAGATCTTACCAGCTGCTAAAAATGAAGACAATTATCAATTGGAATAACCACTATAAAACCAAGGACATTCTTCTTCCTTTGCATCCTAACCAGAATTCACATAACATCTTCTCAAGTGTCTTTAAGTTCTAGAAATCAAACTTTTGAAATAGTTCACAGACGGCAGTGAACAATTTATAAGTAAGACTCAGGTCACTGACAGTTTAAAGGTAACATGACTATATTCTATCACTAATACAACATAGATAAAATTTAAAAAGTGAAATAAAATCTAACATTTATTGTCCTGTACTGGTTTATTTTTTAAAAGAGAACTTAATAGTCAGTTAATATATTAAAAATTAAGATTTTTGTTGAGGTAACTATTCTAATTCCATTTCCCTTTATGTGGTATATTTAATTCTCCATGTATTTACAAGAGAAAGATTAAAGGGTCATCTCAAACCAATCCACTGATAGTTACTGTGAATGAAAATGTGATAAACAGCAAGTAAAACATGAAGACCAAGACCAACCAAAGGCTATCAGATACTGCTATAAAGAGACACCTAATTTCAAAGAGACCAAACTTAAAGAAAGTTTCAAAAAGTATAGATTAAGAAAAAGGACTGAGGAGATTATAGTGAGGGGTTTTCAGACTTAAGTAGTATTTGTCTAGTATCTACTTGTCCGAGAACCAAGAAGTCAAAATTCAATAGATGTACAAATGTTAAGCATTTAGCAACTGATGAGCAGTATGGATACTGCCGCTCAGAAAACGTCAACTCAGGCCTTTCTCTTTAGCAAAAATTCAAAATTTTTGAATGGAATATGAAAGATCATCAAAGGAATAGAAAAGACCAAACAAATTTAATTTGTATGTTCTCCACTGTATACACTGACAACTCTTCTAAAAGAAATCTGTGGGTTTTTTCAGACCAAAACATGTAAATAAGCTTAGAAAGTAATGTTTATGAAGTTACCACTGAGAACTTAAAACCAACAATGAAGCTACCAACATAAATGTATAATGAAGGTCTTCAAAGGCTCACTAAAAACTGCTCTGTAACAATAAGCCCTGAAGAAATGAGAGAGCTAGGAAACAGAACCAGAAGAATCCTGTTATTACAAAAAGAAAATGTCAATAAAATTCAATTTGGCCAAAATGTAGAAATAGACCATCCCCAATGATGCCATTAATTTTTACCACACTCTATTCTGCAGTCGTACATTGGAATTTTTCCTGTAGACATAATGACTTTAAACCCGGTTTTACATTAGAATCATCAAGGAGCTTTTTGTTGGCTTGAGCTGCTGGAGGGACTCTTAGGCAGCCAGCCAGATACTGACACAGTACAGGGTATCTGGAAACCACCAGTGCCATCATAATGACATCCTTCATGTCTGTAATAACAGCAAACACAGAATGGAAATTTATCACAGAGGAAAGAGCACATTTATTACATTTTTGTCTGAAAAACACGATGGCAAATGTGAGCTACAGACCTAGGGAAATAAGTACTATTGTCACTGATAACCATAATCCAATCCTGTCCTTCCGTATGATTAAAAAAAGAGGGAGGAGAAAGAGTTATTAAAATTATGACAGTGAAGTGTCTAAAAGGCAAGCTTGCAGAAAGACACTCAACCACAACTGACTTCTTTATCATTCAAACACATATAAAATTATGTGTTCTATCTCACAAGGCTGGGATTTAGAATATGTATGTTCTTTGTAACTAGTTTGTTTTCAGTTGTAATATAAATGTATGAAAATTTCTCCTACTTAAAAAAAAAAACTTAGTCCAAATAGAGGACTATGTAGACACTGCTATACTACACTAGATAGAGAAACTAATATAAAATAGAATACACAAAATTTACCTTTCTGTTCCTCAAATAATTAAAAATAAAATTACCATAAAGACCTAGAAATTCCACTTTTGAGTAGATACCTGAAAAACTGAAAGCAGGAACTCAAACAGGTATTTATATACCAATGTTCACACAACAGCATTATTTACAACAGCCAAAAGGTGAAGACAACCCAAGTGGCCTACAGACGGATGGAAGAAGTAAATGTATGTATACATACAATGGAATGTTTTTCTTTTAAAGATTTTATCTACTTATTTGAGACTGAGAGAGAGAGAGAGAGAGAGATGGGGAGGGGCAAAGTGAGAGGGAGCAGCAGACTCACCACTGAGCAAGGAGCCCAGTGTGGGACTTTTTCTCAAGACCCTGGAATCATGACTTGCACCAAAGGCAGACGCTTAACTGACTGGGCCACCCATGCACCCCCATACAATGGAGTATTATTCAGACTTAAAAAGGAAGGAAATTCTGACATATGCTACAGCAAAAATAAATCCCCCAAGATATTACGTTAAATAAAATAAGCCAGTCAAAAAAGGCCAGACACTGTATGATTCCACTTATCTGAGGTAACCAGAGTAGTCAAATTCATGGAGTCATAAAGTAGAAGGTGGTTGCCTGGGGCTGAGGAGAAGCATGTGGAATTAGTGTTGAAAGGGTGCAGAGTTCCAGTTTTGATGGCAAAGTTCCAGAAATGGACAATAGTGATGGTTGTACAACAAAATGAATGTATGTAATGCCACTGAACTGTACATTCAAAAATTCCTAAAATGGTCAAAACAAACAGCCAACTTACCTTACTTAACGGAGAGGGAGCACCAGATCTAAAAGGCAAACAAAAAAAATTAAAACCGAATATACATGGATACATTTGTAGAAGCATTTAAGTTTGATATCATCTGGACAAGCATTAACTAGTTTACACACAGATGTTTTAGCAATGGATAAACTATTTTTTAAAAAAATAATTTATCCTTCACTCAATTATGACATCCTTTTTCAATGTTAATTGCTAGGTATTACAAGTTCTTAAAACAGATGTTTTTTTCTCTACTTTTAGTAACTTAATTTTTCGAGTTGATCATTATTGCCTGCATCCAACAAAAATTAGAATTTCAAAAATGTTGCCCAGACTTGGGGAAAATAAGGCTTTACAGAATTTAAAAAAAAAAAAAAACAACCCTCTGGTTCATTACTTTTAAAAGTTAGAAAAGTCGTTAAGGTACACTGTGATTTATTTAATCATAATTGTGATACATTAAAAGAACACCGGAATTTTAAAAATCCTTATGAGCCGTGTGCCTGAAATGTGTCTCGACTTCCACATATATACTCCTGGTTTGTTTTCTTCATGGCTGCAATGAAAGCTATTATGGAAAATATTCCCATTATCCTGTCAGGACTGGTGGGAGCTTGAAAAAGAACAGTAGCCTCAATGCTTGTTTCTAAGGAAGTGAGGAAAAATTGGAAAGGAGTAAAATTTTTTTTTAAGTGAGATTATTGCTAGCACTGACCTGTACATCATTTCTAGCAAAGGGTTTCAGAAACGACTACCTAAACAGCTTACATTTTACCAACCCCGTTGGTGAAAAATAAATTAATGATAAAATAAAATAAAAAATATTTTGATAGGAAGCCTACTGTCAGAGTCTTAGAGCATGGCAGGGACAGCTTTCTACTCATCTACAGAGAAAACAACACAAGAAGCACTAGCCAAAAAAATTAGCAGAGATTTAGTAACTGACACTTTGTACAATATCATGAATTTTTGTTTTATTGAGTGTAGCAAAACAGATTTAATAATACACTTCACATTAATACTTTTTATGTTCAACCTTATTTGCAAATACCTGCTATTAAAAATTATCATCCTCAAACCTAAGTATAAATATCATAACTGACACAAAATCATTTGCCAAGCTCCTATATGAGCACCATTACTAAATGACACTTGTAGTTACCCCATCGACTAAGCAAATAAATTAAAGTCTGTCTCTGTCTAATCACCATTCCACTTACCACATTGTATCTTATTTCTCTGTTTAGTTGTCTGTTTTTGCACTACAGGGTAAATTCTTTGAAGGGAATCCTGCCCTTTACACAGTACCTGGCATTTTGCAGGGACTGGTATTTCTGTATTATTTGAGTTTTATTTGAATTTTAGAATAAGAATGCATGTACTCTTTGTATAAAAAATGAGCCAAAAGTCTTAAAAATTATTTTGTGTAAAACTAAATTGCCAGGATGAAAGACCTCTGTTCCTATGGCCCACACCTAGACTTTGCCATGATTTCATCTAAGTGGTCAGAACCAAAGGTATGTACCCCCTATGATGCCATAGCCTTAAAAAGCATCATTAATCACTGATTGAAATCTGAAGGCTCGAGACTCACAGAAGTATATAGTTTGCTTAAGACTTAGCATTCTTTAATGGTGGATTTAGGACTCTAGTCTGAGTCTGTATTGATGCCCAGAGCCTGTGCTCAGTTCACATTCCAGCTTGTCCTGATACAAATTCAGATGGACGTGCCACGTGGGTTCCTCTCTTCCTTTTACCTTTCTTCATTGATTTACCACCCTACTACCCTACCATGGGTCATGCACCCTTTATAAGAAATGCTAAAATATTTTATATATATATATATAATGACACTTAGTAAAAATTAATACTTATTTTAATGATTTCAACAAGAAAAATCCAGTACATACTGAACTGCACTGGGAAGAATAAAGCACAAATATAATTTTAAAAGAGAATGAATTATCCATGTAGTCCTATTCCAAATTCTGTGAAATTCTACAAATAAATCTGTGGGTTTTTATGATGAACATAGAAAATACCAAGGTTTATTTCCAGGATGTTAACAGTAAGTCATCAAAAGAGGGAATTTTTTATGTCTTATCCACACCAATAATCTCTACATAATTTTGGCTATAAACGCTAGCCAGAATACAAACAAAAAGACAAAATACAGATGTGAAAAACCTATCTATGTCATCCAAATAATTTTAATTACAATCGACTTATAAGGTTTCCTGCATCCTCAGCACTTAGTAAACCCACATGTAAAATGAAATCAATTTCTCTTTTGTTTTATGGAATCAAAGAAACACACAGTATACAAATATACCACACAGTATTTGCATAAAACTTCAAAAATGAGTATGAGTGAATAAAAGCCATTAAATGTAAAGAGTATGCATATTTTTATAGCAGACATTTGAAAATGCTTCAGTGTCTCAGAGATTAGAATCACTTTATACTGCTTCTTAAAGACAAACAATTTTAACTTTCTTTGTAACATTGTCTTTGGCACTTCTGCCATATGCCATGGGAACATCTTCTGTTTACTAATCAAATAAAAAAACCTTTTTTCAAAAATCTAAGAAGAATGGACATACACCTAAGTGAGATTGTTAGCCTTGATTTGAGAAGACCAAAATAAAGTAAAACCATTTATGCCAGTCACCTTGCGAGACAAAAAAGTATGATGAAAAAACACAGATGTGTAAAAAAATGGACAGGAATCAGTTTTAAATGTTCTAAATACCAAATGTGAAGTCTTAAGAGTGCTTTTTGCATTTTTAGTAATAACCAAATGCAAAAAGTCACTCAATGTAGTACTCACCCTTCACTTAAGTTCCCAGGTAAGCACAAACATACAAAGAAGAACACAGTTAACTACTATATATAGTTCATTTATTTTAAAAATAGGGACTAAGCAAAAGACAAGTTCGTATGTGGTCTCGGCCAATTCAGAAAAGAAAAATGACAAGCATAAAATGATTTTAAAGGAGAGAGAAACATTATGATCAAAGGTAATTCAAAACAAGATCACTGGATTTCTATTTCCCTACCCTTAGAAATATAACTACATGTACAAAGCTGTTTTCCAAAGATAGCTTCCAGCAGCCACAAGAGGGCGAATGCAGACTTGAAATTAGGGCTCATGAAATTCACCCCGGGAAGGCGGCTTTTTCTGGTGACCACAGTACTGGCAGATGTACCACGGGGAAACTGTGGCTCTGTGCAGGGTGCAGGGGACTCTGAAGGGACAAGAATACAAAAAAGCTGACTCTTCACCAAGCATTCTGCATTGCCTTGTCAAGGGAGAGGCTTTAAGTCCTGAGGATATACATCTTTCCTTCATCAAAGATCCTTTCACCACAGGAGCAGGGACATTTGTTAGGCTTCCTGGCTCCTTTTGCTTAAATCCTACACAACTCCTTTGGCTTCTTAGATACTCCAATACTGAGTAGCCCCAGCAATCCCTAGAAGTGGGCATCTTAATACATTCACTCCCGTGTCTCTTAATGCACTCTCATGTCTTTTTAGTTGGCATCGATTTGTCTATAAAAGTCTGACCATCCATGGCCACAATGAAGGAGGGGTAGACCTTGCACTTGCACTGTGGTAACAATCTTAACAGAGTCCCTGGGAGGTCCTGTCATGCATTATACCAAACAGTTCCACCATAACTGCCTGAGCGTTTCCTACAGTGTTGTCTATCATCGAAAATTTAAAACATGCAATAATTTTTATACTAACTTGGAAAAGAAGACCGAAATGACACTTAGCTAATGAAACAACAAGCAATAAGTAACATCAGGACATGAATAGATTCTGGGCAAATGCTGAGAGAGAAGAAAACAGAAAGGAGTTGCATTTCGATGGCTGTTATCCCAGGCAAAATCGAGCATCAGCATACAACCCTGCAATGATCAGTTCATAGGTTGTTTCTGTTAACTTCTGCTGTCAACGGAAATGAAACAAGCATAAAGCTGCGACCAACAGGCAGATTTCAAACTGACTCTGTAGGGACAGTTACAGGTGGAGATAATGAAATATAAAATTGTCCTCAAACTTCAGAATCAGAAAATCTATCTAAACCGCACATGTGGGGGAAAAATGTCCACAACACATGCAGTGCATGATTAAGGAAAGCTTAATGAGATAGCTCTCCCAGGATGGGTAAGATTTACACACACACAGACAAGGAGGATAAGCATCCAAGACTAGCAGATTTATAATCTTTGAGCAAGGCACAAAGACTCGAAAGCACTGGGTCCTATGAAGAGACAGGTCTGATACTTTCCAGAGAGAAGAAAAGAAATGGAACCTGCAAATTTTTGCATGCCATGAGGAAAAATAGTAAAAAGATGTATGTGCCCAAGCGCAAAGGTATGCAAATCTAGTAAAACTGCACTTATTGCTGATTGATTGATATTCACTATATAAAAAAGATCCTGAGCAAAATACCAGCAGCATGCCATGCCGAAATGTTTCAAGTGGGGAGTGTCTAAAATGCAGAAAACTCTATTTGCGGCTTGGCTTTTTTCACAACAGGGTCTGTAATGTAACAGAATGTTCAAGGCTACCTGTGACTCATGCCCAATGATAACAGACTCAATTTTTAACATGAACAACTCTTTTTCAGCATATTGTCAATCCCCTGTAAGGGAAAGTATATACATCAGGAAGTTCAGGGAACCTAAGTACAAACTACTAATATGCTGCATTAGCCTGCAGACAGATTGCCTCTACATGGGGTCACACTGTCCTAGGTTAATCAGACAGGATGTTTGAGGAAACCTGGAAGAATTACAATAAAGCATACCCTAAAACTGTAGGAGTAAAAGTGGTACCATGATACATCTCATTCTTACAAAGAACGACTACAGCATTTTTTTCATCTTATTGAGAATTATACAACTAATGCATACTTGTTTCCGGGTTTCTTTCCTTCTAATGTATTTAGATGCTGTTCAAGGGTCTCCATAAGACTGCTGGGAGCCTACAATAAGAAAGTAAAAATAAATGTCTGCATTGCTTTCTTTCAAAGTAAGTACACTGGAACATCACTGTAACTTTGCGTGGTGGAGTTCTGTGGGTGGACCCCACTACAGATGTGAGGTGATTGCATTCCAGGTTCTATTGGCACTTAAATATTTAAATCCCATGGAATCTCAGACAGGCCCGTCTTACATGCAGTTAACTCTACTGCGCAGCCAGTGGTGCTACAGCGTGGTTTTAGTGTACAGATTACATTGGATAGACTTTTTCTGTGACATTACTTATATGCAGTAAACTCAGATCGAGTCTACTATATGTTTCCACAAGACCACATGAAAAAGGAAAAAGGAATGGGTATTTGTATCCAAGTAAAAAAATACAAGTGCCTAAATACAAACTTACAGAGGTCTGAAAGTAGAGTAAAATCTCATTTATCTACACTTGACTGAAATGTTAGGAAAAATTGTTACTACTATAAATAAAAGTTGGGGGCGGTGAAAATGATAGTTGTGGAGAAAAGGATACATCTTTAATAGTCAACAACAATTAAGATTTTCTTATTACTGAGCTATTTAATTTATATACATAATAAAGTAAATAACTTCAGTAAATGTGGTAATGTTAAACTACTGTGTATTAGAAGATTTAATGTAGTTCAACTCTTTTACTAAAAGGTACCTGAATGTTTGTTCTTATATTAACATTTTAGGCAATATAAAACGATGGCATTTTACTACATATTAGAAAGAGAAATAATAAGTTCATACATGTATTCCCTCCCTACTATTCCTCAAGCATTAGAAACTTAATGTTATCTTTAAGTAATTTTAACCTAAATTAGACCTAAACAGCAGTATAAGCATTCAGAGAACAGTACTCCATGAATGAAAATATTTAAGCACATTTATAGATACATTTAATTCTAATAATTATCCTTCAAATTAATATGAAATTAATTTTGAAGACCTTTATGCTAATTGCTAAAATAGCTCCCAGAATTCAAGGAAATTCATATAACTGTACATTTCACATGGTAACTATAATGACAAAATCAAGTAGAATTTGAAAATTCTTATTAAGAATTTTTAATTTAAATTTAAATTTAATTTTAATTTAAATTTAATTTTTAATTTAATTTTAATTTTAATTTAAAATTAAAAATTCTTATTAAGAATTTTTAATTTTAAAAGTTCAGGATATTTAGTATCTTTTTTCACTTCACTAATAGATTCATGAACCATCTTAACAATTATGTGATTATTATATATGTAATTATATGATTATTATAAATTATTAAGTGAACAGAATTTTTTAATTATCTTATTTCTTTTTTAATTTTTAATTTTTGAATTTTAAAAAATAAACATATAATGTATTTTTATCCCCAGGGGTACAGGTCTGTGAATAGCCAGGTTTACACACTTCACAGAACTCGCCATAGCACATACCCTCCCCAATTAAGTGAACAAAAATTTGAACTTGCTAAAAGTGATGGACGTAGGGTAGAAAGAATCAGCCCTATGAGAATTACCTAAGAAGTTATGGCCTATAGAGTAGAAAAAGTAATGATTATGGGGGATATAAAAAATTTAGAAAGTTATACAAATTAGAATTTAAAAAATATAACTCAGATGAAAATAGACTTACTCAACACAGTCCAATAAATTGCAACTAAGAGTATACCTCTAAGTTATAAAAAAATAAAATTTTAAGATAAAAGGAAAATTTTGCTCCATGGAACAAATAATACAATATATAGATGTATTCATTGAATAAATGGAATATACACTGTATTCTTAAAAGCAAGAAAACAGAAAAGGCTGTACATTTTTTAGGTGAATTAATTCCCAATAACCTCAAAATTATCATGCTAATTGTCATAATAATAACAATTACTATAATTGTCATAGTAATGGAACTTAGGAAGCCTGGACATATAACTTCAAAATATTCCTATATCTTTTTTTTTTTTTTCCCACTGGGATCATAGTGAGAAAAAATATATCAAGCCACAGAACCTCTCTCTGATTACAAGAGACAGGTCCTCTAAATGTTAAATGCAATGTAAAGAAAATGTGATTCTGTGTTAATACTGTTTAAAAGGATAAATGCTACTTAAAGTCACAAAACACAACAATTTAAGATAACAAAAAAAAGAGGTTGTGTTTTCTTTTATAAACTTCCTTACTTATCTTAACAAATAAACCCAAAACCAGAAAGGCAGTTTGCAATTTCATTCTTTTTGCAAGGTTTCTTAATAATTTGTGGATGGAAAGTTTAAAATAAAGTAACAGTCACAAAAATAACAATTGCTGAAAAAAATCTTACCATGAGTACAGAATACAAAATTGACTTTCACCTTTAAGGGGAGTTATTTTGTGATAAATTGCACATAAAATTAAGTTTGGAGCATTTTATCTTAAAAATTTAAAAATGTTTCATCAGGGTGCCTGGGTGGCTCAGTGGGTTAAAGCCTCTGCCTTTGGCTCAGGTCATGACCCCAGGGTCCTGGGAGAGAGCCCCCACTTCAGGCTCTCTGCTCAGAGGGGAGCCTACTTCCTCCTCTCTCTCTGCCTGCCTCTCTGCCTACTTGTGATCTTTGTCTGTCAAATAAATAAATAAAATCTTTAAAAAATAATGCTTCATCATTTATATTTCTTATGGACATGTGACATCTAATAGAAATAAATTCTTTAAATGCTTTGGAGGGGGGAAAAACCCTATTTTGATAGTAATGTGCACATTACTGCCTCCTAACTCTATAGCACTGAGTCTATCTTGGCATGTAGTAGACAAAATAGCAAAAATTGTTTCAAATTTCCAATGAGCAAAACTTTAAGAATGTCTCTGCTGTTATAAGAGGAACTTAAAAGAACAAACTATAATTAGCAGGGTCTTTAGTTGCTTATTTTTAAAAATACTCAAGTCAATAGACCAGTTGAATGGAAAACCGACCCAAGGATGAAGAGTCATTCTGTGGAAGTTAACAGGTAACTGATTCATCAGTGGTACAGGTTTTTTTTTTTTAAAAAAACCTTTTCTTTACCTGTAGTTTTCAGATCAACCAGAATTCCTAACATCAAAACCTAAGATGTTTTTCATAAAAGGAGATATTTTGAATTTGGAATGTGTGCGTGCATATTCATGCGTGCGTGCGTGCGCGCGCGCACACACGCGCGCGCACACACACACACACATGCCAAACAGGAAATGTTATTTTGAAAATCTTTATCCTGGAACAAGTTCAAAGCTGACTGTGAGCCGGGATCCAAAAGGAAGCATCCATCTACAATTCACATGCTTTAGATTCTAAAGCATCATTAAAATGGAACAGAAAAAAAAAAAAAAAAGCAACAAAAGGATCGTTCAAAATTTTGAAGCATTTGAAAGTGCTGAGAAATATTTCAGTTTTGATATCATATTCCACTTCGTATATAATACAGCACTTCTGAATGACTTATTAAAGATTCACTGAGGTTCATAATTTAAATGCAATCATGATGATATGATATGCACAATTATTTAAAGAGGACTACAGATGACCACGTTGGTATTTATATTGTGCATTTTCCAACCAAAATGATATCTATTAAATTCCTCTTCTCTGCCTTGCTGCAAGAGGAAGTCTAATCTTTTTTTCCAGTTACAAGCAGCCTATTCTTATTCCCAGACGCTAGGTAGCCTCCCTGTCTCCATCTCCTCGTTAATCCTTGTCCATGCTGGGTATTTTGGTTCATTGCCCAGCTAGATTCAGTTGCTGTGTTGACCGCAGAGGATCTGGCAGAGAGCAGAGATTAGGTTCTAATCTCAAAGGCATTAAACTGAGTCCAAACAACCAGGTGTCTCTGACCCATCTCCAGATTAATCCTGGTCCAACACTGTCTAAAGGACTAACTCTAGAATAGTTCACATCCAGCTCAGACCTGGTCATACTGTCATAGTGGGTCTATGTTGCCAGACTGATGAGAAGTCTCCACCAGACCTGTGGCAGAGGCTCTAAATAAGAATTAGGGAGAATGTTTAGTTCTGTCACTCACAATCCCAACAGAAACCAGAATTTGGTTACTTATTAAGAAATTTCAAAGCACGAAATACTTTTGTACTGAGATTTTAAAGAGACACTGGAGAAATGAACTAGAGATTTTTTGTGTGAGTATGAGAAGGTAGTTTCAAAATAAATGTTTACATGGAAGTTTATGTGACTCTTAAGGTCATAAAAGAAAAGCAGAGAAAAGAATAATATTAGATTATAATGAATATCACAGAATACCCAGAGCAAGATTTTACCTTAAGGATAGGATTTCTGTTCCCCAAGTTGTGATAACACAACGTACACCATTAAATAGTATATCTCTCAACTGCTTCTTCAGGGAAGGAGAATCTATAAATTATAATGAATATTATAGTAACATTCAAAATTAAACCCAAGTATGTGAGTCCTTCTTTCAAGGACATACTACAGTTTTCAAAAAAAAAAAAAAAGAACAAGCAGGGCCTGAACTGAACTCATGACCCTGAGATCAAGACCTGTGTTGAAGAGTCAGACACTTAACCAACTGAGCCACCCAGGTGCCTCAAACAAAAAAATATTTAAGTATCCTTTTAAACTTTTGTCTCTTTCAAATATTATACAAACTGAGACAAATGAGGACCTGTTTTCTTCTTAACTGAGAGCCTTTCTGATAATATAGTTTTACTTTTATTCCACAGTACGAGATGTCTATACAGTTGAAATAAAGATGATTTACCATTTCCAAAAGCTATTTATTGAACAAAATATTTTAATATCTACCTTTAGGTTAATAGGTATTATTTATCTAGGCTATTTTATCACACTACAATGTAAATATTTATTATCATTAAATAATTTAAAATTAAAGCACACTGATTGTCTTCATTTTTTATTACAGTGCTATCAAATTCATAAATCTGTATCTAATAAAAAGATTTTTAATAGTACCTTGTGCACACTTAATATTTAAGCCATATCCAAAGTGATACTAACACCTTATCCAGGTATGTACCTGATCAAAGAACACTGTCTTCTCATAATAGCAAAAGTATTTTATATTAATATCTGTCTACTAGAAGCAGTGATCTCCCAACTTTTAAAGACAAAAAATACAATGCCATCATATTCTGAATTATTTTCTGAATTTTATTTGTGAAAAATTATTGGTATTTAACTGGTTATTTTAATAATATAAATATAGAGGTCATTACTTTGGGGTTCTTTAATTTTTAATAAAAATTTAAGGTAAATATTACTTCAAATATAGAAACACTGCAAGGGATTACAAAGATAGTCAATCATATGCATTTTGGTATTATTAAAAAGGGGGTCATCTTTTATTGTGACAATTTTCTCTATTATGACTCTTTTTATTTACAAACACAGAAAACCCATACATTCATTACTAGTATATAAGATAGAAGCTCTACATTCTCTCTTATCATCTCAAAATCTCTAGTTAAAGGACATGTTTGGGATAGAAATTTACCATAACAGAGTAAAGAGTCAATTAAATAAAAATAGTTCCTGCCGATTTTGAGAAAAGTCACATGGTAACTCTGCCCATGTGAATGGTTCTTGATTCTACATCTTAGGAGCCCTACAATATACCCTCTTAACAGATAAAAGGATTGATATGCAACTACTGCTATTGTTTTTGCTGACTGGATGGTCCCCAGAAAAATCACTTATCTACCACTATGACTTATTGAAAAAGGTTCTTTCATAGTAGGAATTTCTCTGCTTCACAGGAGAGACAAGAATCAGTAGAACTATGATTTCAGAGTGTTTCTCTTTCATGCCCCTCCTTCATACCTGCAAAATACTGAAAACTAGGAGAACAAAAAGAAAGAATATTTCAAGTGTTCCAACTACATGCCTACCAATAGTCACTATTCATAGACAAAGCACTTTTAAACTTTACTACATAAGGCTTGATTTTGAATCAAGTTCAAGAATGAAAAGATGGTCTCAAAACAGTAAATTCAGTTGCTTATAAAGAAGAAACTATGTTATGAGGGCAGGTGAATCTTCATATTAACTCCAGAAATACATTCAATAGCTAGAAAAAATATGCAAGCTAGAATAATTTCCAAGAAAGTTGGTAGGCCTAAATTCAAAATGCATTAAATGCTTACAAGACTATGTCCTAGGTAAGATCTTTTATGCCAAACTATGGAGTAACACTATCATGCATATTACACTTTGCACTCAGAGAATCACTTACCTGCGTGAGGTCAGGAATGTCACCTTTATCAATGCCAACTTGCTGTGGATTAAAAAAAATAAGGAGTTACTTAGTGGGATTTCTTTTTTAAATTAATTTCTTTGCATTTAACAGAAGATCACCCACAGAATTAGTTAAAATCACAGCTCAATCCTGGTATACAAGAACTGTCAATCTCACTTTGAAAGTCTGACTTGTGTAGTTTTCCATTCAACATAATAGAGCAATGATTTTGTTCATGTAGTTAGATATAATAAATATACAAAATTTTACCAAAGGCCAAAAAAAGATTTAGGAAATTGAAGTATAAAATTTAAGGTTTCAGGGCTCCTGGGTGGCTCAGCGGGTTAAGCCTCTGCCTTCAGCTCAGGTCATGATCCCGGCGTCCTGGGATGGAGCCCCACATCAGGCTCCCTGCTCAGTGGGAAGCTTGCTTCCCCCTCTCTCTCTGAACTGCCTGCCTTTCTGCCTACTTGTGATCTCTCTCTGTCAAATAAGTAAATAAAATCTTTAAAAAAATAATTTAAGATTTCCTTCATGGCAAATGGCAGCTAAAAAGTTTAAAAAAAAAATGCTTAGCCTAAATCTAAATTGTTATAAATGCTCAGTAAATCCTCTGGACCGAGAATGTTCATTTAGTTTCAATAACTTGTTCAGGGTATATTATCCATCCCTCTTCCCACAGAGAGAATCATTTTGTTTCTTACATATCCTCTCAAAGTTTTTTTTTTTTTTTTTTTTTTAATTTTCAGCATAACAGTATTCCTTGTTTTTGCACCACACCCAGTGTTCCATGCAATCCATGCCCTTTCTAATACCCACCACCTGGTTTTTTTATGTATACCCAAGGAAACTGGAAATTTATAAATACATATTTATTTCCTACATTATTTTACAATAGTGTATTTATATATATGTATATATATATACACATACACTGACCTTATATTTTTCATTTAATAATATATCTCAGATCTATATCCATATTGACAGAGTTTCTTTATTTTTTAAACAGCGTCTTTTCCTACGATTTATTTATTTAACAAGTCATGTATTAATGAGCATTGGCGTTGCTTCCCTTCTCTGGCCATTGCAAGCCTTGCTGCACACAGCACTGTGCACCTGTGTGGACACATCTGTAGGATGCATGTGTAGGAGTGGAATTACTAGGTAAAAGCACAGTGAATTTTAAGTGTTGGTAGCTTGGGGAAGGGAAGCAGTGGAGCAAGGAAGAGCAGAATGGGGAAACAGCAAGAAGAGTCCAAATACGGGAATATATAAATGAAGGTGAATCAGAGAAGAGGGTATGTACGTGTTCACTCTACTGTACTATCAACTCTTTTGTGGGTTTAAAAATTATTCAAAATAAAAATTAGGGAAAATAGAAGTCATAACATCAATTCTTTCTTTTTATTTAAATGATAAAATTTAGGCTCAAAGAAACTAAGTGGGTTAAAATCAAGTCCCTCTGAGAAATAAACTGCTTTGCTCAAGTTGGTGGAACTGCAGAAGCAAATACGTTAAGTCTAAGTGTTGGGCTCCTACAAAGACAGTAAGGCAAACCAGAGATCAGGAAGCCCACTTGTTTGACAAATGCTCTTAGTTAAATTCTTTCGCTTTCTCTTTGTGTACAGCAGGGTTTCTCAGCCTTGCCATCATTCACATTTTTGGATGATAATGCTTTGATAGGGTCTGTCTGGTGCACTGTACGTTATTAGCAACATCCTTCTCTGCCCACTGGATGCCAGCAGACCTTCCCTTCCTCCAGTTGTGACAACCAAAAATGACTCCAGACACTGGATGCTGGGGAAGAGAAGGGAACAAAATCATCCCGTGTAGAGAATCACCAATGTAGAGCACTGACCCTCATTCTCCTAGAGCAACTTAAGCTGCAGGTTCCTCCCAGAGGTAAAGACATTACCTGCCAATGACCGAACTCTACTTTAGGGAAGCTAATGTCTTTTCCCTAAATTCACTTAACTATTATAATTATGGAAATTATAAACTAAGATAAATTCATTCCATTCCATTTATTTCCATACTTTAATATCTCTTTAGGTGATCCATTAAAATATTAATATGAATGAAGTCAGCATTTTTGAAATTAAAGTATTACAGGTCTTTAATATTGGAAACATTTTGATAAAAGGTGATGTGTTTCTCTTAAATAGATAGTTAACAGAACTTTCTTGAACAGAAAGACATAATTTAGGAATGCTTTCTCGACACTGCTATTTTCACTAACTTGAACTTCTGAACCATAATGTAATTGGAGGCTTGAGCTGAGGTGTGACTGTATTACAGAAATCTCATCACTTTCTGTCTGCAAATATTCTGGGAGACATAACTCCTACGACTTGGTATTTAATCTTAGAATAGCAAACTAAGAATAACTTAGTTCTATAAAAAGGGAAGTGTGTTTAGCAGAAATGCCTATTACCTATAAAATAACCATTTTACAAAGTTTCAGTTGCCTGCTTTAGGAGACTTTATTGTAAGAATTCAAAACACACTAAGTTTTCTACACTTCAAGCAATTTCTCTAGGGTATTTGAATATTTCCATATAAGTTGTTCAACTACTCTGTGTTTTTGTTTTTTAATATGGCAGACAATTTGTTAATGTTTGCCAAATACCTAATATATATAGTTGTATTTTAAAAATGGCAATCTTGAAGTCTTCAGGAAAATGGTACCAATTACAGGGTAGCTATTGGATCTAAGTCCATCCATAAGTACACCACACAAGAGCAGTTTGGTATAGAAAGAAGATTTGTACATTTCTTTTTTTTTTTTTTTTTTAGATTTATTTACTTATTTATTTATTTGGCAGAGAGATAGAGATCACAAGTAGGCAGAGAAGCAGACACAGAGAGAGAGGGAAGCAGGCTCCCTGCTGAACAAGAGCCTAATGTGGGGCTTGATCCCAAGACCCTGAGATCATGACCTGAGCAGAGGGCAGAGGCTTAACCCACTGATCCACCCGGGTGCTCCACTTTGTACATTTATTAAGAAATTTCTGTGTTTAGGGGCACCTGGGTGGCTCAGTGGGTTAAGGCTTCTGCTTCGGCTCGGGTCATGATCTCGGGGTCCTGGGATCGCGCCCCCCATCGGGCTCCCTGCTCAGTGGGGAACCTGCTTCCTCCTCTCTCTGCCTGCCTCTCTGCCTGCTTGTGATCTGTCTGTCAAATTAAAAAAAAATCTTTAATTAAAAAAAAAAATTTCTGTATTTACCAATACAAACCACTCAACAATGGTTCAAACAATTAATGTCTATATTATAAGCAATATAATTTAACTAAAGAAAACAAATGGTTATTGTTAGCCCATTGTAGGTTAGTGTCTATTCTATTAAAAATAATTTTGTAAATTAGTATCATTCTATAAAAAAGCCCTAGTCATAGTGTTCAAATAAAAGTAGAATATTTGTATTGAGTTATTTAGACTCTCAAAATAACATCTAATTTCTGTGTATTTCCTTCTCAACAGCCTGAAATGGGCCCATGCTAACATGAGGTGATCAAGAGACATGAAATAAAATTTTACATCTAAAAATAGAATGAGCTAATAAATAAGTACCCCATTTCTCGTGAAGACCTTACAGTGCTGATCAGACCTTACAGTGCTGATTAGAGAAATGTATACCCCAACCGTCACATGTCCAGCTCCTTACCTATCTAACATATATAATAAGAGGTGGGGGACTGGGTAGCATGTGCACCAGGAATTAATGGAACAATGAAAGGATCTTCCACTCTGGATGCGTAGGCATAATTGATCTTTCCATAGAAGAAAGTCAGGCAAATTTTACTAGATTATATTGGTAACTGGGTTAAACCATAGGAAAATCTTATCAAATAAAAAAGTAAAATTGTGTAGCAGCCAAACCAAAAGTTTCAAGCAATTCTATCCTTTCTTAAAGACAAGTCAACATCAATAAGCCCAAGAGAAATACACATAAATATGTATATGGAATTCCTATAAACTATTCCTTACCCTTTGCTTCCCAGATTATTTGTAAAAAAAACAAAGACTTCTATTCTGATCATGAATTCTATGGACCAAAGGTCAAGAGGCAGTATTTTGTAGTATCAGTCTCCTAATTTGAATGTGATAATCACTATTCCTGTGAATAAATGAAATTTGAAAGAAAATGTACGGACCAGAGTGCTTTTGGAATTGTGTGTATAAAATGCGTGTTCTTGTGCTATATTCTCAAAATGGCAAAAACAGCAAAACCATGGCATGAACCTCCCAAGCTCAAGGCCTTGTATGCTTTGCTGTTGGGCTTCAGAACTCCTCGCACATGGCGCTCCACTCAGCCCAACAATTTGTTCAGTGACAATGTAAGATAAGAATCAACTGTCCAACCTGTGAAAGGACTATAATAACAATGTCATAACTCCCAGTACCAGTATCAATCAATAACTGGATTTCATAAGAGGAAACTTCAACTTACAGGTAACCTCGGGAACACCAACTGTACGGTTATAGGCAACCTTAAGAAACAATTTATAGACTTCATAAAATGAATGATACTTTAATTTTTTCATTGTATTTAAATCACTGACAAAATAAAAAGGCTGTATTTATGATTTCTACACACTGAGAAAAATAAATGGACTTTCCTAAGGACTTTTTTTTTTTCAAGCTTCAATAAAAAGGAAGCCCTTCCGTATGATCAAAGATAGCTAGTAAGTGGAGAGGAGAGATGAACAACCTTGCAAAGCTATGAATCTGCTCAGTACCCATGAAACTTGTATTTGAACACAGAGTGATTATCTAATTGGGATGCAGGAGTGTAAAGTACTGTTGGAGTGAGAAGTTGGGAAGAGAGGACCTCTGCGATCACTTCCAACCCTAACACACTGGGGCTCTGGGACGGAATATCTTGTCAGATTATAAACCCTATTACTGACTCTAGATACGTAAGTGAATACTCTTAAATTATATTCCCAACACAGGTTACTATTACTTACCTCTGCAACTTTGAGAAATTCAGATACTCGTGTCATTCTAGTTAGAAATCGTTTGTAAATTTCTAGGGCATCTTTACATTGTCCTTTCTTCATTTCAAAAAACTTTTCTGGAAGAGATAGATAAGCATTTTGAAAAGACTATAATATTCAATTTTCTTCTAAGCTTAATACTATTAATTAAAACTTAAACAAATGTTTGGATCAAAACACTAGGCACTAAAACCTCTATGAGGTTCTAAAGCACCTAAACAAAAGGGAACCGTGAAGTTTAAGACCAGTGTTAGGTTCTAGGTGTTTCAAAGGGAAGCATTTAAATAATAAAAGCACACCTGAAGTAGAATGTATGAAGTGTCACAACAAGTTAACTCATGATCCATATATCCTAGAACCCTGCTTTAGAAAACAGCATCAAATATTTGATGATAATCTCAAAAGTTATGACTGCATTCTACAGCATCATTACTTTCTTACTAGCTCACCATAAACCAATAAGGTATATATCATAAAGCAATAAATTTCTCCAAGTTAAATAATTCTTTAAATTGTCTATACACGGGGCACCTGGGTGGCTCAGTGGGTTAAAGCTTCTGCCTTCAGCTCAGGTCATGATCCCAGGGTCCTGGGAAGGAGCCCCACATCGGGGGTCTCTGCTCAGCAGGGAGCCTGCTTCCTCCTCTCTCTCTGCCTGCCTCTCTGCCTACTTGTGATCTGTCTGTCAAATAAATAAATAACATCTTTTAAAAAAATTGTTTATACGCTGTATAAATTGATACTTTTGTTGGCCACAAGAGATTTCTTTCAAACATTATAATGTGTCTCTTAGTTATAAAGTAGTGGAGTTTTATGAAAAATATTTGGTTTACCAAACTCATCATGGTTTTCTAGTCCACAATTGTATCTTGTTTCTCAACCTTCAGCTTCCCAGACAGAAGAACAGAGGATCCTTTTGCTGCTCTCTTTTGTACTCCCAAGACTGGAATTCAGAATCACTAGGGTGCTATAATTCCATTATAATTACATTACATGAGTGTAGTTTCTCCATACGTATTTGGAAGAAAACCAGCACTTTATCAGTATTTTTGCCAGCCAGTCATTTATTGTTCATTCAGTCAATAATTACTGACATGGCAGATGGAGACAGAGAAGGCCAAGGTCTACAATAGCTTCCAGGCAACTCTGGATCATAACTGAAGATGATTTCGTATTCTTTATTATTTTATATTTTCACACAGTGAAACACATGCTATTTTTATATTCTTTCATAATTTAAGGTTCTTCATTTCATTCAGCATGTAATTTTACTACCTTAAAAGTATTTTGAATTTTCTCAAGAAAGGTTTAATAATATATAATTACACAAAGAACTAATTATTGAGGGTAGCTACTCATTACCTTCTGTTGACAGTCTGGGTAATTTTACATTTAACACGGACCTCCCCTGTAGGGCATTCAAGGGAGGCAAAAAGATCAAGAAAACAAACACATACTGTTTTCCACTTAAGATTTGAGAAGGATGTGAATCTTTTAAAAAATGGCCAAATCTAACCTAGGAGGTATTATGCTAAGTGAAGCAAGTCGGAGAAAGGCAAATACCATATGATTTCACTGAGACGTAGAATTTAAAAAGTAAAACAAACAAAAAATAAAGACTCTTAAATACAGAGAACAAACTGATGGTTGGCAGAGGGGAGGGGTGGGGGATGGGTAAAGAGGATGAAGGGAATTAAGAAGTAGGACCTTCCAGTTATAAAATAAATAAGTCACACAGATGAAAAGAACAGCATATAGAACACAGTAATACTGTAGTAACACTGTAAGGTGACAGATGGTGAATGCACTTACGGTCAGCATTGAGTGATGATGTATAGAATTGTCAAATCAGTATGTTGATACATCTGAAACTAATATAATATTGTATGTCAACTACACTTCAACTTTAAAAAATGGCTGAATCTAATCTTTATCTGCTCTATCCTGTTTTCTAAGGCTACACAAAGACTCTTGGTGCTGTAAGGGAACAAATCTTTTTCAGTTAACTTTTGGGGGAAAAAAAGGACTTATTCTGGTAAAATACACTTCTTTCTTTTCTTTTCTCTTCCTTTCTTTCTTTCTCTCTCTCTAAGATTTTATTTATTTGACAGAGACAGAGACAGCGAGAAAGGGAATACAAGCAGGGGGAGTGGGAAGGAGAAGCAGATTTCCCGCCGAGTAAAAGGCCCGATGTGGGGCTCTATCCCAGGACCCTGGGATCATGACCTGAGCTGAAGGCAGATACTTAACAACTGAGTCACCTAGGCGCCCCTCTTTCTTTCTTTTTAAACAATCTTCACATAAATAATTTCTTTCAAATGTCCAAATTACTTTTCTTTACTATAACTAAGGTCATTTCTTTGCATCATATCTTCAGCAAAACACAAAAAGAGAAACCAACTGAATAATCTCAATTTCCTTTTAGAACCAATGTATCAGACTCTTAAGCAATTTTTCTCTGTCTCTTCTGGATGCTTTTTAAATTGTTCCTATCTTTCATGGTAATTCAGGATTCAGGAACAAAAGTAATGACATTTTTATGGCTTTAGGTTATAATTTCCTCATTGTTTCAGTTACAGTGGGAATGACACATAAAAGCAACCTGTGCTGATGTAGGGGGAGCAGTGAGGTGCCCTTGTCCTCTTAGGGACTAGGGTAGGGCCAGGAGCAATTCATACTATTGAGAGAGGGGACGGGTCATCCAGAAATGAGCCTCTGTCTTTATTTCATACTAAAGATAAGATATGTGGATTTTCAGCATTTGAAATGAAATTCCAAACTTGGCTTTTGTAAAATTCATCTTTATAATGTGTTGATAAATTCCCTTTTCATATTAGTATTAATTTTCACAGAATAGCTGTCCTAAGGAACAAGAACCTGATGAAAAGGATCTTATTCCTGTGAAATAAACTGAGGCTTTGCATGTGGACTATTACTTATGCCCATAAGTCAGAAGGAAAGCATCTCCTTACTTGCACATCAGTTTCAATATAGTGATAAAATGTTTGCAAAGATTTGCAGCACCAACATTGATTCCAACATGAGATGCAGAGAATTGCTCATGAAGTCCTTGATTAAAGCTAACTCATGATGTATTTATAAAGTTAATTACTAGCACTACTTAGTAAATAAACAAAAAATACACCTGTCTCAAAATACTTAGGATAGTAAGTGTACATATCTTCTAGAGTGTTACTTTCTTTTTTTTAAAATTATGTTATGTTGGTCACCATACAGTACATCATTAGTTTTTGATGTAATGTTCCAAGATTCATTGTTTACATATAATACCCAGTGCTCCATGCAATACGTGTCCTCCATAATACACATCACCGTAGTGTGTTACTTTCAAAAGAGCAATTTAACAGCAACGCTGAATGAAAGCCACTCGATAGCAGAAGGTGATAAGGCAAGAATGCACACCTCTACCACTTCTGAGGTCAGGTCTTTAATATGAAGATACAACTCTTTTTCTGCTCCTAATGTTAGCCAATAGACTATCCTTTTCAAATTAGATGAAATAAAAATATATATTGCATGGTTATCATTTTAAAATACAGAGAAAATGCATTCTTACTATAATCTCATCTCTGAAGTCAACAAAAAGAGAAAATAAAACAGAGCGGCAGTAAAAGAGATCTAGGAGAAAAACATAGCTTAACGTGTTCAACTGCTAAATGAATTTTAAAGGCAGTAAGTCTGATGTCCTTAAAGCAGAGGCAAGAATTGTTTCCAACAAGGGTACACTAGTGAGAGGGCATGAGAAGGAATCAGCAGAACATCATTTCTGACAGCTATGGAGTTGGGTAAGATGAGCAACTCAAAGATAACTGAGGCTTTAGGTTTAAAAGACTATATACACCAACAGAAATGAGATTAGGAAGGGCACATTCAAGAGTTCAGTTTTGGACATTGCTGAATTTTAAGTATCTAAATTTAAGTGTCTACAAAGAAAGACCTGCAAAACCGAAGCTTGGAAGAAAGGTCACAGACTGAAATAATAGACCTGGGACTTATCAAAAGGACATCCCCATAGGAAACCATAGGGTTTCCAATGAAAAATATACACAAAAAGCAGAAAAATAACTGGCTAGAAATGAACCTTAGCAAAAACTCACATTTATGAGTGGTAAGGAAGAGTAAAATAGGCCCCAAAAGGGAGTGGGAAGATCAGTTATTTTGGTTTACTAATAAACACTCCCACCTGAAATAAAGGTAATACAGTGTTGGATTACCGATTAAGAACAGGTATCCTTCCCCAGTAAGGCAAAATCTCTAAGAGCACTGAGTTTGATTGCCTTACCCAACCCCCATTCTCTCTCTAAACTCATGAGAAGCCAGGATGGTGGATGCAAATTCAGTTCTGTAAGTTAGATGGACCTGTGAGAGATGTGGAAAGTAAACTGAGGCAGAAGCCACCTTCCTATACATTTTTGGCTATTTCTGTGACAAGAAAGTTCCAGAAGTGTAAGATTATCCTTCGGCAGCATTCCACTGTCCACCTCCAGCTTCTCTAGTTTTGAAAAGTAGTGGTTATAGTCACATCCATTTGATGGGACTCCCTGCTTCCTCGATTATAGCTTCAGGTGTCTGGGCTCTACCTCCCTACAGCTGCAAGGCAGCCGAGGTGGTGGCAGCAGCTTCTTATTTTTAGTGTACTGCAAAGTGGTGACCTCAGAAGTAGAAGCTTCCCCAGTGTGTAAGAATTTATGATTCTGGGGGCGCCTGGGTGGCTCAGTGGGTTGGGCCGCTGCCTTCGGCTCAGGTCATGATCTCAGGGTCCTGGGATGGAGTCCCGCATCAGGCTCTCTGCTCAGCAGGGAGCCTGCTTCCTCCTCTCTCTCTGCCTGCCTCTCTGCCTACTTGTAATCTCTCTCTGTCAAATAAATAAATAAAATCTTTAAAAAAAAAGAATTTATGATTCTGTAAGTCATTCAGGAACCACTTCCTGCAGCCTTCTGATAATTACTTAAGCACCCAACTCCCTACTTTACAACCCTTTCTAATTAGAGTGAGGAGAGTGGTTTCTGTTTCTTGAATAAACACAGTATTGGGTAAATGAAGTGGTTGTAGAAAATGAGACCCTCAAAAATGCCAGAGATGGGACTCTGGGATTAGATATGTAACTGGCTAGATCTGAAGGTAGTAATAACTACCCACAACTGTCGGAAAATTGGATTCTTACGGTCTCTGCTATGTAGGAGCAAAATGATTACTTAAATCATAACCTATGGTTTTCTGAAATGAGCAGCTAAAATGAAGCTCACCAGACCAAGCAGCTGCTGGGACAGATCACCATGATGAGAATAAGGCAAGAAGAATGCAGAGTGGATGGCTGCTCCTGACTCCAAAGGAAAATGACAACACAGGATTTTAAATTATTGGTTCATGCACCAGACAGTGCTACTCCAAAACTGCCCTCAGATAATCTTATCTCTTGCAGACATAGGGCTGTCATCAATGAAAGTCAGGGAGTCTAATCTCATAAGCTTCTGAATTACAATGTATATGGTTAAGTTAAATCCCTAGCCTCACCACAGTTTCCTTTGTGAAAGGATATTTGTTGAGAAGAAAAACTAGAAAGGGACAGGGTGATGGGTACTAAGGAGGGCACGTGTTGTGATGAGTACTGGGTGTTATACTTAACTAATGAATCATTGAGCACCACATCCAAAACTAATTATGTACTATATAGTTGCTAACTAAACATAATAAAAAAACAAAACAAAACAACAACAACAAAAACTAGAAAGGAGACTGCTTGGGTAGATTCAAATCAAAGTGAGCCACCCTTGCTAGCAGAAGCTTTTCCTTCTCAGTCTGAAAAGGCTGGTCCTGCCTTGCTTGGTAAAGGTGGCTGTAATCAAGCCACCTTTAAAGAGGGAATGAAAATTTTTCTCATGTCCAATCCATTTATTTCTCATCCCTGTCCCCTCGCCAACTGCCTCAGTACCTAGAATGAGGTTGAGAAGGCAGCAATCCCTGCATGGCTAAGGGAGACTAGTACAAAGTCTGACCCAAGAGGAAAAAATATACATGCTAAAAGAAGTCCAAGTTCTTGCAAATTTCTGTTGGCAGTAGGGCTGCCAGATAATGCAAGATACTAAGTTAAATTTGAATTGTAAATAGATAACTTTTTAGCACAGATATGTCCCAAATATTGCATAGGACTTACTAATATTAAAAAAAAAATTCCTGTTGAGCTGAATACAAATGTAACTGGGCATCTTACAGTTTTCCCTATGTATCTGGCAACCATTATTGATAAGAATGTAGAGAGTTGATATGGATTATAAAGGTTCTGAACAGGAAGGAAAGTTTATTATATTAGATTTTGTGACAGAATTGATAATTTTCAATTTGGGTGAACATGCCAAAAAACATGGATTCGAAATGCTAGCTGGAGCAACTGGAAGTAGGTCTAATACAGTGATTACCAAACTGAAATCCTAGACCAGGAGCAACAGCACCACTCTGGACCTTATTAGGAATGCAAATTCTCAGGCTCAACCCCAGACCTACTGAATTAGGAACTCTGGGTTAAGGTTTAGCGTTCTGAATTTTAATAAGCTCTCCAAATAGTCTTGAGAAATGTAATTGAAACTCAGCCAAGAGCACTTATTCCTCTTCTGCAGAAGAGACCTTTTTTTAGGGTGAGTAGGCCCAGGGAAAGGGTCATACCGAGACTTTTCAGGACCACTAACTCTAAACTGATGGGACTTCCTAGGGACTTCACTCTATGTTCTACCAACTTGAGTGGAAGCTTTTTGGGGTAGGTGATAAAAGAAAATGAGATCAGTGGATGTACACAACTATCTGTGGTCATTTCCCCAGTTAACCTGAATATACAGGTGGAAAAGAAACACTTTGAAACTGGCAGAGTCCCCACACTGGTTTCCTGACCTTTTGAAAGATACAGGGGTAGCAATTCTACCATTTCCTCAGTTAGCTTGTATATCTGGTTGGGGAAATGGAAGGTAGGTAGAGAGTTACAATAGGTTACTGTGAACCTAACCAGGTGATGACTCTAACTTGCAGATTTCTAGATGTGTTCTTTTTACCAGCATAAAATCAGCATTATTCTTTTTTTTTAACCAGCATTATTCTTGACACCTGATGGGCAGCTATCAAACTAGCAAACTCTTGGATCCCTATATCAATAAATGGAGCCCACAAGAAGTAGTTTGCTTTCATCTGGCAGTGACGACAGTATACGCTTGCTGACTTATTTCAAGGATATCAACCTCTCTGGCTATTACAATCCCATGGGTTATCATGTTAATGACATCAGGCTGACTGAACCCAGTGGGCAAGAATTTCAGTTATGCGAGGTGCCCTGATAAGTCCCATGTATGTCACGGGGTGGGAGAGAGTATTTATGAAAGTTCAGAGACCTGCTTCATCAACAAAGTCTTAGGGTCCAAAGGTCCCCTCCATGTGAAAGACAAATTACCTCACCTTGCAACCCTTATAACTAAAATAGGTAGGCAGAGGTTTGCTGAGCTTTTTTTAGTTTTAGAGGTAACATACAACATGCATGTGTTCTGCTCCAAAAAGAGTATCAGGTGTGGTGTCAGGTACAAGTAGGATCCAGATCAGAGGAAGGCTCTGCAACTGCTCCAAACTGGAACCACATGGCCCTTTGTTCCCGAAGATGTGAAAGTACTCAAAGTGCCTGCAGGAGATCCAAATGCTGCAGAATGCATCTGGCATACTCCAATAGGAAAATACAGTGGAAACCTCTAGTGCTTTGGAGCAGAGCCATGTCTTCTTCAGACAGCAACTAATCTCCTTTGGAAAAACTGTTCTTGGCTTGCTTATAGAGACCAAGATTCTAACCATAGAATATCGAGTGATCATAAGACCTCAAGTGTTAGTTATCTAATATACATACCCATGAGCTGGACAAGTACAAGAACACTCTATCATCAAATGAAAGTGGTATAGAAGCGGTCAGCCTCAAGGCAATCCTGAATACCCATGTGGGTTGTACAAACAGATGGCTCAGATTCCCACTGTACCTACTCTTCTGTTTTGCATCTCTCCAATCATACCCTTGGTCTCTGGGGAGTTCCCCATGACCACGGGTCTGAGGAGAAAAAGAATTCAAGGTTGGTTTAGAGATGGTTTCTCATGCCAGCACTAGTTATTACTATTTTTATTTTTTATTTTTTAAAAGACCTGATTTACTTGAGAGAGAGAGAATGAGTGGGAGGGGGGCAGAATGCAGATACCCTGCAGAGCAAGAAGCCCAACACAGGACTCGATCCCAGGACCCTGGGATCACGAGTAGAAGGTAGACGCTTAACCAACTGAACCAACCAGGTACCCAGTGTCGGCACTAGTTAAAAGTGGCTTGCTAAGTCATTATCCTGCCAAACGGGTGACTTTGAGAGAAGAAAGAAATCCTTTACTGTAGGCCAAACTTCAAAGCAGTATATCTATTTGATTTCCAATTTATATCATAGGAAAGATGGTGAGCTGGAGCGCCTGGGTGGCTCAGTTGGTTAAGCATCTGACTGTTGATTTCAGCTCAGGTCACGTTCTCAGGTTTGTGGGATTAAGTTCCACATCAGCACAGAGTGTGCTTGAGATTCTCTTTCTCCTCCCTCTGCTCCTCCCCGATGTGTGCTCTCCCTCTCTCAAATAAATAAATGAATAAAATCTTAAAAAAAAAAAATGATGGTGAGGGGGGCCTGGATGGCTCAGTGGGTTAAGCCTCTGCCTTCGGCTCAGGTCATGACCTCAGGATACTGGGACCGAGTCCCTGCATTAGGCTCTCTGCTCAGCAGGGAGCCTGCTTTCCCCCTCTCTCTCTGCCTACTTGTGATCTCTATCTCTGGTTCAAATAAATAAATAAAATTTTTAAAAAAATGGTGAGACAAATGGAACTATACCAAAATATGAGCAATGACTAACTGCTGTACTCAAGACCAGGGACTTGGAATAAAATAAAATTGGAAGGTTGGTAACAAGAAGGGCTGGAGAAAAGGTAGTGGGTGGACCTCTCAGAATGGATAAAGAGCAGGAGACAATTTTCATTCCACACAAAGGTAGACTAAAGCGCATATGCCACAAAAGGTTTCTCAGTGATCCAGGGATAAAAGGACTGATGAACATATGGCCTATTACGTCAGAAATGGAAGTCATGAATAGGTCCAGGAACATAGTATGATATATTTGCATCCTTGCTAAGTTCCCAGTGGGTCAATGCCCGAGATCAACCCTGAGCTTCTGTCATGGCGTCATTACCGAAGGACTATAGAGTCATCCACCAAGTAACAAGTTAAAGATTAATTCTTTTTACCAGAGAAAAGAGCAGTGATCCCTCTATTCCAGAATAGTTAGTTTATCTTGGGTAAAGATTTATCACCTCTGCCCATACGGCATTGCCAGTACCACCATCTGGGAAATTACTCTCCGTCACGGTATCGCACATGATATTATTTTGCTGCACAAGAAGTGAGACAAGAGACGTACCCCACAGGATTTGTCAGTCTTAGCATGAGTCCCTTTCCTCCAGAAATAGCGGACCTTACATAATGATGGAACAGTCTACAGAAGACACTATTTTAAACCCACTCTAAGAAGATACCTTTAGAGTCAGAGATTCTAGTATATGCTCTGAACCATTGGTCAGTCTATGGGCCACTGTTCACCACAGCTAGAGTACATGGGTCCAGAAACCTAGGAGCTGGAGTGGCTCTTCTATTATACTTAATGAGGTGGCAGTGGCTTCTTATTCCCTATCTGTCACCAGGGGTAGCATCAGAGGTAGCTGTGAGCACAGTGGAGCAGGACTTACTAGGACTTATTCTAAGAGGCAAAGCCTAGAAACTTCGGTCATTCTAGTATTTTACTGAGCACTGAAATCCCTTCCTGTTTAAAACATCTAGAGTGCTTTCTGTTTCTTGCACTTAATCTTGACTGATGTAAGAATAGAGAAATGTGACCTGAACAAATAATATATTTAGATTTATCTATTAAAGCTATGGTATCCAAATCTTCGCATTCTGATATAGTCTTTATTCAAAGATACCATTCAGCAGTTCTACGTACCAAGTAAGTTAATAACGCCATCATTGTAGCAAGCAAAAAGTTTGATAAGATCTTTGAAAAGAAGCATAAATGCAGCATTTATGACACCATTTGTTAGCTCATTGGGATGCACCTAGAAATAGATAAAAATGTAACATGTTAATTACATGTTATCAAATGACAATTTTTCTCAGGGTACATGAAAATGTCTCAAGGGATTACTAAGAAATTATTCCATGTTCTATAAATCTTCTTACATTGTCAAAATATTTTATTTTCATGAATCAGATATGATTATCTGAACTTTCCATTTTGAGATAACCACAAATCCACAGGCAGCGGTAAAAAATACAGAGATGCTATGCACGATTTACCCAGTTTCTCCTAAAGATAACATCTTACAAAAGTGCTATATAGCAGCACCACCAGCATATTGAGATTGCTATAATCTACTAGTCTTATTTAGATTTCCCCAGTTTCGCTTACACTTCTTTTGAACAGGGGCTTCTCTATCTATCGTACCACACATGCAAGCTAGGGCATTTACCACCATACTCAAGAAAAGGGTATGGTTTTAAGAGACATGTCGTGTTGGTATTGCCAGGAGGAAGGGCCATGACCAGACAAAAACAATTCTCTTTGATGGATGGTGTCATTTAAGCAGTCTATATAAAAAGGCTTCTAAAAGCAGGCTAAGATATTTAACTAGTTAGTTATCGTGGCTAAAGATCCATCTTGCAGCTACTTCACCCTGTTAAACACCACAGGAGCCCATCACCCTGCTCCGAACACAAGGTTCCAGGAATGCAACGTTTGTAGTTTTCCACGACTTAAGTAAACACCCAGGAAACAGCGCAGACAATCTGGATAACCACAGTCATCTCTACCATGCTAGGAGCCTACACGAAGTGTTCATCTGGTTCATCAAAATGAAGGACATCTCAATCTGCTTCCTGAGTAGATTTCCAGGTGTACCTGGAGCCCACCTTCAAACAGAAGACAGGACTAACTGTGTAGGGCACGTTATCTAGGGAGGTACATACATCAAACTCAAGCAGTGCATCAATCTGTCCCTGTAGTATCGGCATACTCTTCAGTAGCTTTTCAGGAGCCATTGTCCTCATTACACCATCGGCCCTACAATTGTTTAAGAAAAAGAAAAAGATGCAACTTCCTTGTTTGTAGAAAATTCGAGACCGCGTGCATTCTTCCAAGCTGCTCTCCCTCCATTTCCTTGTTAATCTTGTGGGAGGATTTTGAGATATTAAGAGGCTGTAGTTGACTCCCTCCTCTACACTACTTCTTCTTCCCCATTCTTATTCCTCAAGCACATGGGCAGTGCTTTCTTCCTCTCTGCACTGCCCTCAGGAAGAAAGCAGTGGTTTGGATAAAAGAGATCAGTTGAATTACCGGATGGATTTTCCCAAATCTGTAACAGAGGTGTAAGTTTTGTGAATGCCAGTTAGTTTTTTAAGAAAGAGAGAACACATGTCTTAGAAGTCTTCAAAACCTGTAGGACTTGGAGTGCAGAGTGTATACTATTAACTCTCAAGGGAAGAAACATGCAAGCTGATAGGCACAGGTTGGCCAAAAGAAGATAGTTTAACCAGCTGCGGAGGACACAACTGGAGATTCATGGGAGAGGGTGCATCAGGCAGGGCACTGAACCTGTGTCTGCCCACAGGCCCCTTATGGAGCCTCTGCCACCAGTGACGGTCCAGCTGGGTAGTTATTAGAGTAGTTGAGGAAATACCCAGCTCATGTCAAGAGGCTAAAAATGTCAACTTTCAGGGCATCTCCCACTTCAAGTGTAGGGAAAGCATCCCAAAGTATCCTTGTGTGCCTCTTTATGGGATGCAGAAGTTTCTAAGGCTATAGACCTACTGAAGAAAGGCTACAATGCAGCTGGGTACATCAGCTATGGCTGCCAGGGGCCATGTAAGAAGTCAGAGGAAGACATGGAAACTAGAATCATCTCTAAGGAGAAGGGGATGACATAAAAACCTTAAATTTGTAAAATGTTCACCCACCAGAAACTAATTTATTTTGAACACACAAGTTTATATTGTTCAGCACCATAATTAAAACATAATTGAAAGCTAAGGCTGGGTCACTGTTGGAAAAATAGAGTGTTGCCTTTTTGTGTGAATTCTTGAGACTAAAATATTAAACATTCTACAATACCTTGCCATTATTTCAAGTCAGGAACAGATACAAGATTTCCACAAGTTTATGGCTGAACACTTCTGATTAAATTCAACAACTATTTAGAGGGAAATAAATGGTAATTATGAATTAAAATATAAGTGTTTCAACAAGGTTTTGTCAATCCATGGTTAATATTAATAATCTGTTCAGTTATGGGGTGTGTGTGTGTGTGTGTGTGTGTGATACTAGGACATTATTACCTCTCAAGAACAGATTTAACCATATACACGGTTCAGTTTCACTTCAATCAAAACACACTGAAATAACCATTGTAAACTAGAGCCACTGTTCTTTGAACTCTGAATGAACTTTAAATTCTCTCCATTTAAAATTATTTAAAGGAATATATGAGCTTAAGAATTTTTATTTGAACTTAACAAATAAAATGTTATACCATGTCACTTCTGAGCAGTGAATCAGATTTTCTGCATGCAAATATAAATAAAATAACGTATACTACAACGTCAAGGCTAACTTCTGTAATACTATTGAGTCTCTTTTTTCAGGTGATTATAAACTGGGCCTTCATGACCAAAATTATCTGGCATCTAAGCTTTAGCTAAGTCAAGTATGCCTCAAAGACTTACTTTCAAATAAATATGAGAAAGAAAAAAACATACCCTTTCTTCACTCTGGCAAAATCAAATGCCATCTGTCTGTAAGAGAAAGCCTTTTCATTCAAATATCTACTATAACGCCTTATGAAGGTAGACATATCATAACCTGGGGGAAGGGGCAGAAGAAGTAAAACTAATTAATACAATACCTTCCATTGTGTTTCAATTAGTACCAATTAAAAAAAAAAAAAACTCTCCCAATGTAAATAATGCTAGAATGAAGTCAATAAAGGCAGCAGAAAATCCTCACTTAAAATCTTACTGCAAGCAAAAATACTTCAGGCATGAGACATTCCAAGACATTTCAATTTCGTTATGTTACCATCCAAATAGAGAATGTCTTTTCTGAATTTTCCTTGCATTTTTGTTCACCATTTCAACTAAAATGCTGTTTCAGGCTTAATATATGTAGCTTTCTGAGAACTATCCATTTGCTTGGTATGCTCACCTTATACATAATAGGTGACCAGTAACTACGATGAATGAGCCTATGACCGTAGTTTAAATTTACTAATTTACAAAGAATGTTTAAGACTGGAATCTCTTTTTTTTAAATTAGGAAAGTATCTTTTATTTCATTGCCTTTTGTACTTTCATAAACAAACAACTGTGGGTCTAGAATACTGACTGTTAAGGTAAATGCTGAAAAGGACAAAAAGTAAAATATGTGATTTATAAGCTGAGTTTTCTAACAATTAAATATTTTGAAGCTCTACAAAGTAACTAATTACTTTAATATTTTTTCTTAAATACCCAACAGAACTACCAGCTATACTAATTATATATTATGAACCTCATTTCAAAAAACAAAACAAAACCCTGTATCAAAAGCATTATCCAAAAATTTAGAGAACATATTCTCACCATGGGATCCACTTTTGTCCAAAAAATTGCTGAGATTGAACAGTGTATTTCTAGAGGCCAAGTACTGAATAAATCTCTGAAAAACAAAAACCAAAAATTAAAACCAATATTCCCACATCATATCTTTAAACAATTTCTGATGCTAAAGGATATTGCAGATTCTCACTGATTTTTTTTTTTTACTTAGTTATTATAAAGTTTCCTAGTCTGCTTTCTCTGAGGAGGAAAAAAGACTGAAAAGTACTCACTAAATTAGAATTAAATTTTATGATCATTCATTTTTTATATAACCAAAACACTGCAGTTTAATATGATTCAGTAGGTATTCCATATAAAATGGGTAATTTTTATTTTATTAATATTTTCCAAAATTAAGTATTTTTGTGAAAGCAATTTTCACTTAAAGGTACAAAAGACTGTTCCTAATGGGAAAAATACTTTTATTGTTTCTTTCTTCTAACAATTTTGCCCATTAATGTATTTATATGGTATATACCTTTTAGGTACGAGTAATATTTAATATTTCAATGTCTCCAAGAGAATGTTTAACTTCACATTTTTTAAAAAAATAGCTAAACAGAAGATTAAAATTGTACTCTCGATGATTTTGAACATATATTCCTGATTAATGAAAAGTAGAAGAGCCTTCCATAAATGCCTCCCTTCCAAAACAAGAAAAGTTAAGTTTACTTCATTTACCTCATTTCCATGCACCATGAGATGATGTGTAGTGACTAAAGCTTTAAATACAACCACCCAGCTACTGTTTGTTGCCCTCTCGAAGAGTGTGTCGGCCATCTGAGGAATATTAACATTGGTCTCATTGGTAGCCTGGATCAAATCTACAAAAGCAGAAGAAATCCAACAATAATATTAATCATTACATACAGAACGCCATTTCAAATATTAAACATTTAAGCTTATTTACTAAAACAGAAGTCCCAAAATTGCTTTGACAATAGCTAACAACCAAATTAAAAAAATTAGGACATAATATTTTTGCACATGCACACACAAATACATGATTTAGCCAATGCATTTGTGGTTTTTTTTTATTTTTTCCATTGAATTCTCTTCTGAATTTTATCTGTTTTCTGGTACGGATGTCATTCTTTAAAATTACAAACTCCAGGAAAGCTAAGTCTCTTGTTAATTCTTCTTTTCTAGTACAATGTCTCAAACACACGCAAGCTTACTTGATACACCAAGTGAAGGCAATAACATAAATGTATTTCTTTGAAACATTAAGCAGCTAAATGCATACTTCACTTAGATTTTAAGTTTGATGAGCACTAATAAATATATTTGCCACCGAAGTGGCAGAATGAGAGCAAATAGTAAAAAAAAAAAAAAAAAGAAGAAAAAAAGAAAAAAATTCCATTACACTTACCTAAGCTTCAAAAAAATACCATGCATGCATTGAATTACTATTATGTGACCTGAGTTGATAAGAGTAAACCTTTAAAATGCATTCACTGTCCACATTGACATATTATCTGTGTGATTCTAGCTGCACCTCAGGGAAAAAAATTTTTTTTATATAGTAGCCAGGGTGGGCTGCCCAGCATTCAGAGAAAGTGGTGAGTGCTGTGAAAAAGTTATCTGAAGCAAAAAAAAAAAAAAAAAAAAAAAAAAAAAAATTATCTGAGGCAATCAAAGATCAACATATTAAGAAAAAGAAGCTAAGCCACACTGGGGCAGACTTCAGAGTGGCTCAGTTGACCCTTGAACCACATGGGTGTGAACTGCAAGGGTCCACTTTCACACAGGTTTTTCTTTCTTTTATAGTCCAGTACTATAAATGTATTTTCTCTTCCTTATGATTTTCTTTTTTAAAATTTTTTATTTATTTTAATTTATTTGATAGAGATTACAAGTAGGCAGAGTGGCAGGCAGAGAGAGGGGGAAGCAGGTTCCCTGCTGAGCAGAGAGCCTGATGCAGGACTCCATCCCAGGATGCTGGGATCATGACCTGAGCTGAAGGCAGAGGCTTTAACCCACTGAGCCATCCAGGTGCCCTTCCTTATGATTTTCTTAATAGCTTTCTTTTCTCACTTTATTGTAAGGAATACAGTATTTTACACACGTAACATAAAAGAAGTATGTTAATTGACTATGTTATCAGTAAGGCTTTTGGTCAGCAGTAGGATTTTGGAGGAGTCAAAAGTTATGCTCAGATTATTGGCTATGCAGGTGGTCGACGCCCCTAACTCCCCGACATTGTTCAAGGGTCAGCTGGTGCTTCCTACAGCACAGTCTGGCCTCCTCAAGATGATACTACAAGACTTCCTTCACAGGCCACACCCATCTTGCAGAGAACTCATGATACTCAGCTACAAGAAAATCCCATGCAACAAATGCAGAGACACAGACCCATCCTTTTCCTTATTCAAAATCCACACTCAGTAATCATGCAACTATGCATCTGCTTTATGCATTTCTGTATTTTACAAAAAAAAAAAAAGTTTTTAAAAAGTTGATGATCCATGTCTGAAATAAATTCTAAACTAGAGGGTATCAGTAACTGTTCCAAATTATAAATGGACCAGACCAGGCTTAGTTTTTACTTTATTTTAAATTCTAGTCATCATCCCTATTCACTTTAACACCTTCCCTCAATGTTTTTCCTTTATTAGAATTCTACTCATCCTTCAGGAAATCTTTCTTGGTCCCCTTAAATGAAGCCCCATGTGGCCTCCTGCTGCTTTAAAACTTGAAGCATTTCGCCCCTGGTGATTATTCAGGTTAGATGTGTATGGGTCATTAAGTTTCTACCATACCAAAGCTGCCTGATGATGGAAACGGTCACGTGAATGTCTGTTTTCTGTGCAAAGCTTTGCAGAGCACTGTGGACAATAAACAATTGTTGAACAAATGGACACCCCCCCATACCATAACCCAAAATATAAGCAAACAGTTCTTCTTTTTTTTTTTTTTTAATTGACATATAAGGTATTATTTGCCCCAGGGGTACAGGTCTGTGAATCAATCACAATTCACAGCAGTCACCATAGCATACACCCTCTCCAGTGTCCATCATCCAGCCACCCTATCCCTCTCCTCCCGACCTCCCAGCAACCCTCAGTTTGTTTCCTGAGATTAAGAGTCTCTTACGGTTTGTCTCCCTCCCCAGTCCCATCTTGTTTCATTTTTTCCCTCCATTCCCCTAATAAGCCCCCCTGCCCTGCCTCTCAAAGTCCTCATAGCAAAGAGATCTATGATAACTGTCTTTCTCTGACTGACATTATGCTAAACGGTTCTTTAAAAAAGAAAAATCACTAAGCTGTGACACTGTTTTCTAAGACTCTATCATGGAACTATTTTACACTTGAAACTCAGTGTCAGTCACAAACTCTTCTATTCATTTAGTTATTGAACTGGGCTCTGGGGATACAGAAACATATTGCTGGTCAGAAGAGACAAATGCCTGTTCAGAGAATAGAGAAAATCATATATGAAACGAGCAAAGAGAGGCAGCAAGAGAAAGCAAAGAGAGCCCAGGTCTAGGGGCTAGCTTAGCCCTGACTAGTTGTACAACTCTGGCAAATTAAATGCCTCTTTAACTTAGGGCCTCATCTTTAAAATGGGAAGTAATCATTGCTACCTTTCAGGACTATTATAAGGGTTTTAAAGCGTCTGAACATAGCAGGCACCCAAAATAATTGTTTGTAAATACTGCTATACACACAATGCATTATGAGAACAGAGTGGGGTACTAGGAAAAACTCCATGGGGAGGATCCTAAAGTCGGTTCTTCCATGGGAGAGGAGTGAATAGGACATATTTACCAAGTGTGCAAAGTAGGGAGGCCTAAGAGGTGGTGAGTCCTTGGAGAACTGTGGTAGTGTGGGGGCTAGGTATATTGTGGGCTGGTGTTAGGAGGAACTTAACTAAAGAGCTAGGGGATGACCACTGAGGGATCTCACACATGACTGAACAGTTTGGACTTCACTCTATGGACCAACAGGAGTCCTTGAAGTATTTTAGCAGA
Organism: Mustela lutreola; assembly: GCF_030435805.1. Taxonomy (NCBI): domain Eukaryota; kingdom Metazoa; phylum Chordata; class Mammalia; order Carnivora; family Mustelidae; genus Mustela; species Mustela lutreola. The sequence continues at coordinate 45,995,418 of NC_081295.1, read as the reverse complement.
TTGTATGAGACTTCACTTCTACAGTCAACCACATCATTCAGTGATTACTAAATTCTATCTTCAAGGTAAGCAGAGGCATAGGATAAGGAACAATTACTTTTGTCTGGAAAGATATACTAGAAGACAGGAAAAGAGGAAGGTAGAAAGCCCAGTTGAGAGTCAGATGAGGTTAACCTGGCTAACGAATAGGCAGTGGGAACAGGAGATAATGAATGGAGCAGAAAGATACTCAGATCAGGAGGCTCAACTGATGGGATTTCCAGGTGAGCAAATGGATATTAAAGGGGAAGGGAAAAGGAATTGTGAAAAATTTCAGATATCTGATTTGGGGTCCAGTAAATGTTTTTTTTGTTTTTGTTTTTGTTTTTGTTTTTTACTGAAAAGGGAGGAAAGTTGGTTTCAAAGAAGACAAACTATTTTGAACACAAACATTTGAAGTAGCTGCTGGAGATCTGTGTTGAGATGTCTGATAAGGGACTGGAAGCATATTCTAAAGTTCAGGACAAACATTTAGCCTCAATACAAATTTGGGAGTCATCAACAACAAAATAGGAGCTGATATGAAAGCAAAAGAGGTAACCCTGAAATCCTACAAAAAAAAAAAAAAAACAATGGAAATTATGTTATACATAAGTGAAGAAGTAAGAATCAGAGCTAAGAAAGACCAAATTTTAGAGATGAATTGAAGAAGAGTGAGTGAAATAACAGTCAGATGGTAAGCAGAAGCCCAGGAAAGTGAGAGTGAGAGCCAAATAAGAAAAGAGCTTCAAAAATTCAAGAAGCAATTAGGGGTCACCAATGTCAAAAACTATAGAGTCCTCACAAGCTGAACATGAAGAACAGAACATGTGTAACTATGGGACAACTGCCATGGGAAGGAAATAAAGCTCAAATATAGAATACATATTTATAACATAAATAAGGGAGGAAGGTTTTTTTGTGGTTTAAAGATGGGAGATGTGGTTTACAGTTGTGGTTTAAAGATGGGTTTAAGCATGTTTAACACTAAGTAGGAAAAGGCAAAAAGAGGTGAAGGTAAAAACGAGAATAGAGATGACGTATGGGAAAGTCTAGAGGCAGAATGAACTCTAGAATTCAGGGCTCATAAGTCAGAGTTAGCCTCAAAGAGAAGGGTCACACACTAGGAGAGTAAGGACGGGTGTTAGAGAGGAAATGGAAGAAAGATCAGCTAAGAAGCAAGTCCTCGATAAAGAAGAAATTGTAACTTTTATTAAATCTTGACTTTAAAATATTCATTTTTAAAAAACCCTATGTCAGGGGTTGGCAAACTACTGCTTGTTCGGCAATCTGGCTTGCTTAATAAAGTTTTATTTATGGAACACAGCCATGCCCATTTGTTTACATACTGTCTAAGGCTTTGTTTACATACTGTTTTCATGCTACAGTGACACAGTTGAATAGTTACAACACTGAATTCAAACTAAATTCAGCGGTCCGCTAAGTCTGAGATTTACTCTCTGATCCTTTAGAGAAAATGTTCGCTGACCCTCCTCCATCACTAAATGGGAAGTTTGCATCACACCCCTCTGATGCACAACAGAGATTAATGGTTGTCTCAAGTAAAAGCAATTGCGTGTTTGAACTGGGAGCCGAACTAATTACTTGTGTAGACTACTATTGTACTTGAAAGAACGAACGACAGACTTCATAGTGATTCTGACTTGGTATTCAGCAGTTACTTCCTCAACAATAAAGTGAGTCTGTCACTTCAAAGAAAACAAATGACAGTACTGGTGGCCAATGATAAAATTCAATCGTTCAAGTAAAAATCAGAATTTTAGAAAAATTTTAATTTAGAAAAATCCTTACTGTGTCTGCCACAGTAAGCTTCACAATTTTCCCATTCTCTGATTGTTGGTGACATTAGTATCACTTATATTATATAATGAAATAGGAAAACATTTTGGAAGATGTATCTCAGTGAACCAATATTTTTCAAAAGACTAGTATGAAATGTTACAAAATAATACATTTGAGGCACCTGGGTCTGCCTTCAGCTCAGGTCATGATCCCAGGTTCCGGGGATATAGCCCCGCATCTGCTCCTTGCTCCTTGCCTGCTTCTCTTTCTCCCTTTGCCTGCCAATCCCCATGCTTGTGCTATCAAATAAATAAATAAAATCTTAAAAAAAATACATTCAGTTAACTCAAAGTAAAGAAGACCAATGCCAGTAGACTTTAATGTAACAGAGTACAAAAAAAAAATCCACTGATGTAGTTTCAGAATCAATATTGTGATTTAAATTCAAGAAAACACCACTTGAAGAGTTAGAGTATCAAAGGATATCCACAATTTTCTGAAAAAGCTATTAAAAGTGCTTTCTGCTTTCCAACTGTGTATCTGTGTGAAGACAGATTTTCCTCATACACTTTAACTAAAACAATACATTCCAAAAGACTGAATATAGAAACAGATAGGAGCATCTATCTTCTATTGAGTAAGACATAAAAAAGATGTATCAAGATATCAAACAATAGCACTCTTCTCACCATATTTTAGCTTTGGAAAATAATTATTTTCCCTACAAGTACTCTGTGTTAAATATATCAATAGGTTTATTATTGTTATTTTGAAATATTTTAAAATCTTCTCAGTTTTGATTTCTAATACATTAAATATCTAAAGATACAGGTCACATAATTGAAAGCTCTTTGAATTCCTAAATAATTTTAAACTACAAAAGTATCCTGAGACCAAACAGTTTGAGAGTTGCTATTCTTGATATATATCTAAAGAGAGAATTGCGAGGTTGTAGAGTATCCACATATTTAACTTTACAAAGTGTTTTTACATAGTGGTTGCAACATTTATATTCTTGCCAGTAATTTATATAAGTATCTGTCCATTGCTTTACTTGCTCACCAAATAAAGGGTTTCCATTTAAAGAATCTCAAAAACTTAAAGCATATATATAAACACACAGAAAAAAATGTTGCTGAAAATTGTAAATCTAAATGTTAAATATCTGTCATATTTTAATTCTTTAGAATTCAAAGCATTGGTTGACAGATCTGGTATCTACTTAGGATTTATGTATTTATTTGTCAGAGAGACAGAGAGAAAGATAAAGAGTGCGAATAAGCAGGGGGAACTGGAGGTAGAAGGACAAAAAGGTTCCCCATTGAGTAGGGAACCCAATGGGGGCCTTGATCCCAGGAACCTCGGATCATGACCTGAGCCAAAGGCAAATGCTTAACTGACTGAGCCACCCAGGCATACCAGATCTGGTACCTTTTTAAAGATAGGTTTTAAAATAGCTTTATTGAAATACAATGGACATTAAAAGACTGTACATATTTAAAGGATATTATTTGATAAGTTTTGACAAATATGCCTCCATAAAACTATCATCAAAATCAAGATAATGAACATATTCATCACCCCCAAAACTTTCCTGGAGACCTTTTATAATTCCTCCTTCCTACCCCTTGCCATTCTTTGCTGCTGTTTTCTTAGCAACCACCAATTTGCCATCAGTCAATGTACCTTAGTTTGTATCTTCTAATACAGTAAAAATTCTCTAATAAAGAGAATCATATATGGAGGGGAAGGGAAGCAAGGGAGAGATCTGGCTTTCACTTAGGATAATTATTTTGAGATTCCTCTGGTTGCTGCACATTTCAGTAGTTCCAATAGTTCATTCATTTTTATTACTGAGGTGCATTCTGTTAAATGGATACAGCAAAATTGTTCATTCATTCACCTATTGATGGACATCTGGAGTGATTCCAGTTTTTATTATTACAAGTAAAGTTGCTATGAACACTTGTGTATGACGATGTGGATGGACATATGCTTTCAATTCCTTGGGTAACTGCCTAAGAATAGACTGTTCAGATCATTTTGAAGTAAATATTTAAGAAACTGCCTAACTGTTTCCAAGATGGTTGTATCATGTTATATTCCCAGCAGCAGCGTACTGGCCCTCCAGTTTATTTTTTGCCATTCTAACAGGTGTTACATGGTGTCTCATGGTCTCATTTCTTTGCATTTCTGTAATAGCTATTAACGTTGAACACATTTTTCATGTGCTTTTTTGTTACTTTATTTGCCACAGGTATAAATTCTTGCCCATTTTTATCAGATTGTTTATTTTCTAATTGTCAAACTATTTTGGATCAAGTCCATTATCAGAAATATTTGCAAATATTTTCTCCAAATCTATGGCTTCCAATTTTATGACTTAAACAGTGTCTTTCAAAGAACAGAAATTCTCAATTACGATGAAGTCCTGTCTACTAAGTTTTTCTTTAAGCATTCATGCTTTTGTGTTATACCTAAGAAATCTGTTTGAGTCAAAGTCACAAAGATTTTCTCCTGTGTTTCTTCTACAAGTTTTACAGTTTTAGGATTATATATTTAGATCTATAATACATTGTTAATTTTTTTAAATAAATGAGGTATGGATACAGGGTCTTTTTTTTTTCTTCATCTATCAAATTGTTCCAGCACTATTTGTTGAAAAACCTATTCTCTCCTACTTTTTATTTTCTCACTTTGTACCTTTGTCAAAAATCAACTGACCACATTTCTTGGGGTCTATTTCAGGCCTTATTCTGTTCTATTGATCTATTTGTCTGCTTTTATCTCAATATCACAGTATCTTTATTAATGTAAATTTTAATAATTCTTGAAATCAGGTAGTGTTAGCCCTCTCTTTTTCAACGTAGTTTTTGTTCTTTTAAATCCTTTGTGTTTCTGTTTTACAAAGAATTTATCCATTTTAACAAAAAATGTCTGCTGGGATTTTGACAGAGATTATGTTGACTATATAGATCAATTTGGGGTGATCTGGCATTTTAGCAATACTGAGTCTTCCCATGTATATACATAGTCTGTCTCTCGTGTATTTAGATCTGCTTTAATTTGTCCCAACAGTGTTGCGCAGTGCTCAGTATTCAGGTCTCACTTGTATTTTATCAGATTCCTTCCTAAGTATTTCATATATTTTGATGATAAATATACAGTAAATGATAAAAAAAAGATGGTAAATGGTATTGTTTCTTTTTCATTTGCACTCCTAATTGTTTATTGCCAGTATTAAGAAATAAAACTTACATTTGTATATTGACTATGTCGCACAACATTGCTTGATTTTGTAGATTCTATCATAAATTCTGCATAGATGACATGATTTATGATAAAGCCAGTTTTTACTTCTTTCCAATCTTGATACTTTTTCCTTATTTTTAAAATTAATTAATTAATTAATTAACTCTTGGTATTGGTATTGGCCAGAATCTCCAATGCAATCTGAAGAGCAGTGAAAAACAACACCCCTTTCTTTATTCCTGATCTTAACAGGAAAGCATTCAGTTTATTCAGTTTCTCACTAGTAAATGTGATGTTTGCAGTAGGTGTTTCCACACATATCCTATGTCCCATTAAGGAAGTATCCTTCTATCCCTAATTTGTTGAGAGTGTTTTAATCATAAATGGATGTTGGATTTTGTCAAATATTTTTCTCTATCTATCGAGATGATCATACAGTTTTTCCTTTTCAGTCTATTACGGTAAATTACATTGATTTTTTGGTAAATATTTACTGATTTATTTGAGAGGGAGAAAGTGGGGGAGGAGCAGAGGGAGAAGCACAAGCAGACTCCCTGCTTAGCACAGCGCCGGACACAGGGTTTGATCCCACAGCCCTGAGATCATGACCGGAGCTGAAATTAAGAGTTGGATGCTTAACCAACTGAGCCACACAAGGAGCCCCTAAATTGATTACTTTTCAAATGTTAAAGTAACCTTGCATTCTTGGGATAAACTCTTTTGGTCTTTATATTTTATCTATCAGTCAGAAGAATATGTGACTCTTCCTCTCAAGGTCATGCATTTGAGCCCCACGTTGGGTGTAGAGATTACTTAAATAAATAAAACATTTTTAAAAAATAATTTTTACATTTATTTTCATGGGAGGTATCAGTCTATAGTTTTTTTCCTTTAATATCTTTGGTTCTACAATTAGAGTAATGGTCTCACAAAATCAGTATTCTCTCATTTTCACTTTTCTGGGAGAGACTGTGTAAAATTGAGATTATTTCTTTTTTAAATGTTTGGTAGTCTTGAGGGCTGAAATTTTTCTTTGATAGAATGTTTTTAACCATGATGTAAATTCCTTTAAAAGGCGAAAGATTTATGCGATCTGAAGAGAAACCAGAGTAATTCCTTTAATAGATATATAGGGAGATTGAATGAATCTGGGTAGTGTGTCTTTTTTTTTTTTAATTTTTTTATAATTTATTTTCAGCGTAATAGTATTCATTGTTTTTGCACCACACCCAGTGCTCCATGCAATACGTGCCCTTTCCAGTAGCCACCACCTGGTTCCCCCAACCTTGGAAGTTTGTCTTTTTCAACACATTCACCCCTTTCATATAAGGTGTATATTGGCATCAAGTTGTCAGCAGTATTCCCCTATTGTTCTATTAACATCTATAGAATAAGTCTTGATGTCATCTCATAATTACCTGATATTGGTAATTTATGTCTTTTTTTTTCTCTCTCTTTCTTTATGATCAGTCTGGGTAAAGTCATTTCAATTGTATCAATCTTTCTAAAGACTCAGCTCCATCTCTGCAATTCAGAGGAAACTCCAGTTCAGGTGGGGTCCTCCCCTTCGTGCTGCAGCCTGGAACCTCTCTCTTGACAGTAAGCTGGACGATCCCAGAACTCACTTTGTTCTCCATCTCACAGGGATCACTGCATCCCACCGCCTGATGTCCAGTACACTGATAACAGTTATTCAATAGAGTCTGTGTAGCGTCTCAGTTATTTCAGTCAGAGGGGTAAATATAAGCCCTGTTATTCCATCTTGCCACAATGTCTAAGTCTGTCTTTTTGGTAGTTTTAAGTAACTGAAAATATATTAGAAAATCTCTGGGAGGCAAGAAAGTATCAACAAAATTAGAGAATAAAAGAAACAAATGCAAGTGGAAAAAACTTTAACTTTTGAGAGTTGCAAATAATTGCTCACTAAAATAAGACAATGGCAACAAACCTGAATAGCTCTCAAATTCTTGAACACCTATGTCTTTTTCCACTACTACATGAGACTCTCAACCACTTCCACCATGTGGAAAGATAGCACATGACAGGGCCCTTGTTACCTCTTACCTGGACTGCTCTGTAACCTATTCTCTGGATCACCTCCAGCCCAACTAGATACACTTGTGGAAAAATAACTGCCTAAGTATACAGTTCTGATCTTGGCAGTCACATGCTCAAAAACCCCCTGGGGCCTCCTTCTGTCCACTGCATTAAATACAATTACCTCAGCCCTGAGTAAAAGACCTTTTATCAGGAGCAGCTACTTTCCTACTCTTTGCTGTGAGTTGTACACCAACAATACGGTATCAATACCTTTTCATGCTGCTCTTACTGCCTAGAACGACTCTGCCTTTACTCTTTTGTGATCTCAGTTTTTTTTTTTTAAGATTTTTTATTTTATTTTATTTATTTGACAGAGAGAGATCACAAGTAGGCAGAGAGGCAGGCAGAGAGAGAGAGAGAGAGGAGGAAGCAGGCTCCCTGCCAAGCAGAGAGCCCGACGCGGGACTCGATCCCAGGACCCTGAGATCATGACCTGAGCTGAAGGCAGCGGCTTAACCCACTGAGCCACCCAGGTGCCCTGATCTCAGCTCTTAAAGCAATCTCAAATACTATAACCTCCAAGAAGTCTCTTCTAACACTGGTCTCAGATGGAGAAGATGCTTTAAGTTTTTTCTTCCATGCAGAGTAGGGCAAAGGATGCTGGAATTGGGTCCACAGACCTGGTTTACAACCTAGCTCTGCTACTTATGGACAAGTTCATTTGACCACTCTGTGGCTCTGTATTTTCACCCTGAAATGGGGGTAATATTAACTACCTTATAGGACAGACATTGTCACTTGTTCTAATCTTTCATATCTTCATGACAGCCCTTATTACATAAAATTATAATTGTTAATTTACATATGTCTTTGCTCTACCGGAATTCAAGATCCAGTTAGTAGGAATGAGGTCAGTATCTGTATCTTTTGATCCCTGGTACCTAACACAGACAGTAGCATATAAAAGGTGAGACTTAATAGGTGTCTTAATAGGTGAGACAACTATGACTGTCTCAATATAAAGTACTTTCATACTAAAGCTGATAGTTTGTATTAAAAGTCTATTTCTTTCTATAATTCTTACTGGATACAACTGAATCACCAAATTAGACAGAAAGACTTACTTTCTATGTCATTGACTTATATATACTTTTATCAGCAGCTTAAATTTAGAAAGGGAACTTATATTCCATGTTTAAATCTCTCCCTAAGTTTAATTACAAGATTCTGTCACAACCCACTAGAACAGCAATTTTCCTTAGACTGAATGCCAGAAAGGGGAACAAAGACTGATCATTCCTTCATCTACAATCATCTTCTAAACTTATCCTTCCCAAAAAGAGACTGAGGAGCTAGAGACAACATCCAGCGATACACTAATACACAGATTTTAGACATTAATGTCTCAGAGTGTTTGCCACGTGAAATTATATGTAAATTTATTAACGGTTCTTTTAAATTTTTATCTTTTTTTTCCTTCCTTCTCTACTCTTTCCCTCCCCTCCTACTAGTTAACAACATTGGAGAGCGCAAACATTTGAAAACAGAAGGTAATCTTTCTAATGTGGGCAATATAAAAAGCTAATGATGCTGATGGTCTAAGGTTGTTTGAGCTCAGTATGAATGGCAGACATCAGTGGCTGCCTCACCAATACCTATTTCCTTCTCTCTTCTTCCTTACCAGCAAATGCCACCCATCCCCCCCCCTTCCTTACCAGCAAATGACACCCATCAGAAAAGCCAAAAAATGCCAGATATGTGCCATCCCTATTTCCCTTGTAGCTAGACATGGACACAGGAAGAGCAGTCCTTTGGAAAAAGCAGTATCGTATAATTAACAGAGTGGACATGTGCCTCCCCTTCTTCAGTGGACACAGCTGTGACTGCATAGGACGTCCTGGTCATCTTGAGACAGGAAGATGGACTTGAGCAAGCTGGAGCCAGCAGTGAAGACACATGAAAAGCCCCTAGGTCTTCGGTGCTGCTGCTGAGCTGCAAATCGAACCCTGGGACTGCCCCACCTCCAGACTTCTTATTAAGGAAGACAGTAAATTGGCTCATTAGTTCCAGACTTGGGGCGTTCCAACACTTAACAGTCAGAAGAATCCTAAGGGATACAAAACTGCAACAAAACACCGCAAAAAGGAGCCAGGCTCAAAACTTCTACAGTGTCTTCCAGCTTCAGTATCACTGGAGTATCACATTGTTTTTGCCCTTCTACAGAGTTAAACCACCCCCAGCAGTGTCTTCCCTTGAGATAAGGGGTCCTTTGTGTAGAAGCTCTGTTTCGAGTGAATTGGTTATAGGAACTAGGATACAGAGCATAGATGAAAGGAGCATGTTTTGGGAAAGAGAAAGTGAATATCCTTATCCTATGCAGAGAGAAGAACTAATAATATGAAATAATTTTATAAAATACAAATTTTGCATATAGAACTTCTGAAGTGACATGGGGAAGGCTGGAAAATAATCAGAACAAAAATACGAAGGAGGTAGCTGGAAACCCCAAAGGTTGGGGAGAGGTGCTGGGAGAACTGTAGCCAGTCTGGTAGGCAGGGCTGGGCATGTGGAATGAAATGACCTCATGAGGGTTGAGGTGGGAGTGATCCCTAGAGGGGAGGTGCTGAGAGCTGCATAAATGACAGCAAAGTTGGGACAACAGTGTGAGAGTTGATGACCCTCAATTGTTAAGTGTAGACAACAAGGCTGACTGGGGCAGGAAATAAGAGAACAAAAACCAGTGAGGGGGCAGCTTGGAAATGTGCCCTATATGATGAACAGTATTTGCAGAACTTAATAACAGTATCCTTCTTCAAATAAGTTCTCCTTTAAATAAAAGGTACAAAATGTGAGTTTTTAAATGTTTTTCACTTAATTTAGTCAATATAGCTACATAAAACTTTATTTGTATCTTTATATTATTACAATGTGAACTTTAATGTAACCTAGTTTCTACACTAGGTAAATTATTTCTAAACTATTTTTTTGTATCTCAAAGAAAACTATGTATACTTTGCAACTCTCTTGCGGTCCTTTATAGAAACATGTACAACAAAAATCTTCTTACGCTATTTGTTCTCCTATAGGATGTTGGCAGATTCCCAAGAAGGAGATGCAGTATACCGCATAGTTAAGTCATTCAGTTAAGGTTCTGGAGCCAGACCAGACCCATCCAGTTCAATTACCATCTGTTATTTAATAACTGTGACCTTGAGCAAAGTTGCTTCTCTTAACTTCCATTTCTGCATTACTATGATGGAGCTAATAATGGTACCTATCTGACAGCTATTTTATTAAAGTGGGTAGGGCACACAAAATATCTAGCACAGAGCCTGAGACACAAGAAACAGATATCAAAGCTCCATAAATATGTATTTTCATATATATAAACACATATATTAATATATATAAGAAAACATAATGGATATAAATCCATTATTCTATAAACAGTACCTAAATTTACATAGAGATATACATACTCTACTATACACATAGCATAATGCTCACTAAAAGGGATGGATACACATATACACAACTATAATTAGATTCACCGTTTGGCTACTTATATCAGAAAGGGATTGGAATACTTTGTTAATTCACTGAACTCATTAACAAACACTCACTGAATGCTTATCATGTGCCCAGCAGAGAGAAGTACTGTGATGGAAAATAAAATAAGGGGATAGACAACAATAGTGGGTACTGTTTCAGAGTGACAAGAAAAGGCTTCCTGAAGGAAATAACATTTAAAGAGACATAAACACAGCAAGGAGGGAAAGAGAAGCAGTGTAGGGGAAGCATGTGCTTGTATATATGTTGTTTCTCTTTCTACCCACTTTCCCCTACTCTGTCCTTCTCTGCTTTGACTTCACTCCCAAACACGGGGAATGTCATGCCTTATGTAATGTTTGACCTACAACCAAAGGTAGGTCTGTTGTCTGTGTCCTCAGAATTATGTCAATCATTTAGGCATCATGGCAAACTATACCCCAAACTATACCCCAAAGTATTCTAAACATGGGTCAGAGGAGCAGGCATCAGAAACTTTTTGAAGTGCATATTATAAATTATTATGATTCTTCTGACCCATTGGAGTAGAGCAGATGCTGATCATGCCCTTCCTCAGTGTAACATCATGAGTCACAAAGCATCAAGGAGCCAGCTTAAGTGCCCAACTACCTGCCTGTGTAAATCTGAGAATCTGAGCCCAGGGCCATGTACCACATATTGTGCGAGACTGGGGTCTGGAAAATAGGTAAGCAATCTATGTGCCAAATGTTGCATCCTCAGTTAACTCTGGTTAAAACTCTGGTGGTAGAAAATCATTAGGATGTGGTGCCTGGGTGGTTCAGTCCATTAAGCATTTGCTTAATGCTTAAGTCCTGGGATCGAGTCCTGGGTCCTGGGATCAAGTCCTGCATCAGGCTCCCTGTTTAGTGTGGATTCTGCTTCTCCCTCCCCACTGCCCCAACCCCTCATGTTCTATCTAAAATAAATAAGTAAGTAAGTAAGTAAATAAAATCAATCTTTAAAAAACAAATCATTAGGACACAAACTGGAAGTTTGTGTTGTCTTTTAGGATCCATCCACAGCCTGCTCTGATATTAACAATGTAACCTTTAAGCAAGTCACTAGATTTCTTTAGCCTAGAGTCTTCATCCATGAGGGAGAAATAATCACCTATGACCACTAGCCATAATACCACATTGCCTTTTTTTTTTTTTAAGATTTTATTTATTTACTTATTTGAAAGAGATAGACAGTGAGAGAGGGCATGAGAGGGGAGAAGGTCAGAGGGAGAAGCAGACTCCCCATGAAGCAGGAAGCCTGATGCAGGACTCCATCCCAGGACTCTAGGATCATGACCCGAGCTGAAGGCAGTCGCTCAACCAACTGAGCCACCCAGCCACCCAACGATGTTGCTTTTATATCTTATTCTCTTCTGAATGTTTTGTTATAAATTACCATGTAGTTCTCAAAAGAACTCTATGCTTTAAGGACCAGATGACAATTTATATGAATAGAACTTTAAAAGGACATGTAAAGAGTAGGTAGCACTATAAAGGTAGAAGATGACATTTGTAGCAGGCCACTGAAACAGAAGATCTTGGTGTTCTGGGCAATCCACAAAGAATCTCAAGCCAGTTCTCTAAGCTGGCAGTAATTGCTGGAAGGATGGCCTTTAATGACTTCGTTGCCAGGGAGATTTTAGAAGATACGTTTTGTGTGGGTTTCTCCTTTCCTTCTACTGCCACATGATGACGATCAATGACCTGTGTCTAGTCTTCAGGGGCGTCAGGTAAATTCACTCATGTCCCATTTACTTCATGACCTTAAGTTTTGTTTTTGTTTTTTTACAGAGCCTAGGTCTAAAAATAAGCACAAGGGGTTTACAGTTAAATCATCGCAAAAAACAGTATTCGAGGGGTCTCTCGAGTAGAGTTTGCTGTGTTGGTAAATTTACCATATCCCAGTACTATCAACTCTGCATGTCTTTTTGAATATCTAACCTAAGTTCTTCATGCTCTGAACACGGCCCATCATTTCGTATTCAGTCTTCAGAAAGGACGAGCCACTTCATCCTCAGTTAAGTCTTAATATGCAACGCCTCCTTTTTGAGTGTTCTCTGGCCATTAAGAAAAGCAGCATTTCATAGTGGGGACCCAAACAGCAGAAAGGCGGCATTGGTTTTTTGTTCCAATCAAGCTCCCTACCAACATATGTTCAGCTTATGTTTCCTAAAAATAAACAGTATCCCAAAATGGCAACTCCTGCTGCAGACACTCAAGACTTTTCCCCTTTGCTGTAGCTACCGCCTGAACTCTAGAATGTCTCCCAAATGCATATATCCATCTTTCACTCCATGGCTAGTGCAGGGCCGGATTTTATCTACCTTCCATTCCTGCTCCTCCCTTAGGCAGGATTCTTTGGCAACACTTCCCAACATTATCCTATGTCTCTGACCTTACCCAACGTCTTACTTTTATTTTTCAGAATCTTTATGGAATTTCCTAGAAGGAAACATCCAAAAAACCCGCCTAATCCTGTTTTCTTTCCGTAATACCAAGGAATACAACTCTAGTTCTTAATACATTTTTATTATTTAAGTATAAAACTTAACTGCAGTAAAAGGAAGAAAAAGAATATTAAAATGAAGTGAAAAGAACATGTAAGCCTCCCCTCCACACAGATGCTTAATTCCTGAGAGGGAAAAATAAGAGGAAAAACTGAGAAAAGTTTCTCTATTCGCTTGAGAGGCACTGAACAGGAGATGCTGAGACTACATTTACTGATGAGCTGATGTAGGGGGAAAAGTAATCATCAGAAATTCAGATATAGGGGCGCCTGGGTGGCTCAGTGGGTTAAAGCCTCTGCCTTTGGCTCAGTTCATGATCCCAGGGTCCTGGGATCGAGCCCCAAATTGGGCTCTCTGCTCAGCAGGGAGCCTGCTCCCTCCTCTCTCTCTGCCTGCTTCTCTGCCTATTGTGATCTCTGTCTGTCAAATAAATAAATAAAATCTTAAAAAAAATAAATTCATATGTAACAAGTAGCAGCAGCAGCAGCAAGGTAAATCAGTAAGTTGACTTCTAAAACACAGGGTCTTCTCACTATCTCTTCTTTTGCTCCCAGCCCTGAATAGAGGAGAACCCCCACCAGGCCGAGACCACTCTCTTCCATTCGATGACCAGAAAGAAAGAATTAAGTCCCTGGTTCCATAACAGATGTGGGGGGTTGGGAGGGAAATATCTTTCTGATGACCCATAATGGAATTCACTATCTTTGACCCTAAAAATATTGCATCAGCAGTTTCTTTGGAGGTTAGTCCTAAGCGTCACTATTCTCCAGGTACATATGATTACTACAGGCTCTGGTGAGACATATAGGGAACTTAAATGCTGATCAGAACATTGTTCTAGAGGAAGGTGGTATCTAAGATTTACAAAGCTTCAGTGTCATAACTGGCATCAAAATGTGATATACTACTCACGTCCATTTCTTCAGATAAGCTAAATCAAAATATAACCACATTTCCTATTACACAATGCTTCATTATTATTCATTTTTAATAGTTTTTTTTTTTAAAGATACCTTAACATCTCTTTGGCACTCAGAGCTAAGAGCAAGTCAAGTTAAATATATTTATAAAATCTTCTGTGTCTCACAGTTAATTTATGTCACAGAAAAAGCTAAACCTCTCTTGTGTATATCAGTAAAGTCTAAAAATTTAGGACTAAAGAGTTTATCACACCATTCATAACTGTACCACAATCTGTGTCTAGAACTTCATGCAATTAGTCCACAGTAAAAGACACATCCATCACTATACAATTTCAAAGGAGCAAGTTAGGTTTTAACTTCTCAAACCTTCTGTTGTAGCTACTTCTTACCCTATTCTGTAACATCTGACCTCATTTTAATTTCCCTTCATTCATATGGTCTATAAAAAACCTGGCCCTGTTATTTCCCACCAAAAATTTACTCTTTCGTGGTCGAACTCTTTAAAACTCTCCATGTCTAAATGCTCGAAGCATGTTCTGCCGACAAAAATCTTCCCAAATGTAGGATATGCTGGCCATCAGTTTCACTCCATTCTCTCCAACTTTAATTCTTCTCAGTTGTGTCCATGTCCTTACAAACATTTTATGCTCACCACTAAGAAGTAGGATATATAACTTACCAAGTGTTTTCTTAAGTTCCCTGGTGCTCAGTCTAGAAGTCCCCTAGCTTTGGTACTACTGACATTTTTGGGCTAGATAGTTCTTGGTTGGAGGGGGCGTGGGGATGGTGCTCTCCTGTGCATTGCAGGATAGTCAGTAGTTCCCCTGTCCTCTACCCATGAAATGGCAGTAGCACCTTCCCTCCCCCAGTCAAGACCGTCAAAACCATCCCCAGATAGTGTCGATTTTCCCCTTTGGGACAAAATTGCCCCCTGTTGAAGACTGTTGTCTAGAATTGGAGTTTGGAGGTCTCAGGAGATCAAGTCAGGCTAGAATAGGGCTCCCAGGAAACTGTCCCAGCTTATAATCAATATTTTCTCCAGTTTGGGTTGTGGGCAGAGGACTGTGCTATATGAGTAACAACCTACATGAATGAAATATACAGCATTTACTTTTAGCATTTATTGTCATAACCAAATAATATTTACAGAAGAGAGACTCACACTTATTTAAGGACAGGAGTGTCCAGCTTTTGAAGGGTTATGATCTAAAAGTTTACAAGTATATTTAGAATCAAGAATACATTCAGTTGCGGGGCACACGGGTGGCCCTGTGGGTTAATCTTCTGCCTTGGCTCAGGTCATTATCTCAGAGTCCTGTGATTGGCCCCCTGCCCCCCTGCATTGGGCTCTCTGCTCAGCAGGGAGCCTGATTCCCCCTCCCCCGCCCCTTGCCTGCCTCTCTGCCTACTTGTGATTTCTGTCAAATAAATAAAATCTTTAAAAAAAAAAAACCCACATTCAGTTGAACTATCCAAAATAACCATTGTTGTCTCAGTTTAAAAAAAAAAAAAAAAAGGCTTAACAACATCAGCAATTTCATATAATTCAACCTAGTAATTTCTTTCTGTAGCAATGGTAGGTTCCCATAAAATCCTATTGAAATATTCTCTCAAAGTCGCCGGGTACTACTGACTTCATTTTCATTTTCCCCAAGAGCAGTCATTGCTTCTGTTGAGGCTGTCACCTCTCCAGGCCATGTGGAACAAGATGCACACAGCCTCAGAACTGTTTTGACCCTGCAGTCCAAGGACAGAGAGGCCTATTTTCCCACGTTTCTCTAAAGCTCTTTTCTCCCATTTGTGTAGATCCCCAAAATAAAGACAAATGATGAGTCTTTGGATATACAAAAGACAGAAGACTCATCTATAGTTGGCAATATGACAAAGATTACTAGCCAACTCTCTCTCTCTCTCTCTCTCACACACACACATACACACACACACACATACATACAGCATCAAGGGAAAAACAGATGAAGAAAGAAAAAAGAACTGCACTTGTTGGAGGTAAAAAAAAAAATACTAGAGAAAACAGATAACTGAAGGGCATACACTTTGAGCAGCCACTGTCTATCACAGATGACAGTGAGGGTTTTGAAGTAGATTAAAGGGTTCTCTATCAATCAACAGTCAACTCTGAAACCAGTAACTCATCCCAAAGATGACTAACCATGGTCTACCACTCCCCCCAAATGTTCTGAAATAGGGAGTGATGGCAGGAATTCTGGACTCAACAATCCTTGAGATATGGGTTTTAAATGTGAAGCTCTATGGGTCATAAAGCTCGCATTATTGAGTCAGAGAAGTAGATCCCTTGAACTCTGACACCCTCTATACCTTCCTTCCATTTGGTGACAAGACAGTCCCCCATTTTCTCTCAACTCTGAAGAAAGATGAGCCTTTCTAGCCACAGCTCACTCTGGGCTCCCGCCCCCTTGGCCTTTCTCCCTACTTACTCCCTACATCTTTAATTTTTCTTTCGATTATACCCTCTCCATTTTATCTTTTTTAAAAATATTTTATTTATTTATTTGAAAGAGAGAAAGAGCATGTGTGGGGGCTGGGGATCAGAGGGAGAAGCAGACTCCCTGCTGAGCAGGGAGCCCCATGCGGGACTCAATCCTGAGACCTTAGGATCATGATCTTAGCTGAAGGTGGATGCTTAACCAATTGAGACACCCATGTGCCCCCTCCTCTGTATCTTTTAAACATGTGCTTAATATAGTCCATTTCTGAGAACAAAAAAACATGAAATCCCTCTTTTGACTCTGAGATACACTCTAGACTCCCTAAACTCACAACTTTTCTGTTTCTTCACTCACGCCTCTGGAATCCACTACAACTTGTCAGTTCCTATGAGCCTCTAGGAAATGACTGTAATCCTCACTGAATCTGCTCCAGGGTCAGCAGTGATCACTAAACTGCCAAAACCAATGGAAACTCTCTAGTTCCCTCCCTAATGCATTTCATGTCCCACTGGGCAATACTAACCTCATTTTTAAAGTTGCATGTCTGGGATAGGGGAGAGCCACCCTTTTTTGGCCCTTTCCTTAACTCCACTTTTTCTTCTCAGTCACCACCAAGGCTCTTCCTCTTCATCCAATCCCTTAAATAATGGGTGTCCCCAAGACCACTTTCTCAGTCCTTCTCCTTTCTCAGTCAAGAGAAAGGTTTGCTTTCTCTTTTTAAGCAATCTTTTCTTTTTTTCTTTTTTTTTTTTTTAAGATTTTATTCATTTATTTGACACAGAGAGAGAGAGATCACAAGTAGGCAGAGAGGCAGAGAGAGAGGGGGAAGCAGGCTCCTTGCTGAGCAGAGAGCCCGATGTGGGGCTCCATCCCAGGACCCTGAGACCATGACCCAAGCCAAAGGCAGAGAGGCCCAACCCACTGAGCCACCTTAGGTGCCCCTAAGCAATCTTTTCAATGCCTCTACTTCCACTAGACCTGGATAATCTAAAAGAGACTAGTAACACAAAAATGGAAATCATTACCTTCTCAAACCTAATTGCCTAGCCCATAAAACAGTACCACCATCAGCAAAGGCACCTCAGCTTTCTAGCTCAGCACTTTCCCTTCTTCTGTCTTGTCCTCCATAATCAATTCCCAACTCATACAGATCCTGCCTTGTACCGGTCTCTGAAACTTTCTCTGCTCTGCCTTAATCATCTTAATATCTTCTCCTTTGAATACTATCCTACTTATCTCATAACTTGTTCCCTAACCATTTTTTATTTTTAATTGTCTCTCAAAAGTATACTCCTAAATGCAAATGTGAGCATGTCATTCTACTAATGAAACAAATAGCTTCATATGGGCAAGTCCTTCTCAACTAGGTTCTTCAATATCCTAAAGCAGCCACCATAACATGACAAATTGACTTCTCTTTCATGCATCTGGGATGGTATTAGTTATATATCATCACTGGAAGAGCTGAGGAAATAGTTACCTGAATCATGTTCTATGTTCTGTAGTTCAGACGAGGAGCCCTGGTTGAGAAAGGCTGCCACAGGCTCCTACTGCCCAGCCTCCATCATAACCTGCTACTTCTTCACACACAGACTCCAAAAATGGAAGCCCCCTCTGCTCTTTCACACCTGTCTGTATTTGCATATGCTGTTGTTCAAGCCTGGCATTCTCTTCTTCCTGTCTACTCTAAGGCTCTCATTCATGCTGGCTGTTCACACAATGCTTTCGTTGGGAGCTTCCTTGGGCTATGCCAAACAATCCTTTCCATGGTCTCTTTACACACCTTTAGAACTCATCTTATGATGTCATGCAGGTTTATTCACATATCTGTGTGATTTACTAGAACACGAGCTCTGGAAGACATCACCTAAAATATAGTGGATATAAAGTAAAACTTTTTTGAGAGCACCATATTAAAGGCTTCTTTTCTCCTTATCCCCAAAACCTGCGTTAGAAACTCAAATTCTTGGAGTTCTATCCATTATTTAAAAAGAAAAAAAATCAGAAACTAATATCACACTGATGTTAAAAACAGTTACAAGAAACCCTTGAGTCACCATGTAATGACTCCTCTTTCTCAAAGGAACAGATGGAAGGAGAAATCCATGACAGTTATTCTTAAAATGAGTTACAGCAGTATCTGTGCCTTTTTTCCCGAAGACGACCAGCATTGGCCAAAAAAAGGGGGGGTGTGGAAGGAGGATGTGTAATATCTGCATAGACCTTGCTATGATTCTTTTTAAAGATCATACCTGTTTGCTGCTCTACGTTCCTGTTACAAAAAAGGAGCAAAACTTGTTCCTTGCTGTGTAAACAAGGCAAAAATTATGACTGGATGCCACCTGACCAAAATTTATGCTTTCAAGAAAGCTATAATAAGGATCAGAACACACCCCACCCGGACACAGTTGCCTGGCCATGCCCTCAGAGCATGACTGTTGGTGGGGAGGAAACCCCTCTGTACCATCCCTAAATACAGAGAATTGTACCAGCTCATTCCATGCTGGAAGATATCTTATTTCTGGCAGAGGCTGTAAGCCGTAGGAGCAATACTTAATGTGTTGCTTGGCCCAGATGAACAGAGAGAATCAAGAAAATCATGAACACTTTGATTTTCCTTGTCCAAAAACATTCATCTCAATGAAATTAAAAAGAATTAAAGTGAGGTCCAACATAAACAGGTATCATCCCTCTTTTAGCAGGTTAAAGACTACTGAACACTCCTTAATTTCTCATTTAACCATTTTGTAGGGCAAAACTAGACACAGAACCTGTCCTCTTGAACTCTTTCCTTTTCCTTATCACCACACTAAGTATTATAAACTTCTTCGTATCTTTCACCCTATCCATTCTTTCCAGCGTCCTTGTACACACCATCTACCAGCCCTTCAGACCTGCTCTGGTCCTCCCAGATAGTCTTACCAAATGGATTACAATCCCTCCAGTCCTCTCCGCATTCAACAAGACCAATGTTTCCACAACATCTCATTGAGCTCATCATTCTCTTTTTCTAAACAACTTAATGGTCTATCACCTACACATAAAATCCAGTCATTTTTTTCTTACCCTCAAGGCCTTACCCAATGAATTCCTAAAACTGTGATTTCTTATTTTTTTTAAGATTTATTTATTTATTTTTAAAGATTTTATTTATTTGAGAGAGAGAGAGATATCACAAGTAGGCAGAGAGGCAGGCAGAGAGAGGGAGAAGCAGGCTCCCCGCTGAGCAGAGAACCCTATGTAGGGCTCAATCCTAGGACCCTGGGATCATGGCCTGAGCTGAAGGCAGAGGCTTTAACCCACTGAGCCACCCAGGCGCCCCTAAAGATTTATTTATTTTAGAGAGAGAGTATGTGTGTGCAAGTGGGGTGAAGGGCAAAGGGAGAGAATCTTCAAGCAGGTTCCCCACTGAGCATGGAGTCCACCATGGGTCTCCATCTCACCACCCTGAGAATATGACCTGAGCTGAAATGAAGCATCAGATGCTTAACTGACTGAGCCACCCAGGCGCCCCTCCCTACATCTGTGCTTTCATCTCTTTTTTTCTATAGAATTTTTTGTCTTTAACATTTTACTCAATTTACTTATTTATTATGTGTATTGCTTATTGACTATCTTATCTCTCACCTCAATTATAAACTCTATGAGGAATGCATTTTCATCTGCTTGGTTCAGACATAACCCTAGGCATTTAGAATAGTACTTGATGGAAAGTAGACATATTCATTAAATATTTGTTGTGAACCTGGAATGCACTCTGCCTTGATTTCAACTGCCTCATTCTAGCCTTCCTTCATATCCTAGAGTCAGCACCAGTTTTTTTTTTTTTTTTTTCCTTATGTCTTTTACTTAGGTTCTTCCTACATTAGGCCTAGGTAAATTCTTCAAAAATCAAATGAAGTCTCTCAGGTATAAGCTGACCACTATTTTTGTTAATCAAGTATTCTTTGGAATAAGGTGGTCACACGTATATAACTCATAATAAAATTCAGCATTTAGTTTTTAAACAGTTACTGGCCACAGAAGTATTTAACAACAGGGTGCGGGTGTATGTAATAAGTAAACAGAATTTAAATATTAAAGAGTCTCTCTTGTTCAAATAGCTGACGAAGCTCTGTGCTTAAACTGTAGCTAGAAGGTCTTTAGTGACTAATTCAGCAAATAAATTACTTAAATTTAGAGCCCAATAAATTACTTAAATTTAGAGTCCAGTCCCTTAAGTGGGGATAAAATCACTTTCACACTTTACTTTTCTATTGTCTTTAGGTAGCCTGGTTGAATCTCGGGTAATATATTAGTCTAAACATCCTTCAGGACAATGACTACAACCATTTGGATTAATGGAATGAGTCAATGGCCCATACTAAATTTACCAACTCTAATTTCAATTATTGGAGCTTAATCAAACTTTTCTTTAGTACTTTTGCACATGGGTGTACAACTGAGTAAGGATGAAAGGAAAGCCAATTTCCACAGAGATTAGAAACAACTTGAGGCACTCTTACTAGCATGTCCACAACTGCATATTTGGCTAATTAATAATAACACCTTTTATCTTGTTGATATGCATAAAAGTCCATTTAGACACTTCTGGTGTCTTGCTTTAATAAGACATGTTTACTAGGTTTTGGCTTTCTTGGATAATAACTCTTATATAAACACTTAAGTCATCAGTAAAGGTCAAATTTATCAAGTTTTGATACTGAAGACTGGATTTAAAATGATTGATTCAGTTGTAGTTAGCCAGGAGTTCTGTGCTTCATTTAAGCTAGCTGTTAACTCTTTAGTTTGCTGAGTTCATAGTGGGGTTTGATGAGCTCTTGTAATATAAGTAGAATGAAGTGTTCTGGGGGGGTCTGTGGCAAATTATCAATCTCTTCAACTGAACATGTTTATTGCATAGATTTAGCTGTTTTTACCTAAATTGTGACAAGTGAAGACATTTTAAGGAAAAAACAGCAAATTATTCCATGCCCTTCAGGAAATAATAATATCCCAAATGGGTCATATGTTTGTTAGGAAGTTCACCTGAAATTCTGCTACAGTGTAACGGTGGAGAAAACTTCCAAATCATACCCATATCACCAAAAACGTAAATATACCAAGAACTTAAATATAATTAATAATATGGCTAATAACATTGTTTCTACATATGTTTCTTTTTCTCCTACCATTTTGTTAGTTCATCTCAGGCAGAGACCATCATGCTTATCCATGAAGATACTTGAGGAAAAGGCATTTGAGGCAGAGGGAAGAGACGGTGCTAAGACAGAGGCCTCCCGGACTTGTTCAGAAACAGTAAGAGGCCACCAACGTGTCTGGAGCTCAGTGTGAGGCGCGGGGGGCGGGGGGGGGGGGGCAAAGGCCATATCATACAGGGCCTTGAAGTCCATTAAAATGGCTTTTAGTTTTTGGGGTGAATGCAATGGGAGGTTTTGAGCAAAGCAGTGCCATGACTAGAATTACATTAAAAAGGATCACCCTAGCTGTCATGATGAGAACACACTGTTGGGGGTGGAGGAAGGATGGAAGCAGATTTAGGCCGTTGAGGCAGTAATTCTGGTAAGAGAAAATGGATGCTAGGATTGGATGGTGGAGGTAGTGACAAGTGGTGGGTCTGTATATGTTTTTCAGTCAGGCAGAGCCAACAGGTTTTCCTGACTAAATGAATATGGGGTAGGAGAGAAAGAAGAGTTAAGAATGACTTTAATGACAAACGACTGGATGGATGACGTTGCTGTCAACTGCGATTTAGATGACTGACATGAGGTCTGGGGGCAAGATGAAGAGTCCAGCCTTGGATGTGCTGAGTGTAAGAGCCTGAAAGTGTTTTCAAACTCTTACATTTTGCCTCCATAGTTTACTCAGCTAAAGAAAGACATTAGGTTATCCCGGTCTCCTAGCTCTCCTTTCCCTTCAGATACAAGTCCACAGCTTCTTTTTTGTTCTTGTTTTGTAAGTTGGTTTTTTAAAAATTTAAATTCAATTAGCCCACATATAGTACATTAGTCTCAGATTTAGTGTTCAACAATTTATCAGTTGCATATAACACCCAGTGCCCATCACATCATGTGCCCTCCTTCATGCCCATCACCCAACTACCCTATTCCCCTACCCACCTCCCCTCTAGCAACCCTTAATTTCTTTCCTATAGTTACAGAGTCTCTCGTGGTTTTTCTGCTTCTTTCCCTCCCTTCCCCTATGATCTTCTGTTCTGTTTCCTATATTCCACATATGAGTGAAATCTTAGGATGATTATTGTTCTCTGATTAATTTATTTCACTCAGCATAATACCCTCTGGTGCCATCCATGGCAATGCAGATGGTAAATACTCATCCTTTCTGATGGCTGAGTAATATTGCATTGTATATATACACCACATCATAGCTTCTGCAGCAGAATTCTTTTCCCATCTAGCCCTTCCATTTTTAAAAAAAGGATTTCATTTATTTGACAGAGGAAGAGAGAGAACACAAGCAGAGGACGAGGCTCCTTGCTGAGCAGGGAGCCCAATGTGGGGCTTGATCGCAGGACCCTGGGATGGTGACCTGAGCTGAAGGCAGATGTTTAACAGACTGAGCCACCCACGCAACCAGCCCCAGCCTCTCCGTATTATTCCACTGGTAATGTCCTTGGGCAGGATTTCATTATCACTTAATTCTCTCCACTTTTATCTGACCTTGATTCTCCCTAAGGAGGCTATCTTCTACATAACCACATGTATATTCCTAAAAAATAAATCTGATGATGGTACACTTCTCTTTAAAACTCTGCTGGCTTCTCACTACTATATAAAATAAAACTTAGGGCTGGCTTCTCATTTCTGTACGACATTGCTCCATCCTACTTTTCTTTTCACTGCACACTAAATATGTCCTGCCCAGTCTTGCTTCTCTGTCTGGGAAAGTTCTATTCATCCCCTAATATCCAGCTGAATATCACAACTTCAAAAAACCCTTTCCTGACAACTTTCAGGCAAAATGCGCCACTCCTTCCTCTGTGCTCTTCCAGTATACACACCATACCTTCACTGTGTCACTCATAATGATGAATCATTACTGATTTGTTTATGTATCTATCCTATGAGGCTCTCAGCAGAGGCTGCTTGTCTTATCCCTGTTTTCCACAGCATCTCACTAATGTGCACCCTCTGCTTACTGAGCCCCTGAGGGAATTAAGTGTTGCTCAAATGGACCTGTTCAAGACCTTTCAACTTTTAAGTCTGTCACCCCTCTTGGCTCAGGGTGGGGCTTGGAACATCCTCTCTCATTCTGTCTGCAACATTAGCAATGAAGACCTTTAAGATCGTCCAAAGAAAGAGAAGCTGGTAGTAGGGCAAACAGCTTGATGACAAAGCAGCCATCACATAACTGAACTGTCAGCCAGCCCTTCTTCATATCTGAATATATTGTGGTCTTTAAAACAAGCCTCTGAGACTACATGGCACAGCTTTCAAATAATCATCTACTTAAATCCTAGAAATTAAAAATTCCATTTTGACTCTCCTACCAAATTATAAAACTATAAAAGCAAGAAAACCAACCCTAGCAGATTATAGTATGGTCTTCAATAAACATTTACAGCAATGATAAATGAACCTTACTACATTCTGCTCACATAAAGAACAGTAAAAAAAAAAAAAAATTACTACAAAAAATAAACACAAAAGAAGCACAAAAAGTGGAAACTTCCAAATAACTTTGGGATAAATATTTTTTAAATATGGTAAATATTAACTTAATTTCATATGATGGGTCTCCCTTTATTCTATGTTTAAGATCAAGAGAGTATGGGGCACCTAGGTGGCTCAGGTGTCTGCCTTGGGCTGAGGTCCTGAATCCCAGGGTCCTGGGATTGAGTCCCACATTGGGCTCCTTGCTCAGCAGGGAGTCTGCTTCTCCCTCTACCTTCCTCCCCCAATCCCCTGCTCCTGCTCTCTTGCTCACTCTCTCTCAAGTAAATAAAAATGGTACTCTTGAGTCAAGGCAAATGTTTGCCCTTTTCACACTTTTCATAGCAGCTGGCCAAGTTTTGCAGTTTAATAAATTAAACAAAAAACACACAAAAATGTTAAAAAATATAACATTTATAACCTATTTAAGAATTTGACAAATTCTAAGAACTACAACATTTCTAAAGTTTTGTCTGGTCAATTTGCTTATTAATAGTTATAAATTCTCAACTACAATTATACAGCGTACCTACGGTTAGCTAGAAGGATGAAATTCTTACAAAAAAATTTTTAAATGATTAAATTATTCAGCTAGCAGTTTTTCAAAAGGTCTTCAGTTCAAACAACGGACATAATATCCTAAACATTATATTTTGCTAGTACTAAACATCGTTCACCTTCCTTTTAGTATTAAAAATTGTCTAAGTCCTTCAAATATATTTCACTATTAGTATATACAATATAAACTGAGATTCACCATGAAAACTGATCTTACTTTTAAATCAATTTTACCAGCAACTCAAAAATTTTTTCTAAATATTAAGAAAAAACTCTTTCCTCAGGGCACCTGGGTGACTCAGTTGGTTGAGCATCTGACTCAGGTTATGGTCTCGGGGTTGTGTGATGGAGCCCCACATCAGGCTGTGCGCTCAGCTAGGAGTCAGCTCAGGATTCTCTCTCACCCTTTCCCTTTGCACCTCCCTCATTCACTCTCATGCACACACATGCTCTAATATAAATAAATAAATCTTTAAATCCAAAAAACTTCCTCAAGGGCAATTCATTAATGCTTAAGGCAGGGCAGTCTATCTAGTGTCTCCCCATTTCTATTCATGTTCTCAACTACAACCTGAGAGCAGTGCAAAATGCAAACCATGACAAATGTAGGCCCAACAATGAAGTCACTCCATATATTTCAGTTTTATCACTTCCTCCCTCTTGAACTTTTCCATGGACAGCTCCCATTATTTTTCTTCAAGAAGCAAGAATCCTCTTTTACGAAAAGACTGTATTTGAAAAGCTTAATATCTAAAAAAAATGCTAAATCCCAACCTACACCACAGAGTCTCAATATATTTCAGGAGATTATTTTAATCAAACATAAGTTACATTAACATTTTTATAATTAGTACTAACATGTGTTGACAGAACAAAACAAGATCATGAAACCAGGTAGCGAGGGTTTAAGCACCTCATTCCCTTCTCATATCTTCTAGGAATAAACTATTATCTCTCAAGTAATGCAAGATCCGCACAGAGCAGCTGAGGCTGATCTCCTTTTGCATAGTTACCGCTGCACACAGGACCTGAGAGGTACTTAAGAAGGTAACTGTCAGGACCCAAAAGGGTTTTGCCTCATAATTTGTACAGTACTTAAGGTCAAAGTTTATTGTTGTTATCCCTGTTTTTAAGAAATCTAGTAAATGCTACCATATCCCCAGGATGCCTTAGAAGAGATTGAGGCCTGAAGAAACAAATTTCATCTGGACAGTAGCCAGATCCCAGCCAGAAAGCAACAGAGCCTGCCTCATATTACACTAGGTCCTCTGATCACAAAAATGGGCTCCTCTGCTCTACCTTCCACCACCTCCCAAAGTCCTTAGTTAACTCATCTGATAAGTAAAGGCTTCAGTAGCAAGTCTTCAAAAGACAGAACCGATGAGGAGCGAGACAGGTTCAAGAACAGTCACTTGAACACAGCCCCTCACCTTTTTTCCCATTAGCCCGAGGGGGGCCTTTGGCAGGGGTTTTCCCCATCTAGTCAATTTGCTAATGAACTGCCTTTATAACCCACTCTTTTTTTCCTCTCTAAAAACAATCGCATGGTGCTTTAACTGGTTTGCTTTTGGATTATTGCTACTTGTGATACTAGAGACACAGACAACAAGCAAAAAACAAGACACAAAGGAAAATGCCCCCGTAAGTCTTACAGTGACAAAGTCTAATAAAATCCTGACTTCTCCCCTCATTATCTGCTGGACTTTTGGGGAGTTCCCTAACCTCTTCAGCCTTGTTTTCCTTCTCTGTAAAGTAGTGATAAGACTATTTACTCACAGGCTTTGTGAGGATGGCAGCAATCGATAACATGCAGTGATCATGCGTGAGCCTCTCCTTCACCAGAGAGAGCCTCTTTATTGTTCTCCATTTAAATCTTACAGGAAAAGGCAGTTAATGTACCACACATCAAAAAGTGAATAAGAAAGTATCTTACATTAGAAAAGAAACCATATCCATTGTAGGTACCTAAGTAAGAACCCAAAGAAAATTTCTTGGTACTGAAATTCAAATATGCTTTGTATAACATATTTCAAGGCAACTGATTGATATCAGACTTGATGCCTAAAGAAAGTTAGAGCTTAAACACAAAAATTCAAACATCCTTTCCCTGTCTCACATTATCTGTAACATTTCCTGTTAATGCAAAACATAAAACCAGGAACAACACCCTTTGGCTATTAAACAGAACAAGGAAGAACTTCTCCCCATGGCCTATCCACACAAATCACTGAATTACTAGATTTTTAAAGACAAAGTCATTGCAGGATGACTTCTGGGCTTGGAAACATCCAAGTTGAAAGCCAATCTGGAATTCTAGGTAAATCCAGCAAATGCTCTGCCTTACCATCTAGCACGGATAAACTGCCTAGACATGTGACGGCAAATGTGTTTCACCCTAAGTGCCGATTATGATAGAAAGCAGAAATCCAAAGCATTGTCTATGGACGCAATAGATGACTAAACCAGAGCTTTGAAGAAAATTGTGCCAGGATCAATCTGCAATATCTGCCAAGGACGGGGAAGTACACAGTGAATCTAATGGCTGGCTATTAGTCATCCGCTTCCAGAATCATCTGATCTCCCTGAAAGAAAAACTAACAGCAGCTAGCTTATTACTAGATAGTAACCATCACATGACTATAACAGCAAAATCCCTAGACATCTAAATGGCATACAAAAGTGTTTTAAGATATAAGTGACAAGCTTTAATCCAATTTCTTTTTCCATGGGCTTAGCAGAGTCAATGTTATGGTTTCATATGCAATTTCTTCCTCCTGGATTCACAGCTAGTCTTCATTTCCCACCTTCTCCTCCTGAGGCCACTGAGTTCTTGCCAATGGATTATAGGCTAAATGATGTCTAGGCCTGGACATAAATCCTCCCCTGCAGTACTGCCCTTCCACTCCCCCTCTCCATTCTGTCCTCTTTCCTCTGTCAGACAAATGCATAGAATCCAGTGCAGGACTCTGAAACCCCAGGTGACAGAATCCCTAGATGGAAGGAGCCATCCACAACAGACTGAGATGTGGGCAAGACATAAAACTTGTATCAAGTCACTAGCTCTTGGGATTACCAACAAGGTAGTTCTGGTTAAGCTTCACACTCACAGTATCATGTCACAGATCATAAAGATAAACCATAACCCTAGCAAAGCATATCAGAATTCTTCCCTATGAATCTGTAAAACTCTAGATCTAGGAAGAGAATCCCTTTTTCTTGGTGAGGCTGTGGTGATGTGAACCTGGAAGCTTTAGTTCACCATGTTTCCGGACTCACTGAGAAAGTCAGCTTGTGAGAACGGAGCATGCACTCGGGCACAATTGTATGAATGGGCTCAAGAAAAACAGGAGGGAGAATCCTAAATAAGCACCAGAGAGGCCCAGTTCACCCTGCCTTTCCTTCAGCTTGGTTATAAGGGCCAAAATGATCCTGTCTTTGCCCAAACTAGTTTGATCTACAGTCCTGTAACCCATAATCAAAAGTCATGATTAATATGGGTATAAAATAGGAAGTAAAAATCCTTCAACCCACAGATAACATTTTGGCATATACCCTACCAAAATATGCATCATGAGCATATACACACAATACTTAAGAAAAAAGAAAATTAGATCATATTTGATAAATTAGCTTTACATGTCAGATAAACTTTAATGTCATTTTCCAAGGTTGTCCACTATCATTTTGTTAGGATATACCACCATCTTTCAACCAAGTATTTAGGTGTATTCAATTTTGTACTCCTACATATATTGCTGCAACAAACACCTTTTAATGCATACTTTTCTGCAGTTTGCCAATTATTTATCAGATATAAATTTATAGTCATCAAATTGCTGGGATTTAAAGAGTTTTGAGTAATATTGCCAATTTCCCTCCCCCAAATTTGCACTAATTTATATTCCTACCAATTGAGTGGCCAATTTTACTCTTCTTTATCCATCTGAAGAAGTACTGCTGAACTCAACTGAGGAAGCACTTCTTTCTGAGTTCACAGCATTACTGCACAAAATGATGAGCACAGTCTGAAGTAGGGTCAAAGTACTGTATTCCACCAAGATATAGAGAACAGACCCTTGAGAGAGTAATGTTATTGCAGTACAGAGTTCTTCATAAAAATGCACTAAAGTATAACTAAAAGTTAAGTGACTTCTTTGGAACTATGATGAGCTCCCTTGTGGGGAAAAAAAGTACAGAATCACAAAGCAACAAGGAGATGCAGGTAGTAAAGTGTGGGTTCAGCCTGGTCCTTAGCACAGCCTCAAATCAGCCCTCCATGGAAACTTCCAAGGGTACACTCCTCTCATTCAAAAATCAGAATGTTCAATGTTAAAATGCTTAAAGAAGAGCCCAGAAAAATGAACACACTGCCACCCTGTTGAGGTAGGAAGACAAAAATAAAAAAAAAATAACAAAACTTCGTCAAGCCATGGTCTAACTATTTAGTCAGATGATGGGTTAATCTGTAAAATGTACAGTCTGAAGCAAATCAAGTTGATAGTGAGATTATATGAAGCTTTCTAAAATTTTATTTCAGATTTTAAGAAAAAAGGATACAATACTTTCTAATATTTTTAATACTAAAGGAAAAGCGTTACAGAGGATGATAATGTGGAAATGACTAACTTTGGAGAGAACATGAGAAAGAAAATTTTCACCCAGATATTTCCTTAACCTCAATTTTAATAACAATTTTTTTTTCTTGGGTATTAACACACTAATAAACCCAATGAAGTATGGCATGGACATACTTAGATATACTTAATATATATTGTGATTTGGGGGAGGGATACTTTTGTTTTCTGTTTTGCATTACAATTAAGCCTGATTATAAAATTCACCATTTATGGTGAGTTTGAATTCAGACTATTAAATTCCATGTTTGTATATGTATACACATTTAAATAAGTTTACATTTCTCACACAGATATTTCCTGGCACCAATTCAGCAATCAGAACTAGGTGACCAAGGCAATGATCCATTAAGGCACCTGCTCAAGGAAGACATATAAGAATTATTCAGTATTAACCCATAGAGAAGGTATCATTTTGCCTCTTTGGGACTTAGATTCCTCATCTGCAATAACAAAGATTCTCTCCAGCCTATCTGGTCCTGGTTCGCAGCTCGGGTCTTGCTTAACATCCTTGGCCCTTTTAAATTCAGTTTTCCAGTAACCTTTCACTTCTTTAAATTCCTAAAATGTGTCTTGTTCCCTCTGAACTTCCTCTTAGAACAGTGGTCAGCAGCTCCTGTCTGCACCTCACCTAGGTAGTCCACTCATTCTTCAGGTCTGGTCTTAAACATCGCTTCTGCAAGGCACCTCCACTGGAGTCTTCACTTCCCCTGTTAACACGTCATTCTTTTTGAGCCACTTGTAAGTATTTCTTTCATCTTCTGTCTCCCCTAAGTTGCCAAGGGCTGTATCTTGTTTACCATAGTATCCCTGCCTCCTGGAACAATTCCTGACATTCGGTAAATACCCAAATATTTGTTAAATGAATAAATAATGGCACTGTGCTAAATAAGTTACTAAAAGCCTCAATACTGAAAGTAATTTCTAATTTCTACAAACAGGCCATTAAAGCCAAATTAAATATGGAACATTTACTGCTCTCTTTGCAAAGGCAAAACAACCCAAAGTTTTAGCTTAATCTTCCTTGGAAATTTTCTAAAACCCTCATGTTTCTAATGATAATATTATCATGTTAGTGAATAGCATCACTATGTAATAAAGAATACCATTTTAATGAAAATTAAGAGGATATAGATACTTTGAAATAATGTTTTTTTTCTGTAACTATCCCTACCATTCATAAAGTTTGTAATTGCAAATTATAAAGTGGATACTGCAATACAGTGCTACCTAACTGTATCCAACTCAAAACAAACTAAAGCAAATGGGTACACACATATACACAATAAATGTTAATGAAGAATTTTCTCTGATATTAATAATCATCTATATCTAATCATTCATGATATGCACCAAGGGAAATATATATATGCTTAAATCCACAACCCCCAAAACTTATCATATCAAAGATCTAATTTTCCCCAAATGAAATATTTTAAGTAGGCTCCATGCGCATGGAGCCCAGTGCAGGGCTTAAACCCCCAACTCTGAGAGCAAGACCTGAGGTGAGATCAAGAGTCGGACACTGAACCAACTGAGCCACCCAGGTGCTTCCCTAGATGAAATTTTTATCACGTCGCAAGGATGTAAGTGTTGAACAACCATCAGGAAATGTGCAGCTATGTACATTAAGCAATGTAATGTTTCTTTTTTTTTTTTTTTTTAAGATTTTATTTATTTATTTTTCAGAGAGAGAGGGAGAGAGAGCGAGGGAGCACAGGCAGACAGAGTGGCAGGCAGAGGCAGAGGGAGAAGCAGGCTCCCTGCTGAACAAGGAACCCGATGTGGGACTCCATCCCAGGACGCTGGGATCATGACCTGAGCCAAAGGCAGCCGCTCAACCAACTGAGCGGACACCCAGGTGTCCCTATAATGTTCAACTGTTTGTTTTCCTCTAATATTACACTTTTATGGCTTTCAAAACCTTGAGAGAAAATGACCAAGTTTAACTCCTTGCTCTTCTGCAAGGTTAGCAAGTAAAAGTAAAATCTTTAAAGAAAAAGTTTATAGGAACAAAAAAGTTCTGAAATTTAAGAAATATGAAATCTGTAATAAAAAAATGATTCAGCAAATGTTTACCAAAACCTTCTTCCATGCTATGTTTGGTGTTAGGGACAGGCAGCCTCAATGAAATTGCAGATTAGAAGAAAAAAATTTCACTGAACAGGATGCCACTGCAGCTCTGTGAGTAATAGGACAGGAATACACACAGAGGGGCCATCAAAGTTCTGAGAAGAAATGACTGAATCTAGGTTTTAGAAATGAGATTTTTAAAATATATTAGAACACAGACAGCATAAAGGCCCAGAAGGAATACAGAGGATAGTGAACCTAATGAGTTTCAAAGTATCTCCGTAATGAATTGTGGTGTGTAAGGGGAGACGGGGAGAGGAAAGAAAGGTGGACTGGAAACAGGCTGCTTCCAATTCTAGCATACAGAAGAAAACACACCTGATAATTTAGGTAAGTGATACTGGAATCCTTCTACTCAGTTGGGTGAACTCACAAGAAAATAAAAGGTGATTCTCAAGGCCAAAACATAAAGAAGATGCAAAAGAAAAAAAAAAAAAAAAAAAAAAAAACCATGGTTAAGTGATACTGAGGAGAAGGCTCCTGGAGGCCAGGTATTCATATGGGTGGCCAGAAGCCTTCGATTTTAACAGCCTTACTGGGAGCAGAAAACAAGGTCTTTGAGACCAAGCAAGGTGGCAAGTTGAAAGACCTTTACAGAAAGCTGGGACCCTCAAAAGGTTATTCCCTTTGTAAAATTAATAGGAAAAAGAAAAACAAAAAAGAACACCTGCCAGCAAAGGAAGACAACAGAAAAGCTTGTGCCACTTCGTCTAGGTTCTGGGGAAATGAAGAGGAAAAGAAGAAATCTCTAGGGCTTTTGTAATCATAGCTATCCTTTTGCCCAAGTTTTCAGATTTAGACTACAGATTCACACTCTTCTATTCAAGACCTTCAGAGCCATATGTGTTTCAGAATTTATGATTGCTCAGATTTTACAAAAGTAACATGGAACATGCACCAGATATTAAGTAACACCCCAGTCTAATCTGGACAGCATACCATAATACAACACTACTTTGGTAGCTCAACATACAAACATTCATGGTAGGTAGTATAAATGTTGCTACTAAATGATTTACAAAACATAATTTTGGTCTTCTGAGTTTCTAGACTTTGAAATTATGGACCTAGACTTGCGCTAGACGGGAAACTCCAATAGCAGAAATCAACTTAAGATGCTCCCAGGATGGTAGCAATTGTGGGATCTGACAGAAGCCATTACTAAATCCTCTCTAGGTTATGCTAAGTTCTCAGGATTCCCACAGATGAAGCCCAAAACTACAAACACATGAGGAAACACTTCATGAGGGTCAGGCAAAAATGAATAGCAAACACAGAGTTTCATGTAATGGATCTATGAGATAAAGAATATGAAATGAATTGTGTTTCAAATGGTGAAGAAAAAAAGAGGAACTCAAAAATATGAGGAAGAAATAGAAGTCATCCAAAAAAGGAGTAAATTTGAAAAACTTCAAAAAAGAAAAATATAAATGAATAAAATTAAAAACTACAGATGAGTAAAAGCCAATAAAACATAGCTAAAGAGAGAATTAATAAATAGGAAGTATTCGAAAAACAAAGCATGCTAAACATTAAAGAAAACATTTTTAACTACAGAAGGTATATTTACAGATACAAAGATATGATGTGAAAATTTAGTGTATATAAAATCATATTCGAAGACAACAAAAAAGAAAATGGGTGTAGGCCATAGTCAATAATAAGAAACGCTGAGAATTTCCCAGACCAGATAAGAGAAATGAATACTTAGATTCAGGAAACCCAACAAGTTCCAAAGAGAATAAAGAAAAGGAAGCTACATCTAAGAGAAAGGAAAGTTTCCAAATTCATTCTAGGAGGTCAGCATTACTCTGATATGAAAACCAGATAAAAACACTGCAAAAGAAGAGAACTGTAGCCCAATATATCTGATGAACACAAATGCAAAAATCCTCAACAAAATATTACTGAGCCAAATCCAACAATATGTTAAGAAATCATTCACTACCATCAAGTGGGATTTATTCCTGGGATGCAAAGCTGGTTCAATATTTGCAAAGCAATCAATGTCATATCAACAAGAGAGAGGATAAAAACTGTATGATTATTCCAATACCTGCAAAAAAAGTATTTGAAAAAGTATAACATCCCTTCATGATAAAAACTCTCAACAAAGTAGGTGTAGAAAGTTCTTTCTAATGAGGTATGTTGAACATATCTCAATATAATAAAGACCACATATGAAACCCACAGCTAATATTGTACTCAATGATGAAAAACAGAGAACTTGTCCCCTAAGATCAGGAACAAGATCATGTTCACTATCACCACTTTTATTCAGCATAGTTCTGAAAACCCTAGCCACAACAATCAGACAAAAAGAAATAAAGGTATCCAAATTAGCAAGGGAGAAGTAAAACTTTCACGATTTTCAGATGACATGATACTATATACAGAAAATCCTAAAGACTCTACTAAAAAAACTGCTAGAACTGATAAATGAATTCAGTAAAGTCACAGGACAATATATGGAAATCTGTTATATTTCTATGCAGCAAGAATAAAGTAGCAAAAAGAGAAATTGAGAAAATAATTCCATTTACAATTACACAAATAATTAAGTGCCTAGGAATAAACTTAACCAAGGAGGTGAAAGACCTATACTCCTAAAACCATAAAACACTGATGAAAGAAGTTCAAGATGACACAAAGAACTGGAAAGACATTCCCTGCTCATGGGTTTGAAGAATACTGTTAAAATTTCTGTACTACCCAAAATAATCTAAAGATTTAATGCAATCCCTATCAAAGTATCAATAGGATTTTTCACAGAACTAGACCAAACAATCCTTAAATGTATATAGAACCAGACACACACAAAAAAAAACAACTAAATAGCCAAAGCATCTTGAAAAACAAGTATAAAAGATATCACAATCCCAGATATCAAGATATGCTACAAAGCTGTAGTAATTAAACAATATGGTACAGGCACAAAAACCAACACATAGATCGATAGAACAGAATAGAGAGCCCAAATAAACCCAGGACTATACGGCCAATTTATCTCCAACCAAGGAGGCAAGAATATGCAATGGGAAAAAGATGGTCTCTTCAATAAATGGTGTTGGAAAACTGTACTGCTACATATAAAAGAATGAAACTTTCTTATGCCATACACAAAAATAAATTCAAAATGGAGTAAAGGACTTAAATGTGAGAAATGAAGTCATAAAAATCCTAGAAGAAAGCACAGGCATTAATTTCTCTGACATTAGTCATAGTGATATTTTTCTATATGTGTCTCCTAAGACAAGGGAAACAAAAGCAAAAATAAATGATTGGGACATCAAAATAAAAAGCTTCTGCACAGCAAAGAAAACAGTCAACAAAATTAAAAGACAACCGACTAAATGGGAGGAGATATTTGCAAATGACATATCCAATAAAGGGTTAGTATCCAAAATATATAAAGAACTTATATAACTCAACATCAAAAAAGAGAAATAATTAAAAAATGGTCAGAAGTCATGAACAGGTTATTTCTCCAAAGAAAACATACAGATGGCCAACATACAGGTATTTCTCCAAAGAAGACATACAGATGGCCAATGTCTACAAGTACTGAACTACTATCTTGTACATGCGAAACAAATATGACAGGTATTTCTCCAAAGAAGACACACAGATGAACACATGAAAAGATGCTCGTCAGCATTCATCATCAGGGAAATGCAAATCAAAATCATAGTTGCTATCACCTCATGCATGTTAAAGCCAAAAACACAAGAAAGAGTAAGTGTTGGTGAGGATGTGGAGAAAAAGGAACTCTCTTGCATTGTTGGTGGGAAAACAAATTGGTGCAGTCACAATACAATATAGCAATTTCCCAAAGGCAAAAAATAAAACTACCATATCATCTAATATCATCTAATAATTCCATTCCTGGATAATTGCCCCCAAAATATGAAAACACTAATTCAAAAAGATATATGCACCCCTA
Source organism: Mustela lutreola (assembly GCF_030435805.1). Lineage (NCBI taxonomy): Eukaryota > Metazoa > Chordata > Mammalia > Carnivora > Mustelidae > Mustela > Mustela lutreola. The sequence continues at coordinate 45,959,897 of NC_081295.1, read as the reverse complement.
TGATTACTGCAGCATTATTTACAATAGCCAAGATATGGATATAGCCCAAGTGTCCACTGATAGAAGAATGGATAGAGAAGATGTGGTGTATATATACACACAATGGAATATTACTCAGCCATTAAAAATAATGGGATCTTGCCATTTGTAACAACATGGATGGATCTAAAGGGTATAATGCTAAACGAAATATGCCAGTCAGAGAAAGACAAATACCGTATGATTTCACTCATGTGTGGAATTTAAGAAACAAAAAAAGAATAACAACAAAGAGACAAACCAAAAAATAGACTCTTAACTACAGAGAATGATAGAGATGACAGAGAGAGAATTATAGAGAGAAGTACAGAGAACCATAGAGATGGTTGGGGGGAGGTGGGTGCGGGGAAAGATGAAATAGATGAAGAGGATTAAGCGTACACTTATCATGATGAGCACTGAGTAATGTCTACAAGTATGGAAAAACTGGACTGCTACATACAAAAGAATGAAACTTTCTTATGCCATACACAAAAATAAATTCAAAATGTATATGTGAAACTACATTGTATACGTGAAACAAATATAACACTGTTATATTAACTATACTGAAATTAAAATTTTAAAAAAATTAAAAAAAAAGAAAGCTACATCTACACCCAGACACACACTATAGGACAAGACAAACAAGATTATAAAAGCTGCCACAAAAATAGAGATTACCTAAAGGCAGGTAGGCTCATATATGACTTCTTAAAAGGAATAACAGAACCCAAAAGAGTGAAATTATCTTCAAAGGAAAAATAACTGTCAATCCAGAATTGTGTATATAGATAAACTATCTTTCAAAAATACGGGCAAAATTAGATTTTTTTTAAAAGATTTTTTTTTTTTTTAATTTATCAGAGAAAGAGAGGGGGAGAAAGCGAGCACAGGCAGACAGAATGGCAGGCAGAGGCAGAGGGAGAAGCAGGCTCCCTGCCGAGCAAGGAGCCCGATGTGGGACTCCATCCCAGGATGCTGGGATCATGACCTGAGCCGAAGGCAGCTGCTTAACCAACTGAGCCACCCAGGTGTCCCAAAATTAGATTTTTTTTAAAGACAAAATCAGAATTGACTACTAAAAACTCACTGAACTCTATCCCTCAGAAGGACAGATTTCAGAAAAATCTTAGGCATAACAAAGCAAAGGTGAGAAAAGAAGTCAGGATTTACTGACATAAACACTGCTTGAATCGAATAACAATGTCTAGCTTTGGGGTTTAAAACTATGGTAGAATTAAAATACTAGAAAACATAGCATGTAAGTAAGAAGTGGGTGGTTGGAGTAAAATTTCCAAGTTTCTCTTCTTTGGGAGAAAATAAAAAGATAACTGTTTTAGTAGGCATATTAAACTTTTAAAGGCGGATCACTAAAAGAAATAATACAGATTTCAAACTTCCAAACTAAAGAAAGAGAAAGTTGGAACTCATGTAAAAACTGAAGCAACTGAAAGCAAGGAGGAAAAAACAAGCATGGAGAAGTGGTAAGGGCAAATCACTAATGATCCTATCTGTCGTTACGGTGGTGGAAGTCGCAGTAATGACTAGCAAGGGCAACAGTAGCACCAACAACAATTGTAGAGTAACAGTTAACAGTAACAGTGGCAGTAATAACTGATATTCATTGAACTTTTGTGTGTCAAACTGTGGGCTAGGTATTTTACACACATTATCTCATTTATTCCTCACCAAAGATGAGGTAGGTATTACTATCACTAACCTTCCTTTTACAAATGAGGTTTATTACTGATCTAAAAGCAAAGCAGAGACAGTTCAGAAGGGGATTTCAGAGAGTTTTTAACCACTGAGCACCCACTGGATGTGAGAGATGAGGGATAACTCTCAAATTAGTGGCCTGCCCAGTTGGGTTGCCAATGTCTGGCCCCGAACAGCAGTCCTGTTACTTCAAGCATGGATCAAGCCAAAGACACAGAATATCCAAAGAGAAGGGTAAATGTGTGAGTGTTTTCTTTGGAATGGTGAACTTCTGTTTCAAGAAGCTTGGGTGTGAAAGAAAAACAAGGGACAATAGGTCGGTTGCTGGAAGAGGGCATAGGGTCCAAGGACAGTTGTGTGTAGGTGGCTTTGTTTGTTTTAAATGGAGATACTTGAAAATGCATATAAGTGAAATAGAGGAGAGCTTAAAAATACAGATGACGGAATAACTGACATAGAAAGGAGAGTTATCATTTAAAATAAAACTGCTAACCCTGGGAGAACGATTAATGATGAGGCCAAGAGACAAAACCACATGAAGCAGACAGTGATGCATCTTCTCTCTCTCCTGAGTAGCCAGGAATGGCATATCACAAAATCCTTTAGGAAACATTAGATCCTTCTTAAAGATGCATAATGGACGAAGTTTATGTATCCATGGGAGGGCAGGAAGGATCCTCACACGTTTGGTACAAATGAAGAGAGAGCAGGAACCCAGGGCTGTGGGCTTCAGGGTACACTTCTCTCCGCCTGTGCTTCCACCCAGCTGCTCCTAGGAAGACGTCATCCTGTCTTATAGCTGATCATGCAATTGATACTGGTATGCCATTCAACTAGTCTCGCCTTTACGAGAAAAACCTAGAGCACATTACAAAAACACCTAAGGGAAAAATAGCCAACATTTCCCTTCACAAGCAGACAGTGTTTTTCGGTGAAGAGAAAAAAATTTGCCAACAAGGTGAAACTGGAGAATACATATTTTTAATGGCAAGAAATGTGGCTTTTCAAATTGTTTAAATAAACTATGCTTATATTTGAAGGCTTAGTCAGTAGCAACTGGCTCAGGAGTTGAGTCACCTAAAATACAACTCTGTAAGGAAAGCATCTTAGGTGCTCAGGGAAGAGGGTTATATGTCACTTCTGACCTTCTTTACCAAGTATTGAAACCTAAATAAGCTCCAAGAATACCCTATCCCAGCATCAATCAATCTGAAGGGAGGAGGGAAGATATTTAAAGGATATTTATGTGTGAAAGCTAAGAGATAGATCCATAGCAACTAAGTGCACAGATTAAATTACAGGTAAGACTTCAGTAGCCATTTATTAAACATTAAAATTCATATGGCAATGTACCAAAAATCAAGATTTTAATCTAAAATGCTATAAGCTAATATTGCAATTAAGATGTGAATTTACCTACCCTAATATAATTTATATTTTTGCCATATGTTCAATTTTTGTAACATTTAAAAAATTGATCTGAGGGGCGCCTGGGTGGCTCAGTGGGTTAAGCCGCTGCCTTCGGCTCAGGTCATGATCTCAGGGTCCTGGGATCGAGTCCCGCATCGGGCTCTCTGCTCAGCAGGGAGCCTGCTTCCTCCTCTCTCTCCCTCTCTGCCTGCCTCTCCATCTACTTGTGATTTCTCTCTGTAAAATAAATAAATAAAAAAAAAAAAAAAAATTGATCTGAATTACCAACTTTATACTAGTTCCAAGAACATAATCTGCCAACCACACTGATCACCAAAGGAGAAAAAAAAAAATATATCTGAAGTGACCCAAATAGAATTAACATTATAACACACACACACACACACACACACACACACACTTCTCTGAAAATGTAGAAGTAAAAAGATCCAGAAAAAAATCCTTACTGTTTCACTAGCTAACATAAAGTCTGCTTAATTATTTTAAGTCATTTCGAAAGCATGCTCCTTGCTATTATCTGAGATTCTTTGCCACTCCTCTGCTTCACCTGCTCCTGCCAACCTCTGAAACTCCTAGAATTTCTCTGACCCACTCCTGGCATGGGAAAGTCACTGGACCATACAGATTGGGCCCCTTACACATTTGCTGAATCAATAATCATCGACTCAAAATACACTTTTTCAAAAGTGTATTTCCCCCAGCTCTTCCTGACTGCCTAAAAAATACTATCTCCATCTCCATGCCTGGGCTGGGTCTTCTGGTGAAATCAAGAAGAAACATGAGCATGCCTTGGTATAGCAGAATGAGAGGGTATATTTAATCAATATTAAATAATGAAATGAGAACAAATGGAACAGCATTTCCATATATAATAAGTATATTCCAAAATATACTTACAGCAAATTAGTATATTTCTCATGTTGAAAGTTACTCTAAGGTTCAGTAAACTTTTATACATTGATCTAATTAATTTTATTCAATAATCTTTGCTTACGTTTTGGATCTGTGCACTATAGAAAGCTTTGTTAAGTTATCAAAAATATAGGTGTGGTATCAACTGAATTGGTGGGCAAAAAGCATTTCTATAAATCAAAATATATTTTATTTTTACTAAGTGGGCTTAGGTGTAGCAAATAAACTTAAATTAAAATTTAATTTAAATTTAGGGTAAAAATTTCATTCTGTTTACTCACAAAATTCTTATTTACAGATATTTTATGAATAAAATTAAAGCAGCAGGTATTTTGTGGTAATTTGCCAATATTTGACTTGATTCAAAACACAGTCCATGGGGCGCCTGGGTGGCTCAGTGGGTTAAAACCTCTGTCTTCGGCTCAGGTCATGATCCCAGGGTCCTGGGATCGAGCCCCGTGTCAGGCTCTGTGCTCCGCAGGGAGCCTGCTTCCCTCTCTCTCTGTGCCTGCCTCTCTGCCTACTTGTGATCTCTCTGTGTCAAATAAATAAAGCTTCAAAAAAATAAACCAAAAAACAAAACAGTCCATATCTCCTATTACTTCTACCAGATATCCTAATAAAAAATAAAAATCTTTTAATTAAATAATTAATTTGGGGGGGAAAGAGAGTGCTTAACCAAGCAGGTGGAGGGGCACAGGGAGACAGATAGAATGTCCAGCTGACTCCCTGCTGAGCATGGAGCCTGATATGTGCTCAATCCCACAGCCCTGAGATCATAACCTGAGCTGAAATCGAGTCAGACACCCACCTGGCTGAGTCACCCAGGTGTCCCAAATTTTACTTTTTTCTTAATTTGGGAGGACAGGAATCATTTATAAAATTCCAGTCAGTATTTCTCAAACATAAAATTCAGAACCTGAATCATTTGCTCATTAGGTGGCATAAGGTCATTATTAAAAACCCTCAAGAGTTTTAGAATGAGAAACAGCATTATGATAACCGATCTGACTTTTCATGAGTTTGGTTTGATGATGTTAAAGATGTTAAAGATGTTTTTTTAAAAAACAATATAGCATATATAGAAACTCTTGGTAAAAGCTACGAACAAAAATGAATCTTATGCTAGAGCTGCCAAACTTTCCAAGTTTCTCCCTGCAGGTGTTATGTTGGGTTGACTCTATTTCTTGGTTGGTCTTTAGTGACACAGTACGTGGGTGGGTACTAGATGCCTTACTGGATCTTACTATCTTATTACTTGACTTGAGCTACGGTTTATGCCATCAACTACAAAACAGAAAAGGAAAAGCTGCTAAAATGTAAAACAGTTATAACCAAGAAGGTAAATACTTGCTGAATCCTGGATGTTTTTATGTGTTACCAAAGGAAACAGGAAAAAGAAACAAGGATGTACAGGTGCTCCTGAAAAACTAATGTCAGACTAACACTGGGGTCAGATGTTTATCAATGTTGATGTGCAGTGGCAACATTATTATAGTAGAGAATGGAATAAAAGCTTTACATAATCCAAAAGTACCTTAAGATACATAATCATTATTTAGAATATTAAAAATATTAATATTATTTTAAATTCAATATATAACTGTTGATTATGGTGAAGCTTTTCTGAATATATTTTTCTGCTCAGAAATTTAACTTATTGGAAAAAAAGGGGAATTTAGAATTTATCTCTACCTTCTCACCATGTATATTTCTGCCCCCAGATGTTAACAAATCATTCCTGCAAATGTTTAAACCATATATCATAAAGCATAATTTTATAAATCACCAGAATTAATAGTAATTTTCCTGGCCTATCAACCTACAGAGAAAAAAAAATACCTTTTAAACTAGTACTTTAAATAAATAATATTTGGAGCTCATTCAGTTAACCTAATACCTGGGGGGAAAATAATAAAACCATAAACTTTAATCTTATAAACTTCCAACGGAAACTCCTAACCCAAAAATTATACAACAAACAAATTAAAATTTAAAAATTTTTGGTCTCAGATCCCCAGCTCTACATTGTGCTCTTTTCCTCCCAACTACTATTCAATATTTTCAAAACTAAAACATTTCTTAAGGATGCTTCGGTGCCTATAGGAAAACTTAGTTATGCGTTTGCATGTTCTAATAATAGGTGTGATTCACTTTTATAATTCGTGTTATTGAAAACCTGTGAATAAATTACTAAGGTAGCCAACTATTATTTAAAAGAACTTCACAAGGAATTCCAAGCAAAGATGCCTTCTTACAATGCATATAAATACAACAATATTTCTATTTTCAAATTTTCTATATCATTTTTCAGTAATGTGATATCAGACAGTAATATGTTATCTGTCTTGTATTCTGCCCAAAGGTTGTTTATAAGTGCAGTTAATTTATTCTATTACTTATTCAAAAAGCAAAACATCAAAAAGAAAAACTAATACTTTTCAGTACTTGTCTTTCACTCATTTTTTTTAACTGACCGAATTTAAAGTTCTTCACATATGTCAAAGAGATTGCAATAAGGGTGTGGGTTGTGCTCCTTGATTTCACACAAAGTCATACAAACAGGATGGGTATTTTGAAAATTAAACCGTTCAGGCTAATACCGTTCCTTCCCCCTCCCAACAAAAACTATGACTAAATAAACCACAGACAGCAGTGAAGTGCAGTGGTTAAAAGCTGCTAAAGTTAATTACCTTCCCTGAACCGGTTAAGCAGTGATAAATTAATAATATAAAGCCCAGTGTTCGGCATATAGTAACTGCTCAATAAATGTTTAACTGTTATGATTATTCACATTAATAATTCAATACCAATTCCTGCTTCATCTGCTTTCTAAATACAGAATCTCCCCCCTTACGTTCCACATCTTCAAAATCACCCCACTCACTAACATATGCTGGAGATACTGGAAAACCTCCCACCTTGAAAATTTTTAAAAGGCCATCCAGATCTAAAAGATTAAGGTGACTAAATATTTAGATATGGAAAAGTGAGTCTTTATCCAAATGTTTTAATGAAATGCTCAAATCTGTGAATGCTCTGTGAAATGTATCGATATATTGATCCACCATTTTCATAGCATTTCGCAAATCCATTACCTACAGCTTTTTTATTACGAGTATTTCCTAGACTGACACATACCTTGAAGACATGAGTCACCTTTCCAGAGTTGGGGAAACTGATGGAAAGATGGCTAAATGATTCAGCATGCTGCAGCAAAATGAGCTGGTCATGAATTTATAATTTCCACTTCTGTTAGGTGCCCTGGCCCTGGCGGCCTCTTCCACTCTGTACTGCATATATAACACATGATACCATATCAACAAATTCTGTTAAAAATTCCCTCAGGAAAAAGGTAATGCTGTTTTCCCCTCAGACAACCCTCTCAAAGCAAAATTACTCAATTTTACAACACAACAGCCTCACAAGGCTGGACAACCCTTACAATGTCCGGCTGTAAGCTCCATCAAGCTGTGCTTATACACATAATAGGACTAAAGTCAATTATGCCATTTTCTCAGCTGCACAAGGCAGACACTAGGGAAGGCCTCAAGCAAAAGAAACTCAGAAAATGGGCAAAGGAAGGCAGATGGGAAATGGGTATGGCTACACTTGTGTCTCTTAGGCCAACACTAACCTTTACCAACAAATACCATATCAGAGCAGATCCTGAGCATCTCAGAAAGACTGAAAAGCTGCTATAGAACATATTTTGGGGACATGTTTTTAAATGGAAAGCCTTTTTCTAAGTCCCTATTTATCCTTCAATAACAAAATATTGACTGTGATAACCCAATGAAAAATTTATATTAGAAATCCATGGATTCCAAACTAAATCAAAGCTTTTTTTCCCATCAAATAGCCAATAAAAAGAAAAAGCATTATGAATGAAATGTTTTCTTGTAAAAGTGCACCATCTCGAATGCTGGGAAAGCACATCCATTTTGTGACCACAGCATAGTCATTCTGCCCAGCAGTTTCTGAGAAAGGGACAAAGAAGTGTGCCAGGATGTGTAAAATGAAATCGCCATTATTTCTGAAGTCCAGTTTCCTCACTGAATAGCTTGAATTTATTTCGGTTTGGTGTGGTTACATACAACATACACTCACACACCCACACTCACACACGAAATCTCAGCAGCCACAGTGGAAAAGAAGACACTATTTTAAAACTATTCAAAAATGTATTTAGAAAACTAGGGTGACAAGTTTGACCTTTTATGATTTCATCTTTCTTAATCTTTTCTTTTGGGGAGTGGTATATGACTCTGCAACCCCTGATTTCCTGTAACCTGGACAAAGGGGTGGGGTGTAGAGAAAGAAAAAAAGAGGTGAAAAGTGCCTAATCCAGGATGTACAATTCCTCCGTATTTTATAGTATTAGTACACATAGTTTTGTGGTTTTTCTTTTTTTTTTTTTTTTCCTCCACCAAGACCTTGGAGGTCAACAGGAGAAAATAAAATGGCACAAACAAGGTTTCTGAGTTGACCCAAGGCAACACCTCCAGGTCTGGAGATTTCGAGCTCAGGGGCAGCCCAGCTGTGACTTCTGCAAGCTGCAGCATTATCGACAGCAAGCCCAGGCCTCAAGCCGGCATCCAGGGCGCCTCTGCCGTGCGCATGTCCCACTTATATAAAAAGATGCTTACAGTCCAGGTGCTTTTTCTTGGGGCCCATCACTTCATGAGTGGTGGCTTTGCAGACCGCTCTCGCAACAGCGGAGCCTGTCACGCTGTACTGAGCGGCGGCGATCCGATCCGTAAGCGTTTGGCCCGACATCTTCTCCGGCCGCGTCTATCACCTCCTCTTCTGCGGGAAAGAAGGGGAGATGGTCCTGCTTTAAACCCGCAGACCCTACCCTCCGAGCACCCCGGCCTTGCCTCCTCCAGCCGCACGGCGGCTCTCTTCTCCTCCGTCCCCGCCCTGGTACCAGCTCTAGGAGCCAGCAACGCGCTAAGCCCCGCTGCTGAGACGCGATCTAGAGGGGTCTTCAACAAGAGTAGGTCCGTCACCAAACCCCAGCACGGGCTCCGGTCCCAGCTTCGTGACACCGTCCGGGTCCCACTCGCCCTGCAGCCCGCCTCTCCCCTCCGCCGCCCGCCTGTCAATCTGCACTTTGCCTGCAACCTGATCCCCGCGTGCCCGACCAGCCCCGGCGTGCGTCGGGCTTATTCCCTGGGCGCCGCGCCCACCGGGTGCCCACCTCTCGCTTGCCCGCCGCGGCGTTTCTTCCTCGTAGCCCGCAGGCTCCGGGGGATGAATCGGATACCCAAGCCCTGACCGTTTCCCTCCTCCTCCTCGCGCTGCTGCAGCAGTGGGCTCGTCCTCCCTCGGGCGCGGTGGAGATTATCCTAGCGTTGCGCCATATTATGCCCTCGCCTCCCCTTCCTTCCTCGCCAACGCCTCCAAAGCCCCGCCGAGGCCCTTCGCCCGAGTCCCCTCCCCTCGCCCCCAATCTCCGCCGCAGGGGCCGCCCGGGGGCTCTGCGGAGGCGCCAGAGTCTCTCGGCGCCTCGCCCTTCCTGGCAGTGGAGCAGAGACGGGCTGACAGCCCAGCCCAGCCCCCCGCCCGCACTCGAGCGCGCCGCGGAGCTGTCACCCAGCCGCTGCCCTTCTCCGCGCCCTAGGATTATCCTCTCCGGATCCGCGCGCTGCCCCGGCGCGGGGGAGGAGGCCACGCCGGGGCCGCGGGTACTCACCCCGCCCCAGGAGCGGCGCCTCCAGCCGCAGGATGAGCGGCGCCTGGGCCGCCGAGGGAAGCCGCGCCGGGTGGGTGTGTGCGGCCGCGCGCGGACCCGGTGCCCCGGGGCGAGATGCCTCCAGCCCTAGCGCGGCCCCCCGCCCTCAGCTCCGGGGTCCCTGCGCCCGCGCCCGTGGCCCCAGGAGCCTGTACCCGCCCGCCGCCGCCTCCTCCGCCGGCGCTGCCGCGTCTCTCTAGCGATCCGCGCCGCGTTCCCATCCCCGCCCCCACCTCAGCTGTGGCTGCTCCAACGAGTCAGGTGACGGCGGCGGACTAACCCGGGCGAGCTCTCCTCCGAGCGCCTCGCGGCCCCCTCCCAGCTACTCACACACGCCACCCCCCCCACACACACCCCCGGGACCGCCGGCTTACAGGCAAGGGGGTGCCGCGCGCGAGCATCCCCGGCCAGCGCGAGACGAGAAGGAGGCGGGATGGCAGGGAGGCCGACACCCACCAGCCAACCAGCCTCCGCGAGGCGCCCAGCAGCCCCTCCGCCGGCTAGACCCGCACCCAGCACGCACTGCGTGCGCGCGCACCGCGCACACCTGCCAGGCTACTGCGGGATTCGTGGAGGGCGGTGGGGGCGTTCGAGCAGCCCTGCCAGTGGGCTCCTCAAGTGCTGCTGCGAAGGCCAAGGCTAGCGCGTCGTCGCGCGCGGCCAGGCAAAGCCCAGCTCTTCTCTCCTCTACATTCAGTCTCTGACACGCCTGGCTGTAGCCGCGGCCGGGAAGGGCAGGGCGATTTAAATGTCAGATTCTGCAAGCCAGCCAAGCCGTTACCTGCGTTTCGGCTCCTTGATCTCCTTGACCCGTTTCAGTTGCAATTGGAAGCTAGGGTGGGCAGGTGATTCTAGCCACTTTCGTCTTAAACGGATACAGAGGTCTGCTGCAAGCGCGAAAAACGAACAAAGTCATCAATCAAGGCCCAAATTATATCCACAGTAATTATTTGGGTGTGTAGAGAAAACTCTTTGTATCCTTAAAAAGTAACGTCTACCCATTACATATAGTGTCTGAATGTCTTAAAGTATATTCGAATTGCATAGATGAATTTCTAAACGCAGATTTGGACTGGGTTAGTAGTTTCACATATTCCCATTTTCAAAAATTACTACTTATTGTAATCTTGAAAAACTCTTACATTCTCCAAGTAGAATCAAGATCAGAATCTAAGCTGTCAGTTTTCCTGACATTTTTTCCTGGCTGCACGTGGCCTCTATTAGACCTTAAGGGCTTAAAATGTCTACCTAAAGGTATCAAGGTTTTGTGGTGTACTCCTTTTAACTGGTACAGTGTTCATTATGGAGTCATGATTTCATAACTTCGGGGACTGAGTCTTGCATTAATTAGAAATGTGTTTAGTAAAGAAAGATAGCCTAAGACCACCATTCTTGGGTTTCAGATACTAGTCTTGCTGTATGATCTAGCAATAGGACACCTAGATATTTGTTCAAAAGAAATAAAGAGATAATTCCATTTAAAAAGATGTACCCAAATTTTGCAGTAGCTTTATAGAATGGCCCCAAGTTGAAAGAAACACAAATACTTTTCTATTTGTAAGTGGGTAAACAAAATGTGGTCTGTCCATACAATGGAATGCTATTAAGCAGTAACAAAGAACAAACTAACAATGGGGTTAGAAATACATTATGCTAAATCAAAAAAGTCCAAGCTCTAAATGCTACGTGTTGTGATTCCATCCATATAACATTCTGAAAAAGGAAAAACTATAGAGACAGAAAGCATATCAGATGTCAGGAGTGGGGGAAGAGACTGACCACAAAGGGACAGAAGGTGACTTGTCATAGTGATGGAAATATTCTGTATCATAACTGTGATGATGGTTACACAACCCCACATATTTCTCAGAACTTATCAATTTACACACTTAGAATTGGTGAATTTTGTTATGTGTAAATTATACCTCAATAAATCTGATAAGAAAAAAGAACTTTAATGACAATATTAACTTCATACAAAGTAGACTTCAAAGTAAGTAAGTAAGAGGTACATTTCATAATGATAAAAACTCATCAAGCATATGTAAAAATCCTTCATGTTTATTTACCTAGAAACAAAATAAGCTAAAGTAGGGGTGCCTGGATGGCTCAGTCAATTAAGTGTCAGCTTTTGACTTAGGTCGTGATCCTGCATCAGGCTCCCTGCTCAGTGGGGAGTCTGCCTTTCTTCTCTCTCTCTCTCTGTCAAATAAATAAATAAAATATTTTTAAAAAATAAGCTAAAGCAAAAACTAAGCACTTTAAAAGGAGAAATAGATCCACAATTCGAGGATTTCAACATTCTTAGTAATTGATAGAACAGATAGAACAGGTAGATAGAAAATCAGTAAAAATATAGATGGATTGAAATAACCATATTAACATTTGACCTAATTGACATTTCTAAAGAACTCCACCCAACAATGGTAAGACACATTCTTTTTAAGAACATATGGAACATTCACCAGGATAGACTACAGTCAGGGCCACAAAGCTAGTCTCATAAATTTAAAAGAATTACAATCATGCAAACTGTATTCTCTTGCTAGTGTGGAATTTAACTAAAAATTAGTAACATATCTGCAAATCTCTAAATGTTTGATAATTAACAACACATTCTAAATAATCCACAGACCTAACTTCCCCATAGGAGAATTTACTTTTGAACTGAATGATAATGAAAACGCAACATATCAAAATTTGTAGGTTGCAGGTGAAGAAGTGATTAGAAGGAAATTTAGAGCATGAAAATGCTTACGCTCACAATGAAAAAAGACCGAAGGAGAACTTCAAGTTGCAATCTGAAGAAACTAGAAAAAGAATAATTTAAATTTAGCAGAGTTTCCTTCAGAAAGAAAGAAATAATAAAAACAAGAGTAAAAGTTATTAAAATATTAGTCAGACTAGTCGAAGAAAGGAGATGACACAAATTTCCAGTGTTAGGAATGAAAGGCAGAATAGATCCCACAGACCCATTAAGAGGATAAGAGAATGTTATGAACAACATTTTGTAGATAAATTATACAATTTTCATGAAATAATGAAATAGTATAGAATTGTGATTCTCCAACAGTCCAATAGTAATGTCATGTCATATATATTGTTATTAGTTAAGAGGTTTGGAGCAAGTAACATGTTTCCAGTAATGGTCAAAATAATATAGTCTGTAAGTGATTTACTTTTCAAAATTAAATTGGAGTATATTTGCAGTCAGTCCTCTAAGAGCTTGAAATTACATGTTGTTATTTAGGTCCAGATAGCACTGTGAATTATGGGAGGCCATAGTCAGTACCTGACATACTGCTCATGTCTGTTGTGCTATGGGCAGGAGGGTATCCCACACACGGATATCCTTCTGTCATGGGTAGTAGCAGAAAAATATTTGAAAATCTGCAAACTATCAAAGTGCCATATGCAAATTAGTAAATTATGTCAAGAGTAGAACCAAATTATGAAAGGCTATTGGTTGTTTTGGAAGAAGGTCTAACTGAGCTTTAATAATAATGCAAATATGCAAATAATAGCATATTTGCAGCAGCAAAGATTAAGAAATGCCAGGTCTTTGGGGCACTTGGGTGGCTCAGTCGGTTAGGCGGCCAACTCTTGATTTCTGGTCAGGTCATGATGTTAGGACTTGGGATCAATGGAGCCCTCAGGCTCCACACTCAGCAGGGAGTCTGCTTGTGAATTCTCACTCTCCCTCTGTCCCTTCCCCCACTTGCCTGCACTCATTCTCTAAAATAAATAAAAGAAATCTTAAGAAAGAAAGAAAGAAATTCCAGTTTCCTCCATCTGGGAAATATGACCATGAATGTTGTATATGAAACTGAAGGAAAGAAAATTGATCAAAAGGTAGAAATATACTGAAAGGAAGAAAAATTATTCCTTAACAGTATACTCCCTTTGAAGGCCCAGAACACAATAAATAACATTCAATAAATTTTAGTCAAGAAGGGCATTGGTGGGGCTCCTGAGTGGCTTAGTTGGTTAAGCATCTGATTTCTGATTTCAGTTCCAGTCATGATTTCAGAGTTGTGCGACAGACCCCATATTAGTTTCCACACTCAGCATGGAATCTGCTTGATAGTCTCCCTCTCTCTGTCCCCCTGCCCCTCTCACTCTCTCTTCTGCTCTTAAAAAAAAAAAAAAAAAAAAAGAATAGACACTGACATTCAATATTTTTTAAACTGAAAAATCTTTTGATCTCTTTCAATGACCAGATTATATAAAATAGACATTTAGAACATGCTTTAAAAAATATATATAGAGAGAGAGAGAATTTTTTTGAGTGACTATACATGTATGTCACCACACAGATTTTTTTTTCTAAATCTGATTTAACACCCATGCTTTCTTCTGAGTATCAGATTTAATACAGAAAACCAAACCAACAATGATGACATGTAGATATGATTTATATCAACATCTGAAGGCAAACATCTCCAAGCTCTTGATTTCAGTTTATTTGTAAGATATAACAAGTATAAAAGAAACTTTAATTCCTGATTTGTTCAGGCAACAAACTTAGATGGTGTTGGAAAATTCACATTTTTGTCGAAAAACAATACTATCTTAAATAAAATCACTTATAGGGTGATTTTATTCCAAGGATATTTTTTTGTCAAAGTAGCAAAAATACCCCCAAGAGGTCTAAAAATAATTATATTGGCATATATCCATCCCCAAATATAAATATGACATGATCCAACTTAAAAGAAACTGGCAAAAAAAAAGTAAGTTTTGATATCCTGAATGCACTTGTGTGAAGACATAAAGATTGTTTCACTTTTATAAGGTGACAAATGAAAGAGACCATGAAAGTGATGAGCACTGTAATGTAGCAAGACAATAGCAGGTTGCACAGAATATCAGTAAGATTGAGATTCAAATAACTAGAGTATCTCAGAGAAGTATAGCATTTCATCCATGAAACCATTCAAGTAAATGAAGAGACTGTGTATGCCAAGTCATGACAAACATATTTATTAAGTTTTATTCTGCTTGACAGGTTAGAAATAAATTCCATGGAGGAGCACCTGGGTGACTCAGTTGGTAAAGCATCGTACTCTTGACTTTTGCTCAGGTCATGACCTTAGGGTTTTGAGATCAAGCCCTGCATCCGGCTCCATTCTGGGCATGGAGCCTACTCAAGATCTTCTCTCTCCCTCTCTGCCCCTCCCCACCTGCCTGCACATGTGTGCATGTCTGCACAAGCTCTCTCTCTCTCAAAGAAAATCAAACTTAAAAATAAATAAATAAATTCAATGGCAGCCAACATATTTGAAGGAACATATACATTTTACATGTATAATAATGAAAATGATTTAAAGATGGCATTTTCATTTTGCATCCCTGTTTTAAATCTAATATGGCCACTCTGGTTTTCTATTGTTGTTCTGGTTACCTATAACAAATTTTGTCTTAAATTTTTTTTTTTTTTTTAATTCCCTCTCAGTTTTGTGCTTTAACAGGGCCCTACTGGGTAGTTCTCCTTTGAAGTCTTTTATTTGGTTGCCATCAGATGACAGCCAGGGCTGTAATTGTTGGAAGTCTCTATTGGGCTGCCCAAAAGGACTTGTTCATTCACATGCTTGGCACTTGATACTGGCTGCTTACTGAGCTCTGCTAGATTTGGACCAGAGCATCAACATAGGGCCTCTCTATGTGACTTCAGCTCCTCATGCGAGAGTCCAGAGATGTCAGATGTATTACATGGTAGCTGGCTTCCAAGAGGGAACATCCCAAGGTGGAATATTCCAGGAAACTTGGTAAAAGTTTAAGGTTTCTTATGACTTAAGTCCAAGGTCATACAGTGTCAGTTCTGTTATATTCATTCAGTGAGAAACAAGTCACAGAGATGGCCCAGATTTAAAGAGAGGAGACTATTATGGTGAAGCTCATTGGAGGACCAGCCATGACAGTGATGATACACAAAAGAAAACCTTTGTGAAGAACCTATAAAGAGAAATGTGTACTCTCAGAAGTATGAGGTTAAGTGAATCACTTAAGATTCATTAAGAATGTCTGAAAAATAATTGGAAATTGATTTTAAAAATGGCTTGAGCATGCAATAAAATAACACAATGAATCATTTACTCTGGTTTGAATATTCTCTCCCATACCAGGGAAACTCCTATTCATCCCTCAACACCTCATAGCAAGTTATATCATGACCTGCAGATCTTTCCCAAATCCTCTACTTCAGCCTTCTTCTTACATATGAGGGACTTTAGAGAATTTTAAGTGACTTTCCCTCTGTCACACTAAGGTAATGGCATAACCAGTCCTAAACTCTAGTTGTCAAAGTTCTAATCCAGTGTTCTTTGAACTGCACCCCTTCGTTCTAATAAAGATATAATAATGTTATGCTAGACTCTCATTTCATTATACTAATTTGCTCCTTAGTCAGAAAAGCCCTTTTTAAAATGCATGGGCTGGAAAGTATGGTAGTTAATATTGTAGGTTATGGAACTGGACAAGCCCTGGTTTAAGTACTTGGCATTGGCTCTGATTAGCTGTGTGACTTTAGGCAAATTCTGCAGACTTTAAGGCTGAGTTTCCTCATCTACGAAATGAGAACAATCATAATATCAACCTCGAAGTATCATTATTACCATTAAATGGAATAATGGCATATAGAGCCAATAACAGAGTATTTAGCACATAATGAAAGCCCAGTAAGTGTGCCTAATAGTACTCAGTGAGTAGTTGTTGATGGAATAATTGATTTTATTATGTTACAGGTATATTTTTATCGTCTTATTTGATTATTTGGAACTACAAGTGTATATAGTTCTCTGATAAATATATTATTCTACTAGTATCAATTCTAAAGTGAGAAAATAAACTACTCATTTACCTAGTTCCTGAGATGTAAAACCAGGTTACTTCAAATATCATCATGGGTTGGACTGAGCTCCTACTTTTCCCAGAAAAACAGAGTAGGAAACACATGCACTTACAAACAGTCACTGGGCAATAGTGCTGTAGCAAACAGCTGTTCCTTCTGTCTTTTTCCCAACCTAGAGAGATAATTTCAAGGAAATTTTTGGGAGCGAGAGGCGTTTTCTCTGGAAAAGAGAGGATTAATCAGGAAAGCCTGTCTGGGGAAGGAAGTTTCCCAAATAAACTTCTAACTTGAAAGCATGTGAATGCTGAGCCAATGTACCTCACCTTCTAGAAGTCTATCATCTCTAAGTTTTCCTCTCATGACCTTACTTTCTTCTCTGTTTTCGAGGGTTGTTTGTATTTGTTTACAGCTCAGTTTACATTCCTGGCTGCTTAGGGTGAGTGACTCAGGCTCCGCCTGAGAATTCATGGCAGAAGGCCGTGCATTTGTCTCTGTAAAGCTCTGGGAACACAGCAGTGTGCAGGAGAGGGCTTGGTATTCTCACACTTGTCAAATCGTGTAACTGGAATATATGCATTACTGGCCAGTGTTAAAAGTTCTCTTGCAAAAATCATTACTTAGACCAAGTACAATCATAATTATATAATTATCAACTATAATTATATCAGTCAACCATTTCTGTGTCTCCAGTCAAGACAACATTAAAGAGAAATGGAAAGTTTAGGCTATTTGATGTTCAGTATAACCAGAAGAGAATGAGCGGGCGTGTTACCATTTAAACTAATTTTGACTGGAACAAGGAAGGCCTTACTCTTTTAAGAGCATAATCCATTTAATAATATTGTTTTTCTACTTGTCTTGAGTATTTTTTTTTGTCCAAGAACTTCCACTTTAGCCATCTGAGAGTCATTATAAAGGACAGAGCATTGTTGTGGGAGGTTTATCAAATTAGAGGACTCTACATATATGATTTGTTCTAATGCTTATGTTAGCCTCTTGCTAGAATGTTCCCAAATTAGCCCTAAAATAAAAGTGTAATGAAACAAAATATATTATTTTCTTTAAAAAAAAAATATTAGTTTGGAGAACCAAATTTTCAACAGAGGATCACATTTTCTTTTTTTTTTTTTTTTTTTTTTTTTTTTTTTTTTTTAATATTTTATTTATTTATTTGACAGACAGAGATCACAAGTAGGCAGAGAGGCAGGCAGAGAGAGAAGTGGAAGCAGGCTCCCCGCTGAGCAGAGAGCCCGATGCGGGGCTCGATCCCAGGACCCTGGGATCATGACCCAAGCCGAAAGCAGAGGATTTAACCCACTGAGCCACCCAGGCGCCCCAGAGGATCACATTTTCACTTTTTTTTTTTTTTTTTAAGATTTCATTTACTTATTTATTTTAGAGAAAGAGCAAAAGCCAGGGTGGAGGGAGGGTCTGAGGGAGAGGGTGAAGGAAAGAATCTCAAGCAGACTCCTGCTGAGTGCAGAGCCTGATGCAGGGCTCCATCTCACAATCCTGAGTTCATGACCTGAGCCCAAACCAAGAGTTGGACACTTAACTGACTGAGCCACCCAGGAACCCCCACATTTTCACTTAAGTAGAAAATAGGTTTAAAAAATGCTAGAATGCTAATTATTTCCTATGGAGAAATTAAAAATGAGTTGATTGTTGTAATTCTAGAAAGTTATGGCCATTATTGACTTAATCAATGGGAAAATTTCCCTTAAAATTTTCTGTTTTTAACCTAAAACTGGTTTAATTCTACTATCATTGTGAATGATTTTGGAGGTAGTCATAAAAACAAAACTTGGGAAGCTCTCTGGCATCATCGCTTGTCATGTATGGATTGGATGCCTGTTATGTCTCTGTACTGCTGCTTCTAAATGGGTATTATCAAAGATGAGTATTTGGTTTAATGACACCTGAATCAATGTCAGTGGTGCCTCTCTTACATCTGTTAGATGTGATAAGACAGCCAATTTGTTATTGTTACTGACTTATTCTACAACCCCTGCAACTTCACTCAGGATTTTGCTGCTAAGAAAGAATGAACATTGACATAACAAGAAAACTCTAAAACTTCCATTTTAAGGACAAAAGCAATGAATATGAATCAAATGAGTAAGTCAATAAACTTAGTAGTTGTGCAGCCTTATTTCCTAGAATCATCAAAGTATTTCTTATTAACAGACTGCAAAATTTTGAAGATATACACATCTCACTGTATACTGAAGATAAACATACTGCTGTTGGTAACTTCGAAGTTTTGTTGGGGGCTTTAGCCCTTGGTCTGGTGATATCCAGTGAGGGACATTATTTGGCAGCTACATGGTTTATTGCTGGTTGCTGTCCTTTGCACTTGGAGATGTTATTGATGACCATTACCACATGGTCCCTCGTAGGGAGCGTAGTCCATTCTGAACTGTGTATATAAATATTGTTGATTGATTCCCAACTACAGTAATGGTTGGCATGGCTGCTTTTGTTTGAGACCTGCCTCCGATACACAATCTCATGCTCATAAGCCCTAGATGGTAATTACATCTGCCCAAATACATCATCTTTCAGGGGCTCTCATCCCCTAGCAGCCCACAGCTTTGTCACCTACCAAGCATCGGTATGTCCTTAAAATGGCTCATGTTCTTTCTCTAGTTGCAGTTGTCTGAGTTTCTCCTAGCAATCACGGCTGCATTTCCACATCCTCATCCTCATCTGATTCCTTTCCAACAGCTGTGTATGTAAGGAATCACTTTAAGGACCGAGGTCTGTCCTCAGTTAAGGAACTCATTGCTCAAGAGTCATGGTTATCACTTTGTTCTTGTCATGACCATCTCAAAGGCTGGATCTGACATTTATGAGAGATGTAAGTGTTACTGTGATCCAGGGGTTTAGGCAGATACCTCCAAAGCTTGAGACCTCGCCAGTTTTAAACGTTACCAGTTTCATCTTGGCCTCCTTGATTTCGAAAGCCAAGGCACCTATCATCAAACAATATGCTATGGCTTCCAGCCCCACAGAGTAGAAGAGAGGTCCTGATTGTGGTAAGGCTACCTCTCAGAGGCTTGTATGAAATTGGGTCAGTAGTGATGTACTCATGCTATGGTTAGCAAATTTCTTTCTGCCTGGGAACTTTAAGAATAGCACGGAGCAGAATTATTTGAGAAATAAAAGAACATGAGCTACTTTCATGATGCTGAAGGATATCTTGGGCTAATGGAATGAAAGATTTTCTTACAGGTGTGGAAGAGTGTTCTGGTAAAAATAGACATAGATTGTATCAACTATAAGTAAGTTTATGTAGAATAGATTGCTTTAACTGTTGCTGAAAGCATGTATTCTGATGTCTTATTCAGGTTGTTCCAGCTACAGAAAGAGTAAAAAAATACGATAAGGACCTGAGCCCATCTTTAGGGCCCAAAACACAGGGGCCTAAGCCCAAATTGCACATACTAGGGTAATGATGTGCCAGAAAATGCTAGGTGTCTATTAGCTGTAGTGAGCCAAAGACCAAGCAGGCAGTACTTGGTTATCCTGACAAGTGTTCCATGAGGGGGCAGAGCCCAGGCAAGTGTAGAGCAGGTGAAGAGCAGAGGCAGGATTCTAATATTGGTAGGAGGGCTGGTAAGAGAAACTCTAGAACAGTGATAAAAAGTCATTCTTAAATATTACCTGGCTTGATTCAGACGTGGAATAGCACTGATTTTGCAAATATGAACAAAGTAGCCCATTTTGTAAAAATGGGTGCAGAGGCAAGACATCAAGCACAGCAAAAACTCTGCCCTGTTTTAATCTTATTTTCTTGCACTATGGCTTCTTGTGTAAGTTGTTTTCAAGTGGTTTAGAAAGGAGACTATCAATAATATGTGAACATATTTCCTTCTAGCGCTAAACATATAATTGAAATAATGTAATTATTTTTTGGTTTGTATATTTGGTTCCATATATCTATATATGTTTAATATAAAGAAGATTTTCAGTTATAACCTCACCTTCTTGCTTTCAACCTTGTTTAGAGTCAAAATTATTTTTAAAACTGGAGCTAATTTGAGATGTATTCTTTCATAAAAATCAAATATGTCTTCCTCTACTTACT
Source organism: Mustela lutreola (assembly GCF_030435805.1). Taxonomy (NCBI): domain Eukaryota; kingdom Metazoa; phylum Chordata; class Mammalia; order Carnivora; family Mustelidae; genus Mustela; species Mustela lutreola. The sequence goes on along the minus strand of NC_081295.1, from coordinate 45,939,140 downwards.
TAACTCTTCTCAATTTTTTACAGATAAATTAATTTCCTGACCATGTAATTGTCCCATTTAACTTCTTAAAATCTGTGCTTCCCTCCAATACAAATAAATAAATGTTTGGCCAGTGAGCTAGCAAGTGAATGGGCCAACAACTAAGACAGTACATAAAACATAGTAGATGCTCAATAAATGAGTTGAATAAATGAATGAATGGGAAATCATGAGTAATAATGACATGGATGAAAAGAATGGATTTTTCAGAAAATTTAAATTTGTGAAATAAGCCAGGAAACTCTAAGGGTTCTTCTGATTAGATGAGGTCAGACACACAGAGAAATTCAAGGCAGACTGCCTGGCACTTTTTACCAATCAACTGGCTTTCCTAAAAGGAATTCTAGACATTGTCATAAGCTATAACTTGCCAAAAGCATATTAGTCCTTAGAATACTGTCAAGTGAGGTTACAATCATTCAAAGGTAAAGATTTAAAGGGTTAATCACTGCTGCATTGTAAAAATACTTTAATTTTGTCAGCATAGCAGTACATTTTGATAGAGATAAGCAAAAACGTTGTAAAATAGTGACACTATCACTGTGACTCATGACTCCTGACCCAAGTTTTATAACCTTTTCTTAAAATCTGCTCGATTTTAAAAAATCAACTAAAAACATTTTTCAATAAACTTGAATAAGTATGATTAATTTATGCTACAGCAACAATTTTCATGTTTAAGAATTAAATGACAGTACATGCTTTGCTTAGGACCACATAGTTAGGAAACTGTTTTTTTTTAAACCGAGTGTGTTGAATCATAAACACTGATAGATAAGCCATCTTATGATATAGCTTTAAATAATAATGTGATGTGCCATTAAGTCAATAAATATTTGTTGAAAACTCATCTGCCAGGAACTTGCTAGAAAAAAAAAATCATTGTGGGTTTTACATTCTAGCAAGAGAAGACAAGACAATAAGCTAATAAGTAAGTCAATTGTCTAAAATGTTAAAAGATAACAGTGCTACAGGAAAAATGAAGAGTGGGCAGAATCTGGAAACTGGTAGTGACCTTCTTAGGATGGTCAAAGGTGGGAAGTTCATGGAGGAGGGACATTTGAATAAAGACTTAAAGACAGTGAATGACCCATTGGTGTACAATACATTGATAATTATTATTATAAACGTCCTTCTGTCCTTTTGAACAGCCCTCATGTGTCTATATATTTATATGATGATATCATTCCCTTGCTTAAAACTTCAGTGACTTCCTATTGTTTTAGGATACTGTATCTCCTTAATTTTTTTAAAATATTTTATTTATTTATTTGACAGAGAGAAAGAGAGATCACAAGTAGGCAGAGAGGCAGGCAGAGAGAGATGGGGGAAGCAGGCCCCCTGCTGAGCAGAGAGCACCATGCGGAGCTTGATCCCAGGACCCTGAGATCATGACCTGAGCTGAAGGCAGAGGCTTAACCCACTGAGCCACCCAGGCACCCCCTTAATTTTTTTTTTATGACAACTTCTGAGATCTCACCCCTGCCTCAACCTCTAGCCCCTTGCCTCTTTCTCTTGTTTATTCTGTTTCAGGCACACTGGATTTATTTTAATTCCCTCCCAAGTACCAACGACTTCCCCACTTTCAGGCCTTCCTACAGGCATTTCTCTCAGCATGTAATCATTCCCTGGACTTTTTTTTTTTTTTTAAACCTGACCGACTTCCCAACTAGCCACCCATCCCATCTCACACACTATCCCTTATTCTTAGATTCTCATTGCACAGCATTTTTCCTTCCCAGTCCTTACTACAACAATAAACAAATAATATTCTGTGTACAAAACAAATACCTTTGTTGATATCCTGTAATCTGCCAGCCTCTATCCTAAATATTGCATATATAGTAAGTAGATCTGGTTCTGTTTTGTGGCACTAACAGCCTAGCTTGAGCTAGTTAATCAGAATTTATGTGGAAGTTTCTGAAGAGTGTTAAATCATTGAAGTGAGTCTTATCAATCACTATGCATGTAGGATAGCAATACAGACCATAAAGTGATATTCCAATTCTTCAAATGAAATGAATGAGGGGATGTCTATTTGGTTATGTGGCATATGACACTTCTCAGCTCTTGCAAAATATCCTGTTTAGAAGCAGACGATGACCCTTGTGAGTCAATAAGCCATTTTGTCAAAAGTGTAACTGCCTAAAAAATATTTTTCACAGAACTTTTAATCAGAAGATTGTATATTGGGCAATAAACTCTATATCCTAAATCATCAGATAAATGGAAAAAAGCCATCTGCTTAAGAATAAAGAATTCATGGACTTAAAAGGCATTCTAAATGGATTTCATGGTAGCACAAAACAATATGCATTTATTATTCTACTGTAAAGAACGTGAAAGTCACTTCAGGTAACTTGTTCTTGAATAAGCAATAAGGTCAGCGCCTTAAAAAAAGAAGAGTAACAAAAAAGGGGAAGCAACTAGAGAGAAGCCAAATGTACATTTCTGCATGTATATTTATATATCTGACACCTGCTACTGTGGAATTCTGAAGATCCCATTCCATGAGTGTTATGCTAACAGGAACCGTTTTGTCATGTGTGTGTTTGAATCGCTGGTGCATTAGATAATATTCTTTTGTCCACTAACTTTCTATATTCTAAGCTTCCCGAGAGTGTGAAGTGTCACTAATTTTGGTGTGTGAAGGCTTGGTAATTCTGCTAGCACACAGGAAAGGGCTCATTTGTTTCATCCAGCCATTGGTATTGCCACAGGGTAGAATTTACTCAGCACTACGGTGTGGGGATTTCACATTTTCCCTTGCACTACTCACTCTGTCATACATATAAATAGAACCATCAATGTTTTCTAAAGTGTCCACAAATAACTTCTTGACAATGTGTTTTCATTTTGTTTCTTTGCTTGATGCCTACATTAAAATGAAATTATAACAATTGCGATTAACTGGCTCTTTCTTTAGCTACATTTGCAAAGGTGTTAACTGCCCACTTCCGAGCATTTACCAAACTGAACTCGGATGGGTGTGATGGCAGAGCTACTCATATATGTTGCTAGTTTACTTTTATGATGGGACTTTGAAGAAAAATGCTCGACTCCACACAATACACAATACAATATGTAATACACAAAAACATACAAACGATATAGTACTTGACAATTAAAACCAAGAGAGTACATTTTGAACATGTTACTCTTGATGACATGTTAAAGTAAAGGATGCTTTTCATACCAGCAGACAGCTGTTCACTTGGTCCTGCCCGTGAATCAGCAGGGGTGGGTCGGGGGTGTGGTGGGGGGACCCGACCCAATGCTGCATTTAAGAAACTAAAATCCACACTGGGTTTCTCATTTTAAGTTTTCTAACAGTCAATGGGGGTAGTTACTAGATTTCCTAAGAACAAAATAACTCATTCTTTTCAGTCTTGTTTTGTGGAATGAGAGATTATCAAAAGTCAGGATGAATAGGGTAAGCATGACTCTACAAAGCCGAAAAAGAGAAATCCAAATTACATTCTGTTTTCTGAAAAGGGAGGGGTTGAACGAACAATTCTAGTTCTGGAGCACTAGAGAAAAATATCATGAGAGTTGACTAAGGGAAAGCGCTACTTTAAAGTGGCCTGTGTGCGTTCAGCTAAGAAAATCCCCATAGCAATGGGAAAATGTCAAGAATTTCATAGAGGAGGTAAAAGGCTTTCATTTCTATTATGCTTGCCCTGCTGCTAGGGTTAACATTAGACAAGGTGGAATTTTTTTACACGCAATCACTTCAGGACTTGCATGCTAAATTTTAAATTTTGGTGGAGAAACTACTTTCTTATATATGAGCCATTGAAAAATTGCTTTGTAATACAAAGTAATGCCCGAGACAGACTCAAATTCTGTAAGTGATTAGACCACGGATCTCTTAGTTAAATGTACGCGCAACTTCGTGCCTCTGGTTTCACCTGATGTCCATTTAAAGAGATCAGTGAGTGGAGGGAGTGGAAATGGTGAGGGTCTTTCATGAGAAGACAGAAACCACCCAGATCAAGTGGAAAGAGATCTATTTTTATAAACTACTGAAATCACTTAATTGTGAAAGCAGCAAAACTATTTTTTACAAAAAGGAAACGTCTCTATTGTAGTCCTCTCAAAACCATTCCTACTATTTCTCGATGACTGTTAAGAAATAATCTGACTCCTTCTAATACTTACTGGAAAGCTATTTTATGGAAAACTATTTTTATGCAAATCTTGTCATCAAGAAATATTTGATGACTTAAATAAAAAGTAACAGTCAATTCTACCTTTCTCTCCTGAAAAAATTTACCAGACTTAGAGGAACTTTGGGAAAACTGTAAAACTAGGGACCTTAGTAAGTAGATAGCCCTGCTTCTGAAACCTACAGGGACTATTAGGATGAACAAAGATCAATAGCCATTTAGGAATATCCCACAACAACTTTACAGCTTCAAAATATGGAAGAGAAATACAATTAAAATAAAGCAATGAAGCATATAGATCACAAAATCCCTGGGGACATTTTTTCCTTTCTTAACACAAATATATTGTTTTATCAGGCTCATCTGAATAAACAATCTACCTGGATTTCAGGAAGGTATTTTCCAAAATCTCTTATGACAACACAATAGATGGGGAGAGAAGACTGGGCTGGATTACAGAACAGCTGTATAGACCCATAGATGTTCAAATAAGATAGGAAACCCTAGGTGTATGTAAGGTGTCATATATTTGACAATAACTTTGATCCAGTAATTTGGATGAAAACACAAGAGACAGTTTTATCAAGTTTTAGAAAATAAATTTGCTAATGTGACTATATTGAGACACGGAATTCATATTCAGAAGAATAGGTGGGTTAATTGGTGAAAATTAATGAGATTGAACTTTGAAGGAGGTGCATGACACTTGCCTTCTAATCCCAGTGTCTTTCAAAAAAAGACCAAACAGATTTTCTCAACACAACAAGGCAAGCTGGAATCTCTACACAGGACAGTGGCCAATGGGAACCAAGCCAGAAAGTGGCAGAAGATGCTTAAGTTGGGAGGAGGGGATTGCGGAAGCTTGTATCTACCTGTGCTGTGCCTTGGAGGATAGGGGTCTGCATCAATACTTGGAGAGACGTCATGATCTCTGTGGGTGTAAATAGCATTTTAAGATCATGACACCCACAAGGAGAGGTAGGCTGTGGATCAGAATTAAGTTTGTTTGTTTGTTTGTTGTTTTGTTTTTTCATTGTTCTTTTAATGGGTTCTTTTAATGGGTTTGTCTAAGAAAAAAAAAAAGCTTCCCAAACTGCTTAAAATCTTCACTTTTTAAAAAAATTTAAAAATTTTTTTTATAAACATATAATGTATTATTAGCCCCAGGGCTACAGGTCTGTGAAACGCCAGGTTTACCCACTTCACAGCACTCACCATAGCACATACCCTCCCCAATGTCCATAACCCCACCACCCTCTCCCTAACCCCCCCCCCAGCCACCCCCCACCCCCGCAGCCCTCAGTTTGTTTTGTGAGATTAAGAGTCTCTGACGGTTTGTCTCCCTCCCAATCCCATCTTGTTTCATTTACAGAATTAAGTTTTTATTGTCACTAAGGGTTCTGTCATTGTTGGGCCAAGGCAGTGGGGGTTTCTCAGTGGAGGGTTGTCTGCCTACTAGCATCCAGGTGGTCTGACGGATCTAGCTGATAGAGTGGCACAATCCCAGCAGTGGAGGCTAGAAAAAGCTGTGGAGAAAGTCAGTTCTATAGATAAGTGAATGTCAGTCCCAGCAGGGAAAATAAATTATATTCCAGAAACAAAGGTGAAATTTCCACAATCAGGATTGCAGGCAAGGGAGGGAGGGAAGCAGTTATTGGGTAGAAGGATGCCTGGGGCCCACTTTGGAGTATTTCTTACTCTGAAGTCCCTAGAATCATATTCTGTCTCTAGCACTTACTGGTGGACAAGCTACTTAATTTCTCTGTGCCTCTGATAATAGCTATCTCAAAAGGTTTTTGCAAGGATTAAATGAACTGATATTTGGAACAACAAGCACTTGGAACAACACTTGGCAAATAATTAATGCTATATAACTGTTTGCTAGATGAAAAGAAATTAAATGAATATTCAGATTGATGACAGAAATACAAAGGCCTACCTCAGCGTATAAATGGACAAAGAACATGGACAATCACACAACAGGTGATTCAATGACTGAATAAGCATGGGGAAATAGTCAATATTAATAATAGCCAATGAAACACATCTTAAAAAATAAGAAGATAGCATTGTAACAATAAGGCCATTGTGGACAAGATGAAATGGATATGTTCCTCTATTCTGTCATAAAATACTAACTCTTCATGTTAGGTGAACTTGTGGGTACTGGTGATAGAAAAATGAAGAACTTGGGGCACCTGGGTGTTTCAGTTGGTTAGACATCTGCCTTTGGCTCAGGTCATGAGCTTAGGGTCCTGGGATAAAGCCCCACATCAAGCTCCCTGCTCAGTAGGGATCCTGCTTCTCCCTCTCCCTCTGCCTGCCACTCCCCCTCTGCTTGCGCTTTCTTTTTCTCTGTCAGATGAACAAATAAAATCTTAAAAAAAAAAAGAAAAAAGAAAAATGAAGACCTCAGACTTCCCTTGAAAACTTTAGTTATAGTCCAGTGAGAGGAAAACATGCAGACAATGATTATGAAACAGGGTGATGGACTGTGTATCTTACTCATGTTTACTGAAGCTCTCTTACCCATGGTGCATGTACAAAAGGCTACCTGGAGCACAGAACAGGCAGGCAGAGGTTATTAATCCTGCCTGGCCAAGAGAAAATAACTGGGGAATGAGAATCTGAGGCCAGGTTATAACAGACCCTTGCATAGGATTGCTAGAGAATTTGGCGTAAAGTAGAGAAGGACAATAATAGCTCTCTACTTTCTAACATTAAGAAGTTAAACTCGGTGTGTTGGGCGTACCTGGGTGGCTCAGTTGGCTGAGCATCTGACTGATTTTGGTTCAGGTCATGATCTCAAGGTCCTGGGATCCAGCCCTGGGTAGGGCTTTTTACTCAGCAGCAAGAGTGCTTGAGATTCTTTCCCTCTCCTTCCTCCCCTCCCCATGCTCTTCCTCTCTCTCTCTCTCGAATAAATAATTAAAATCTTAAAAAAGAAAAAGAAGTTAAAGTCAATAGCCAGAATATTCATTCAGTAATCTGAGGGGAACAAAGATATCCTTAGATGCTCATTCCTAGAGAGTTAGGGAAAACTAGCACAAGCATTTCCTTCTATTTTGGGAACAGCTGGGCAATAGCACTGTAGATTCATAGAGGGATTCCTTCAACCTTCTAATTCTGGGAGTTTATTCTAAGGAAATAAATAGAATTATTTATAATAATAAAAACTAGAAATTCTTAATCAAACTGTGGCATAGCAACTTGCTGAAAAAATTTGTAGAAAACTTTAAAAAGATGAAAATTTTGGAATCCATGTAGAAATATGGAAATATAGTTATAACATAATATAAAATGAAATAGTTCAAGATGGTATCTATGATATGGTTACTACTAAGCATATAAGAAAGACTTAGGGAAAATTTTAAAGAGTTGGCTTGACATGCTGAGAATGGTGAAATTGTGGGTATTTAAGCATTTTTCCAATTCTTTTTTGATTAATTTTAATGCGAAAGAAAATAAAAATTTCTTCATATAGGGCCCGAAAGATAAATATTGGATTAAAGAGACTGTACTGACAATGTATCAGATAAAAAAAAGCCCAGGGAGTTGAATTACTGTAAATTCAAAATAAAACAATTTGGTATCATTCCCCAGAAAGCAATCCCATGTTAAGGAGCAAAACTACAAGAGGGGGATTTATAATAGGGAGGTGGCAGCCCTGTTTCACTTGTTATTGATCAGACTATATCTGAATCTTCTTTTGTTCTAGAAACCATATTTTTTAAGATGAATATAGGCAAGTTAGAGTTCATTTACATAAGAAAAGGTGAGGGAATGAAATTGAATAATGTGCCAATGTTTAATTTGGAAAGTGAAAGGCAACATGGTGATGCGTGGATAGCATATTTATATTCATAAATAATAAGTGCTGTCTCGGAGAAGGTGGGATAGACTTTCTTTGTGTAGATCCAGGAGTCCCTATCAGTGAACATTATGGAAAAGCAGATCTAAATTTATAGAATTAACACAATTGACAAGACCCGTTCATCCTACTCGAAGCAAAATGGTCTATCACAAAAGATGATGAACTCCTTAGAAATTAGACTGGTTTAGCCAGTCGGCATAATCTGTGGGGGATATTACAGAGGAGGCGAGAGTTCGGACTGATGTTTGTTAACACCTAGCCCAATCCTGAAAAGTCAATAACTCAAATTGTCTTCTCAAGAAATCCACAACTTGTCATGCTTTCAAATCTGCAGAGACTACTTGTTACTTCTCTTTTGTATTATGCTTATGATTAACTGTGTTGCTCTGCTTAGGAATGAGAAAGGGCTGGTGAGATGTTAGAATGACAGTTGAAATGAAGACAGTTGCTCTTTAAGGATGAAAGGGGTGACTTGAAAAACAGGTTGCTATCAAATCCTTTAGTAATAAAAAGTTGGATAAAAAGTGGAAAGCTTGTGTTATCGTCACTATTCCAATAACTGACATTTTGCAATAAGGAATGGTTTTATTAAATTTCATTCCAGTAAAAATTAAATCCATTTAAATCCTCAGAAGGAATGTTGAAGGAACATTTCAGAACCTGGAGAAATAACTATGGACTCACATAATTTCTGGTCTCTGAGAATGAAAAATACACTAAAGACATATTATAAAGTGAATCTTTTTATTCTTGAAAAGATGGTTTCTGAACTAGGAATTTTCTGTGATTGATTATTAAAGACTTAATCTCAAAAATGTCCAAAATAATAACATATTTATTGTTTCTTATGTCATTGATTTTTATAGGATAACATTCACTTCTTTGGAATAATGGTATAAACAGAGTCAAAGATTCAGATTATTACTGTAATCCTTCAAAGCTTTTTGCTTTTATTGAATGATCTGTGGGAAACTACAAGGACATAATTCAGCCAAAGAAATATTCTGAATCTCTTTGGTTTGTCTTCTCATGACCCCTGAAATGTTGCACAGTATAAGCAGCAAAAAAGAACGAACATTGTGGGGTTCCTTCTCATAATAACTTACTTTAATCTGTTTGGTATTAGGATTCTTTTAATGTGGAATTTTAAGTATAATTGTTGTTATCTATTTTTGTAGTTCCTAAGAAGTGTCTATAAATACTGGGGGCGCCTGGGTGGCTCAGTGGGTTAAAGCCTCTGCCTTCAGCTCAGGTCATGGTCTCAGAGTCCTGGGATGGAGCCCTGCATAGGGCTCTCTGCTCAGCGGGGAGCCTGTTTCCCCCTCTCTCTCTGCCTGCCTCTCGCCTACTTGTGATCTCTGTCTGTCAAATAAATAAATAAAATCTTTAAAAAAATTTTTTAAAAAAGAAGTGTCTATAAATACTGTATTTAGTTCTTTAATTGGGGTAAAGGGGTGTAGTAGTAAAATAGTTTAATTAAAAATGCTTGATTAAAATTATTTTATCTTGTGGCAAATTGATTTTCTGGCTCCAAAAGAGATAACCCATGTGGCACACATTTCATTTCAAGACAATTTGGCTTTGTCCTTCCTGTCTAATAATATTTTATTTTGTTTTATTTTGGTTTGGTTTTTGTTGTTATCAGGAATTTTGTAGATCTTGACTCTTTGATTTGGTTTAAACTTTAGGGTCTTTATTTTGAAAGAAAAGATATGTATATATATATACATTCATATATATATATAAAATCTCACATATAGGTATACATTACTTGTCATTTCAAAAATAGTTCAGAAATTATTCTATCTCATAAACTTTTTTTTTCCAGAACAGATTGTTTATATTTTAAATCTAGTTTTCTTTGGTGAGTGCTAGATCAAGTGACATTTCTTTTGAAGATAACAGATATAAATAAATTAAAATGAAAGCATATAACATGCTGGTACCCCAAAACATTTGAAAGTTCCCATTGCTAAATAAACACATACTCAAATCTAAGTGGATTAAATATGAACAATAAGGATTATTTATTTGATTGCTAATGTCCCTCCCCTACCAGCTAGATAATTAGCCCTCAGAACAAATACTTTATAATAGACAAAATGCAAAATGAAGGAAGTAGAGCTCAACAACTATAAGATTTCTTTCTCCAAAGAGTTATAAAACAGGTGCCCTTAGCGTACACAAATACACACAAATACACCCGCACATGCCTTCCATCAACAACTGCTGGTGCTCTACCCTATAGACTAATTTTGTTCTTGGCTGACAGCCATGTGTTTTTGGCCTTGAGCCTTGACATTGTCCTTAAAAAAAGGAAACAGATGACTGTAGGAAACTAGTCCAAGAAGATGTAGGTCTAGATGATCAAAATAGCCAGCAATCCAAGGGAAACAAATGCACTCATGTCCTTACAGAGCCGGAAGCACTACCCAAGATTGCCCAAAGAAACAATCCTTTGATGGCATTAATCGATAGCGGAGACCTTGTAGGGACTAAGGAGAAGTATCGCATCAAGTCTGAATGTTCCTGCATCCCGGCTACATTCAAGGAATTTTAAATTAGTAATATTGATCAATTACCCTATTTTGAGAAATACAGATTTAACTACTCCAAAAGGTATTAGAGTATGAAAGTTTACTAGGAGAGAGAAAAGAGAGCCTGATTAAAGAGAAATCCATGTAGTCTGTGTTTCTGGTTGAGAAGTCTAAATAGGCTATCAAGTCTTCCTAAACTAATGTAAAATTTTAACATATCTGAACACAATCTTGGTGAAATTTGGAGGAATTTATATCAATATTAAAATAGAGGAAGGGATGATATATGACAGAACTAACTGATTAGGACCTATTTTCCCATCCCACCCATTTTGAACACAGAGAAATTCTAGATAAAATGTAATACCCAAAGCAAGTAAATAGATAAAAAAGAAGACTGAGGAAAAAAACAAAACAAAAAGAAACCCCCATAACTTTGCATTCAAAATGAGCTCACAAACCAAAATTTTACCATATGTGAAGACAATCTCAGAAATATGACTAAATTTCTGTACTGTGTGAATAAATTTAATCTTAGGAGTTCTATCTGACAAAATCAACCATAAAACATGGGTTGAACTCAGATTCAAATAGTATTATAGCAGTCAGATAAAAACTTTAAAATAAATACATGTAGAATGCTTAAAGAGCCAAATGAAGGAGTCAGAGTAATAAAAGAATAAAATATAAAAAGGTAAAATAAAAAAGTTAAATGGACACAAAAAAATAAATGCTTTAAAAATTATGAAAATGATGGGCACCTGGGAGCTCAGTTGGTTAAGTCACTGCCTGAAGCTCAGGTCCTGATCCTGGAGTCCTGGAATCAAGTCCTGCACTGGGCTCCCTGCTCAGCAGGGGAGTCTGCCTCTGCCTCTCCTTCCGACCTTCCCCCTCTCATGCTTTCTTTCTCTCTCTCTCATTCTTTCCTTCTCAAATAAATAAATAAATAAAATCTGTAAAAAAATTATAAAAATGAAAAATAGTCATTGAAATTAGAGACCTATTAAATGTAATTGACTTAAAAAAATTTTTAAAAGATTTTATTTATTTATTTGACAGAGAGAGATCACAAGCAGGCAGAGAGGCAGGCAGAGGGGTAGGGAGAAGCAGGCTCCCTGCCAAGCAGAGACTCGATCCCAGGATTCTGGGATCATGACCTGAGCTGAAGGCAGAGGCTTAACCACTGAGCCACCCAGGTGCCCCTGTAACTGACTTTTTAAAACTAATTGATAATTTTTGCATTTAAGATGGAAATATAAAATTCTAGATAATGTTAACAAGATTATAGGTTGGGGGTTGAATAGTTAAATTGAAATAAATAGTTAAGTTGAAATTGAGAGGAAGATAGAAGTACTAAGAAAAAATAAACTTTGTTAGAAATATTTACATATATATAAACATTTAAGTATAATCACCAAAAAATTAGAAATACAGTCTATAGCTTCCAAATCAGCAGTGGAGAAAAAAGGAGGAATGTGGAACATATTAAGTCCAAAAGAGACACTAAAAGAGGAAAAAAGAAGTAAACAGAAAAATGATACAAAGATAGCGCCAAAGAAGGTATATAAAGAATTCCAAATATATCAATAACTAAAGCAAATACCACTGGATTAAATTCATAAATTAAAAGAAAAATAATTATCTAATTAGATTTTTAAGTCCAACAATATACTACTTTCAGTACACATAATATAAACAAAACATACAGAAAAGTTGAAAAGCAAAAGATAGAGAAAGATAAACACACTATTCCTACCTGAATACCAATATCAAGGCTACAGATAGAATTTGAGCCAAGACATTAACAGGGATCAAGAAGCATAGCATAATGAGAGAAAGAAAAATCCATCAAGAACATAAATCACAAACTTACAAGTACTTAAACAAATTGCCCTTTAAAATGTACAACACAGGGACGCTGGGTGGCTCAGTGGGTTCAGCCTCTGCCTTTGGCTCAGGTCCTGGTCCCAGGGTCCTGCGATGGAGCTCCATATCTGGCTCTCTGCTCAGCAGGGAGCCTGCTTCCCCCCTCCCCTGCCTACCTCTGCCTACTTGTGAACTCTGTCAAATAAATAAATAAAATCTTTTGAAAAAAAGTACAACACAAGTTAAGAAAATAATAAACAAATTTGATAGGTCCACAATCGTAGTGGGTGATTTGACATAGCTTTCAAAAATTTATAATCCAGTGGACATAAAATTAAGGATATGGAACACTAGCACCCTAGCACTAATGATGAAACAACATGTTTGATTTAATAGATGTAAATATAAAATCATACTTTTCAATCAAAGAATACACATTCTTTTTAAGTCCACATGAAAAGTTTATCAAACATTCAAGGCAAGAAGAAATTCCAGTAAATTCCAAAAACTCAGTGCAATACCCATCGAGTTCTCTCACTATAACAGTTTATTAGAAATTAATAATTAAAAACCCCAAACCTCGAAAATATATAGGAAAACAGGGGCACCTAAGTGGCCCTTGTATAGGAAAATATATAAGAAAATTTTGGAAAAGTTTTGCCAAAAATGTATGTGAACATACCACAGAACCACAATAATAAAAACTGCCGCACACTGAAAAATATAGTCTAGAAACAGACAATATTATCATAGACTAATATAAAGACAGTATCTGTAACTATAAATATCACATATAAAGCAATGAGAAAAATGCCTTGAACGTCAGTAGATAAATGAACTTTGGAGAAATGAATTATCACAGAGAAGAAATACATTCCAATTTTAGTATATGTGCTGCCGAAGCGAGCACTCACAGGGAAGAAATATAATATGAAAAAAAAAAAAGAAATACAATATGAATTTTAAATTTTCTATTTGAACAATGAGATTTTAATTTTCCCTAATCAAATTATGGTACCCAATAAAATATTATGTAATCATTAACATTATGATTATAAAGGATCCAATTATATTCTGAAAGTACAGTATAATTATATGAAGTTTTGATGATATTCTAGGTAATAACATGATATGCTTTGTCATAATTTAAAAGAAATCAGCATAGCAAACTGTAAATACGGTGTCATTATTAACTACATAAAAAAATTGGAAGAAAATATATAAACATGTTAACTCTGTTTCTATTGGATTGCAATTGCGGGTAATTTAATTTCTTTTCTTTGTAATACTCTGCTGTGTTCTCTGTGTAGAGCATGTATTCCCTTTTATTAACAAATTATCACAAAAATAAATAAGAAGAATTTGCATGTGACTGGAGGTGGAATAACAGACCAGGTAGAAACTTCAAGGATAAAGGAAGTAACAACTTTTGAAGTCCTATTAACACCTGTAAATCTTGCCTAATGACTAAGACTTCTGTCACCTTTTCATGTTTATATAACTTAGTCTAGGCAAAAACAGAACAATGCAACAAACAACATGAACAAAAGTAATATTTTTATTTAATTTTTGCATGTATTCACTGAATAGTACTAATGATGGTGCTTAGAAAGATGAGTGAACTACAGAGTTATATTACTATGTATTGTTATGTAATTGGATTTCTCATTCAGTTATTGGTGAATCTTTTGTTGGTAGCTAAAGCCCTTCTCTTAATAATGTTTATTACATATTTTAATGTTATTGTTTTTTCTGGGGCAATGAATTAATTGATCAGCCAATCTTTACTGACACACGTTTTCTAGATACTTAGCTTCTGTAGAGCTCCGATTTCAGGTGCACAGAATGAAGGGTGTTCCATTGCTGTTCAGACTTTACCATTTTTGTGAATGACTTAGGCATCCTGGTAAAACATGGATTCTGGTTCGGTGTGAAGGAAGTGGAGCTTGAGAGTCTGTAATGGTCTCTAACACTTATTTTTAGTAACAGGGCTCTAGAGACCTTTGCAGCCCCCAGTGGCTTCAGAGGACCATGTTTCATCAATTCCTGTTAAGGTGATTTCCACAGAAATGTGGGACTTAGGGTGAGTTATGCTGCAAAGGATCACTTGTTCATCCTCTCCCTACCAACAATTTGATCACTTGAGTCTTGGCTGGAGGGCAGAATGAGGAAGAGACACCTGCCAGATTGTGACTATCAGTGTGGAAAAGATGGTTGAATGGTGGCAGTGGCTGGAGGAGAAAGGTGAATTACACGCTGACACGAGTCACATTTGCTGACTGAGCTCTATTTTATTGATGCTGTGCCCTTCTCCTGCCTTCTCACTGGAACTAATTAAATAGGCCCATCAGGCTGATACATGATACAGCTTCAACCACACCACATTGTAAAACTACATTTACTTGTCCCTCTCTTCCAAGCCCTGGGGACTCTTCTACCCACTGGTCCAGTGCCAGACACTGAAGGCAATAGAAGACAAGGAGACTTGATTTTCTTCTGTGGGGGAACGTACACTCTGGGTGAGGAGGCAAAAAAGAAGAAGAAGCAATAAAAGAAAAGAGAAGAATCTGGATATTGTCACTTACTCTGATGGACTGAGGACATAATGTTAACCTCGCTTTATTTGAGAGAAGTTTTGGGTGGTATGAATTTAATAAGAGAAAACACTGCACCCGAATTGTTCCTAATCAAGCTAATTGAACAAAGGGAAATGTTCCAAGAATACCTTTAGTACTGATGGAGAACATTTATTTTCACTGCAAGGCAGACCCTAAGAAACCCTCCATTCTTTTCCCAAATGAAATGTGAACCCTTAAGATAAGGTTGATACTTCATTTTTACATCGTTGATGGGATCAAATCATAGTGATGAGATTATTAGTCAATGATACAAATTCTAAATTTATAGCACTAAACTATTTTTTGTTTTTATTTCAAGAAATAGAGTTGATACAATTTTTATTGGTCACTAGAGAAACAGGAATTTTGTTTGACAGTTGAAAACAATGGCTTAGCATTCTTGATGTTGAAACTTATTCAAAGTACCTTTATTGGCTAGATATTAAAAAATGCACAGAAGCGTAATGCATAGGAAACTGATTTCAGATTAGTTCACAGTAAAGCTCTGTGTTCTTAGATAAAGTTCTTACTTTGCCTGGTGGACGTTTTTCTGTTTTGGGCTGCTTTCGAGGCAGAACAAAGAAAACTCTCAACTCAAGGGAGGAAAGGATTAATTCCCCCAAATTAGGACTTTTGAAAAAAATTTTTATTTTTTTAAAGATTTTACTTATTTATTTGACAGACAAAGATCACAAGCAGGCAGAGAGGCAGGCAGAGAGAGGAGAAAGCAGGCTTCCTGCAGAGCAGAGAGCCCAGTTGGGGTTCGATCCCAGGACCCTGGAATCATGACCTGAGCCAAAGGCAGAGGCTTTAACCCAATGAGCCATGCAGGTGCCCCAAATTAGGACTTTTAAAATGTTTACCTGATTTAATGGCTAAAGATCTTAAGTGCCCCAAATGGAATTTAAATTTTAGACTCATGATATTCTGGTCTGTATTTAGGGAGACAGGAAAAGGCTAAAGAGGTTTTTGGAAATGAATCTCACTGAACCTTACAGGCTCAGAAGTGAATATTTACTAAAGCATGGCCTAAGGTCGAACATACTTCTAGTGAGATTCTATGAGTTCTCTTTTCCCCTGCTGATAGTAAATCACTTTTCCTTAGAATCGCATCGTTTCATTCCAAAACCTTTTTTTCATATTCAATCTTTCTTGAAAACTAAACTAGAAATCTCTTTCAAAACTACATTTTAGGGTGCCTGGGTGGTTCAGTGGGTTAAGCCGCTGCCTTCGGCTCAGGTCATGATCTCAGGGTCCTGGGATCGAGTCCCGCATCGGGCTCTCTGCTCGGCAGAGAGCCTGCCTCCTCCCCTCTCTCTCTGCCTGCCTCTCTGCCTACTTGTGATCTCTCTCTGTCAAGTAAATAAATAAAATCTTTAAAAAAAAAACAAACTACATTTTAAAAAGCCTTCTTAGTGACCTTACAAGGCACCAAAGATTCAGCTCAGTGAGATTTTAGAGTATTTCCCAAAGTGAATGGGGAAGTTTTGGCACACACTGCAGGCTGCAAATTAAGATCAGGCCTGAATGAAATCTATAGTCTTTCAAGTGAAATCTGGGGTCATTTTGAAGGATTGGGATCCTTTTCAGCCCTGACATAATCTGCTTTCTGTCCTCATGGATCTCTGTGGTGGAAACCAAACCCCTCTGAGGAAGAACCTGATGTCCCAACTATAAGCACCATTCTAGGTTTGCCTCAGCTGCGGACAGTCCCTCCCTCAATGACATACCCTTTCCAGGTGTCCCACATCCAGGGGCTGATGGTGGCAGGGCTATAAAGGCCCAATGAGGCCACATGATGATGATGAGTACCTGTTCCAATTTCCCAGGGGAGTGGCTTTATCTTCCTGTATCACAGTTTGACATTTCCCTATACTCAATCTGCCCCCAGCCCTCCCTTACACCTTTGCTGATTATTGCATCCAGTGACAATACCAGGAGTGGAGCTAGAACACAGGACACAAGATAGGGCTTTGGTGCTTGATCGCTTATGTCTAGCTGACAATGAGGACTCCAATACTGGTGATGAGTGGGACATAGTCCCTATGTTGTGAATTAGGCTGGTATATTCAGGAAGAATTCACTAGCAGCTGCCATTTATCAAGCATGTTGAAAAGTAAGAGGAAAGATTAACTATAAGGAAAATAGTACAGAATGCTAATGCTTAGCATCACTGATGTCCTAGAAGATAAAAGCCACAGGATAAGAAGTAATGCTTTCACCAATAGAAATGAATTTGGACTGAGGCACCCAGGTGGCTCAGCTGGTTGAACTAACTTTTTGATTTCAGTTTAGGTCATGATCTCAGGGTTGTGAGATGGAGCTCTGTGTTGGGCTCTGGGCTGGGGCTGAGCCTGCTTTAGGTTGTCTCTCTCCTTCTCCCTCCCCCGAACTTGGGCATGTATGCTCTCTCAATCTCTCTCTCTCTCTCTCTCTCTCTTTCTCAAAAAAAAAAAAAAAAAAAGAGTTGGGATTTAGATAAACTGGTAAGAAAACATTTTTATAAGCCCACAGAGTGTTTTGTAGGTAACAACACTCTGGAATACAAAAGAGGAGGAGAAGAAAAAGAGAAAGGAGTTTAAATAAAGATTTCAGAAAAGAAAAAAGTGTGAAGCGTTATCTGCACCAATATAACTTGTAGCAGTAAAGCTGATTATTATTGGTCATTCTCCTTTTTAGTCCTTCTTATTTCCCTACGCTTCCTTGTGTTTTCCAGGGGTCAGCTGCATCGGCATTTGTGAATTTCAGCTATGAATATTCAAATCCTTTTCACACATGAATGTGTCAACCTTCATTGAGCTATTTGTCATGCTTGATAATAACTAGATGTGCAGAGTGATAATACATCTCTTTTGTTCATATTGGCAATACTCTTGAATTTCATTTATCTGCATGCATTCTCCATTGACCACACCAAAAGCAAAAAATATGAGCATTTTTCTGCCTTTATCACCATGTCATATAGAATTAAGGTACTGAATGAACACAATAAGCATTTTTTTTATTGTAGCATAATTGAGATAGAATATTATGTTAGTGTTAGGTGTACAACATAATGATTCAGTATTTGTATATATTGACAAATGATTGCCATGATTAGTCAGTCTAGTTAACATTTGTCACCATACAAATGTGTGTGTCATGAGAACTTTTAAAATCAACTCTCTTCGCAACTTTCAAATATATAATGTAGTATTATCAACTATAGTCACCAGGATTTTTATTGTGTAACTGGAAATCTTTAACTTTGGACCACCTTCATCCGTTCTGCCCCTCCATCATCCCCATCTCTCTCTGGTAACCATCAATCTGTTCTCTGTATCTCTGAGCTTAATGGGTTTTTTTTGTGGTTGTTGTTTTAGATTTCACATGTAAGTGAGATCACACAATATTTGTCTTCCTCTGACTGATATTTCACTTAGCATAATGCCTTCAACTCCATCCATGTTGGATCTTTCCATCTTATTTGTCGTTGAGTGATATCATATGTATATATGACTAAAGAAATTATATATAATATTATATATGGATAAAGATTATATATTATATATAATATTTCTTTATCCATTTTTCTTTTGATGGGTACTTAGGTTGTTTTCATATCTTGGTTCTTGTAAGTAATGGTGCAATGCACAAAGGGGTATATCTTTCTTTTTGAGTTACTGTTTTTATTTTCTTCAGTTAAATACCCAGAAGTGGAATTGCTAGATCATATGGTATTTCTGTTTTTATTTTCTTGAAAAATCTTTATACTCTTTTCCATAGTGGCTTCACCAATTTACATTCCTATCAACAGTGTGCAAGTGTTCCCTGCTTTCCACATCCTCACCAACAGTTGTTATCTGTGTCTTTTTGATACTAGCCATTCTCATAGGTGTGAGGTGATATTTCATTGTGTTTTTGATTTGCATATCCCTTTTTATATACCTACTGGCCATCTGTACATCTTCTTTGGGAAAATATTTATTCAGCTCTTCTGCCCATTTAAAATTCAGATTGTTTGCTTTTTTGGTTTGTTTTCTGTTTTGGTGGGGTTCTTTTGCTATTGAGTTGTATGAGTTCTTTATACATTTTGAATAATGACCCCTTATCAGATACATAACTTGCAAATGTTCCTATTCACTAGGTTGTTTTCTCATTTTGTTAATGATTTCTTTTACTGTACAAAAGCTTTTTAGTCTGACATAATATCACTTGTTTATTTTTGCTTTTGCTTCCTTTGACTTTAGTGTCAGATCCAAAAAGCGTCACCAAGACACATGTCAAGAAGCTTACCGCCTATGTTCTCTTCTAAAGTTTTGTGGTGTCAGCTCTTCCATTCAAGTAGTTAATCCATTTTGATTTGGGTTTTGTGTATGATTAAGACAGTGACCCAGTTTCGTAACTTTGCATGTGGCTGTCTAGTTTTCCCAACATTATTTATTGGGGAGACTGTCCTTTCCTCATTGTGTATTCTTGGCTCCTTTGTTTTAAGTTAATTGTCCATATATATCTGGTTTCATTTCTGGGCTCTCTTGTCTGTTCTATTAATTTATATATCTGTTTTTATGCCAAAACTGCACTGTTTTGATTACTATAGCTTTATAACACAGTTTGAAATCAGGAAATGTGATGCCTCCAAATTTATTCTTCATTAGCATTTTATAAAGGTCCAAAAACTGTGCTTCTCAATCTCCTTATTGAAAAACTTCCTCGAGCCTTTTAAGAATCTTTCCAAGTGATTTTAAAATATATATATTATTTACGTATTTATGTATGTATGTATTTTAGAGAGAGAGAGAGAGAGAACATGAATGGAGGGAGGAGGAGAGAGGGAATAAACCTCAAGCAGACTTGAGTCTGGAGTGAGTGTGGAGCCCAACATGGGGCTTGATCTCATGATCCTGAAATCATGACCTGAGCAGAAACCAAGAATCAGATGCATAATTGACTGAGGCACCCAGGTGCCCCTTATCTTTCTAAATAATTTTTAAAATGAACAGAGGTTAAGACAAAAAAAAAAAAAATGGAAGGTAAACATTGGAGATATCAGAACATTGGTTTAACTAGTACCAGGTAGAGAGGTAAAATGACATTTAGAGAAATATATACTACTTCCTTCATTTTTCAATGGATACATTAATGCACTTGCCATTTTAGAATAATAGAAATTATCTAAGAACATTTTAGGGAAAAAGAGAGAGAAACATTCACTTTTAAATGAAAGTGATCTCTCAGGCAGCACATGGAATCTACACTGAATGGGTTTGTTGGTGAAAGTATAAACATCTTAAGATTTGGAATTCCATGTATAGCACACACATAATCAAGTTTTGGTGGAATCAGTTTTTTCCCCAATGTCAGAGTCAGTATTGTTTATACAAATAAAACAAAGCTAGGAATCAAGAGAACTTGGCCAAACCACCTCAATTCCTGGGACTTCAATTATCTCTTTTTTATATAAGAGGTTCTCAAAACTAGATGCACATTAGAATCATTTGGGAGCTTTCTACAAAGAAAATTCTATCATCACAAATTAGTTCTGCCTTCCTTTGAACTTTATTAATTGAAAAAATACATAATGTACTCCTTTGTGTCAATTTTTTAAGTTTAACATTATTTCTTTGAAATTATCTTGGTTCATTCTTTATTATTGCTACAAAATATTCCATTACTATAAATATATCATAAATTATTTATTATCTTCTGTTGATAGACATTTCGGATGTTTCTTGTTGGGGGTGACCATATGTAATAATGTTATGACGAATTCGGGTCTGTGTCATAGAGTATACATGTGTTCACATTTTTGAGGGGTAGATATGTAGAACTGCTGACTCATAGAGATTCTGCATGTTTAATTTTTACAGATATTGTCAATCAGATTTCCAAACAGAGTTTGGAACAACAAACAGAGAGTTCTAACTCTCTGATGTATGGGATCCTTTAAAATTTTTTAGTCGTTCTGGCAGATATCCCATGATATTTTGTTGTGGTTTTAATTTTTACTTTCCTACTGCCTATTGATACTGAACAATTTTTTCAAGTTCTTATTGGACATTTGAGTATCCACTTTAATGAAGTGCCTGTTCAAGGTTTTTGCCCATTTAGACATTGGATTGTTTGTCTTTTCCTTATTGACCTGTAGCAGTTCTTTATATATTTTGGATACAAGTCCTTTGTTAGATATATGTATTGAAAAAAGCTTTTCCCTCTCTGTGACTTGCTATTTAATATTTTTTGTTGTCTTTTGATAAAGAGAATTTCTTAATTTATATGAAATCTAATTTATCATTGTTGTTCTTTATGATTAGAATTTTATGTCTCCTATTTAAGAAATCTTTGCACATTCCAAGGCCATTAAATATTCCATGTTTTATTTTCCCAGATTTATCATTCTCAATGCTTTCACATTTAGGTCTACATTCCATTTAGAATGAGTGTGAGCTTAGAGTCCAGGTTTATTTTTTTTCCCCCCCATATAGAAATCCAACCATTTATTTAAAGATTTCTAGCACCTATGTTCATGAGATAGATTGGGCTATTTTTCACTTTTATTATAATCTCTTTGTCAGATTTTTGTTATCTGAACTATACTGGCATCATAAGCAAATTGGAAAATGTTTCTTCTTTCTCTATATTCTCAAAAAGTTTGTGTAAGGTTGCTATTATTTCTTTCTTAAATGTTCAAAAGAATTAACTAGTGATGCCATCTGGGCAGTTTTCCAAATCAAAGTCCTGCTGGGTTAGTGGTATAGCCTTCTAGGTATTCTCCACTGTGCCAGTGTCTTCTTAATTTTTTCCCTTATTCACTCAGTTACAAAGCCATTTAAAAGTACAAAGGAGAAATTGAATATCATTACAGAAGATTTTCAGAAGATATTCACGGTAATGCCCAATAAAGAAATTCTAGCTATGGTTTAAAAAAAAATAAATAAAATATAAAAAAATAAAATCACATGTCATTTCTTCAGAAAACACATTTAAGTGGATGAAAACAGGAAAAAAAATAGTGTGTAGGTGTGATAAGTGCTTTCCTTTTTGTACAAAACAAGATAGGAGCACTGTGTCTGTGATCTAAGGACACATTTGTTAGATTTCTAAAAATGTGCCTTCACTAATAGGCCTCTGGGTGTTGGTAAAAATAAGCATTGTAATTAAACAAATGAAATGGCATGGCTCTGTTGAACTGTGGGAGCTGGGTTTCAGACTGTAGTCTGGTTTAGGGGAGAAGTAGAGAATAAGTAGACACGCTTGTAACAAGTAGCATCACTATCTGCTATGGGAAGAAGGGAAAAACTGACACCTCCATTAACTTAGCACTATATTAAGTGACTTGGAAATTAACTACTGCAGCAGGTGGGAATTTTCTGCACAGAAACTCCCTCTCTCTCCATCTCTCTCTCTTTTTCTCTCCCTCTCCCCGACCTCCAACAGCTTTGACTTTCTCTATTACATTTCAGCTCTCTGGACCTCCCTAACTCCTGTCCATCTTGCCAATACAGCTTAGCCACGTAATGCAAAATAAACCCCTATCTCCCAACAATTCGAAGGAAGGCTAGAGAGTAAAACAAACCAAATGGGCAGTC
This sequence comes from Mustela lutreola, assembly GCF_030435805.1. Classification (NCBI taxonomy): domain Eukaryota; kingdom Metazoa; phylum Chordata; class Mammalia; order Carnivora; family Mustelidae; genus Mustela; species Mustela lutreola. The sequence continues at coordinate 45,916,469 of NC_081295.1, read as the reverse complement.
TGAAGAGGTACTAAAAAGATGCTTCCTGTGTTTACGAGGAGAAAGTGCAACCCAGATGTAGGCCTTGGAAAGGGGGCTCCCTGGGCACTGAGGGGATGCTAGATGGTGAAAAAAAAAAATCATGGGAAAATTGGGAGAAATATTGGGAGCTTTTAGAGCGGGTTTTAAAACAGGAAAAACTGGTTACAGCATGGGTAACTTTGAGTTTCTGACCCCAGTGTGTAATTGGAGAAAATTTTATAAGCAAAGTTAAAGTTCAAGTGAACTCAAGCAAACAAGTGAATATGACCTGGAAACAGAGATGAATCTGTGAACTCAGAGAGAAGCAATTTCATCTTCTCATTAACCAAAGAAGCTGGAAGAAATGTTTCTGGTGTGCAAGGAAGATGGAAGTACAAGCAAGTAGGGAGAGGGCCTGTGAAATGCCTGTAAAATGGTGTCACATGTGTCAGCTCACATGGGAAAGAATGTATTGCTACAAATCCACATAGCTGTAACCCCTTTGCCTTACATGTAGTGAAATGTTTGTGTGTTTTGTAGAGCTGAATGGACAACTGAAGAGGACTTTAGAAGAGCTGAAGGGATCAGGATTCAAGGGACAAGTTCTCCTCAGGGGAAACATCTGGTTTTCAAGGGGTTAGAGGCAGAAGGTAACTCCGGGTGAAACTGCAAAAAGGTTTTTTGGTAAACCTTGTATTGTATTTTTTGGCCACCTTGTATTGCCCTAACGTAGCAGCCAAGACAGACATTGTTTACCAAGCTTCTTGACTGCAAGAATTCCATGCAGAACCTCACATCAGTTTCTGGACCTCTACAGCAGGATTTACAGCTTGGCCTTCTTTGTAGCCTTTGCCTGGCTACCGACCAAGCAGAAAAACTCTGGCTCTGATATCACCCTCTGGAATGTGCGATGTAGAGTCAAGACACAGATATGGTGGAAACAAAAATTATAGTATTGAGAAGTCTGTTAATAGAGAGATGCAAATAGAACAGACGCACAAAGAAAAACAGATGTTATGAGAGAGAAATCATACAGCCAGAGAGAAAAAGAAATACAGGATCAGAGACAGTGACAGATTTCTGTGGTTCCTATGACATCCAGAGTCCCAACTAGGAGTGGATTCTCTGTATTCTAACATTAAATCTTTATTGGAGCTAATCCGAATAAATTCTGTTCGTTGTAAGTATGAGTCTAACCTGAAACAGAGAGAAAGGAGAGAGGAGGGCAGGAGATGTGATGTTGTGATTGATAATAAGAAATAATATTCGGTCTTCCTCCATTCTGTATTTGGCACAGAGCTCCTAAAACCCTTAGAATTTCCTAGGTGATGAGAGTGACAAAGATGTCTTTTGTTATGTTAATGAGATGACTTTTGGATCACCTCTCAGAGTAGGGGCTAGTTGTTGCCTGGAGAACCAACCCAGGTATTAGAGGAGTGGGGGAAGGGGATCAGTCACCAAGAGCCAATCATGCCTATGACATTAAACCTTCATAAAAACCCAAAAGGGCAGGCACCGCTTCCCTTTGGTGCTTCCGGGTTGGTGGACAGACATATGGAGATATCAGAAGAGTGGCTGGAAGTCTTGTGCCCTTTTTACAAACCTTGTTTTATGCATCTCTTCTCCCTGGCAGGACCTGGATTATATACTTTTATAATACACTGGCAATCTAGTAGGTAAAATGTTTCTTTGACTCACCCTTTGGGATCTGATGCTATCTCCAGATAGGGTTTGCCAGAATCGAGATGAATTGTAGGACATGTAGCTACTGTCAGAGGATATCTTGGAGGTACCAGAAAAACACCCACACATTGGAATTGATGACTAGGATTATAGGAAGGAAAGAAATGAAAAAAAAAAAAAAAAAAACACACAAAAAACAAGACCTCTGGTTTCCCTCTTCTCCAAACTTCTCCGCTCACTTCAGGATTTAGTGCTAGAAAGGAACAAGGAAACTCTTCCTTTGTTCACTAGCCCAGACCCTGGGGGCCAGATAGCCTCATCTTTTCCATTCTGTGGGCTCACCCTGCTTGCTGCTCTGTGGCACCGTTGCTGGGAATTGTGGGCAAAAGAACAGAGGTCTGAGGAAACATTGAAATCCCTGATGCTTAAGTACTGAAATTAATTAAGGAAGTAAAACCTGTTAAACACTCTATTGAACTTCAGATGTAACTCATAAAAGGCAAAATTCAATAGCAAAAGTAAATGCAGCCAAGAAATATTTTTGGCTCTAGCAAGTTGATTACTAAATGTTTTCAAGATATGCAAATATCAAATACTAATGCTTTCAGAGAAAAGTTGGGAAATAATAAATGAAAGACAAGGTTTTGTTTCTAATTCTGTATCTGAACAATTGTTTTATTGTTGCAAAACTGACACTCTGACCTATAATACTAAGAAACAGAGTTTTTATTTACTATTTTACGGATTTATCAAAAGGATTATTTTGAAAGAATGTCTTGTAAGGACTCCTAAAATATTTTCAGATACTAGTTGGTACATAAGAATTAATATAATTATGTGAGACTCCAAAAAAACTGATAGGATAGAAGAAAATAGTGATTTGCTTCAGTGGGGAGAATGACTAATATTTTAATAAATTTTTAGGAAATAATTAAGAATTTAGATAAAGTTTTAGATGTTGGCAGAAATTCATTAGCTGCATGACAGATGTCATGGAAAGACTTGGGGGGAAAAAATCCCCAAACATATTTGCATGGAAAAGACCAAAATTTCCAAGAAATGTTTTGACTGTTAAAAGAAAGGAAGACTCACATTTAATTCTTGAATTCTTTCTTTATAAAAAGCAGAAGCTAAGAAATTCCTAAATAGAATGAGAAGGTGTGCCATGTAAAATCTAATGGGTCCTTTGGGGAATTCCACATATATATTTTTCAGCTTTATTAAAGTATAATTGACAAATAAAATTATAAGATATTTGAAGTGTCCATTGTGGTGATTTGATACACATACACATTATGAAAGGATCCCCACCATCTAATTAATTAACAGATATATCACCTCACATACGTATCTTTTTGGTTTTTTTGGTGGGAGGTAAGAACATTCAAGTTCTACTCTCTTAGCAGATATTAGTTACATAATAAAGTGTAATCAACTATAGCCATCATGTTTTACATAAGAACCTCAGAACTTATTGATCTCAGATAAGTTCTGAGGTTTGTACCACTTTACTAATCTCTCCCTATTCCCCCAAGCCCCCAGCCCCAGGTAACCCTTCTACTACTCTTTGTTACTATGAATTTGACTTTTTTTTGCTTAAGATTCCATATGTAAGTGAGAGCATACAGCATTTTTCTTTCTCTGGTGTCTTACTTAGCATAATGCCTTCAAGTTCCATTCATGTTATTGCAAATGGTAGGCTTTCCTCCTTTCCAATGGCTAAATAATATTCCATTATTAATATTAAAAATTAATATTTTACAATTTTTAATTAATAATAAATAATTCCTTAATATATATGACACTTTTTCTTTATCCACTCATCCATTCATAGACACTTAGGTTATTTCCATATTTGGCTATTTTAAGTAATACTGCAATGAAACAGGAGTGCAGATACCTCTTTGATAGCCTCTTTTCATTTCCTTTTAATATATACCCAGAAGTGGAATAGCTGAGTCATATAGTAGTGTTATTTTTTAAGTTTTTGAGGAACTTTTATATTATTTTCCACAGTGACTGCACCAATTTACATTCCTACCAACAGTGCACAAGGATTCCCTATTCTCCACATCCTTGCCAATACTTTGCTATCTCTTATCTTTTTGATGATAGCCATTCTATCAGGTGTGAGGTGACCTTTCATTGTTGCTTTGATTAGTGATGTTGAGCACCTTTTCAGTATGTGTTGGTCATTTGTTTGTCTTTTTCAGAAAAATGTCTATTTAGTTTTTTTGAACTAAATGTTATTAATCAGTTTTTCGGGGGTGGTTGCTATTGAGTTGTATGAGTTCTTTATATATTGTGGATATTCACCCTTTATCAGATAAATGACTTCAAATATTCTCTCCCATTCCACAGGACTGGGAATTTAATGTATTCTTTTTTTGATTTTTTAAAACAAGTGTTGGTGAGGATGTGGGGAAAAAGGAAACATCATGCACTGTTTGTGGGAATGCAAAGTGGTACAGCCATTATGGAAAACAGTATGGAGGTTTCTCAATAAGTTATAAGGAGAACTATCCTGTGATCTAGTAATCACACTACTGGGCATTTACCCAAATAATACGAAAATGTGAATTTGAAGCAATATATTGACCCCTATGTTTACTGCAGCATTATTTATAATAGTTAAACTACAGAAGCACTGCAAGTGTCCACTAATAGATGAAAGGATAAAGAAAATGTGACATCACACACACACACACACACACACACACACAATAGAATATTACTCAGCCATAAAAAATAATGAAATCTTGCCATTTGTAATGACGTGAATGGAGCTAGAGTATATTATGCTAAGTGAAAGTGAAGTAAGTTAGTCAGAGAAAGACAAATACCATATGATTTCACTCATAGTGGAATTTAAGAAATGAAACATGAACTTAGGGGGGAAAGAGAGAGGCATACCATAAAACATACTCTTAACTCTAAAGAACAAACTCAAGGTTGTTAGAGAGGAGGTGGACCGGGGTGGGAGGGTAGATTAAATGGGTGATGGGTATTAAGGAGGGCACTTGTGATGAGCACTGGGTATTGTGTATAAGTGAGGAATCACTAAGTTCTACTCCTGAAACTAATATTACACTATATGCTAACAAACTGGAATTTAAATAAAAACTTAACATAAAAATAAATAAGTAAATAAAGTGGTGTGTGTGTGTGTGTGTGTGTGTATACAACGGAATACTATTCAACAGTAAAAAAAAGAATGAAATCTTGGGGTGTCTGGATGGCTCAGTTGGTTGAGGGTTTGACTTTTGATTTTGGCTCAGGTCATGACTTTTGATTTTGGCTCAGGGTCCTGGGATTGACCCCATGTCTAGCTCTGCACTCAGCATGGAGTCTGCTTGAGGATTCTCTCCCTCTCCATCTGCTCCTTGCCACACTGGGTGCTCTCTCTCTCTCTAATAAATAGATAAATCCTTTTAAAAAATGAAATCTCACCATTTGCAATAACATGGATGGATCTAGAGAGTATAATGTTAAACAAAATAAATCAGTCAGAAAAAGGCAAATACGGTATGATTTCATTCATATGTGGAATTTAAGAAACAAAACAAATAAACAAAGGGAAAAAAATTAGAGACCCCCCCAAAAAAAACCCAAAAAACAAACAAACAAAAAACCCAAACCAAACAAACAAACAAACAAACAAAAACCCCAGACTCTTAACTACAGAGAACAAACAGTTATCAGAAAGGGGGGAGGAGGGTGGAAGGGTGAAATAGGTAAAGGGGATTAAGAGTACACCTGTCTTGAGGAGCACTGAGTAGCATATCGAACTGTTGAGTCACTGTATTATATATCTGAAACTAAAATAACACCATATGTTATCTACAATGGACTTAAAAGTTGAAAGAGTAGTTTCTTTTATTAACAAAGAAACACATTAAGGAGGTAGGTTCTTTTCTACAGGAGCATTTTAACTATATTATTCTTTATTATGGCCAATACACATAAGCCAAATTATATATACTATTCTTGTTTATAGAAAGTGTAAGCAAAGAACTGATTTCTCTGTCAAATGCCATTAATTTCCCAATGTTAATTGGCTATGGGTCATAAAAAAATACAAAGCAATTACTTGATTTCTTTTTAGAGATATCAGAAATGTTCCAATCACTCATTTAAAAATGGACGAGAAAGAAGGGACATTATTACAAATCTCGTGGACATTAAAAAGATAATAATGCAATATTCTGAACAACTCTATGCCCACAAATTTGGTAACCTAGTTGAAATGGACCAATTTCTTTTTTTTTTTTTTTTTTAAGATTTTATTTATTTATCAGAGAGAGAGAGGGGGAGAGAGCGACTACAGGCAGACAGAATGGCAGGCAGAGGCAGAGGGAGAAGCAGGCTCCCGGCTGAGCAAGGAGCCTGATGTGGGACTCGATCCCAGGATGCTGGTATCATGACCTGAGCCGAAGGCAGCTGCTTAACCCACTGAGCCACCCAGGCGTCCCTGAAATGGACCAATTTCTTAAAAGGCACAATCCGTCAAAACTCACACAGGAAAGACATTTTCTGAATTGAGCTACAACTATTAAAGAAATTAAATCAATGATTAATAGCCTTCCAAAACAGAAAGCACCAGGACCAGATGGGGTCACTGGTGAATTCTACCAAACATTTAAGAAAGAAAGTATACCAATTCTCTATAATCTCTTCCAAAAGATAAAATGAGAGAATACTTCCTAACTCATTCTATGAGACCAGCATTACCCTAGTACCAAGATGAGAAGAAGACACTACCAGAAAACAACAACCCAATATCTTTCACAAATATAGATGCAAAAATTTTCAACAAAAATATTAGCAAATCAGATTCAATAATATATATGTATATAAAATTATACACACCATGAGCAAGTGTGATTTATCCCAAGTATCTAAGTCTGGTTTAACATTCAGAATTTAATTAATATAATCAACCACATTAATAGGCTAGGAAGAAAAATCATATGATTGTACAAATAGATGTAGGAAAACATTTGACAAAATCCAACATACATTCATTTTAAAATTACTCAGTGAATAAGACAAGAGAACTTTCTCAACTTCATAAAGAAAATCTACAAAAGCCCCCACAAAATGTGCGACAGCTGATATCACACTTAATGATGAGACAATGCGGGGGGCGCCTGGGTGGCTCAGTGGGTTAAGCCACGGCCTTCGGCTCAGGTCATGATCTCAGGGTCCTGGGATCGAGTCCCACATCGGGCTCTCTGCTCGGCAGGGAGCCTGCTTCCCTCCCTCTCTCTCTCTCTGCCTGCCTCTCCATCTACTTGTGATCTCTCTCTATCAAATAAATAAATAAAATCTTAAAAAAAATGATGAGACAATGCAAAGATTTTCTGCTAAGATCAGGAACCAAGTAAGGAGGTCTGCTCTCACCACTGCTTTTCAACATCTTACTGGAAGTTCTAGTTAACACATTAAAATAAGATAAGAAAACAGAAGATATAAAGATTAGAAAAAAATAAAACTGTCTTTGCACATGACATGATCATCTAGTTAGAAAACCTGAAAGAAATGACAAAAATACTCCTGGAACTAATAAGTGATCATAGCAAGATTGTAGGACATAATGTTAATATACAGAAGTCAATCACGTTCCTATATGCCAGCAATTAACAAACAGAATTTAAAATTATGAACATGTTACCATTTACTAATAAATGAAAATACATAGGTATAAAATGAAATACATAGGTATAAATCTAACAAAAATAGGTATAGGAGGAAAACTATAAAAGTCTGATGAAAGATATTAAGGAAGAACTAAATAAATGGAGAGATATGTCATATTCATGGATAGGAAGACTCAATATTGTCCAGATGTCAGTTTGTCTCAACTTGGTCTACAGATTCAATGCAATCCCAATGGAAATCCCAGTAAGTCATTTTGTGATTATCAACACACTGATTCCTAAGTTTATATGAAGAGACAAACGACCCAGAAGAACCAATTCAATATTGAAGAAGAGCAAAGTTAAAGGACAAAAACTATCTGACTTCAAGATTCACTACAAAGCTATAGTAATCAAGACACTGTGTATTAGCAAAAGAATAGACAAACAGGTGACGGGAACAGAAGACAGAACCCAGAAATAGGTCCACATAAATATAGTCAACTGGCTTTTGACAAAGGAGCAAAAGCAAGACAATGGAACAAAGATAGTCTTTTGAACAAATGGTGCTGAAAGAGCTCGAGATCACATGCAAAAAAATAAATGAGTAAAAGAAAGAAAAAAGAAATGAGCAAAGACATGAACCTTAACTCCTTCACACACACACACACACATACACACACACACACACACACATACACACAACCTCAAAATAGATCACAGGTCTAAATGTAAACTGCAAGACTTATAAAACTCGAAGAAAACTAGGAGAAAATGTAGGTGACCTTGAGTATGGTTAACTTTCCAGATATAATACCAAAGGCACAATCCATGAAAGAAATTGTTGATAAGCTGTAACATATTAAAATTAAAAACTTCTGCTCTGTGAGAAACTATGTCAAGAGAATAGAAAGACGGTCCATAGACTTGCATAAAATATTTGTAAAAGAAACATCTGATAAAGAACAGTTATCCAGAACATATGAAAAAGTCTTAAAAACTCAACAATAAAAAGATGAACAATATAACTAAAAAATGATCAAAAGACTCAAACACTGCACCAAAGGAGATATACAGATTGTCAATAAGCATATAAAAAGATGTCCAACATCATATGTCATTAGAGAATCAGAAATGAAAATAAGATATCACTGCACATATATACAATGATCAAAATCCAAAATACTGACTACATAAATGATGGTGAGGCTGCGGAGCATCAGGGACTCTCATTGACTGCTGGCGACACTGTAAAATGGTAAGGTCACGGAAATTACTCTTACCATAAGATCCAGCAACAGCACTCCCTGCCATTTACCCAAATGAATTGAAATCTTATAGTCACACAAATATCTGCACATGCAGCTTTATCCATAATTATTGAAATGCGGAAGCAACCAACATATATCTTTTAGTGGTGAACAAATAAATAAACCATGGTATATCCAAAAAAATGGAATAGTATTCAGCTCTAAGAATAAATGAGCTACCAAGCTATGAAAAGACATAGAGGAAACTTAAATGAATATGACTAAGGGAAGAAACCATTCTGAAAATTCTATATGCTGTGTGATTTCAACTTTGTAACTTTCTGGAACAGGCAAAACTATGGAGCTAGTAAAAACATTAGTGATTGGGATGCCTGGGTGGCTCAGTTGGTTGATCGTGTGCCTTTGATTTAGGTCATGATCTTAGGGTCCTGGGATCCAATCCCGCGTTGGGCTCTTTTCTCAGAGGGGAGCCTGGTTCTCCCTCTGCCTGCCGCCCTCCCCCACCCCGCTTATGCTCTTTCTCTCTCCCTGACAAATAAATCAATAAAAACAAAACAAACAAACAAAAAACATTGGTGGTTGCCAAGAGTTAGTGAGGAGGGAAGGATGAATAGTCAGAGCCCAGGGGATTTCTAGTGAAATTATTCCATATGATACTATAATGATGGATATGTTTCATTACACATTTATCAAAATCCATGGACTTACAATGTCAAGAATAAATTTTAGTGTAAACTGTGGACTTTGGGTGATAATGATGTTTCTGGGTAAGTTCATCAAATATAACAAACGTACTACTCTGCTGTGGGATGCTTGCAGTTGGGAGACGCTGTGTGTGGGTATATGGGGACAGCAGGTACATGGGAACTTTCTGTATTTTTCACCCATTTTTTTCCTGTGAACCTTAAACTGCTCTATAAAAAAAAATAAATAAATAAAGTTTGGGACACCTGGGTGGCTCAGTCAGTTAAGCGGCTGCCTTTAGTTCAGGTCATGATCCCAGGGTCCTGGGATCCCTGATCCTGCATTAGGCTCCCTACTCAGTGGGGAGCCTACTTCTCCCTCTCCCTCTGCCTGTTGCTCCCTCTACTTGTGCTCTTTTTCTCTCTGTCAGATAAATAAAATCTTAAAAAAAAAATAAAGTTTGTTACTTAACCAAAAAAAAAACCAAAAAAAACAAAAAAAACTGACTAGAAACCTGTATTCAATGAGCATAGAAACAGCACATTGTTTCTATTACATGTTGTAACAGGTTCAGAGAAAAGCGGCACTCTTGCCATCACCAGTTCCTCTTTCTTGCTCCATTTTTCAATCTCCAAAACTGTCCCTTCTTCCCCTAGCTCTAACAGAGGAAATTTGGGGAAAAGTCCTAAGAAATTTTAGACAAACAATTTTCCCATATGCACAATAATTCTGCTGATGTTAATGACCAGAAATGTGTCCTTTAGAGGCTCTTCATTAAAAAGCCTCTGCAGGACCAGATGGGATACAACTACTCCACACATTCAATCATGCTGGAATGATGCAGCATTTTTGTGGTCTTTGAATCTAGCCCAAATTTATTTTCCTCTGACACTGATAGAGGTCTCTAAATATTTTTGATCTGGACCTAAATCGTGGTTTATTTTTCGATTTATATATTCTACAAGACCTGCAAATACCTGTAACTGATCAATATTTGATTATTCTTTGTGTAGTCACAGAAAGGCTGAGAGAATGTGTTCTATTACAATTTCATAAACTGAGCAGGAATTTGGAAGTAGGAAAGATGTAAGGGAGCATTTCATAAAATACCCCACTTCCCAGGTTAGGAAACTGAGTGGCTGTGAACTTAGTGACCTAACCAGTGTGTCATAGCCAGTTAACAGCTAACCTGAAACTAGAATCCAGTTCTCTGATTCTGGAAATAGAGTTCTGAGTTCACAGAATGCAAAGTGTTGGCCACAAAAAGGAAATGTGGAGGGCTCCTGGGTGGTTCAGTCAGTTAAACATCTGCCTTCGGCTCGGGTCATGGTCCTAGGGTCCTGGAATCCAGTCTTACATTGGGCTCCCTGCTTGGTGGGGAGTCTGCTTCTCCTTATCCCTCTGCTGTTCCCCCGGTTGTGCTCTCTCTCTTTTTCTGTCAAATAAATAAATACATAAATCTTTAAAAAATTTTTTTTAAAAAGAAATGTGAGAGTATTTGCCGACTTAGCTTTTGCCAGTTAAAATGTTGAACAATATGAATTTCTGATTTGACCAAAAAGAGTTAAGGCATCAATTCAAACCTTCTTGGACTTGGTCTTGTTTGCTTGTGGTAGCAAGGCACTATAACAGAACTCAAAGAAACAAAGAATTTATAGCAGGATATGACTTCAGTTTGCCTCTCCTTAAATAGAAGGCAGCTCTATTTAGAGCGCAGGTGTGTTATTAGGGAAAACACACCGACTTTACACTTTGAGTACACTCCAATAGAGTACTCAGTTCCTGACAAAGAGAAGTGAGGACATATGCTGAATATTTAATGACACGTTGTTTTGTGGTTTCTTGCAAACCACAACGTGAAGGTAGTATTTGTTTGTTTTGAGTGATGATTATATTGAGTGCATTATGTTCCATTTGGTATGTAGTATCTACGACGTCAAAATCATTAGTGCTCTGAGAGGAGGAACAAACAAAACTGTAGCTTTTTGTGGTCCCAGAGAAGACAAACGATATTTTTATCAGTGCATAAATCAATTTTCACAGATAAAATGCATCTTCACCAGGGACCAGAAAATAATAAATTATTCCCTGTACGTGAGCTTTCCAACGTGTCCTTTCCCTAAGATGACTTTCTTCACATGTCTGATTGTTGCTTTCACAACACTCAATTCATTGATTTACTTCCCACATTGTAATAAAGTGGATACGAGAACTTCTGTTAAGTTTTTTTTTTTTTTAATTTCTGTGGAAAAGCAAGGCTGAAGGCTCCCTACCTCGAACTCTATTTAAATATTTTGAATCTACCTGCATGACATTTCTTTCCCTTGCTCAGTCCTCCAACAGCTATTCTAATTTTAACTTTTCCCCTGACAACTCCTCCACAGAAAGAACTTTGATTTTAAAACCAATATTCACTAAGGAGTATCACAAGCAAGCAGTGTATTGATTTTTTTCCCCACTAATTATTTCTTGCTTTTATGTAAGTTAATATTGGCATTTTGAAAGTGTGCTATCACATCTGAAAGATTCAATGCTAAGGGCAAACATCTCTTTTGTCACTTACAATGAAACACTGTAACATTCTCTTTCTGTGTCACCATCCCTGATAATATTGCTGAACTCTTGGGCCCTTTCCTGAGCATTTGTTCATTTCTTCACACTTAGGTATGAACGATTTACACCAGACATACAGATCACTTCGAGAAACACTTAGGTGACAAAAATCATGTATTTATTGGCCATTCTTAAAATTTATTATTTCTCCTTCCATATACTCTTTTTTTCTTCAAAGATCTTATTTATTTATTTATTTATTTACTTACTTACTTACTTACTTATTTAAGAGGGAGAGAGAGAGAGAGAGAGAGCAAGAGTGGGGAGAAAGGCAGGGCAAGAGGTGAGCAGGGAGCCTGACACAGGGCTCGATCCCAGGACCCTGAGATCATGATCATGAGCTAAAGTCAGAAGCTCAACTGACTGACCCATATGGGCCACCCCAAACACTTATGATTATCCTACCACTTCTCCTTATTGCTGGTGGTGAGTGAGCGTGCATGTGTCACTGAAGCAGTTACATGGAGACTGTGTGCAGATACCCACAAACCAGCCAAGCAGACCAGGACAAGCACAGTTCTTTCATGAGCAGTGAGATCACGTATGTGAGAGCAATTTGTGTTTGCACCACAAGATAGTGTAAATGTAAATCCAAGGTATCAAATTATTATTAGGTGCTGCTGAGACAGGGACACTGGTCTGGAAGCCAGGGACACTTATTGTTAGACTCATCTGTGCCACCAACCACTTCTATAATTCTGGGAAGTGCATTTAATCCTTTTCCTTTTGTGCTTTTATCTATTTGAGAATGAGTCTAACACCAAACCTTATCCTGTTTTTTTTTTATTTATTTTACTTACTTCTTTATTTTTAAGATTTTATTTATTTATTTGACAGAGATTACAAGGAGGCAGAGAGGCAGGCAGAGAGAGAGGAGGAAGCAGGCTCCCTGCTGAGCAGAGAGCCCCATGGGGGCTGGATCCCAGGACCCGGGATCATGACCTGAGCCAAAGACAGAGGCTTTAATCCACTGAGCCACCCAGGCACCTCACTTATCCTGTTTTTATATAATGAATTTGTTACAATCATTTGTTGTAATTTGTTACAATCATTCGCCCATGTATCTTTCTTATATATTAACATTTTGTTCTTTAAAAAAAATCGTAAGAATTCTCCATCACTCATGCATAGCCCTTTTACTGTGTGAAGAAAATGCTAAAAGAACTTCAGCTGATGAATCTATTTTACCCATTTGTGCTTCTCAGATCTTCTGGGTAGTGCCTAAGTCTCCTGAGGCCTGTCTGGACTTGTTTAAGGCCCTGGGTATAAAGCCTGGTGCCTGCTTTTTCACAACCGATTTAAAATCAGCTTCATGTAAGGGAGTGAGATGGAGGATGTCAAGTGCCTAAGATCATTTTACAGACAAAAACTCCACAGAAGATCAGTTGCTGTCTTATCTAACAGAGGCATTTTACAGGATCGCTGTCCAAAGTTCAACATCTGCATGCAAATCCCCACCCCCACCCCACCAAAACAGGAGTTCGGCACTCCCCGCTCCCCCAGCCTGCCAAATGGAGGCTGCCTTCACTGTTTCTGTCAGGCAAGTAGCCTCCCACAGGTTGAAAGTTACCACAAATGCTTCTGCCAACTAGTTTATAATGCGTGGTTAAGGTGCGCTCTCGAGGGAGCCCTATACCTAGCTGGAGATGGAGGTTTCCCTCTGGATCAAATGGCAGGAGCAGGATGAAGCCCTATGTCTAGGACTCTGTTGGAATGATCCAAAGCTCATCTCGGAGTTCAGTGGGACAGTGAGCTCTTATCACAGGGTGTGGCGGGACATGTGCCAGTGGTTTGCCCTCTCTGTGGGATGTTTCTCATACTAATAATGCCTGATGTTTATGACACACGGGCTATTCCAGGCACTTCTGTAAAGCACGGTGAGACTGTTCATTTAATCCTTTCAATAATCTTGTGAGGTATGTACCACAGAGGAACGGATGCCCAGAGTTAGGGAACTTGTTCAGGATTGCATACCTGTTCAGCTGCTGGTCTGTGATTTAATCATAGGCGGTCATTTGCCAGAGCTTGGAGGCTTATTCCCAGGCATTCTGTCCAAATATATTCACCGAGGAGTTTCTTATTGAATCTCTCTCATAATAATGACACTGAAACTAACGATATGATGAAGGCTCTGAAATCGCTGCTATCTACCACCGCCTTTCACTAAAGAGACAAACTGACGGCCAAGGGCAGGGACGGCCAAGGGCAGGGAAACAGACTCCTCCTTGTAAGTGGGCTTGAAATGGCATGTCTCCAACGTAGGTGTCTTTAAAATGAATACTTTTGGAGTTGTTAAGGGACTGTAGGCTTATTGCATTCAGTGCTATTTCTCACTTCTTTCCCAGCAAAGACACTAGATATGATATTACCTGACAAGTGATTTTGCTTTGAATATAGTCGCTTCTTTTGTAAAAGTCTCAATCATAAGCCTGTGGCTCTTTAACTTGATAACAGGACATCAGCACATCCCAAGGGCTCATGGGAGGGTGCACAAGTGGACTTCAATTATTAGTGTTTGGAAGACAATAGAATACCCTCTGATCTCCCTCTAAATTAGTTCCATATTGCATTGAAATAGATAGTCTCTCTTGTGACAAAAGACGTGAATAATACAGAGCAATCCTCATGTTTGACAAATAGGTGTGTTATTGAAGGGAAAAAGATACTCACTAGTTGGCAAAGATATTTTTCTATGGTAAGTTGGGAAAGATATGAATGGTTAATTTTGCATTAATGTAGGCATTCTCTAGCCTTCACAAGAAGAGGATAGATGAATGATCTCTACATAAGGACATAATTTTCCCAGGCCACACCTCCAAATCACATGTCTATCTAAAGTTATAAATGGCTACCTATGTTAAGCCCAAGATTCAGGTAATAAAATATAGGAGAAAAGTCTTGGGTGCAGAAGAATTTGAAAATTGGAATTATGAGTTAGATATCTCAATGCCCATGTATCCTCATATGACTTACTAGCGTCACTCAGATTAAATTCTGACACAGCTCTCCTCGTGTGTTTGTGCAGAAACACTAAAGGCTCAAAATGGTGTATTTTGGTTCCAGAGGATGTTACCCAAAATCCAGTCTGGTCGATGGGAACCAAGTCTCAAAAAACCAAGCATGTGGTCCAGTTCCGCTTAGGACAAGAGTCTATGCAAGCAACAGTGCCTGGAACTGTTGGCTTTGGTAGTGATGGTGGAGACATACTGGTAGAAGCTGGGTTATTCCCTGCATGGACTGGCATAAGTTAGAGGTCACATCCCAGGCCTAGAAGGAAAACTAGGTTGCTAGTGGAGAAAACCAAGTTATAGATTTTATTGCACAGATTAGTCAGTACAATGGGAAGTAAGAGAGAGTTGCAATATGATGGATTCTTTCCAGGTACACTGGATGTTGGGTCCGCAACAGAAAAACCAAGGACGGATTCAGTCCACCAAGACTGCTGCCTCTCTTATTTGTCAGCGTGGGCTCAAGAGCCCGGTGTGACTGAATGACAGATGGGAACCATCATTGTAGGTGCAGATGGAAGGGGCTGGGAAAAGGGTTGTCAAATCTCTCTTTGGGGGAATAAGGAATAAGCTTAAGAATTTGGTCTTGGGGCACCTAGGTGGCTCGGTCACTGAGCGTCTGCCTTCGGCTCAGGTCATGATCCCAGGATCCTGGGATCGAGCCCCACATTGGGCTTCCTGTTCAGCAGGAAACCTGCTTCTCTCGTACTTCTCCTGCTTTTGTTCCCTCTCTCACTGTGTCTCTGTCAAAGAAATAAATAAATTAAAAAAAAAAAAAAAAGAATTTGGTCTTGAGGCAGAAAGCTTGACACAAGATTAGTTGATTTATAAAGATTTTTTGAGTAAATGAATGTCCCAATGGTGTGGGTTTTACTATTGAGAATACCCCCAGGACAGAGAGCTATGAGTACAAATGCCAGCCAGTCTTTGAAGGGAAATCAAAGTGTGTACCAGAAACTCACAAGTCTCAAGGTCAGGAACACAATCACACACAGCTGATGGAGGCAAGGACCAGAAACCAGACTGGGTCAAAGGAGGAGCATATGGCAACAAAGGAGAAATACCCCAGACAATGAGCTTGTCTATCACTGGATGAGAGTCCCTCACCTGTGTGGGCCTACGGATGTGTAGAGCAGAGGTGCGTCTGTTCTAGTACGCACCCCAGCCGAGTGGTTGGTAAAACTGACCCACAGGAAAGAAGTAGCCCCAAAATGGGGTGATTATGAAGCACCCTGAAAATAAATGAGACAGGCTAGGATCTCATCCTGTTCTATGCCAATTTAAAAAGCATAAATGCCAAAAAGGTTTTTCTGCCTGCATTGATTCATGTGGTGGGATTGTAGTAAAGATTCCAAGAGAGCTTTCAAACTTTAAATCAATACTGCAACTGTAATATTTTCTCTTACTTGTGGTTTCTGATCATGAAGGGAAAAGGACCGCACGTTAAATAGACTCGAACCTCTTTCACACAGAACGTTCTTAGTTGAGACAATATAATAATATTCAGTGGTACAGTGAACTTAAAACCTACCTGATGATTCCTCCTGTGGGATATCATATCTCAATTTCTTGGAGAAAAAAGTCATTATATTCTAAGAGAGATAGCCCGTTCTAGGTTTGTAATTTGGAGAAACTGAGGTTCCCCTTTTGTAGATAAACTGTAGACTATATTTTGATCTGTTCTATGGGTATTATAGTCAAAGTCCTATTCCAGATTACATAATTACATACAAGTATACACAAGTATACACATATTTCCAATTCTCACCTTTTTATAGTTGAGGAGACTGGGGATAGTTAAGTCTAAGAGCACGTTACTAGTAAAGGCTTTTAAATCCAGGCTAACCCAACTTCAAAGTCCAGTTTCTTTTAGGAAACCAACCCTTCCCTCTGCCACTTTACTATGATTATTTTTTTTGTCCTAGCCCGGTTCTCTGTATGTGCTATGAACTCAATAAACAATACTTACTTATTAAGTTGTATAAATGAGCACAGTAAATAACTATTAAAAGTTCCATCTTGGGGTGCCTGTGTGGCTCAGTGGGTTAAAGCCTCTGCCTTCAGCTCAGGTCATGATCCCAGGGTCCTCGGATCGAGCCCCACATTGGCCTCTGGGCTCAGGCGGGAGCCTGCTTCCTCCTCTCTCTCTCTCTGCCTGCCTCTCTGCCTACTTGTTATTTCTGTCTGTCAAATAAATAAATAAAATCTTAAAAAAAAAAAGTTCCATCTTTGATTAAAATCTTCAGGTTCCTAAGAAGATAAATTCCCGTTCACTAATGTATCCCGTGCAGCTGGTATGTAATAAAGCATTCAATACACATTTGATAAAGGAAGGGTAAGAGAGAAAGAGGAGGGAGGAGGGATAGGGAAAGGGAGAATATTCTAGCCCGGGATGATCATGGATATGAGCATTCTAGCCCGGGATGATCATGGATATGAATATTCTAGCCCGGGATGATCATGGATATGAGCTATATGATCGTGGAGAATGGAGAACAAGGATTTGAAATATCAGCATTAGGAGGTAAAGATGATTTTGTAATTATCACCCAATAGATGACTTGTAATTATCATGATTGGTAATTATCACCCAATAGATGGAGTGACACCTGAGGCCAAAAATCAAACAATGGAAGGGCATGACTGGTTCCACTGAAAAAGAGAGGACCTAAGGAGCAGGTATCAACATGTGAAAGTCTGTGATTTTGAAGGGTGACAGTTTGGATGGCACTGAGGTGAAAAGAGAAGGAGAGAGGAAAAAGAGGAAAACCAAAGCGGGGTAGGTAAGTTTCTAGTTATGTCCCGTTAGATGGAGACGAGGAAAAACTGATGCTTCCCACACAGGGTCAGCTATGACGGCAGCAACAGAGTCCACAACTGTCCAGCCAGCTCCTGGAAGCCTCCTGAAAGTCAATGAGGAACATCAGCTAAATCGGTAACTATTAATATATTATCAGATATAAAATATATGTTGAGAGGCAACGTGGGGGGTTTGGGGGGGGTAGGAAAGGAATAAATGAAACAAGATGGGATCAGGAGGCAGACAAACCATAGGAGACTCCTAATCTCACAAAACAAACTGAGGTTGGCTGGGGGCAGGGCGGGATAAGGAGAGGGTGGCTGGGTTATGGACATTGGGGAGGGTATGTGCTATGGTGAGTGCTGTGAAGTGTGTAAACCTGGCGATTCACAGACCTGTACCCTTGGGGCTAATAATACATTACATGCTAATAAAAAAATAAAAATTATTTTAAAAATATATGTTTATATGTGATATATACCATATATATCGAATATAATTATATATTTGATACTATTAATATAGTGTCACAAAAGGCTGAAGAAGCAACAAGAGCAACTTCTAATATATGTGTATCATGAACCTGCAACAAAACTCGGTTAAATGAAAATGAAACCCACCTTGGAGGCCATTATAACATCGTTGATAATATCTAAGAGGGGAACTCTGGGGTCAGTCAAAGCAGATCCTCCTTTGTGCTTCCTGCCATTTCCTTTACCCGGGGTGCATTTCAATGAACAGATGAAAGGGATCTAAACATTTCAAGGATCAATATGTGAGAGCAACATAAATCTAGGAGAATAATATCAGAAAGGCTCGAATGCAGGATATGCTGAAGCTTGTGGAAATGTTCATCATCTTTTTTAAAAGGGTTTCCAGTGATCCTTTAAGCTAAGTTCAGGGCAAGAACAATAAAAAAGATACGGTCAAGACTTGGGGCAGATAGTAGGATATCAACAGACAAAAGGGAAAAGACTGAACTTCGGGACTTTTTATTTCTCTCTAGTACAAATGGTATTCAAACTGGGACTCATAAAGTCAATTTAGTTAGGAGGGTACAAAAGACCAGCTTCAGAGAGGCAATCATGGAAAACGACATGCTTCTTTGAAAGTGTTGAAAGTGACGCACTTATACAAATCATATTCTCCCCGCCCCAAGATTTAGTGAGAGATAATTAACTGTATGTCATTATTGCATATACCCATGATTCTTAGAGGTACGATCACAGGGTCTCTGTAGGTAAGCTTGGAAGTTCCTATTGTGAAGTTCAGGTTCTTAAAATAGGAAAAAGTTGCCACAAATTTTTAAAAAGTCAGACTTTGAAGGGTAGATCTTGGAAATACAGATCAGTGAACTTGAGGTCAATGCCTTAATTCTGCATAAGATTATTAAATAGACAGACATTGAGCCCTTAGGAAAGCACACCCACCAGTCTACTGCTGGAGGAAACATGGACAGTGGAAGGAGGAAGGAGCTCAAGGTGGACTATGGGATCTGAGGAGCTTAGCAGGCCTGAAACAAAGAAATGAAACATAGAAGGAACTAGAAAATCATTCTGACAAGGGGCAAGAATGGAAAATCGGATACCAACCACATGCAGAGTGATGAAGGGATTGTTGAGAGAGCTGCCAGAGACAGCAGGAGACAGAAATAGGGCTGGAAAGAGGTTTGAGGGAGGCAAGACTAGTGGCAATGAAACGAACTGGATCTGGTGAATGGAAGCAGGCTTCTCCAGGGCTAAACCGGCTCCTCACTGGTTCAGTGCCTTCTGGAAGCTTCTGACTCAGCTGCACCCAGGCTGCTCGAGACCATATGCTCTTTAAAGGGCCAGGCACCGGGGACTTAAGTCCCCTGACCCCTCCCAGAGCCCCCTCTGGATGCTTTCATTTCTTTGTGTCAAAAAGCAAAATCATATTTTGAAAAGAGAAAGAATTTAATTTTCTTAAATTCTGTGAATTGCTTAAGATGCTGCCTCAGGGAAGCCCTGGGCTTGCTTAGTCACCAAGCTCTGTGCACTCACCAAGGAAAGGCCCTTTTTTCCTTAGACGTCACCGGAGGCCAGAAATCAGTATTACAGAGCAAGTCATGCTTGACTGCATGCTTTTTTCCCCCTGTAACTTTAATTAAGGATGTTAGGAAAGAAACAGAATACATGCTTTCCTTAATTAATTAAAATGAATATTGCTTATCATTTTCAGCATCATTTGTTACCATGATAACTTACCCCAAATTAGCTAACTCTTGGCAAAACAATATCAACTGCTATAGCTCATATTTCCTATATCTGGGCAATTCTTTATTCGAAGCTCAGTAATAACGGCATAATGAAAATATATAGAGAGTATATGTGTGTATATATACTATATATTAAATATATATATAGAGAGAGTATATACGTGTGTATATATACTATATATTGTATATATATGAAAATATATATTTTATAGAGAGAGTATTTATGTGTGTATTTATATACTATATATTATATATGTACTTTTTTTTTTCCCTCAGACAGTTACATCATCCATTCTCTTTCCTCAGATTAAATTTCCCACCTACTGTCAAGTATTTTTCTCATCCTTAAATGGGTTCAGAGTTAGGAATAAAACAGATTGATTGAGGAATCAATCAAGCAAACTCTTGAATTTTAAAACTCTTTATTTGGTATCTTCTGCCGTTTCTTCACTTCCTGATGGTGAGATCAATAATTTATAAGAAAATTGTATAGTATTGATGATTGGAAGATATTTTTTCTTTTTTTAAAAAATATTTTATTTATTTATTTGACAGAGAGAAAGATCACAAGTAGGCAGAGAGGCAGGCAGAGAGAGGTGGGAAGTAGGCTCCCCATGGAGCAGGGAGCCTGATACAGGGCTCGATCCCAGGACCCTGAGACCATGACCCAAACTAAGGCAGAGGCTTAACCCACTGAACCACCCAGGTGCCCCTGGAAGATATATTTTCTTAAGAAGTTAAACAAACAACTGTTTTTCATGAACTCAGTTTCTCTCTTCGCTCACTGTGCTCTTGCTTCCTCCCTGACCCTCACCTCTAATTTTGAAACATTTTATTAAAAACGCTCTCAGTGGTAAACCATAGAAAACACTCCTGTAGTGGTTTAAGCAAGTAGGGTTTGTTTTTCTCACATCTCAGGAAGTGTGGAGGTCGGCAGTCAGGGGCATCTAGAAGCTCCATGATGCTCTCAAGGAAACAAGTTCTTGCTGTCACGTGCACACCACTGTCTTAAGCGTCTTAGTTTCTGCCTTATGACTGCTCCACCCTGGGCAGGAAAGAGAGAAGAGAACGGCCAAAGGCCAAAAGGTCATGCCCATCAAGTCTGTTCCTTTAAAAAGAACTGTTTGGGGGCACCTGGGTGGCTCAGTCGGTTAAGCCACTGCCTTCGGCTCAGGTCATGATCTCAGGGTCCTGGGATCGAGTCCTGCATTGGGCTCTCTGCTCGGCAGGGAGCCTGCTTCCCTCTCTCTCTCTGCCTGCCTCTCCATCTACTTGTGATTTCTCTCTGTCAAATGAATAAATAAAATCTTAAAAAAAAAAAAAAAAAAAAAAAGAACTGTTTGTCTACTTCATTGGCCCTAACTGGAAGAACTGACATCCCATACCTCTGGTAGGTATCTAGAGAGAAGAGGTGTAGACAGGACAAGCTCAGCCAAGCATCATCCTCTACCACACTTAACTTCTTTCCTCCTACTACATCCTATATCCTAGTGCAAGAGTTCCTAACGTGCTTTTGAGTGTTCACTATGTGCTGAGCATTATTCCATTTGAGTCTAAAAAAATCCTATGCAATAATCATCGTGGTTACTGTATTATTCTCATTTTAAAATTGAGAAAAGAGAGAGGCTTGGCTGACAAGGGCATATAGCTAATGAGTGTCAGGATGCACATCTGGCCAAATAAAAAATCCATGAACTTAATAACCATTAATTTAGTCTCCCAGTTGTGAGCTACAGTGTGAAAAACGGACTTAAGAGGTTCTTTTTATCTTCAAACAAAATGGTAACATTCTTGTGTGTTAAGATATCCAAGACTGTTCTGATATCTAAGCTTTTAACATAGAGTGAACTCCTAAGGTGAGATATGAAGAAAGGGGAAAAAAGGAATTAGACATTGTCTTCAACCAGGAATTATAGTTTTATCCCATTGCCTCTTGGAGAAGAGAGATCAGGGGATTTGAGAAAAGAATGCTAAGTCTGGGACACAGGGTCTCAGTTTGCGTCTCCTCTCTAACACTGACTAACTGGTAGCTAGTTAACACTGACTAACTTGGGCTGGTAAATATTTAGTGCTGGGTTCTCTGAGTGAAGCTCAGAATGTTGACTGGTATTTTCATTTATGTTACTGAGTGAGACAAAAGGGAAACAGTGAGGATGTATTTGGAATGTCGGTGATGTTACTTCCTTATTAAATTAGATAATGGGGGATGCCTGGGTGGCTCAGTGATAAGCATCTAACTTCGGCTCAGGTCATGATCCCAGGGTCCTGGGATCAAGCCCCACATCAGGCTCCCTGCTCAGCAGGAAGCCTGCTCTCCCTCTCCCACTCCCCCTGCTTGTGTTTTCTCTCTCTCTCTGTCAAATAAGTAAATAAAATCTTTAAAAAATCAATCAGATAATAGGATTATCTTGTATTAAATTCTTTAGATTACCTAATCTCAGTCTTTATAAGAGTCCTGTGAGTAGATCCTCTGAATCATATCATGAAATTCAGAAAGGATAGCCAGCTGTAAGAAGCACTGAGGATTATTTGGACCAAATCCTTCAAGGGTATTTAGGAAATATTACTTTATTTGTAGAATCACTAGTAGTAGCTATCAGATACAATCTTGGACTTTTGTGAAGAAAATTGATTCTCTCAAATTCCTATCTTCATTTTAAAATCAAAGTACAGTAAGTATGAAAGAGTATAATTTCACATGTGTTCAAGTGATCCAAACTGTAAACACACAAAATATACATTTATTAGTTAATAGACTTCCCCGTCTTTTTTCTCATAACTCTTTTCCACATATGGTTTTAAATTCTAATACACCTATGAATATCTTTACATAAATCATATATGTTCCTGTATACACTCTTCCACTCAATAGTTATCTCATCCATCTAGACAAAGTCCTCCAATCCCTTAAGAATTAAATATGACTAAGAGTAACTACTCAAACTATTCTTACAAAGATTGAGATTACATAATATGAAGAATTTAATACAAACCCTTGAACTAAGAACCTAATACAAATTCATGAGCCCTTGAATATGGCAATGTTCGGTTTTGCTCTACCTTAACACTTTTTTTTTTTCTTTTGAAGTCTTTATTTATATTCCAGATGAACCAAGAAACAGACTCTTAGAACAAATTGATGGTTACCAGAGGAGAGGCAGGTGGGGGGCATGGGTGAAATAGGTGAGGGGGATTAAGGAGTGCACTTATCACAGTGAACACTGAGTAACGTACGAAGTATTGAATCACTATATTGTACACGTGAAATTAATATGACACTTTACGTTAACTGTTGCATAACTGATAAATGTATACTTTTGTGTGTTTACACATGAATTTCATAATGATATTTTACACTCAAGGGTCTTTGCTGGCACAATGACTATTAATTTTATTGTTCTTGACAAAGATAGACTGTAATTTCTTAACTTGAAGTAACAGATTCACAGAGAAATTTAAGTCTGTCTCAAGTTATACACAAACATATAAACAGGTAATGAATTGATGTATGTTAAGTTAATCTTGGGATTAAAAAAAGAAGAAGAAAAGGTGCTATCTTTGCTCCCACAAACCTTGGTTCTTAGTAAGAAGCTAAATACAAAAATGCTGAATTTCAGTATTTTCTCCAATTCCCCATTGTTCTTTCCTTAAAATATCCCCATTCTCAAGTCTTAGCTTATATATTTATGTATATGTATATCTTCTAGTATGGGTTATAAAATAGGAAATTCTGATAATACTCTCTGCATGCAGCAAGAAATTGGTCACTGCTTCCTTACTATCATTTGTTTTACTTCCTTGTGAAATAAGACTATTTTGAGATCAGCTGTTCAAAGCCATAGGGAAACCACAGGGAATTATTTGCACCTCCCTCCCCCCCTCTCTCCCTGCATCTCTCCCTCCTTCTCTCTCTCTCTTTCTTTCTTTCTTAAGATTTTACTTATTTATTTGAGGGAGAGAGAGAGAAAAAGAGAGGGAGCAGGAGCGTGAAGGGGAGGGGCAGAAGCAGGGGAGAAGCAGGCTCCCCTCTGTGCAGGGAGCCTCCCAGGGGACATGGGAGAAGGTTGATCCCAGGACCCTGAGATCATGATCTAAGCCGAAGGAAACCACCTAACTAAGCCACTCAGGCGCCCCTGCACATTTCTTTCTTAAAAGAAATTGCAGCAAGTAGAAAGCTCATTTTGAAGACGCAGAATCGGTGACAGGCGATCATGAAAAGGAGCTGCATTTTTCTCTCGTGCTCTCATCCCTGAGTCTGGGCTCTTTCCTCTTCTCCTCCGCTTCTTTCCCAGCGTCCTCATGCTCCCTTTCCACAACCCATGGTGGGCAGCTCTCCATCATATAACTCATCTTAGCAAGTATTTGCATTTTATAAAAGCCAAATCCTTAAACTAAATGGATAAAATTTATAACAAGAAATCCTCAAGTTAGTTGGATTGGGGTTGGTGCGCATGTGCAAAAAGGAGGGGCGTGTCGGTCAAAGATCTCACATTATAATACCAGTGACCTGATTCAGATTTGGATCTCCAAGACTCTAAACATGGAAATAGCATTGCCCTCCCGGACAAAAACATTAAACTATAAAACAAATGCAGGAAGTTCTACAAAGTTCTGGCTTTTCTAATACTTTCTACTTGAATTGGTTTTAAAATCAATCATAAATGCTTTCAAATATATGGTTTGTCATTATCTTTGGGCCTCTACCTATCTCTGAGATGTCTTTCGTGATTTAGCCCCGCACACATGGCTAAGATGACAAGCTTGCTTTCTTAGGGACAGCTTCCGTAAGGCAGCCTCTTAAGAGGTCATTCAACATGGGGGCAAAAGACTTGCTTCTTTTTAGTCACTTTTGAATTGCTAAGAATTTGGAAAGATCTCTGGGGATAATTTTAGCCTAAAAAATCTTCACAGAAATTCATACAGTCAGAAAGTATGGTAGCTGTGATATCACTGAAGAGGGGTGGGGTGGCATCAAAGAGGTTGGAAGGGCATCAAAAGAGGACTTTAGGGCGCCTGGGTGGCTCAGTGGGTTAAAGCCTCTGCCTTCGGCTCAGGTCATGTCTCAGGGTCCTGGGATTGAGTCCCACATCGGGCTCTCTGCTCAGCAGGGAGCCTGCTTCTCTCTCTCTCTCTCTCTCTCTCTCTCTGTCTGCCTCTCCATCTACTTGTGATCTCTCTCTGTCAAATAAATAAATAAAATCTTTAAAAAAAAATAAGAGGACTTTAATCTTATCTATAATAATTTAGAAATTTTACAAAAAATATTTATTTATATGTTACTTGGGTACTTAAACATAATTTCAAATGAACTCATATGGTTCTGTAAGTGTCATTCAGAACTTTCTGATTTGGGTCCACTCTGATTTTTCTTGGGGTCTCAGTGTGGGTTCCCTGCACGTTACCTAAGCCTCTTCGTGGCATTGCTCTTTCCTCTCTCCCAGCTTCTGAACCAAAACTACCTGCCTCATTTATCCCGTGAGACTAGGTACTAAATTCCTAAGCCCTTTTCCTGGTTTCCTGAGTTGCAACTTGCCTCTTGTAGAATTTACATTCTGAGAGTGGAGGTCCTGAACTTGAGCTCATCTGTAGCCCACGGTCTTAGCATCTGTCCCCTTTCTGAGACCTTCATCTCCTCCCCTGTTTAGTTCACCAGCTCCATGATATAAGTACGAGGGCTCTGCCCTTCTCTCTTTTGTCTCTTGCCTCAAGATTGGCAGTTGTCCTATAAACCTGACCCAGTAGCTGGAGCCTTGATCCTGTGGACACATCGCCCCAGGAGCCACTACCCACCCGTGGAACTCCTTGGTATTCCACACCCGGTATTCCATGTCCTCCTCACTGTGGCATCTCCATAAGCCTGCTGAGAAATCTCTTTACAGCTGAGACTTCCATGATCCAGTGCCAACTGCTTCAATCCTGAATCGAGCTGTTGAAACAGGTCAGACAGGCCAGGCGCTGCACCCCTTCAATCCTTTGCCCCATTAAAGATCCCTCCAAAAATCTTCCCAATGAGCAGAATGTCAGGTACTGCATCCATTTAGAACATGGCCAAATCGGCCAGAAAGACACGAGACGTGACCTGAGAGTTGGCGGTGTCAAGGCTAGGTGGAGGTTATCTGAAGAAGGAAAGGAGCTGATTAGGCCAAGTTGGCGGGTCAAGACAAATCAAAACCGGGTGGGGTGAGGCCTGGCTGCACAGCAGATTCTGCGCAAAACTACCCAAGCTGATGAAAGACTCAGTCCAGTAGGAGTCTTTTAAATGATTTGGGTTTGCCTTGAGCGTCTGGTGATAGGGTGAGGAAAGAGCATAAAGTGATGAGCTCCAGCAGCCAACTGCCTCCCTGCTCCTTCTGCCCTATTTCAGTCTGAGTCAACTGCCATGAGTCACAAAAAGGGAAAAAAAAAAAAATCCCAAAATACAGCAGTCACATCCAATGGTACCCTTCTGAGTCACCCATTCTGACATCCTGAACCATGCCGGGGCATTTATATGACAAGGAGTCGCTTTATTTTTAAATACATTTGGTATTATTTTCTTATTTCCAAGTAATACAAGGTAATTGCAGAAAATTAGGAAAATGCTAACAAGTAAAATGAACAAACAAGAATCAGCCTCCCACTTGTATATATGTATTGTTAATATAAAATAATTTTGGTGCCTCTTTTATACTTTAAACCATGTACACGTGTGATCTAGCTATCTTTCTACCCCTTTTTAAATGAGATCAGACTGTGCATACTGTTGGCAGTTTGCTTTTTTCATGCGACAGCATGTCATAGAGATCTTCAGCAGACGTACTTTCAAGTAGTTCTTTTCTTTTGTCCTGTTCCTTTCAGAGAATGATCTGACAGTGTTTGACTTTCATACATTCAGTTATTTTGAATTATCTGATACAGTTTTTTGAAAGTGTGTTTTGAACAGCCTCACAGTAAGTTCATTTGGTTGATAAAGATATTGTCAAGGCAGGCAAAGAAAGCAAAAGCAAAATGACAAAGACTGGAAAAGTCTGAGCCTGAAACAAAACAATGAATATATTTTGAAATCTTTTCCTGATTTGGCAATAAAAATAAACCACTCCAGTTCCCAACTTGTCTCATAAGCTCCTGCAACTTGCCTTTCGATTCAACTTCAATTATTCATAAATTGCTATTGTAGTTGTGCTCCTGTGGGTGAAATGCGCAGGAAGTATCTAGAAGGTGTGCATTCTGTGAAAATACAGGCCTAAGTAACAAAACCCAGAGTGACTCCCCAAATCGCACTTCATGGTTCTTCTTGGCTGTGAAGCCCACTGAATGTGGTCAGTCCCATGCTGTTGGATGTACTACCCTGAGACTTTTCTGCAGATGCTCCAACACAAAAGGCCTCTTGAGCTGTGTTTTGTTTCCCACCCACGCCCTTACCTGGAGTTTATCCTGACCATGGGGCCTCCCACCTTCTGGTGTGGAATTATTGCTTTTCTCAGTAGAGTACAAAGCTCAGACAGGTGTCCATAGCCTCACTCGATTCCATTAGCACCTTAAATATTGCTGGAACATTTCAGTTCTCGTCTAAATCATGTTTTTCCTACCAGATACCAAATGTTTTCTTCTCCTATTACGATCTTGGTTTCAGTATTACCAAATTCTCCTCGCTTGTTGACCAAGTTCAACATCTGGGATATATCGCTCAGCTACCTTTACGAGAGTCAAGCTGGGCTGCTGATTTCTTACACAACTGGCCCAAAGCCCCTTGCAGTGAAATATTGCATTGTGTTTTAGAATAAACACAAAGGTTTGAGGATCTGTGGTTTTTCATGGGCATGTGCCTTCTGTGGCTCGGCCATTCAAAGGTAATCTTTAAAATAAGAATTAATGTAATGCTTGTTTATGAGTGCATGGCTGCTGTATTCACAGACTTCCTCTCGAGTGGTCTGTGCTTGTGATGTTCATCCTCCGCATTTCCTTAATACCCTTTGTCACTTCTGGTTATTTTTCCAGCACGTGATATATTTAGCTTCTGCGATTCTCTTTAACACTCCTTCGAGTTATGTAGCCAGGGAGGCTTTTCTCCCAGTTCCCCTTTATTTCCTCCTGAGCCTTGACTACTTTCTGCCTCTTCATGAGGAGTAGCTTCCAGGATTTTGGTGACTGGGGAGAGATGCAAACAGTGTTAAAAACAAACAAACAACAAACAAAAAACCAGTGTAAAGACCTCCTGGTTGGCCATTGTAGCAGCCATCTTTTTCTTGCCCTAAAAGTTCAAATGTCAAATGTCTCCCCCCGCCCCCGACCTTTCTGCTTTGACATGTCTCCCAATATCAATTTGTGGTTGTTGTTATTAACATTTAGAAGGATGCCGGGTTTCTAAGAGCTCGGTGAATGATGTGTTCCAGGGTCCTCCTGGCCTCTGCTCCTGAGCCGTAGCCATCACTCACAATCCTGACAGTGTTCACCCTTTTGGGTTTCTCATTTTCCCTCCCTCCCTTTTCCCTCGAGGGCTCTGGGAGCATTTCTCTTCTCATTAAAGACCATCTATAGCCATAAACCAAGTTTTAATGCTGAGTTCCTGTAGACGCTCTGATCTTCCATGGTTTTTGTTTAATACTCAGGTTTCCTGGCACTCACTCTTGTTTTCTCTTTGTCCTGAGGTCATTTTTCTCTCCTCACTATTTTATCGGAACATCAAACAGATGCACATCAAACTCAGTGTAAGATTCTGTGGTGTGCCACACTCAGGAATGTAGTCTGTGCGTGGTTATTATTGACACAAAAATGTTAAAATGTTTTTTAGCTTTGAAAAATGTAACATGTGAGCATTCCTTGTAGCTGACTCACAAGGTGCAGAGAGCTATAAACTCAGTAAACATAAATTCTTTCTTCTTGTTCTCAATAATTTCCCAAGTCATGATTTGCCAATACACATAGTTACTTAAATATTCTGAAATTATTCCTTGATGATTAGAGTTATAATTTCATTCTGAGACTTTAAAAACATGTTAAATTAGCTTTTTGGATCATATGGTGCACCCTAGTGGGGTCTACTTGAATTACAAATGATCCTGTTTCCTACTCTTTCCCACCATTTTTGAGGGGGTGGGGCAAAACTGGAGAGGCAGGAAGAAGCTTAAAAAAAAAAAAAAGCTATGACAGTATTCATGATGAAAAAAGCTGAAGAATTTTTTGAGTAAGAGAAGCATATATCTGGAAAGGACATGGAAACATGCAGTTCATTCCATTGCCTCTAATTAGCCCTTCACCCAAGATAATCCAGAAGACAGATTTCTACCCTAAGCATATGTTTGAAGGAGAGAGGATGCGAACCATGCCACGTAAGTATGTTCTGTTCACTTGGAGAACATTTCACATAGATGTGAGATGCCATTATCATCAAATATTTACAGAGCATGGTTTGTGTACATGAAATTGTACTAGATGTTATGATCAGTTTTGTCTGGGCCACTGCATACATCATAACTTATAACAAGCCACTTACACATAATTATGTCTTCATTGGTCAAATAGTTTAATAGAGAAACCAAAATGGAACTCTCCTAGAATGAAGCAGTACCGTGACATCATGTGAAATGGCCATATTCTGCCAGTAAGTTTCAGGGATCAGGGACAATCCAGTGTGGGATAGTTCTAGCTCATCCTCTTTTAAAATAGCACATATTTGTTTCTTGGTGTTTTGTTTTGTTTTGTTTTAGAGGAAGGAAACACCAATAGCCAGTGTAGGTATGAGGCTGTGCAAGGTTGCAAAGCTGAGAGGACTGAGGTTGGTAAGAGATCTAGATTTTAGCCGGTACTTTTTCACCTGCCAGCTGGGGCACTGGGGAAGCCAACCACAGTTGGGGCATTCACTTTCCCATCTTCAAAGTTGGGCTGTCAGCCAAATATTACCTCACTGGTTGGCTCATGGGTTGATGCTACCTATAAGATTGCATTATTCATAAGTAGAAAGACTGTTTTTCAAGGCCCTTGAAAATCTGTGGGATATTTAGGGTACGTTTAACATGTATGTTAAAGTCCTGTGCTCACTTCAGAAGAAGATCATTTTAACCCTATTAAAACTGAACACTAGATGCTGTTAACATAACGCAGGCAAATAAAGACCACAGCAGAATGTTCTTTGAGGGTTCCCTTTCACTTAGGATGCTTTCCTTCTTTTGGATCATTAGAACTCAGTAACTGATGGTGAGTTTATGGTACTTATAACAGGAATGAATGCCTAATTGCAACATAGGTACTTTTGGTTTTGATAAGCAAATACAGATACAGATAGATTGTCAGTGTCCTTACTCTGCCCTTTGGGTTATCATGGGAAATCATTGTCCACACACTTTTCCCATTACTAGTACTATGTTAAATACATATTATGTGTAAGTATATGTGGATTTAAATATACCTATACACCTACGGTTTTTATTAAGCCATACTAAAATGCACATAAACTCTAACGAATAATTTCCAATTCTTAAAATTGTACAAGAGATATATTCTGCTGAATGGAGCAAACTTGGAGTTTGAAAACTTCCTTGAGAAATGATTAAGTCCATCTCTTTGCCCATAGCTAAACTAATGTGCCACATTATCTGGGCAGAAAGATAATATTGATCTGTTTTAAAATTCCCCATTCCAGTAGGTTCCCCAGTCCTTTTGAGCAGTGCTAACATTCCTGTATTGAACTGACTCTTCAAATCCTACCCTCCAGGCCAGGATAGAATATTAAACTGTGGAAGGTTGAAAAATCAAATAACATAGAGCACAAAATTTATCCTACAAGTAACACACGTATTTCCATTCTGGTATGCTTTTACCTCACCATGCTACCACCTAGGTGCAGTTGAATCATAACTTCAACCCTTCAGTCATGATTTAAATAATAGCTCTAAGTACTTCATAGGCTCGGGGCAGTATGTAAGTGCTAGGATCATAGTCCGGTGATTCCTTAGATCTTTTTTTGGTTTTATTAATGTCTCTAACATCACAAAATGAGCTCTGGGGTTAACTGATTGATACTAAGCTAAATGGTTGATTTAGTCACTAGAGTGCCTGACAACATGTGATCCAAATTTAAATAAAACTCAAGAACAAGGTCAGTTAAGAAAAAAGAAGAGAGTACTATCTAAATTATGTGAGTTCACATGAAATCAAGTATGTTGCTATAGTGTAACATGATTTTTTTGTTAGTTTCTCATATAAACAGGAAGCAAATTTTGAAACATCATTAAAAATATTGAAATATTGCTTACCTTTGAGTGGTAAAGTGCCCATCCTCTATGCTAAGGAAATGTACAAACTATATAACTTTCAGCTTACTAGAGAAGTTTTAATCATTTGCATGGCGGATCTATATTAAGACACTAGCCAAGAGCAATCGAAGAATTTGCCATATAGACACCCAGATCAAGTTTCTACATTTAATTAGCTGCAAAAAGACTCTATATTTAGATCACTTCTCAGAGCAGTATGTTAGTTGTTATCTCTTGTTAAAAATGGTGGAAATGAGTTATTTTAAAGCTGATAAGCTTTCAAAAATACCCTAATTGGCAAATTCACGCTAAAAATGGATACTATATAGATTAGCACAGGAAACAAAATACTATAGGATGATTCAATCACCCAGAAAGTCATAGGTACTCCGTCTCAGGGGAAGGCTTGGTCTCAATCCAGTAATTACCTCCTATAAAGTTCTTGTCTGCCAAAGGTCACTTCCTATCATGTAGGTGTTCAGACTCTAAATACAAGTGTGGTTAGAGCTGTCACCCTATGGCATCCTGGCTGATATTTGACCTAGCTACCTCAATAAAATTTAAGCACATATTTTTAATCTGTCTTTTCTATAAATGCTAAACAACCCCCCAAAGCTAATCACCTCCACTGTCATGAAATACTCTAATATCAAATGCATGCAGTACTAAAAGCATTGAATATAATAGAAGACCTTGGAGTGAATATATTATACAGAACAGAAATTCTCATTTGAAAAGGGCATGCATTTGCTTGAGCTGTTTTCTTCCTGTTACATAAGGACCTGGGAGTCAGCCAGTGGACATCTTGCCACAGAGAATTGACAGATGCCTACTGAGTAAAAGTGGAAACAAGCCAAGGAGCCCAAATTGGCACACTTCATATCGACTATGGACAAAACATTTGCTTTATGAAAGATATGCAACCAATTTTCCAGTTTTGACATAATTCTTAAAATTTATGAACACATTTATTGCCTCCTTCTTTGAGGTTTCTTAACAACATTTCATACACTCGCTTTTATCAAATGCAACGGTGTTATAGTTCATTATAGACCAGAAAAGAGACTGCATCATGGGATGTGGCCAGAAATATCAACTATTTCAAGATCACAGGCATCCGCTGTTGCTTTTAAGATGGTGTTAGAAATTTGTGTGCTTGCATGAGAGTTACCAATTAGTAAAAGTAGTAGGAGCAAAACCCAAAAGTTTCTCTACAAATAGTCATTACCCCACAACTCTCCACTGTGTTGGTGTACTTTGTGTTTAATGCCCCAATCTTATTCTCATTGTCTGCATTGCCAGTTCACCATGCAGTATGACGGAGAAGGCATGGGCTCTGAAATTTGACAGATCTGCCTCTAAAGCCAGTTCTCCCACTTCCTAGCAGAATGGCCTCAGAAACTGAGCCTCAGTTCCATTATTTAGACAACAGACACAATACTATTTATTTTGAACGGTTGTTCCGAGAAGGAAATCAGGAAATGCACTGTTTTGTTGCACGTAGTGAATAGGTTTGCAATTACTGTTGCTTTGTTTCAAGTTCACCTTACCCCCTCAAAAAAACAAAACAATAAAACCTGGACCCATCATGAGTGTATCCTGGTTTTAGGTGGTGTGAATCTTCAGAATACAAAATTTGTTTTAAAAGTAAATTTGTATGTAGAAGGAGAAAATAAATCATAACCCATTACACGTTTCTAATAAGCTGATCGAAAAATCCAGACCAAACTCACACTCTTTGATTGTTTCCTCATAGGACAATAATTTTTTAACAGCATTTTTGTATATTTAGCAAAGAAAAAATAAACGATTTTCTTTTAGCATTGTTGATTGATCTTTTTTATATTCCATCTAGTCTAAGAAAAAACATTTTTTAGGGTCATAGTTCATTATTGACAATGGCATGTCATAATTTAGAATTGTTGCCAATTTTAGGAAAAATTTCAAGTTTCTTTCATATGTAAGTTGCAAGGTTTGGGAGAATTTCAACTTCCTTAAGTGATGAGTTTTAAATACTCTTTAAACTGTCAACACTTAACCAATATTTTGCTGATTGTCTTCAAGTGATATTTGGTAGCGTGGATGGAAGATATTTCTTGAAGCTATTCTTATACCTGGTGGACCAGCAAAAATTTAACTGTAGCCAGCTGCAACTTTGTACCCCCTGATTTCAATAAATCCAAACTAAATGTATTTCCAATTCAGCTTTCCCTCAATTGCATCTCATACTGAGGAGGGGAAGTTAAAGTGGAAAGGAAATGGTCTTCTAGCCAATTGCAGTTAAACTATCTTCGTCTTGCAAAATTTACAAAACATATGACCACAGGAGTAATTGCTAGGGCTCCTCCCAGGGCCTTAGAAAGGGCCCATGTAAGTGAGGGGCCCTGAACCTTCATTACCTTCACCTAAGACTCACCGCTACTTTTCATGTGTTTTCATCTTTTCTCTTCCTTTCCTGTTCATGCTCTGGCCACCTCTTTGTCTCCTTCATTGTTTCAGCTTCCTATGTTCTGACACTGAGCTCTATCCTTACATTGAAACTGCTCTCTTGAATGTGATACTATTCTATAGCTCTTCCTTTTTTCTCATCAGACCTGCTCTTATAGCATTTCAGGCCGTCACTCACATGTTCCTTGGAATGCCCTTTTCCTGTGTGTTTTTGATGACTCCTCCCTCCCCTGTTTGTTCTTCAGCTAAGCAGTCCTTGTGTCCTGGCTTGTTCTGGCTTGTCTTCTCTCACCTCCCACATTGTATGGATCCCTAGAGTACTACTTATCTCTGTGAACTCTGGAGAGAACCCTGGGCTCTCACAGTTCCAGCTGTAACCTCTACAAGAGTGATTTGTAAATCTCTGACTCCTCTCTCACCCTTCTGGTATGTTACAGACTCATTTTTCCACCCACCCCCAAGGACAAACCTTTTCAAAGTCACATTAAGATCTTAAAACCAAGTGTTCAAAACCTATCGCAACCTCAACCTTCCTAAACTGACTCCATGTTGGTCTAAAGGATATAAATTTTGGAGTAATTCTTCACAAGACCCTTTTTGCTACATTTTATATATCGGGCTGTCTCTACAATGATTCACTGGCCATGTCCCCTTATCCATCTCTCAGTATAAATTCCCATTTCTCTCCATTTATAAGCTTTGAACCTAACCCCCAATGGTATACTTTGAGTAACCAAATGTTACCTGTCTTTCAAAGATTAGCTCATGACCCACATCTTCCATGAAGTCACCCCTGAATTTTCCCATTAGCACTTATTTTATCCACGTGGCAAAATCCTTCACTGAACCAGGTCTAATTTTGTTGGGAAAGGAGACAAAGTTTAAGGGTTTCAAGAAATCTTGAGGCCTGTCAATTTCTCTGCCATCCCTTTATTTATTCCTCTACTAAGAACATATTTATATGGCATTTTGTTATTACCCATACAGGTTTTGGTACTCTGCTGGTGAGATTTTTCCTCCAAATGCCCAAGCATATTTGACCCTTTATCCTGGTAGGAGTATTGTGGTGAGGAAATAAAGTTATATACACATCCAAGTTATTGCTTCAAAAGCGATGGTGCCCACACCATCTTTCTTACCTCTTATGTGACAAAATGATAGGCCATTGTGCTACAAACATAATCCCATGTCCTCATATGAGGGAGGTTCACTGGGTAGCCCCCTCTCTTCTCTAAAAGTGACAATAAAAACAGCCAAGAGAAACTTCTTTTCCATTTGTTATAGTTTGTGAAATTTATCTTCCTGAAAGGCCCTCAGAGACATCTGCAATGAACAACAATCATAATCAACTAATTCCAGTTCTTTCCCACTGGTGAGGAAAAACAGTTCTATCGTTGACATTGGTTTCAGGCTCAGGTGGGAGAAATTGGCCAAGGGTCTTCCAGAACTCAGCTGTATCACTCTTCTCTGAATTTCTACTCCTCTTCTAATTTGTATTTCTGGGAAATTGGGAAGGGGAATGTGGGAAAAGCAATGTACTCCTGACGTTCCCTAGAGATTCAGTACCAACAACAGAATTTTTAGAAATGGTTTCTTTATGGGGATCTCACACATCAACCCACAAACTGAAGGATGGTAAGAAACCCGTTAATATTTGAGTTCAAGCCTTAGAGGGGGCAGGGATTTAGTTAATGTAAGATGCCATCTGTATTACCTAATTATTTATTGACCTCTAATCATGTGCTGTCTTCCAAAAGACCTTAAGCTTACAAAGGGTTAGAAATGTCTCCTCCTTCTCCTTACTTTTTGAATCCTCAGACAATGCTCATTAAATAATGGATACTCAGTAAATATGTGTGCAGATTAAAGAATTAAAAGGATTTTTTTATAAAGGTTTTTTTTTTTTTTTTTCCCAGAAAGAGAGATCACAGTAGACAGGCAGGCAGAGAGAGAGGAGGGAAGCAGGCTCCCCGCTGAGCAGAGAGCCGGATGTGGGGCTTGATCCCAGGACTCTGGGATCATGACCTGAGCTGAAGGCAGAGGGTTTAACCTGCTGAGCCACCCAGGTGCCCCAAAGTTTGTTTTTTTTAAAGATTTTATTTACTTATTTGAGAGAGAGAGAGCAAGTAAGAGAGCACAAGCAGGGGGAGAGCAGAGGGAGAGGGAGAAGCAGGTTCCCCACTGAGCTAGGAGCCCAATACTGGCTCCATCCCAGGACCCTGAGATCATGACCTGAGCTGAAGGCAGATGTTTAACCAACTGAGCCACCCCGGTGCCCCTAAAAAAATTTTTTTTTAAAACATTGAGAAAAACTCTACACCTCTGTTTCTTGTAAGGGAATAGATATGTTCAACCTTGTTTGCCTAAATAGACTTTACAAGCTTAATACCTATTGAATTTCCAGGAACTCTTGAAACATGGGGAACACTACTAAGATTTAGGAAGATACTGACACACACACAATACTCCAGTTGTTCGGTCCTTCATTAAGATGAGAAAATCTGTCAAACACTACCATCTGCCATCCAAAGAAATCAGAAGATGAAAAAAACTCACAAATTAAGTCAATTGATGACTCACAAAAGGGATACAAGTGGAAAAGGCAACACATTATATAATAACTAATAAAGTCTGAAACAATGGCCAAGCTGGAAGGGTAGGAGAGGAGGGGGAGGCCGGGGGAGGCCGGGGGAGGCCTGATAGTGATTATCCAGTTGCCATGTCACTGCCAAACTACAAAAAAGAAGATGTAGGGGGAAGACGACTAAATTAACTCTTCTCTCCCCTCATTATTACCAACCTCCTGTTGCTGAGACACAGGAAAGTGTCTCCTTTCAGCAAGACTGCTTTTTGTGTTTCAATAGTATGATTGCTGCTCATTTCTAGGCTAAACCTGTAATCAAAGGTAAGGGAAAAGTGAAAGGATTGAAACGTGCTGATTTGCTCACAGAAACATAGTCACACCCTAACAGAAGCGTGATGGTTTGTGGTTGTTCACATTTTCTCAAGGGATACAAGAAAAGTGGTCCTGGAAAGAACTGGAGGCTGACATCTCATAACCCACACCCATACCCTGATTTCACAGGTAAGGAAACTAAGGCACAGAAAAGTTAGGTAATTTGCTCAAGATTACACCGGTTTCATGTCTTTTTTTTTTTTTTTTTTTTTTAGATTTTATTTATTTACTTGACATAGAGAGATCAGAAGTAAGCAGACAGGCAGGCAGAGAGAGGGGGAAGCAGGCTCCCCACTGAGCAGAGAGCCCAACTCGGGGCTTGATCCCAGGACCCTGAGATCACGACCCGAGCCGAAGGCAGAGGCTTAACCCACTGAGCCACCCAGGCGCCCCCGGTTTCATGTCTTAATGAAAAATCTCTCCATTCTTACTATATGCTATTATTATATCACAGTGCACTTTAATGTATATTAGGATATTCTGTTATAGTAAAAATAGAATAACATGAATTAGCTGGGGTTGTATTATTCAAACATCATTAAAACTTAAAATTCAGTAGAAGTGAGCCATTATGGGGCACCGGGGTGGCTCAGTCAGTTGAGCATCCAACTCTTGATTTTGGCTCGGATCATCATCTTAGAGTAGTGAGATCTCAAACCTGTGTCAGGCTCCTAACTAAGCATGGAGTCTGCTTGAGAGTCACTATCTCCCTCTGCCTCTCCCTGACTCTCCACTCGTGTGCACACTCTCTCTTTCTCTAAATAAATAAATAATAAATAAATAAATAAATAAATAAATAAAATGTGGATGTTCTTTTTAAAGATTTTATTTATTTGAGACAGAGATGGAAAGAGAGAGCATGAGTGGTGGGGAGGGCCAGAGGGAGAGGAAGAAGTAGAGTTCCCACTGAGCAAGGGAGTCAGATGTGGGGCTTAACCCCAGGACCCTGAGATCATGACCTGAGCCAAAGCTGATGCTTAACCAACTGAGCACCTTCCAGGCGTTCCTGGATGTTCTAAAAAAACAAAAACAAAACCAAAAAAACACGAACCATTATAATTACTTCAGGGTTTTTAAAAAAGATTTATTTATTTAGTTTGTTTGTTTATTTATTATTTGAGAGAGAAAGAGAGTACACATGTGTGTGTGAGTTGGAGGAGTAGCAGAGGGAAAGGGAGAGACAG
Source organism: Mustela lutreola (assembly GCF_030435805.1). Taxonomy (NCBI): domain Eukaryota; kingdom Metazoa; phylum Chordata; class Mammalia; order Carnivora; family Mustelidae; genus Mustela; species Mustela lutreola. The sequence continues at coordinate 45,878,716 of NC_081295.1, read as the reverse complement.
AATCCTCAAGCAGACTCCCCTTTGAGTGTGGAGTCTGACATTGACAATCCCAGGACCCTGAGATCATGACCTGAGCCAAGTCAAGAGTCAGGCCCTTAACCAACTCAGCCACCGAGGTGCACAATTAACTATTATATATATATATACATATACATATAAGTATATATGTATATGTATATATATATATACACACACATATAAGTATATATGTATATGTATATATATATATACACACACACACACAAAATACATTTTTTATATATATATATATATATATATATATATATATATAAAATGAAGCATAAATAAACTCTAACTGAGAGTCAATGTAAAATAATGGCATCCCCTTTATTTGTGGTGATTATATTCTAAGAACCCAGCTGGATGCCTGAAGCTGTGGTTAGTACTAAACCCAATGTATGCTAATATAAACTTTAATTCATAAATTAGGCACAGTAAGAGATTAACTAAAACAGTCATACAATAGAACAGTTATAACAATGTACTATAATAAAAGTTATATGAATGTGGTCTTTCTCTCAAAATATCTATTGTATTGTACTCGCCCTTCTTCTGATGATGATGTGACATGATAAAATGCCTATGTGATGAGATGAAGTGAGGCGAGAGACGTATGGATTATTACATAATGTTAGGTACTACAGGCCTTCTGATGACAAGTCAGGAGGATCATCTGTTTCCGGATGGCGGTTAACCCTGGGTAACTGAAACCATGGAAGTCGAAACCATGGGTAAGGCAGTACTACTGTATCCTGCTTTTGTCTCTCAAGTGATCTCAGACCATATACACTTTTACAATTAAGTGTAAAACCTTAATATAATTACGGATTATCCATTCTTAAATTTAACTCATTTGAAAGCAAAAGGGAAGGCAGGAGCTGCACTTGTGGTGAGCACAACATTGTGTACAAGGCTGTGAATCACTGTGTTGCACACCTGAAACTAATGTCACATTTGTGTCAACTAGATTTCAATTAAAAGAGAGAGAGAGAGAAAGGAGATAAAACATTTGAAATATTTATGTTCTATGATTGCCAGAAATTCAAATCTAAAAATATCATTTAGTACCTCAATTCAGAAGGCCTTGAAAGGATATATAAGCCTCACATCTGTAAAGTGCTTAGGAACATCTGGCACAAATTATCTTTAAACAATTTGTTTCTTATTTTTTAAAAGATGTTATTTATTTATTTAAATCATTATTTATTTATTTTTACAGAGAGAGAACACAAGTAATCTGGCACAAGTTACCGTTAAACACTTTGTTTTTAAGATTTTGTTTATTTATTTATTTATTTATTATTTATTTTTTTACACAGAGAGAGAGCACAAGAGGGAGAACAGCAGGCAAAGGGAGAGGGAGAGGGAGAAGCAGGCTCCCCACTGAGCAGTGTGTCCCACAGTGGTCTTGATCCCAGGACCCAGTGTCCTCAACCAACAGAGCCACACAGGCGCTCCAAAAGATTTGCTTTTATTTTTTATTTATTTTTTTTAAAGATTTTATTTATTTATTTGACAGAGAGAGATCACAAATAGGCAAAGAGGCAGGCAGAGAGAGAGGAGGAAGCAGGCTCCCTGCTGAGCAGAGAGCCTGATGCGGGACTCGATCCCAGGACCCTGAGATCATGACCTGAGCCGAAGGCAGCGGCTTAAGCCACTGAGCCACCCAGGCACCCCAAGATTTGCTTTTAAATAAAACTAATATATTATAAGCTACATTTCCAATAATCTCCAATCTTAGTTTGACCTCCTAGAGGAACAGACTATGAAGTAAGAATTTAAGTGCGGATAGTTTGGGAGGAGAAAGCAGTGACCAGTGAGAGGAGAGAGGGGACACGAGACAGGCAAGGAAGGCCGTCAGGGCAAGATGGGTGCATTAGGAAGCAGCCAGCTCCAGGGATGAGCGCAACCTAATCCCATTGGGGAAATCCTGACCATGCTCCCCAGAAGAATGAGGGAGCTGGGACATTTGCACACCAAATCCCATGAATCACTGAACGACTGCTGGTCTCAGGGGGAGCGGAAGGCCACATCTCCGCCCTTTGTCAGGCCCACTGAGCAGGAGGCACATTCGTCTTGGAAAGCAGATCCTTGGTGCAGAGAGACATTGGCAACTGAAAGTCCAGCCCCTGTGTGGCACCAGCACCTGCGCCCCCCCTCTCCATTCTGCCTTTCACTCGGAAGGACGTTTGCTTGACTTTAAATCTTTATAATCACATAGCACTTACTCTTGGGAAGCAATGAAAGATCAACTTATCCCACAAACTCCCATCGTGGTGGTTTGCATGAGGTTCCACAGAAGCAAATGCCCAGTGAGAAGATCCGGATGCCCTGCTTGCAGCTGCTGTGATGATTAAGCACACCATGGCTTACATGGAACCATAGAGTACAGGTTAGTTAGTGGGAAAGGAAGCGTCGGCAAGAAGCCAAATCTATTGTGTGTACATCACGGCTCTAGGGTATCACGCTGTTCTCTAGTAAGACTCTCCCTCCCAGGCCCAGGAGTAAAATGATAGTTATTGTTGGGCCTTTATGGTCACCCTTCTTACTTTCTCTATTCGTGAAACCGTAACATTCTGTGTGCCTCATAAATTCTTAATTTATGAGGCAAGGAGGTTTGTAGTCCAGACAGATCAAGTGGCTTATCCTCCGTCAGAAACTTAGTGGTCAACTAGAGCCAGAACTGATTCCCTGTGGCCAAGGAAACGGTGGGATTCTGAGTAGGAAATCTACTCCAGCTCACCCACACTCTTCTAAAGTGTATATATTTTCCATTCTCACCCACCCTCTAATTTGTCTCATACTTTTCTTTCTTTCACATAAAGCTTCCCAAATTGGCCAAATGGGCAAATGACCAGATAAATGTTTTTCTTCTTAGTGTACTCACTTTCGTGGTGGTTATGACTTGCATCCCCTTTTTTAGGAATGAAAGAAGTGAGGCAATGAGATAAACTCATGGGATTAGAAGATGCAAAGAACATTCCTACCCGCTTGTACCATTTTTATTCATCTGTTTCTCAGCTGTATGCCTTACTAAATAGAAAAATGGATTTATTTGCGTGTCTTATAGTTTGCCCCAGTTTTTCCCATATGACACTTTTCCTTAGAATACACTCTGATGTTTTGTCCTGAAACATCCTCATTCATTAGCCAAACACTAATAATCAAAATTATTTAATTTTGAAAAATTAACTAAAAGGATTTTCCAAGTTGGGAGAAAAACATTCAAAAAGAAATGTCATGTTTTAACAAGAAAAGGTGATAAAAAGTGGGAAATCACGTGCTCAAGTAAAGTGTGATTTTCACCCTCTTGTTGGATGGCTGGCCGGATGGTTTAAAAGAGGGGGAAAAAAGGATCAACTATGTGATTTATATTTGCACGTTGAAATTTGTCCCTAGCCTGAAATCAGATCTCTGTGTTTACTCAGCCATACGATGGAATCACATTACCCCTCTGGCTCATGACTCACAGGAAACACTGGATGATTTTTAAACAGAAAACTAAGCATAAAACACTTTTTTGAGCATCCTGAGATTTGAGGAGATAAAAGAAAGATAGAAAATGTCTTCCCACAGTCACCACTTGATAATCCTCATCAAGTTCTGAAGACGGCAGAAATACTGATATTTTCCTCTTGTCTATGCAATGTGAAGTATGAAAAGATTCTGTTATATTGTTAAGTGGATTTGTTAGGAGGTTTTCTTTTCAGCTGTAACTTCAGGGTGTGTGTGTATGTATGTGTGAGTGTGAGTGTGTGTGTGTGTGTATGAAAGAAAGGCAGGGGCATAAGACTGGGAAAACAAAACTTATAAATATCACTAGACTTCTTATGCATTTCTTTTTTACATCTTCAAAGAGAAACATCATGAAATTCTACAGTATATAAAGATATAGCTTATGATGGTAGAACAGCATGCATTTGTGTTTTATATATATATATATATATATATATATATATATATATATATAAATGTAGAATACAACATATGCATACTACTGCATTTTAACTGCAACAAGAATACTGTTATGCAGCAAACATTGGTTGGATTTAGGGTTACTAAGAAAATCCTGCCAATTTAAGGTTTATTTATTTACTATGCTCGGTTATTTAGTTGATGCTATATCAATTATTCATATAATGTTCTTGCTAATTTGATCCATACACATGTCTCTTCCTCTCTAGTCTGAGAGACACTGGCTCTTAGGTGTGTACTTAAAATAGAGATCGTATTTTATTTACACTCAAGCATGCTATTCCTACAAAATGCTTCAACATTCAAGTCAGACAAAAGGATGAGCACCAAATCTTGATTTCTTAGTGAACACTCATGTCCTTCTTCTACAGCCTAAACTGGAACTTGCGACCCAAGGAATTCAGATCCTTAAATATGAATAAATATTATGAAAATATAATATCAACTTTATTGACATTTGCAATTGCCAGAAACATCTGGGAATAGTGGCAAATGACTTTAACTATTTATAACCATGATCCGCTTAGGTGGAAAGTTTAATGAATGCCAGGAGAAAAAGAACAAAATATGAGGTTATTCTGGCACTATGTGGAGACATTCTGATCTGCAAGTAGAAAATGTAGCTTGTTCTTATTCTATACAGATATGATCTCCTGAATCTATAGAACAGAACTATCCAACAGAACTCTGTGCGGTGGTGGAAATGTTCTACATCCGCTTTGTGCATTACAGTAGCGCCACTGTGTACATATAGCACCAGAACTGTGCCATACAATGGAAAAACAGAATTTGAAATTTTGAAATTTTGTTAAATTTTAATTAATTTAAATTAAAATATCCACAGGTGGCTGGTGGGTACCATATCAGACAACATAGTCCTAGGAGGAAAAGCTCATTTTTTAGCCTGAGAGAAAAATCATGGGAGTAGCAGAGTTGAGATAAAATTAGAGATTTTGCTGCCATCAATGGACATGGAGAAAATAATTGTAAAGAATTTTTACTGAAGATATACAGAGAACTCTTAAAACTCAATAAGAACACAAGCAACCAGACTAAATTTAAAAAATAGGCCAAAGACTTTAAGAGATACATCACCAAAAATGGTGTAGAGATGGCAAGTAAACATATGAAGAGATACTCTACACCATATGTTATCAGGGAAATGCAAATTAAAAGAATAGTGAGGGGCATCTAGGTGGCTCAGTTGGTTAAGTGTCTGCCTTAGACTCAGGTCATAATCCCAGGGTCTTGGGATTAAACCTGTATTGTGCTGCCTGCTCAGGAGGGAGCCTGCTTCTCCCTCTCCCTCTGTCTATTGCTCTGCCTCCTTGTGCTCTATCCCTCTGTCAAATAAATAAATAAAAACCTTTAAACAAAAAGACAAACAAGCAAAACTATACTGTGCTGTCACTACACATCTATTAGAGTGGTCAAAAATCCAGAATTCAGAACACCAAATGCTGACGAGGATAAGGAGCAACAGGAATTGTCATTCATTACTAATAGGGAATTGTAAAATGGTACAACCACTTCGAAAGACAGTTTGGTAGTTTCTTACAAAACTAAATATACTCTTAACCATATGACCCAGAAATAGTACTGCTTGGTATTTTCCCAAAGGAGTAGAAAACTTTTATCCACACGAAAACCTGTACAATTATGAATAGAGCTGCTGTAAATATTTACAGATATTTACAGCAGTTCTATTCATAATTTCCCAAACTTGGAAGCAACCAAGATATCCTTCAGTAAGTGAATGGATAAATTCAATGGACATAATCTGAAAATATATTAAATTTTTAAAAGTAGGAGCTAACTCTAAAGATTTGGATATCCTTTAAAAAAAATTTTTTTTTTTTCAATTCAGCTTTTGACTCAGCTAAAAATTCCTTGAAAGTCTCTCCTCTTACAGAGTTCTTTGGCTCTCAATTGATTCTACTTCTACTCTTCTATTACTTCTCAGTCTCCATTTCTGGTTCCTTGGTTCCTCTTTTTTATGTGCCTCCTATCTGGGGCTTTGTGCCCTGAGTCCTTAGGTCTCTTCCCTGGTTGGGGGGTTAGGAGGGACTCTTCCCTTGATATCTGCTTATTCTACTCAGTTTCTTTATTCATTTTTCACTTCGTTCACTTTTCACTCCATAACTCTGTTTTTGATTTCCAAAGCAGCTCTTTGAGCTGCAGACTTCACATTAGGCTACTTCATCCCAGCTACTAAAATTTTTCCTGCCTGAATGTTACACACACAAACCCAATATTGGAGGATTTGGTTCAAAAACCTCTAATAATTTCTGACACTATTAGGCTACACGTCTATCATATTATACCAAGTTGATCTTATCATTGACCTTTTTCCACATCTTACCTTCTGTGGGTGTTAACACTATTCTCTCACTCTTGGGACTAGAAATACTGGTGTTTATAACATTATCTTGTCATTCATCCCCTGAAAGCAATTCAGTGACATCAGTTCTTCCTCTGTAAATGTGTCCCATACTCACTTCGCCTGCTTTTTCTACAGGCTAAGCTGGAGGCCCAGGGTTCTAAGAGCTAGGACAGACCGGCTATGGGAATGAGGTGGGTTGGTCATGGTGTGTGACCAAAGCACAGAGCACTTGGGCTCATGTTCCATGAATTAATAAGAGGTCAAGGCAGCAAGCCTTTGGGAGGAGACTGAGAACAACAATGAGAAATATGGGGAAAGTTTTGTAGTGTAGAACCTGCAAGACAGAGTAAGCAGGTTTGAGAGACAAGTTTCTAGAAGCAACTGGGTCTAAAACAAAGGAACTTTTATGAACTTCTGTTAATAAATTCAGGGACAGGAAGGGAACTGCTAAGATTAGAGAGTCTACTAGATTGACTTTTTTCTTTTCCCTGATATACCACCCTAATCTAAGCCCTAATACTACTTAATTATTTTATTACTGTTTTTTTAAAAATTGTGTTACCTTTGGCAAGTTAGGAAACTCTCAGTACCTCAGATCTTCATCTTTAAAAGTATTCACACCTATCTCATAGAGCTATTTAAGGATCAAATGTAGAACACTTAGAAGAGATTCTGGCACCTAATAAATGCTAAATCATTGGCTATTGTTATTATAGTATTATATTAATATTATTATTTCATAAGGGTTTTTTGACTGGTCCATCTCTCCCCAGACTTGATCACCTCCATTCCAACCTGCATTCAGTTTTGTAATCTTTTTTTTTTTTTCATGGTACTTCCTGTGGCCTTCCATGGTTCCCAAATTATCTGATGGTCAGGCCCCAACTCCTCTGTCTATCATGGCCTTCAATAATGGAGCTCCTCCTACTCAACCTGACATTCTTTGCACCCAATACTTTACCTCTCCTCTTTTCAGGATGACCTACTTCCTGTCTCCTGTGGAAGTCATGACCTTTCATACCACTTCACCTTTGTTTATGTTGCTCTTCCTCTCTAGAAGGATCTCCTTCCTTACCTTACCCTGAAGGGCCTAGCTCAAGTTCTATCCCTTCTACTACAGCAGAGGTAGTTTTTGTTGTGCTTTTCCAAAGTGTATGTCTAATAACATCAAGCAGAATGCTGGGCACAATAGTGTTTAATAAATATTTCTACCTTAGTTATCCTTGCTCTTGTGCTCAACATCTTAGTTATTTTATTTTAAAGATTTTAATTTATTAATTTGAGAGAGAGGAAGAGAGAGAGAAAGAGAGTGAGAGAGCGCACAAGTAAGGGGAGAGGGAGAGGGAGAAGCAGACTCCCCGCTGAGCTGGGAGCCCAACATGTGGTTTGACCTCTGGACCTAGAGATGGTGACCTGAGCTGAAAGCAGATGCTTAACCATCTGAACCACCCGGGTGCCTCAACATCATAGATTTTAGAGCTTGCTATTGTTTAATAGTTTATGAATATATAGTATATCAATTTAGAAAGACTTTGATTATATATCATAGAAGACCACATTAATGGAAGGTTAAACTCTAAGTATATTTATTGTGCATTTCTAAAGTTTCATCAAGTCGAAAAACACTTCAGTGTCACCATTCTCAGACTATTGGATTTTTACCTATGTGCTCTTTGCTTCACCATCACAACATGGCTGCTGTAGCTCCAGGCATTTCCTCTTCACATGAGTGTCCCGAGTTTAAAAGAAAGTACCAATGACAAGAGTGCCGTCCCTAGTTAGAGAAGCTAACAACAACAAAAGTATTCTGCGAAAGGAGTAAAGGAATGCCAAAATTGACTTAAATAATTCGCCACTTGGGGCAAGGCATATTGCTACCCAAACAAAACCAGAGTTCTGCTGGGAAAAAGAAAGAAATGCCTCTTGAGTAGGCATCTTGTTAGTGTCTGCCCTTCTTTTGTATTTTTGTGCTCTACTGTTGTCTCCTCAGAAATAACGTCTTTATTCCCCAGGGTGCACAGTACGATCATGAAAACATAGCAGCCAAGCAGCCAGGTAATTGTTTGATTGTTGAATCCTTAACTGCTGTTCAGGGCATTCCCTAAGCCCTCACCTTCTGCCTTTGTTTTGATCCATTTCAGCATCCCATGAAGCTACCTATTTTGAAAGTAAGAAAGGTTCAACAAACACAACGAGAGCTACTAGACATATACATTTAACACACTTTATGTGGATTTCTGCAGAAGCTCAGAAGCCAAAATACAAATTTTGAATTTTTTTGTTGCTCTCTGCCTGATGTAAACATTATGTGCTTAGCTGAGCTGGGAGTCCTTTAATTATCTTTTCAGGAAGCCTTGTTGAGAGAGCAGATCCTGAAGCGACCAACCAGAGCAGCCTCATGACAGCCCATGCTTTAAAACAGGACTCAACTCCAAATAATAGTCCTTTTCCTGTGCATGATAGTATTTATCTGAGCACAAAGTAATTAACATCTCCAGCAAGTCAAGTCTCTGATTGCATCATATGGTCTCAGCAACTCCCAGGTCGCCACCCATCTGGTTGCATTGATTTTGCCATTTGCCAGCATGTGGGTTTGTGTGTGCGGAGCGAGGGGTGGGTGGGGGAGTGGAGGACCGTCAGGTGTTTGGAGTAACACGTTACCACATGTGCGTGCTGAGGTTTTTACTGTGGACCCAGTGGCTCCATCCCGCTGCTCAAGTAAGAGACGGTCAGATGCTCCTGGTCACGTCGCTCTTGGATTTAAACTCTGATACTGTTCCTTGCTTGCTGCCTCTGGAGAGTATCACAGGTTGGAAGAGAGAAACGTTTCACAATTGTGGGGGTGAAAAGCTATAGCCTAGCAAATTCCTCAGCTCCGAAAGAAAAATTCTACAGATCAGGAAAATAATGGCTGCACTGATTTTAAGCCATCAGAGAGGACGATACATAGAAAAAGGAACAGAGATTGCTAAATAGGCTTGCCTCTGAATGTATTCCCAAATTAGGCATATGCAGATTAATTTGTACATGTGGCTTAAATATTACTGTGGAAAGTGAAAAATTCCAAATGTTACCAGATTATTGGGTTATATTACACTCTACGCTTTGGATCCAAAGACTTCCTTGCAATTGCTTTGAAAGTACACGAATGTGGTAAACAAATCTGCATAAGTGTAAAGAGAAGTGGCCCAGTTTATACAAAAGTAAGGGCGGAAGCTAGGAAATATCAGGCTTACGTTTCTCATTGTCTGAAGTTACTGATCAGAAAACGGTCTTAAGATATCATTGAGTAAATATAAAGATGACAGAGTAGCTGTGCCACTCTAATTCATGAATGGCCCTTCTGTAGATATGTTGAAACCCAATAAAAGAAAATGAGCTGTAGATATTCCACACAAGCTAAACCTAATACTTGCAACCAATATCACTTAACAACCAGTAAGTGTTGTAAATCTTACCCGTTATTTCAATACACCTTCTTGCTTAGTTTTGTTTTATACACACACACGCACACACACGCACACACACACACAATGCCAACTCAAACTGGAATGAGCACTTGATATGCTCTCACAGGGGGCTGTGATGATCCTGCTTTGATAGTAACAATTAAAGCCCCCAGGCCCACATGGGAGGTGTGGGGTGACTGGACTGGGAGAGGCGGAGGGGGAAATTATCAAAATGGCCCTCCACCCCGCAGTGTTCATGATTGCTCTTTGCTACTGTTGGCTCTGACTCATTTTCTTAGACTCAATTAGCCCCTGCTGATGTTTCCACCGAGAGAGTGACAGAGGGCGTTTGAACAGTCCGCATGGTGGTTAGAGGGGAGGTTCTGGATGGGTTGAAAGCTGGCTCCCTTAGGCTGTAACTTAGGTGAGTTGTTCATCCTTTCAAAGTTTCAGTTTCCTTTTTTTTGTGAATTGGGGTAATAATAGTAACTGTCTCATGGGATTAAGGGCAGAGTGAATAAAATAATAATAATACAAATCTTTTTTACTTCTTTAAAAATTTTTTTATTTATTTTTATTTTCTTTTTAAATTAACATATAATGTATTAATGTTAATATATACATTATGTATTATAATACATAATATATCAGGGGTATACGTCTGTGAATTGCCAGATTTACACACTTCACAGCACTTACCATAGCACATACCCTCCCCAATATCCACAACCTTACCACCCTCTCCCTACCCCCATCCCCCTGGCAACCCTCAGTTTGTTTTGTGAGACTGAGAGTCTCTTATGGTTTGTCTCCCTCCCGATCCCATCTTGTTTCATTTATTCTTTTCCTACCTCCCAAGCCCCCCATGTTGCTTCTCCACTTCCTCATATCAGGGAGATCATATGATAGTTGTCTTTCTCCGACTGACTTATTTCGCTAAGCATAATACCCTCTAGTTCCACCCACGTCATTGCAAATGGCAAGATTTCATTTTCTTTTGATGTTTGCATAGTATTCCTATATATATATATATATATATATATATATATATATATATATATATCTCACATCTTCTTTATCCATTCATCTGTTGATGGACATCTATGTTCTTTCCATAGTTTGGCTATTGTGGACATTGCTGCCATAAACATTCGGGTGCAATAATATAAATTTTTTAAAAGATTTTATTTATTGGGGCACCTGGGTGGCTCAGTGGGTTAAAGCCTCTGCCTTCGGCTCAAGTCATGATTCCAAGGTCCTGGGATCGAACCCCACATCAGGCTCTCTGCTCAGCAGGGAGCCGGCTTCCTCTTCTCTCTCTGCCTGCCTCTCTGCCTACTTGTGATCTCTGTCAAATAAATAAATAAAATCCTTAAAAAAAAAGATTTATTTATTTGTCAGTCAGAGAGAGAGAGAGAGAGATCATGAGCAGGGGGGAAGGGGGGAAGGGTAGAGGGAGAAGCAGACTCCCTGCTGAGTGGAGAAGGGAGCCTGATGCAGAACTCTATCCCAGGACCCTGGGATCATGACCTGAGCTGGAGGCGGATGCTTAACCAACTGAGCCATCAAGGCGTCCCAAAATTGTTTAGCCCATTATAAGCCCTATAAGTGATTATTGTTATTATTTATTATTTCAGTTATAGCTTGGGATAAAAGAGAGGGGTATGGGAAGGGGCCTTTAAAAATCTATTGTAGACATCAGCCATGCACTCATATCTTCATTCAAAGAAAAGCACCTGAATGCCTGTTGCATTGGGACAGGTATAATGGCTTTAGGCGCAACACAAGCGCTTGGTAAAAACTCACCTAGGTGAAATTTCCTTTTCAAACTTCTTACCTTCCTTTCAGCTGTCCTCCTCCAGAGTATTGTTTTCTCCCACTGCCCTGGTGATTATGAGCCAATCACTGGAGTTCACCTTAACAGTTAAAACTGACTGTCACCTCAGTCAGCCCCCACCAAATCTCCTGTGCAACGTCCTGTTTTTTTCTGAGCTTTTTTGGTTCACTGGCTTAGTCCTTGCTAGGGTGTTAAGTTTTCTGATCCGTTGGTACATTGTAGTAACTCTTCCAGTTTATTATTCCAGTGGGAGAGACACAGGGCCTTATACAAGAGAACTTCTGGTATGGAATTTCATTGTACAACGTGGCTTATGGGGTAAAAATCACAAGGGTAGATAATATGTTTGGCACCGATGAAGTTAATTCTCACAGGAAGTTCTGCCTGTAAGCAGGAATGGCTTGGTGGAAAGTAATGAGGTCCTGTCCTGATATGATAGAGCACGCAGTTCAGTTGGAAATAAGAATTATATCAATTAGACAATAATTCTACTAATAGAATAAAACCCAGTGCACAATATTACTAGATAATAACTGTCAAGTAATATTGTTCTGAGAATACATAAAAATGTCAAAATTATTTAGTAATCATTGAATGTTTACTCTCAAAATACATTTTATTGTGGCAAAATATGACATGTAATATAAAATTTACCATCAGTGACATTTAGTATCTTCACAGTGTCATGCAACCATCACCACTATTTAGTACTGGGACATTTTCATCACGCCTAGAGGAAACCCAATACCCAGGACACTCCCCATTCTTCTCTCCTATCAGTCTCTGGCAACTACTAATCTGTTTTTTATTTCTATAGATTTGCCTACTCTGGATTCCTCATATAAATTGACTCATATTATATGTTGCCTTTTGGATCCCCTTTCTTTTACTTAGTATAGTATTTTCAAGGTTTCATCCATGTCATAGCATGTATCAGTACCTCATTTCTCTTTATGGCTGAGTAATATTCCATTGTATGGAAAGACCACATTTTGTCTGTCCATTTATCAGTTGATTGACATTTGGATTCTCTCTGTGTTTTGGCTGTTGGGAATAGTGCTTCTTTAAATATTCATGTTCAAGTTCTTTGTGGCACCTGTTTTCAGTTCTTTTGGGTATATACTCAAGAGTGGAATTACTGGGTCACCTGATTTAACTCAACTTGACTTGTTGAGGAACTGCCAAGCTGTTTTTCACAGTTTCCATTTTATATTGTCACCAGAAACATATGAGGGTTCTAAGTTCTTTATATCTCACCAACATTTGCTATTTTCAATTTTTTTTTTTTAATTTTAGCCTTCCTGAGTGGTATGAAGTAGTATCTCACTGTGGTTTTGATCTGTATCTGTGTAATGACTAATAGTGTTGAGCACCTTCTCATGTGCTTATTGGTCTTTGTGAGAGCATTTTAAATATCGTATCTCAGGGCGCCTGGGTGGCTTAGTTGGCTGAGTGTCTGACTCTTGAGTTGGGCTCAGGTCATGATGCTTGGGTCATGAGATCAGAAGACTCAGAAGACTCAGAAGTCTCATGTCCAGCTTTGTGCTCCATATGGAGTCTGCCTAAGATTCTCTCTCTCCCCCTCTCTCTGTTCCTCCCCCACAATGTGCACATGCACCCTTTCTCTCAAATAAATAAAATCTTTAAAATAAATATCTTATGTTGTTTAACTTTTACCATAGACCCAACAGGTATTTTACAGATGAGTAGACTGAGGCTTTATAATTAAGATGAAATACAAATTAAGTAGACTGGAACTTAAAATTCCCTTTCATTTAGCTCAATCTCCGTGTGACTTTAGGCATGGCAGAATCAGATTCAAGAGATCTAAGGGAAATGAGCCTGGAAAACAATGGACTTGGGCTACTGAGGAGTATTTGGACCTCCTATGTTAAGAAAAACTTCCAGGGACAGCACAATTTCCAACAAGCATGTTGAAAGCAACTCACCCATGTGGCAGGTCAGTTGTAGAGGACGAACCACACATAGCTGGGTTGCTGAGCTAGTTGTTAAATGTGTTGGCCAAAGTGATCAGCTTCCTTCCACAAAGGAGGCTTTAGGGGAGCCTCTGTAGGCTGTTGGCAATTTTCCTTTCCATTTTGTTTCTCCTTATGAAAAAAAGAAGTAGCCTGTCATAATTGCACCGAGATCTAATTTCTTTCACAAAATGCCATTTTATTTGATTAACTAGAACATTGAGGTCAGGATATAAAAGATGAAGAAGTTAGACTTACATAACCCCATAGGAACAGAATCCAGACTGTATTTCAAAGAGCTTCTGATCACTCAGGATGTTCAAAGAGCTTTGGAACAGGACAAGTGAATGTAAAACATATGCCTTGAAGCCAGGACCCTTGTAACCCATGGACTGGCCAACTCAGTAGCCCGTGAGAGGAATGTCTGTGCATAGACGGTTGCACCACAGACTGGTCATGGGCATGCCACGTGGCCTTGGCCTCTGGTAAAATTTCATATGTATCTTGGTTTACTGCCCTGCCTTTAGATTATTCTGCCATTGGTTACATAATTTGGAAATAAAGATAAATAATGTGTACATAGGAACGAAAGCTCCTACACAGTGCCCTTGATATAGTAGTTTCTAGGAAGAGCCTTCTGCCACAGTAAAAGATGCCTAAAGTCACACGGAGATTGAGCCAAATGAAAGGGAATTTTAAGTTCCAGTCTACTTGACATCAAATACTGAATTATCTTTTACTTGCTATGAGATATTAGAGTGATGTATGGCACAATCAGTGACGAAGGTGAAATATGCACTGGGACTAGAGACAGCAAAGGTTTAATGTCAATAACTTTAAAGTATATTGGCAAATCATATTAATGGACAAAGCTTACTGGACCTGCTATATGGGAGCACTGTATTCTCCCAGGTAATTGTGTGAGTAACACTTGCCTGTCACATGCCACCTGGACCATGTGGGATGTTTTCATTAGCACTCAGAAGCAGATCTCCAGAGTTTTCTGTTTATTTTAAAGGAGGTGCAAAGTATAAATGTTTACCAAATCTGGACTCAACTCTCTCTTTACCAAATGAGTTTGGTTGTGATTTCTTTCTCAAAAGTGTTTCAATGTAGAGAGAACAGTGTTGGACAGAAAACAGTGGGAGAGTCACTTCTCTCCTATGATCTTTCTCTCCTACCACCTTCTCTCCTATGATCTGTGCCTTTCAAGGAAAGATGAAGAAACTGGCAGGAATTTTCTTATCAAGGATTGTGACTGTATAAATCACCCATTTAAGGTATACAGAGTTATGTTTTTAAGAAATACTTCAGGCAAGTGTTTTAAAAAAAATATCCACCCTCCCCACCCAGCCCCCAGAATCTTTTGTCCTCATATTAAATAACAAAAAACAAAAACTCCCAGCAAAAGTAACATTTGTGTAAAGAAAAGGCATTAGTGAAAACAACCAGGGAGCATTTGCTGGTGCCAGGCCTCGTATCTGGAGCATTTGTTGCTTGGAGAGTGTGGTGAGATAAAGTGAGCTCTTTTATCCTCTGGATCCAAAATACAGATGCCTTAAATCCTGTTTTGGTGCAGAGCTTAATCAGAGTTGGAGCTGAACAGTGAAAGCACAGACTCTTTGTAACAAAATCTTTATATATATGACTGGCTGTACATTGCAGGTACAACCCAGCCAAATCTATCTAAATTCCACAGATATAAAAATATTTATGGACCTTTCAAAGACAGTTATAGTTTTATTTGAGCTATGCGATTCCAAATTAAAAAAAGAAAAACACAAGTTATTTTATATTAAAAGCTAATGGAAAATCCTAAGTAGACATGACTGACTTCTTAAAATATCTTCTCTGCCCTAAAACATACTTCACTAAGAATCGTACACCATATAAACAGAGTTAATAGTGTATCTGTTTGCTGCTAGTCACAAAGAAGTATAGCACGTTTTTCCCCTTTTACTTTTCATGTTATTTTGGTTTAACTTCACTAGTTTCCCTGAGAAGTAGAAAATCAGAATGTTGTTGCAAAAGTGGAAAGTGTAGAAAATTATAAAGAAATAAAATCACCTATAATTGCAAACCCAGCTATCACAAAGTTTAATGTTTTGGTCTATTTTTTAGTCTCTTGTCTATGTCTGGATAAGTATGATCACCTACAAAGATATTTGATTACTTACAAAGCTGATTTCACACTGTAAGCAGTTTTTGCCCCCAATTTCACTGAATTATAAAATGAGAATCTGACATATCACTAAATATTCCTTGAGCATAAGATTTTAAATGGCTCCCTGATATTATCCTTTAGTAATTTCTGTATTATTAAATAGATTGTTTTTAATTTCTGTTGTGAATGATTCATGGTAAGTATTTTGCTACATATTTTTTTTAATTTTTAATTTTTTTATTTTTTATAAACATATAATATATTTTTATCCCCAGGGGTACAGGTCTGTGAATCGCCAGGTTTACACACTTCACAGCACTCACCAAAGCACATACCCTCCCCAATGTCCATAACCCCACCCCCTTCTCCCAACCCCCCTCCCCCCAGAAACCCTCAGTTTGTTTTGTGAGATTAAGAGTCACTTATGGTTTGGCTCCCTCCCGATCCCATCTTGTTTCATTGATTCTTCTCCTACCCACTTAAGCCCCCATGTTGCATCACCACTTCCTCATATCAGGGAGATCATATGATAGTTGCCTTTCTCTGCTTGACTTATTTCGCTAAGCATGATACGCTCTAGTTCCATCCACGTTGTTGCAAATGGCAAGATTTCATTTCTTTTGATGGCTGCATAGTATTCCATTGTATATATATACCACATCTTCTTTATCCATTCATCTGTTGATGGACATCTAGGTTCTTTTATAGTTTGGCTATTGTGGACATTGCTGCTATAAACATTCGGGTGCACGTGCCCCTTTGGATCACTACATTTGTATCTTTAGGGTAAATATCCAGTAATGCAATTGCTGGGTCATAGGGCAATTCTATTTTCAACATTTTGAGGAACCTCCATGCTGTTTTCCAGAGTGGCTGCACCAGCTTGCATTCCCACCAACAGTGTAGGAGGGTTCCCCTTTCTCCGCATCCTCGCCAGCATCTGTCATTTCCTGACTTGTTGATTTTACCCATTCTGACTGGTATGAGGTGATATCTCATTGTGATTTTGATTTGTATTTCCCTGATGCCGAGTGATATGGAGCACTTTTTCATGTGTCTGTTGGCCATCTGGATGTCTTCTTTGCAGAAATGTCTGCTCATGTCCTCTGACCATTTCTTGATTGGATTATTTGTTCTTTGGGTGTTGAGTTAGCTAAGTTCTTTATAGATTTTGGACACTAGTCCTTTATCTGATATGTTGTTTGCAAATATCTTCTCCCATTCTGTCAGTTGTCTTTTGGTTTTGTTAACTGTTTCCTTTGCTGTGCAAAAGCTTTTGATCTTGATAAAATCCCAATAGTTCATTTTTGCGCTACATAAATTTTTTGATATATAAATTATTTCCTTCCCATAGGTTCTAGAATGGAATTGCTGAGTAATAGGAAAGTGTAAGTTCTTTAAGTTCAAACAGATTTTGCCTTTATTGTACTGAATGAAGGTGCCAATATAAATTTTATAAACTTCTACCACCAGTGGAAAAAAATGTGCCTGTATCTCTCACTACATTCTCATCCATACTACTTAATAGGGTTAGAAAACTAGTTTCCACTTTGATGTGCCAGAAATAGCATTTTGTTGTTACTTTAGGTTGCTTTTCCTTAAAATTAGTTAAAATATAGATTTAGAATTTTTGGTGAATGGCAACTTGCATATTTTCTTTGAAAAATTTTTCATTTTCTTTGACTGTTTCTCTTTTTTTCTGTTAAGTTTTTCTTCAGTTTTTCATTTTTTTAAAAGATCTTATTTATTTATTTGACAGACAGAGATCATAAGACAGAGAGGCAGGCAGAGAGAGAGGGGAAGCAGGTTCCCTGCTGAGCAGAGAGCCCAATGTGAGGCTCGATCCCAAGATCCCAATATCATGACCTGAGCCGAAAGCAGAGGCTTAACCCACTGAGCCATCCAGGGGTCCCTCTTCCATTTTTCATTTTTAAATAACAAAGATGCTTGTTTAAAATTTAAGCAAGATAGAATTATGAACAACAAAAATGTGAAAATTATCTTCTACCCAACGGATACATTTTTTTACACATACCTTACAGACATGTGTTTTTACAAAAACACGCCGTTATACATATACACGTATAGGATTTTTTAAAACCTAAATTGTATCATTTGCTTTTTCCCTTAAAAGCATGTCACAGATGTGTTTACTTTTTGGTACTGACAGATATTCCTCACACGTTGAAAAAACTCTGTTCTGAAGTAGCACAGTTTATGCCATCATTTCTTTACTTATGCATATCCTTTCATTTTTTTTTATGCTCCTTGTGAGTAAGAGGCTCTGGCTTTTTCTCCATATCTTCCCTTTAGCCACATGTAAAATATGGATTCCATTTTCCATTATGTCTCTCAGGGAACATTCTGTCCTATGCAGAGAACACAGTTCTCACTAACCAGGTCTCACTCTCCCTTGAAGAGCCAAGAGCAAGGGATGCTTGGGTGGCTCAGTAGGTTAAGTCTCTGCCTTTGGCTTAGGTCATGGTCTCAGGGTCCTGGGATCGAGCCCCACACTGGGCTCTCCGCTCAGCAGGAAGGCTGTTTCCCTCTCCCCCCTGCTTGCCTCTCTGCCTACTTGTGATCTCTCTCTCTCTCTCTCTCTCTGTGTCAAATAAATAAATAAAATCTTAAAAAAAAAAAAAAAAAAAAGAGAGCCAAGGGCAAAATAAAGTGCTCTAATAGACACCATTCCCCATGCTCAGAAATGACAGGACAGGATTCTTGGGAAAGCTGCAGATGACAGCCGACAGCCTTCCCCCATGCTTACTCTAAAACCAGAGAATAGGAGCAGAGCTATTCAGGGCTCTAGCCACGGGAGAAGAGGGTTGAGTCACCACACTGCAGCCTGTCCTCTGCTGAACTGGTGGCTAAATGCTTGGAGCTGTAGGGCAGGTTACCCCTGGCCAGACCCAGAGCCCAGACTGTCTGTTTCTATATAGGAACTATTATATATGGCCACAGACCTGTGCAGCTCTACGCAGCTTAGTTTCCTCCTCTAGGAAAGAGTTCAAAAGGCCAGATGAAGAAGAAGCTACCAGGCTCAGCCCCATTTCAACCCCTGCCTCAGAGTGGTTTTTTAAAATTTATTTACTTTAGAGAAAGACAGAGAGAGAGAGAGAGAGCGTGAGCATGTGCGCGTGGGGGTGGGGCAGAAGGAGAGGAAGAGAGACTCTTAAGCAGACGCCCCTGGTTCCACTGTCAAGACTAACAGTAAAGAGAGAACCAGAAATGTGGTTTGGGACAAGAACCTGATCAAGGTGGGGCTTTTCTCAAAGGTAACACTTTCCTGTTTCATTTTATGAGGAGACTATTGTTATTAAGAATTTCAGGGGTGCCTGGGTGGCTGAGTCCATTAAGTATTCGTCTCTTGATTTCAGCTCATCTCATGATCTCAGGGTCATGAGACTGAGCCCCGTGTTGGGCTGGGCGTGGAGCCTGCCTGGAATTCTCTCTCTCCCTCTACCTCTCCCCCTTCCCCCACTCGCTCTTGGGAACGCCCTCTCTCTCTCTCTCAAAAAAAAAAATTCAAATAGTTAAATCTAATATTACAAAGTAAACATGCCATGGAGAGTGAAGTCTAAAATCTTTTATTTCTCACAGGAAGAGCACTACCAAGCACCACTCATGTATCTGGGGATGGAATCTCCAATTATAAAGTCAGCCGTGAGGCAGAGAGACGTTCCCGAGGGGCCTGGAGCCTCTAGACTTTTAGTCAGAACTTCACAGCCTGGAATAGCCTCAGCCAACGAGAGAGACAGGAGTGTTCATATCTGCTATGTTCTGGTTAGTCCAGTGCAACCCCTTCCTCCTCGTTGTTATCACTGGGGTTTTTAGAAACCATCCTGCTGAGGAGGTTACCTAGGAAATGGTGAACCTGTTTGGAGGCAGCAGCGAGTGATAGACACACGCATACTCGAGACCACAGGCATTGAGCCTGATTGCCTGAGCTCAAATCCCAACACAGTCATTTACTAGCTCTAGGATCTGCAGTGAAGTTGCTCGGCCTCCTGGTGCCAACTTCCTTATCTGTAAATTACCATGAAAAATACTGCCAGCCTGAGTCCTCAGGATTGTTAAGACTGTAGACGGATTTGCTATTGTGCAATGCCTCTTGCTCTTCCTGTAAATTCCAGAAGGGTCAGATTCCTATAGCAGCATGTCACCCAGTATGTCTCTCTTGGATGGCTTAACACTAGGGAAGCCCCAAAATTTCTTGAGTTATGTTTTCATAAACAGTTAGAGTTCTGATTTTTTTTTTAATTTTCCTTCTCTAGATTTTGCAGGGTTTTTTTTAAAGATTTTTTATTTACTTATTTATTTGACAGACAGAGATCACAAATAGGCAGAGAGGCAGGCAGAGAGAGAGGAAGGGAAGCAGGCTCCCTGCCGAGCAGAGAGCCCGATGTGGGGCTCAATCCCAGGACCCTGGGATCATGACCTCAGCTGAAGGCAGAGGCTTTAACCCGCTGAGCCACCCAGGTGCCACCTAGAGTTCTGATTTTTTAAGTCAGAAGTTTGGAAAGCTTTGCCCAAGATTAACCAATCTTGGTTAAGACAACAGCTTAACAGCTTAACAGCTGTGTCTAGATAATACAAGGTGATGTTTGATGTTATGAGCTTATACCTGTTCATAATGTCTACATAAAACTTATCTTTCAGCCAGACTTAACTTGTTAAAATCTGAGATTTTATTTATTTTTTAAACTATTTTTAGAAGATTTTATTTATTTATTTGACTTAGAGAGCACAAGTAGGCAGAGCAGCAGGCAGAGGAGGGGGGAAAGCAGGCTCTCCGCTGAGCAGAGAGCCCGATATGGGGCTCGATCCTAGGACCCTAAGATCATGATCTGAGCCAAAGGCAGAGGCTTAACCCACTGAGTCACCCAGGCACCCTATATATGAGATTTTAAATTGCTTAAAATGTTCACTCTTTGCTATGGCTATTATGTTGTCCTGAAGTCCTTGTACACTTTCCAATTTATGGGGATACTACCAAAACATAAAGATCCAGAAGATGAGAATATGGACATCTTTGCAGTGGGGACTGAGGAGTGAGGGTGAAGAGGCATCATTTTGCCTACCACAGGAATCATGCTGTTGAGTATAAGCTTATCTGTAGGACTATCAAGTTCCATCATGGGTTTCTATACTGTAGAATGACTTGGTCAGATTTTTATGTTAAAAGATAATGTCTGTAGGGTAGAGGCAAAGATTCTGGACAAGTCCAGGTGGAAGCTGGTGAGGATCGGAACTGGGAAGGGCACGATGTCTAAGGAGAAAAAGGGGCATGGAACATAGTAGAATGTAAATGTTCGATCATTCTGACTGTGAAATTTTCACTATTCTATTCTTTCTCAACCTTTTCTTTGCTGAAATAGAGGGATGGAATGTAATTATTTCTTACCCTCTGAGAGAGTTCAAAGACCAGGACTTTCATGCTCTTAGAGAAAGCGATTTGACTATTTTGGATGCTTTCGATTTAGGCTCTAGATTTAGTGAGTCATTGGGGTCTGTTATCAGTGAGCATAGGGCATGGAAGGGGTAGAGAGGCTGTGGGAATAAGCAGACTGAAGAAAGGAGCAAGAAATGGGCATATTATATGGAACCCCAGATGCCTAAGAATTCATCTGGAGGAAGTGGCCCAAGAAGGGAAAAGCCTAGTACTAAGAGAATGGGCCCGAGGAGGGACCTAAGTCCTCTCCTGTCCTCTTTTATGACAGCCCAGCCAGCACTGAACAAGAATTCCTTGTAAGATAAGGCAGAGACACTCCCGAGGCTCACCAAGTCATTTCATTTTTCCTCCTAGACACACAAGAAGTCTATATTCTCCAGGCCTCAGCATCTAGGTGGGACCATGTGCCTGGTTCTGTCCAATGGGATGTGGATGGAAGTAGCGAGTGCCACTTCCAGACCTGGAATTTAAGAAAGCACCTATTTTTTTTATTTTTTTATAAACATATAATATATTTTTATCCCCAGGGGTACAGGTCTGTGAATCAGGTTTAAATACTTCACAGCACTCACCATAGCACATACCCTCCCCAATGTCCACAACCCCACTCCCCTGTCACAACCCCCCTCCCCGCAGCAACCCTCAGTTTGTTTTGGAAAGCACCTATGTTTGATCCTGCTTTCCCTTTCACTGCACCCTGGGGATCATAAGTTAAAAGACAGTGAATCTATAGGATAGGAAGAACTTGGAGGACACCCATCCTTGAAGGTTGTGTGATTGGACTCTGCATACAGGAGAAATAAATGTTTATTATCTAAGCGACTAAAATCTGGGGTATATTTGTTAATACAGCATGACCTTGCCCATCGTGACTTAAACATCAACTGATTGTACTTTGAGTCCCTCAGAGAAGTCACTTTGCAGACACCAGCACCAGACCCCATAAGTTTACACTGGGTAGGACATTTGGAAAGATGTTTGATTTTCTGGTTTTTTTTCTGATTGTCCCTAGGTTGACATTCTCCCCCACCCTGGCCATGGCACCCCAGGATGCCTGTGAACTCGAGAGGGTTCAGATCCTAGCCACTTGGTAAAACACTGGGGTGGTGGGTTCAGATCCTAGCCACTTGGTAAAACACTGGGGTGGTGGGAAGGTCTGATCTGTACTGAGGGGTCTGAACTGTACTTGCAAAGTCAGGCCATGCAAGGGACCTCTAAGTTAGGACAGCAGTTACCCACAGCTGGATATGCTGAATTTTTTCTTCTTCTTAAAATTAGAACAAACAAGATCCACATAAATGCTGCTTAATGCCTTCATGGACCTAATCCCTGAAGCCAACCTTACTTTGACTCTGTAGTATGTGCTCTTATGCTGAGTCCCCCACCAGAGCAGAGCCTGAAACAAAGATCTGTGCACAGGAGGTTTATTTAGCATGTGGTCACAGGGAACGACAGTAAAGGACTAGAAAGTATAAAGCCGGGAAGAAAAAACTACTACAAGGATATTTTATGAAGTTATTCACTTACCTTTGGCAACTGAGGCTTGAGCCCACCAATGCCTGCTGAGAAATATTTAGACAGTTTCAGAACTGCTACCAAATGATTTTACAGGGAGAAACACTGATTGGTAACCCATTGGCTGAGGCCACAACTCCCATAACTTCCGGGCTGTGCAGGGTAGCAAGCCTAGCGGATGCCCATGGTGTTGGAACAGCTGCCCCAGGCAGGTGGCAAAAGATGTTCAGGGCGAGCTGAAGGCAATGTGTCATCTGCAGGAAACTCCTGGAAGCCCACAAAGCAGTTTTCCAAAGTCAAGGCAGAGAAAAGCAGTGAGGCTGAGAGGGTGTGAGGCAGCCCCAACAGGTATCTGATAGAGAGTCTCCTTACCAAAATACCCTGATCTCTTCATGGAGAATTCTTGGAGGGCAGGAATTCCTGGCTCCTATTTCCCATTTCCTGGAAGCTGAAAGCCAAAGCTATAGATCTGTCTTCTCCCCGATGTAAACACACCTGGTCAGAGAGTGGCTGACTCTGGGAGGCAGGCCGTACACAACAGAAAGTCCTGACAAGGATTCAGTTTCCTGTGGTTGTGAACAACTTGATAGCATTCCCTTGTGGTGGCTTAAGTAGAGTGAAGGACAGCCCGGACCTTGAATCCCCAGGGAGTACAGCACAAACAAACAGAAGCGCTCTGAAGATCCAGCTTAGAAAGCAGGTGTCAACGGTAACATTCTCATCGGGCTGTTCTTCCTGGGTGCTGGTCTGTGTTCTCTACTTCCCGGGTCTCCTGGTTCTCATCATTCTTTCGCTTGAATTCCAGCATTCCTTTGGGTCTATGAGCCCTGATCCCATTTCAGTAAGTTCCCTTTTCCTTAAAATAGCTCGAGGCTGATGGAACAATCAGTGAACAAATAGAAGACAGTGTGGGGAGTGGTGGAGGAGTAACACCATTGCCCCTTCTAAACAGATTGGAACTCATCATGTGACTCCACCCTCCACTGGATTCAATATCCAGTATATAATGTGTGTATTATGTACGCATTATGGGTATTATGGCAGCTATATGGCTGAGGAGAATTCAATTGTCTCTAGAAACCAGTTCTGGCATAACTTGCTAGCATTAACATTCATGAAGGAAAAAAAAAAGAAACCCTCAAACTTCTGCCACAGCAGTTTATCAGTAATTGTTGTATTAGAAGAAAAGTATACACCCGATATTATACCAACCTATGGCTTGTTCTTGGGTCTGCTTCAGTCTAACTTGACCTTTAATGATATAATTAAAGGTCATACATTTGTCTCTCTTAACACCCTACTCAGATGATGGTGAAGGAGTGGAAAAAAGCACACATGCTCAAGGGCAAAGAGAAGGAAAGTATGGAGGACTAGTAACTGAGTCATCAGTTTGAAGAAAGCTGACACCTGAGCGAACAGTGGAAGAAAACAACACCCAGAAACAAGCTGATTCATGCTGCAGACCCCTGGGCAGTCTCAAGAATTGCGGTACCCATCATCTTTGGAGATGAGAATGGGGGTGATGCTGGAAACAGAAGAATTAGTTGAAAGTCTGTCACAGTTAGACACCCCTTGCCCAGCATAGGCACCAGACAAATACCCCTCCCTGACCAGGGCTGAAGGCTAGAAAGGTCAACCCTGATAAGTTCTAGATTTGAGGGCAACGGGTATAGCTGAGGTCTGGGTGAGGCGCTAGACTGACATGATGGGGGTTAAATGTATCTTTGACAAGGAAGCATCTTACATTCTAAAAACTTTAGATAGGCTATAAATAATTACTTGTCATGTAAATTTCACCATTTTCACTATCTAAGAGTCTATTTCAACATAGTCTTTCTTAACTATCATTTAAAATATAACTTTGGGGGGCATCTGGGTGACTCAGTGGGTTAAAGCATCTGCCTTCAGCTGAGGTCATGATCCCAGGGTCCTGGGATCGAGCCCTACATCAGGCTCTCTGCTCAGCAGGGAGCCTCCTTCCTCCTCTCTCTCTCTGCCTGCCTCTCTGCCTGTTTGTGATCTCTGTCAAATAAATAAATAAAATCTTTAATTTATATATATATATGTATATACATGTATATATAACATATATATGTATACATGTATATACATATATATATATATAAAACTTTGGGCTCTTGTAGGACTCAGTCCTGCCTTGCTTTTGGTAATCCTCTGCTCTGGGAACAGGATGAGTTCATAATCATGGTCTCCAGCCTCGGAAAGGAAACCTGCTCAATAGACCAGCCACCCAGAAACTGTTCGTTCTTGTGAGTACTTCTAGGGTTCAGCTCTGCTCGTTGGTTCTTTATAAGACAGTGCTTATAGAGCACAATCTCTGGAGCTGAGTTGCTTGGGTTTGAACTTTGGCTCTGCCAGTTAACCACTAAGGGATCTTAGACAAAGCACTGAAATTCAGCATCACTGAATTTTTAAAATGCTTCCAACTCTTTGGTGGTTATAAGATTTCAGGCTTTTCTATCAAAAAAATCACCCATCAAAATCACACTGTGCTAGAAGACAGAATTTTAAGAACTTCCATTCATGGAGTAAATATTTGTGCTGCCTCAAAATGCATACGTTGAAATCCCAACCCCTCAATGTGCTGCTGTTAGGAAATGGGGCTTTGGGGAAGTGATTAGTTCATAAGATGGAGCTCTCAAGAATGGGATTAGTGCCCTGATAAAGGAGACCTTAGAGAGATCCCCAACTTTTTCCTCAATGTGAGGATACAGGAAGATGGCAGTCTGCGAACAGGAAGGAGGGTCTCCCCAGAACCTAACCATGCTGGCACCTTGATCTCAGACTTCTAGTCTCTAGAGCTGTATGAAATATATTTCTATTGTTTATAAGCCTCCCAGTCTATGGCAATTTGTCAAATAGGCCTAAACTAAGACACTTTGTTTACAAAACCATGGATTGCTTTATCCTTTCCATGCCCACAGACTTAAATATCAAACAGAATTCTGAATAATAGGATATCTGGATTTAAAAAAAAATCAAAACACTGTGGCCTAAAATGCCAATTAATACAGGTGGAAGGAATGATGGTGCAAGAAGTTGTCATTTTGAAACCATCATCATAGTAATTAATTTAGGCAAGAATCATCAGCGGATTCCAAAACCATTGGTGAACATTTAGTGAGAAACAGGGTGTTTATATAGCCTCAAAGTATTTCCCCATAGCTACTTATTAATTATAAAGGGAAAATAACTTCACAATGGGGAAACCTGGCAAATACTACTTTAAGGAAGTGATTAAGTTTAATATCACAAATAATGAGACAAAGTCATACCATGTACCACCTATTAGATTGCCCTAAAAGATATAAAACATCACTGCTGAGTTATTCCCCCCAAATCTACATAACCTGAATTAATCATGAGGAAATGTCAGATACCCCCAATTTGTGGAGACTTCTACAAAATAATTGTTCTCAAAAATGCTAAGGTCATGAAAGACAAAGCAAGACTGAGGGACTGCCACAGATTAAAGAGGAATAAAGAGACAGGCAAACTAAATTCAGTGTATGATTCTGGATTGGATCCTAGGCCAGGAAAAGAAATACAGGCATAAAAGGCATAACTGGGATAATTAGTGACATTTGAGTATTGACTGGGGATTAGATAATAGTTATTGTATCAATGTAGAATTTCCTGATTTTGTTAATTGTGCTTTGTTTCCAAAAGAAATTGTCCTTGGTTTTAACATATGCACACAAACTATTTAGGCATAAAGGAGCATGAAGTCTGCAACTTACTCTTAAATAATTGAGAAAAAAATGTGGGAAGGGGTAGCGGGGTGTATGACAAGAAAACAATAAATCAAGTGGGACAAAATGTTTAACAACTGGTGAACGTGGGTGAAGAGCATACAATATAGGAGCCTTGCAATCTTTTCGTAAGTTTGAAATGATATAATATTAAAGGTTATTAAAAAATAAATATACCATGGCCAAAAGATTGCCTCCTGGATATAATATTCTACAGTTAGCATTCAGTGATTAAGGGTGATCCCAAAAGAACAATTCATCCTGCCATCTCACCTTTGAAACTTAGAGAAAACTTGCTTTCAAACTATACCCAGTGCTATGATCAAAAGCAAGATAGCTCCAGACTCCCAGAGTCCACTGAACTTGTAATGATGAAGAAGGGAATCAACTGTTTTATGAATTATTCTTCTGATTAAATTTCTTGAAAGTAGTTTTAAGTTGTACCTGATGTGGAAGAGTATGACACAATCTGTTAGTTACTACCCCAATATCCATTCTCTCTTGGTAACAAACCTCCTGGTTTTTAGGTAGGGACAGGGTTGCTCACAATAAAAGCTGTGTTTTCTAGCTTTCCTTGCAGCTAGGTGTGGCTATATGGCTAAATTCTGATCAAAGAGCCTAAAAGGAAAAATTACAGAACAACTTCCAAGACACCTCCTTAAAATATGCCTTTGGCCCTTTTTCCCTTCTTCTTTGTCTCTTCTAACAAAATATTGCCTGCAGTGTAAATTGATGTTTGGATTTCCACCAGCTATCCTGTGCAAAAAACCACAAAATTTATGTCCTAGGGATGATGGCACAGAGAGACAGAAGGAACCCATGTGGGTCCTTCATTAAAAAAAACTCTCACAGGGCGACTGGGTGGCTCAGTCAGTTAAGGCGGCAACTTTTGATTTCACCTCAGGTCATGATCTCAGGGATATGACATGGAGCCCCACATCAGGCTCTGCGCTCAGTGTGGAGTTTACTTGAGATTCTCTCTCTCCCTTGCCTGCTTCTCTTCTCCCCACTGGCATTCTAAATAAATAAATAAATAATTTTTTTTTAAAAAAAAGCTATCATACCAACCCTGGAATATCTATCTAGTAAACTTTATGCAAGAAAAAAATAAACATCCATTTTGTTTAAGTCACTGCTAATTCAAGTTTCTACTATGTGTCATAAAACAAAAGGTTTTTTTTTTTTTTCTTAAATAAGGGGCTAAGATCTGACTTAGACTAATAATTTCTATAAAGTTTTCAGGAAATGATTCATTTCATAAGGGTGGATCCCATCAATGTCTCACTCTAGAGCCTAGCATAACTTTAGGTGATGAATATTTCTGTGGATGAACGAAAATTCTTTTTTGTAAAAATAACTCCAAAATGTTGCCTATGGTAACATTAGTAATTCATCCTAATTTGGTATTGTTTTGGTGATTATAATTTGCTTCAAAGATCACATTAAATATTTTTCTTTCCCTATGAATCTTGGTCAAAAGAGATGCAATCCTCATCTAGTATTTCAACTTGTTAAATGCAGAATTTTATGAATATACTGTTTGCTTTCATGGCATTTTTCTTTAATGGATCATAAAGTAAAAGGAATTAGGCAACATAGGCTGAGTTATCCTACAGGAGCAAACAATTCCAAAATCTCACTAGTTTAAAACCACAAGGGTTTTCTTTAGCAGACGGTCCTGCTCCCTATCTTTCTTATTCAGCTGATGGAATCCCCTCCATCTGGACAAGAGGAAGAGGAAAGTGACAGATTACTTATTTGTTCTTGTGACTTTGATCAGAAATGAGACTTTTCACTTCCACTCATATATCACTGGCTAAAGAAATCACATGGCCACACCTGACTTCAAGGGGCAGGGAGGGCATCCTGCTATATATCCAGGATGAGCATTCCAGAATTAGTGGAGAACACTAACGATTATCAGACATAAGATTGCATAATTAATTCTGAGCTCACATCTTCTCATTTCAGTCTTTTCCTGAATTTGCCTTCAATTATTTTTTAGAAGATTTTAAAGAATTTATTTATTTATTTGAAAGACAGAACGACCAGTGGGGAGGGGTTGAGGGAGAAGGAGAGGCACACTCCCCTCTGAGTCCTTCCTAGGACCTTGATATCAGGACCAGAACTGAAAGCAGACGCTTAACCGATGAGCCACCCAGGGGTCCATGCCTTCAGTAATTTTTAAATATAAGAAAAATCTGATTGGTTAATAGAATACCCAGCTCCATTTATTACGATTATAGAGAGTAAAATTTTCTGGAGGAAATACAGACTTAGCTCTAACTCTCCTAATCTGCCAGTGTTTGTTTGTAACTACCGGCTGATGAAAAACAAAACAACATGACTTCTCAAAGTCCTGTCAAGTCAGTGTAGTCTCTGTTATCTCAGATCGGTGCTTCATTAAGCGTGCAGGACTCCTGGGGTGTCCCTAGAATGCAGTTAAGGGTTCACATAATGCTTCCTTTTCCTAACATACCTGTTTGTGGAGACCGAATTTTCTCCCTTCACTTCAATGAAGGCAACATATTGCAACAGATTGAATGCAGAACAGACATGAGAATCCAGTCATCTTTTATTAAGCAAGACATTAAAGAAATCTGTAAAAGAAAATAGTTCTGGAAAATATAGTCACTTTTATATGAATACATATTTCATGTTAATATGCAAAGGGTAATTGTTATTTTAAAGGAATTAATAAACATATAGTTTACAATTTGCTCAGTTTAATTTTTAATAAAGACACTATTGATAGATATAATCAACATAAGCTAAAGGTCTTTGGGGTCTTCAATAATTTTCATTTAACTTTTCATTTTGAAGTAATTATTCTCAATGATTTTTAAAATTTAATTTTATTATTTTTTTTTCAGTGATCCAAAAATTCATTGTTTATGCACCACACTCAGTGCTCCATGCAATACCTACCCTCCTTAATACCCACCACCAGGCTCACCCACCCCCCACCCCTCCAAAACCCTCTGTTTGTTTCTCAGAGTCCACAGTCTCTCATGGTTTGTCTCCCCCTCTGATTTCCCCCAACTCACTTCTCCTCACCTTCTCCCAATGTCCTCCGTGTTATTCCTTATGTTCCACAAGTAAGTGAAACCGTATGAAAATTGACTCTCTCTGCTTGGCTTATTTCACTCTGCATAATCTCTTCCAGTCCCGTCCACGTTGCTACAAAAGTTGGATATTCATCCTTTCTGATGGAGGCGTAATACTCCATTGTATATGGAGTCCTTTGAAGGGCATCTTGGCTCTTTCCACAGTTTGGTGACTGTGGCCATCATTGCTATGAACATTGGGGTACAGATGGCCCTTCTTTTCACTACATCTGTATCTTTGGGGTAAATACCCAGTAGTGCAATTGCAGGGTCACAGGGTAGCTCTATTTTTAATTTCTTGAGGAATCTCCACACTGTTCTCCAAAGTGGCTGCACCAACTTGCATTCCCACCAACAGTGTAAGAGGGTTCCCCTTTCTCCACATCCTTTCCAACACTTGTTGTTTACTGTCTTGTTGATTTTGGCCATTCTAACTGGTGTAAGGTGGAATCTCAATGTGGTTTTGATTTGAATCTCCCTGATGGCTAATGATAATGAACATTTTTTCATGTGTCTGTTAGCCATTTGTATTTAAAGGGGTCCTGAGGCTAAAAGCCTTGTGAAAGTAAATTAAAGGAAACCTCATTTAAAATTGAGTCAGGAAGCCCTGGAGTGGGGAGCTTTTGTGCACTACCACTCACAATAAGAAGCATAGTTTGCATTCCCCAACAGGAAGAAGCTTACTTTACCTAGGAGGTGGGAGGATAGAAGAATTTCTCTTTGACTAGCAGCAGCTCCGCTAATGGGAAATTACCACACTCAGCCAATGGGAAGCTGTAATAGACCTTCTAGCTTCCTCCTTTCCCCTATAAAAGCAAGCCCCTCTCTTTTGTTTTCTGGGCTTGTCCAGGGTTCACCATAGTTTTGCTTAAATTGCAATTTTCTGCTGTTCCCAAAGAAACTCATATTGCTGGTAAAATAATTGGCTTTTTGTTTTTTTAAAGGACAACAAGTTTAAGAACCACCATCTTAGATAATACCCCCTTGTTAAATTTCAGTGTAAACTTTAAAAAGACAGAACAACTAAATAGCACTTCCTCTACAATGAAGATTTTAAGGATCAGTGGGATAATGATAACAATTTGTATTTACCTGCTCAAGGAGCACTGCATTGTGGAACCATATCTCATTGCTGGGAAGAGTAGTTTGGCATGCCTATATTAAAATTTCAAATCAACTGGCTATTTGGATTACAAAAGAGTACACTCAGTTAATCTATTGAATATTACCTGAAAATAGAACTAGTCACTGAATGAAGATATATGCAGCTACAAAAAACAAAAACACCTTTTTAGGGGGTAAAATTCAAATAATAAAATTCATTCTCATACCAAAAGTCCTGATGTTGGATATTTCCACAGATGGGTATCAAAATGTTCCCAGGATGTTTACATCCTTCCAATCTACTAGTTTCAGGATCTTAGCCCATATAAGCTTTCATGAGCCCCAAATCCTGGTATCAAAAGTAAATACAGGACTGAGAGGTAGAATATGGAGGACTGGTGTGTTTCCTCCCATGCTTTTCTTTTAGGCAGTAAGAGAGACTTTTCCCACGATCAACCTGCCACCATAATACAGACTATTTTTTAAACATCACTGGTCAGAATTGGGTCATGTGACTGCCTAAATTAGTCACTGGCAAGATCACATCATGATCCTCTCTTTGTAATTGAGGAAGAGACTAGTTTTTCCCAAAGCACTTGACTTCTTCATATCTGCACAAAATCGGGGTTCTTTTAGCAAGAATGAGAGTGGGGGGTGAGGAAGAGCTATGAGATAGGCAACCAGTATGTTCTTGAACTGTCATGACAAGGAAAATATCTCATTGTAGTAACCAAGACAAGATAAAATTTAGACAAGTTTTGTGAAGTCCACACTTGCCTACTTTTCTTCTTTCAATTAATTAGTCATCACCAAGAGCCTAATGAATGCCTAACAGCATTAAAGATGTACAAAGTCTCATTTTCTTATATCTTCACTGATAGTTCATTCTTACCTTATAGCTTTCTATAAATTTTCATATATATTTAATTCAGTAATAACAAAAACTCAATTCTGCTCAATTTCATACTACTAACTTTTGGTTTCTCTACTAAAATGTCATGCATATATTGTTGCTGCCATATTTTAGTATGACACCTCTTAAACTTAATACTTTTAGTTAAGATTTGGCTCCTCATTAAACTGGGAGTTATTTACATATTTAAGAAAAATGAATTTATTTCTATAATCCAAGTAATTCTCTAAGTAATTAATAAGACTCAGAAACAAATACAGAAAAATTCTATTCAATATATTTTTCATTATCTGATACAACCAACAGCTGTCTGGTCTCCCACTAAGAGCATGAACCAACCAGGAAAGATATGTATTTTCTGCTATGATTTTATATGGTCTGGATATAGCACAAATGATTTATAGATCAGTTAGAAAATGGCCCTGTCTCATTTTTCATTCAAAGCTCAGCCAAAACGTCATCTCTTCCTATGCCTTCTTTTACCATCCTTCTTAAGAGAAGCTTCCTCCAATTACTTTGTATTAAATCCCTCTTCAATTCTGTCTATAGCACTCTTGCAAATCTGTGATTATCTCTTTCATTTATTTATTTTCTGTTTTCCAGCCAGAATACAAGCACTATGAAAGCTGGAAACAAGACATGTTGGTCTTATTCAAACTGTATGCTTAATGCTTAATACAGTGCTTGATACATAGTGGCTGATCAATAAATGTTTAGCTGAATTTAATTTTCTTTTCTGAATCCTCTGTTCTAAAAACAAAAATTCTAAAACAAAAATTCTAAAAACAAAAATTAAAACTAAATCTTGATGGTTTATTATATTTTGGCCACTGACATTTAATAATATAGGATATTAAAATTGCATAGTTAATGACATTTAACATAAAGTGTCAGAAGTGACAAAACTTGGTAAAATACAGTTTTATAATGAGAAGATCAATCTCCTTTTATGTCAAGTGAATATATTTTTACATATTGTGTTTTTATTATATGTAATTGATTAGGTAGGAGAAATTAGTCTCTTTGGGGCTAGCATAGAAGTTTAGAAATGTCTAGAAGTGAAGCCATTAAGAAGTCTGAATAGTTTACTTGTCCAAAGTTTAACTTCTGCAAATACTTTGTATCTTCAGTATATTTTGAATTAGAATCACCTTTCATAAACTTTCACTGTGGCTCTAATAATATACATCTAACTATAATATAAATCATATAGTTTTTAGGCCATTACATATTATACTTTACTGTTATTATTTACCAAGTAAGAAAGTTGCTTAAGGAGCACAATGAAATCTGGCTGTTTTCAATGGAGATATTCCCATGTATGAGTGTGATTAGCACAGACTTGCTAAATCTCTCTCTGAGCCATCTGTGAGCACCTTCTTGGTTTAAAACAACACACGAGAGCTCTGCTCAGTTTTAAGTCAGTTTTACCACCACTGTTATCTTTATCTGAAACCTGGGAAGAGCCTCAAATGCCTGAAGATTGGAAATGCCACCTTTCACGAAGAATCTAATCTTCGAACTGAAAAAAGACCTCTATGCAATCACTTATCTCAAATAAGATTTTATGGGCATAAAGGGTTGACCACAGAAGTTTCAACCCAACTGTAAGGGGGGAAAAGAGTATTTTAGCTTACTAATAAGTTCAGAACACATTCAAGTGTTTAGCCTTCTGATAATGCACAATTAAAATTCTAGTTACTTGAAAACATTTGCTTGCTCTTTAGTTTGATCTCAAATTGAAGTGATGCAGACATTTCTTTTATAATGGCCTCAGTATGAGGGCCTGGTTCCTGACAAATCAGCAATAGTGGAGAATTTATTGACAGAGACCTGACAGATAGTTTGTCACTGCACTCAATAGTTTGGAGGCCTTAAGTCCTTACTGTAGACCCAGGACATTTTTTTCTAAAGATTTTGCTCTGATCACCAGGCATCAAAACATTGATGTAGAGCCTTACAGAGACTGCAATGCAATAAAACTAGAACTGTCCAGGCCAGTGTGAATATAACACATGCTTTAAAGCAAATTCCAAAGTTATAACAGACATTGTAACAACCACTTTTTCTATCCAAGATGCATATTTTTTAAAGCCCCAAATCAGAAAGACCTCCAATAGGCTTGATTCTGACTGCAGTGTTTAGTTTCTCAAGCCTAGACTGAGTATGGTTAGGAAACAATACTTTAATGTCATATTTAAAGTTCTCTTATTGAGCCATATTTTGCACACTATGAAATTCACCCATTTTTACTGAACAAGTTAATGACATTTAGTAAATTACAGAGTTGCACAACTACCACTGTGATCCAATTTTAGAACCTTTCCGTCACTCCAAAAAGATCCCTCATACATATTATGTGTTTTGTGTTGGAATTTTTCACTATCTTTTTCCATGAAGACATAATTACATAACCAAAATAAAATACCCCAAATAAGTAATTTAATAAATTTGACTCTGTTGGCATTCAGACACAAATGAATAATTATCCTAGAAAGGAGCACACTTTATATGTACAGTCTTTTAAAAAGGAGTCTAGCTTCTAAAGCATATGTTATAATTTTCCTTAAATAATATTCATAAAATCATGGATAAAAAAGGATGTGCATAAACTGAGACTGGCCCTGCTTTCATACAAGCAAAAGTGGCATTTGGGAGGCACAGGGTGGCAATAGCAGATGTGAGTCATTATATTCCTCTCATTCTTTCACACTTCTGTTTCTCACCTTAGTCTCTATGTAGAGACTAAGTCATACTCTAGTTGAGGTCATCCTGTCCATTGAAAAGGTTGGAGCAACATCAGGTTACATTAAAAATGGGAACCTAGTTCTAGCTCTCATTTATCTTTTCATTTAATATTATTTTCTGGGTAACAAAGAAGCACATACTCATCGTTTTTATGGGCTTTTGATTTTTTCCATTCATCCTCCTCAAGGACCATTGCCTAGCATCCTTTCTCCAGGGTTTTCTTCCCTTCTCTTATAGTCATGCAAAAATCCCCAAACTAAAAAAACAAAACAAACAAAAAAGACCCCGAACATGTCAGACACATAGGCATCATGTGTAAGGTGAGTTTATAATACTTTCTTTTTAGTAAATTACAAACATTGGTGGCTTAGATGTCAGTTAGTATATAAACTTTGCAAAGGTAAGGAGTTTTGTTTCTTTTGCTCCCTGGCAAGCTCCTAGAACAGCACCTGGCACATAGTAGGTGTTCAATAAATACTTGTTGAATGAATGAGGGTTTTTTAAATATTTTTAATCCTAAAAGATTATGTAGATCTGTCTACCTCATTGCTATGTTATGAAGAGTGTATCAATATGTTACATAAAGTACATATTTTAGAAATGGATAAATTCCGAGAAATGTACAATCTATCAAGACTGAAACATGAAGAAATTGAGAATCTGAAGGACAATTACTAGTAAGAAGATTGAATCAGTAGCCAAAAACCTTCCAACAAATAAGTCTAGGAGCAGATGGCTTTACTGGTGAATTCTACCAAACATTCAAAGAAGAATTAATGACAATCTCTCTCAAACTCTCAGAAAACAGAAGAGGAAGAAATACTTCCAACTTCATTTTATGAGGCCAGCATTACCCTGATACCAAAATCAGACAAGGTTACACACCAGTGTTTCTGATAAACATAGAGGCAACAATCCTCAACAGGATATTAAAAAACTGAATTCAACCATACGTTAAAAGGATCATACACCATAACAAAGTGGGATTTATTCCAGGGATGCAAGGATGGTTCAACATCCATAAATCAATCAACATGATACACAATGTTAACAAAATGAAGGATAAAAATCACGTCGTTTCAAAAGATTCAGGAAAAGTATTTGACAAAATTCAACATCCGTTTATGATAAAAACTCTCAGCAAAAAGGTTATAGAGGGAACATACCTCAACATAATAAAGGTCATAGATGACAAGCTTATATCTAACATCACATTCAATGGTGTAAATCTGAAAGCTTTTCCTTCAAGATCAGGAATAAGACAAGAATAACTATTCTTGCTGCTTTTATTCAACACAGAACTGGAACCTAATCATAATAATTAGGCAAGAAGAAGAAATAAAATGTATCCAAAATGCGAAGGAAGAAATAAAACCATCTCCATTTGAAGATGACATGATATATAGAAAACCCTACAGACTCCTCCAAAAAAAAAAAAAAATGTTGGCTAATAAATGAATTCAGTAAAGTAGCAAGATACAACATTAATACATAAAAATCAGTTGGGTTTCTATACACTAATGACAACTTATCAGAAAGAGAAATTAAGGAAACATTCCCACTTACAAATGTATTAAAAAGATTACATTCCTAGGAATAAATTTAACAAAGGAGGTGAAAGAGTTACACTCTGTGAACTTTAAGATACCAGTGAAAGAAACTGAAAAAGACACACATAAATGGGAAGATTCTGTGTTCATGAATTAAAAGAATTAATGTTGTATAAATCCTTATAATACTTAAAGCAATCTACAGATTCAGGGCAATCCTTATCAAAGTTCCAAAGGCATTTTTCACAGAAACCAAACAAACAACTCTAAAAGTTGTAAGGAACCACAAAAGACCCTGAATAGCCAGAGTAAGCTTGAGAAAGAAGAAAAAAGTTGGAGGCATCATTCTTCTTGATTTTAAGCCATATTACAAAGTGTTACTCATCAATACAATATTGGCATAAACACATGCACATAGATCATTAGAAGAGAACAGAGAGCCCAGAAATAAACCCATGCATGTATGATCAATTAACTTATGACAAAGGAGGCAAGAATATACAATGGGAAAAAAAGAGTCTCTTTAATAAGTGATGTTGGGAAAACTGGACAGACACATGCAAAAGAATAAAACTGGATCAATATCTCACACCATATACAAAAATTAACTCAAAGTGGTTTAAAGACTTGAGCATAAGATCTGAAAACATTAAATTCCTAGGGGGAAAAAAAAACCTTAGGCTATAAGATTCTCAACATCAGTCTTCACAATGAGTTTTTTCTATTGGACACTAAAAGGCAACAAAAGTGGGATCACATCCAACTAGAGAGGAGGAAACCATCAACAAAATGAAAAGGGAACTTAATGAAAGAAAATATTTGCAAATCATACATCTGATAAGAAGCTAATATCCCAAATATATAAAGGACTTTTACAACTCAATAGTAAAAAAGCAAACAAGCCAATTAAGAAATGGGCAGAAGATCTGAATAGACATTTTTCCAAAGAAGCTATACCAGTGGCCAGTAGGTAAATGAAAATGTGCTCAACATCATTTATCATCAGGGAAACCAAAATCAAAACCACAATGAGGTGTCACCTCACATCTGTTAGAATAGCTATTACAAAAAAAAAAAAAACAGGTAGCAAATATTATCAAACATGTGGAGAAAAGGACACACTTGTACACTATTGGTAGGAAAGCAAATTGGTGCAGACTCTATGAAAAACAATATACAAGTTCTTCAAGAAATAAAAAATAGAACTACCACATGACCCAGCAATAGCATATCTGGGAATTTATCCAAAGGAAAGAAAAACACTGACTTGAAAAGGTATCTGCACACCCACTGCAGCATTATTTATAAAAGCCAAGATATGGAAACAATCCAATTACCCATCAGTAAAGGAATGGATAAACAAAATATAATATATATATTATATACATAATATTATGTTATATATATATTTGGATATGAAAAAGAAGGAAATTCTGACATTTGGGACAACATGGATGGCACTTGAGGGCATTATTATGCTAAATAAAATAAGTCAGAAAAAGACAAATAACATTTGATCTCACTTATACGTGGAATCTTTAAACAAACAAACAAGCCCAAACTCATAAATACAGAGAAGAGATGGGTGGTTGACAAAGGTGGGATGGGTGTTCATGAAATGAATGAAAGTTGTCAAATGGTACAAACTTCCAGTTATAAAATAAATAAGTCCTGGGATGTAATCTATAGCCTGGTGACTATAGTTAGTCATAATCTTTTGTATATTCAAAGTTGCTAATAAAGTAGATCTTAAAATCTCCATCACAAGAAAAAGAATTGCAACTATGTGTGGTGAAAGACATTAACTAGACTTACTGTGCTTGTTATTTCATAATATATACACATACTGAATCATCATGTTGTACACATGGAATGAATATAATGCTATGTGTGAATTATATCTTAATTTTTTTTAAAAGCACATGTTTCAAATGCACTAGTGGTACTCCTATAGATTTCTAAATGAATTTTGAATGTAACATGACTAAGCTCTTTTGGTCTTGTACTCACCAGAAATGAGCAGCAGCATCTGTATAAATATGGGGAGCAGATGCATCAATATATAAACAGTCTCGTTCCAGCGATATGCATTTCCACTTCTCAGTTTACCAAAATTTGATCAAATATATATTTTACCATACTTTTGTTAATTGGCTCTCCCTTTTGACCTTCTAGTAATTCATTTTTTTTCACAATTTTAAGACAATCGGTGTTCACTCAGATTCATGTCTCATCATCCCATTACCCCCTCCTTCTTCATGCCAGATCCAGCCAACTTGATTAAACTCGTTTCTTGAGTAGTCACTGGTTCGTACCCTTCAACTGCGTGAGAATCCTCCCCACAGCTCCTGATCTCGTTTCTTCTTTCCTCCTAGGGGACCTGGAGCCATTGCGCAGTCTTTCTCTAGAGGCCTCTCCACTACTGCCTCATCTCTTCATCTTATAAACATTCTTTTGCCTCTTGTCCTCTAAAAACAAAACCCCTCTACTGACCCAACGTTCCTCTTCTCTCCCCTTTTTCCTTTCAAAAAGGTAGCTCAACTTACTATTTTAATTTTTCAGCTCACTTTACTGTAAAAAAAAAAAAAGATAAAGTCACTTATGACTCCTACTTGACAAATTCTATGAACATGCATCCTTATCTTGTTTGACCCAGTGGTGACGCTTAATGCCTTAGGCCTTTCCTCCTTTCCTGTCTTGTTGGAATTCCTTCAGCTCATGGTCCCATCATACCTGCTGTACAAATGCACCTTCTACTACCTTCACCATTCCTTTACAGGGAGGTTCTGTTTTGCTTTATTTTGTTTTGCACTTCTCACTTCACAATCAAATGTTGCTCTCCAAAGCTCTGTCCTTGGTCCTGTTCTCAAGCTACAAAATTTCCTGGGAAAATGAATCAGTCCCTACAGTTTTAAATTCCTATTTCTTTTCTTATGACTCCCACATTTGAATCTTTAGTCCTAAACTCTCTCCTGAACTCTGAAACCTCATATCTGATTGTGCCTTGGATAGTTTTTCCACCTACATGTTTATAAGTCTTTAAAAACCGGTTAATTTTATTCTCCCCCCTCCCACCCCCTGCGTTATGACAAATGGCACTGCTACAGTGGAAAGAGGTTCCGTCAGCTAGTATCCTAAAGTGAAGATGATTGGAGTAAATCCTACCCACCAAAAATGGAATATAGCATGAGTCAGAAATAAATCTCTATATTCTAAGGCCATGAGAGCTGGGGTTCCTTGTTACTGCTGTGTAGCCCAGCCTGATGTGATAGATTCAAGATCCAAAACCAAATTCATTATTTTTCCCTGAACACTATTAATGGAATAAAACAACCTACAAGCATCTCACCTGCTCTTCCTCTTCTATTCCTTGTCTTCTCTGTCTTTGTTTGAGCTGTCACCATTTACCTAGTTAACCAAGTTAGAAACCTGGGAGCATATCTAGACTCCACTTTCATCCCCTCACATTTTATGATGCAGATAGTACTGTAGATTTTATTTCCTAAGTATCCTTCAGATATGTTCTTTCATTCCCATCCTTACTATACATCTTCTCATCACCTTTTGCCTGAACTATGGCAATGACTTTGTAAATGATTTCCTTGTTTCCAGTATCAGCCTTCCCTAAATCTGTCTTCCATATGGCTGCTAGAGAGACTTTTATAAAATATAAACTTTAGGGCTGTTGAGTGGCTCAGTTATTTAAGCATCTGCCTTTGGCTCAGATAATGATCCCAGGGTCGTGGGATCAAGCCTTGTATCAGGATCCTTGCTCAGTGGGGATCCTGCTTCTCCCTCTACCTGCCAGTCTCCCAGCTTGTGTGGGCGTGCACGTGCTCTCTCTGTCAAATAAATAAATAATATTTTAAAAAATGAAAACTTTGACCATTCCATTCTCCTCCTTAAAATATTTCACCACTGCTTACACATTAAATCCAAAATGTTTTATTATGGTACATCAAGCTCCTATTAGCTCAAGCCCTTCTATCTCTTCAGCCACATCTCTGTTCCAGCAATCCTTACTCGCTAGAAGCACCGTTCCTGTCTTCTCTTTCTGCTCCTGCACCACACACAGACCACACCATTTCTTCATCCTTCTAGAAAACCCAATTTAGATTTCTTTTACTCTAAAAAGTTTTTGTGGCTGTCCCAAAAAGACTTACCAATTCCTTTCCTTATACCACTTCTCTGGTTAAAATGTTCTTTTGTTATTGAACGTGGCACTTTTTAAAATCTTTTGCTTATGTGGCCACTGTGATGCTCATAGATCACAATGGCTGTAACCTTCTTGGGGGTGGGGTGGGGTAGATATCTTATTCACCATTACACCATTACACCTGGAAAGCACAGTACTTACCACATTACAGACTCCGTAAAAGATGTTTATGAAACTGAAATGGTGAACATTTCATCGGGTAGCTTAACATTTGTTAAGGACTTTCATTTTTCAACATAGCTTAAAATTTGTTGAAAGCTTCTTATGTGTGAGGCCTTGTAGGCAAAGCATTCTGCTAAGTTTTATTTTATCTTGCCAACAATAATTCCAGGGCATTGAGAAATGTACTGGTACCTGTCCTTACTGATTTCATTACCTGAAACAAACCATATCTCACTTTCCTGTTGAGTAGATCAGTATAGATCCTTAAGTATTAATTAGATAAATTATTTTCCTACACAGTAACTGAA
Source organism: Mustela lutreola (assembly GCF_030435805.1). NCBI lineage: Eukaryota > Metazoa > Chordata > Mammalia > Carnivora > Mustelidae > Mustela > Mustela lutreola. Next base: position 45,838,063 of record NC_081295.1, on the reverse strand, counting down.
TGAACAGCTGGGACACTGTTAACTTACATTAAAAGCTTTTATCTACAACTTTTAAGAAGTTCAGCTCTATTATTTAAAACAGTTTGAAAAAAATTATGGCATTTATATACATCATCTTTCCTTTGAAGCGTAACACTTTTTATCAAGTTTAATGCCTTTGTAATAGGTGAAGTTCAACTGAAATAAGAAAAAACAGGGTCACAGAGAGGCTGACAACTTGTCCCATAAACTTTTCAAGATTTCATAATCATTCTTCACACACCCTGCCTCCACAAAATAATTTCTAATTATCACTGAGGAACAAAACGCCAAGTCGTGACTTGTGTATACAGGAAATTTAAGGCTTCTCTTCAAGGGACACTGGTAAGATGTTGAGGAAAATCACAAAAATAATAGAAAATAATATAGACCTCTAAGCCTAAATCACATGACTCCAATCTTAGGATCTCGCCGCTGGAATATTCAGTCTTTTTACAATTTACCTTTTGTTATTTTTAAAAATTATTACCTACAAATAACAACAGGCAGACCCTAGTCTGTCACTACATTAACAAAAAATTTTCTTTCGACAGGAGTCTGCTCATTCTCCCAGCTCTCATTCTGCCCCAAGTGGAGTTAAGCCCATTCCTTTTAATTCGGTCCGCATCCCAGTGTTTAGCTGACGGGATGCAGAGCTTGTTGCACTGACCACATCCCAAAAAGCCTCGAGTCAAACAATGACGAGCCACTTGGCCTTTTTTGCAGAAATACACAAAACGTGTAGAATTGCTTAATTTTATCTCCTCCTAGACTCTTCACTTGGAAATTGGCTGCTCGGGCGAATGTTGTTTTTTCCCCCCGCAGCCATGTGTCGAAGAGCGATTAACACTCGCTCAACAAAACCCATTCCCGGGCCATTTGGGAGTTGCACGCGTTCGCACCCGGGGTTCAGCCCGTTGCGCCTTCACGCGCAACCTTTTTGTTTATGCGGCGAGCTGGGGAGAGAGGGGCGGAGAGGGACGCAGCTCTCAGTATGCAGCAGGCAGCCGGGGTATATATATAAAGCTCGGGTCCCGGGTCTGGCGGAGAGAAGAGGCCCGGCTGGCCCGCGAGCTGGCAGCCGCCTTCTGCTGGGCTCCGCCGCGCCATGGAAACCGGGGAGCCCTCGGCTAGCGGAGCCGGCGAGTGCGCGCCCCGCCGTTGCCACCGCTTCCCGCCCGCGGGCCGGGATCGCCCGCCGCGGCGCCGGGGCGCGGACTCCGGCGGCGGCGCCTCCCCCACCCCGGCCCTACCGCTCGCGTCTCCCCAGCTCCTCCCCTCCGCTCTCCGCCCCCCGCCGGCCCCGGGGCCGCGCTCGGCTGCGGGCGGTCCTCCCGGGTCTGGGCTCCCGTCTCCTCGGCGGGCCTCGGGCCCCCCAGCCCGCAGATCTGCAAGCTTCTGGAGACCGTGGGTTGACACCAGAGGCTACAAGGAGGAGGGGGCGTCGCAGCACGCGGCGGGGGCGGTGAGTGAGCGCGCGCCCCGGGCCGTGCCTCCCCGGAGGGCGGCTGAGCCACCGGGACTGGGTATGCCCTGCCCGAGGGAGACACATGCCCCGCCCGCCCCTCGCGTACGCTCGCGCCCGCCCGGGGCCCTACGGGAGGCCCCGTGGGTCCTGATGCTGCGAGGGTGTCCTCCAGAGCCACCGACGCACGGATCCGGCCGGGAGCGAGGCTGCTCAGAGCCCCGGGGTCACCGTTCCCCGCGAGCGCGAGGAACACTAGACCGCTTTTCCCCTTTCTAGAAGGTGAGTGATCACGGTGATTGATTTTCTTTCGTCCCCAGATGCCGGACGACGCCGGGGTGACCGAAGCCTCAGGAAAGCCTTCCCAATACAGACACCCAGTCAGGTGAGTGACAGGCCTCACGGAAGGGCTCCCGCTCCTCCAGCGCAGGGTAGAGCCGGCATCTCCCCGCGTAGGTCCCTGGCCGGCCTTGCGGTTCTTCTCTCTGGGAAAATCTGTCTTCAGGGATCCCCAGAGGTTCTTTACTCATCGAATTGATAAAGGTGGTTCACGCTCTCACCTAAAAGAACTGTTAATCCGTGCCCGCTCAGTAAACTCTTCAAGTAAACTGTTAATCCGTGCCCATTCAGTCTGTTATAAAGAGGGAAAGTGGTTGGCATCGTCCAAGCCGACCGGTGACATCTTGTGTCTGCAAGCCAGTTTTGTGTTGTTTAATGCTAAAGGGTTCGAAAGAAATTGACTTCACAACGTGCAGAGTGTGTATATTCTTACTCTTTTGCACGCCAGAAGGAAGAATGGTGTTCATAGTTGCAGTTTTACCGCAGATCGCGCTTGACGTGGAAGAGAAAATGGAGTGTGATGAAAATCGTAAAGATCAAGAAGCTTCCTAAAAGGGATCGAGGTTACTTAACATGACAGTGAAGAGCTAGTTTCCCCGTTGCTAGCCGCGGGAAGTCGGCCTTTCGGTGGAAATCTTTGTAAGCGTTTACTCAGGTGAAAGGTTCATTCTGCAGTTTGCTGGCTTCAGAGGGCTGTGAAATGCACAGCCCATGGTATTTGTATTTGTATGTATATGTTTATAAGTAGCTTATAGAGCTCGATGAATGTTGATTAATTTTCTATGTAGTGATGGACACAGGAAAAAAAATAACCACACCCCTTTGGCAAGTGTTGTAATAGTTTAGTTTGGTCAGTTTTAGCAGTATGTAAAGGATGAGAAGTACCTAACTGGGCCAGACGGAGTGGGGCAAGATCTGGGAAGTGTGTATGACAGGATGTGGTTACCTAGCTGAACCTTGAAGTTAGCCAGATGGATGGTAGGTGGGGAAATGGGACAGAAGAAATAGCATAGGTGAAGGGATACAGAGTCATGGAACAACATGGTTCCCAATGGGAGCCTCAAGGACCTGGAATTGGGTGCATGAAGCTGTGATCATTCTAGCAGGTAAGCCATAGGCCACATCTTCTACACCGTGTTGTAGAGTTTTGTCCTGTTCCTGAGTGTGGCATTGGGAATCCATGGCCTTTATTTTGTGGATGGTACCGGGGGTTACTCAAAGCTAGTATGATCAATTTATGTTTCAGAAAATGCACTAAGAAAATGGTATATAGAATTAGTTAGAAAACCAAAATGAAATCGGAAGTTACTGTAATTCAGGCAAGCTATGATAAAAAGCCAATCTAAGGCATTAGAAGTAGGGATGAGACTGGGTGAATTTGGGGAATGCTTAGGTGACATAATAGGTTATGTATATATAATGTATTGGATATGGTAGGTAAGGAGGGGTTGAAAAGACAGAATGGCTTCCGAGTTTGTGGCTAGCGACCAGATGAATGCTGTATTAACAGAGTGGAAAATAAGGCTTAAAACAGATTTGGGGAACAAGATAATGAGTCCAATTTTTCATATATTCTATTTAATGTGCTTATGGGGTTTCAAAATAGATATGTCCAGTAAGGAGCTGTGCACCTACACACGTAAGGGGCCTGGAGTCAACATCTTAAGTGGAAATACAGACAGTTGGGAGTCTTCAATAAATGAACAGTTAAAGAAATCATGTCAGTAGACCAAGTCTTCCAGGGGAGTGAGAGAGGTGAGATGATCACTCTTGATAAAACACTGGGGAAGGACAATACCAACCTGTATACAGAGAAAAAGCTATCTTCGAAAGATACTGAGAAATATCACTCAGAACAGGGAAGAATTCAGGAAAGTGTGAAGTCCCCAAAAGAGAAGTGGTTACTCAGAGATTCTGGGCAGAGTGTGGTTACAGTTAAACAACATTCTTTGGGTTTGACAGTTCTAGTTAAGCATTAGAAAATTATGTTTCAGGGGCACCTGGGTGGCTCAGTGGGTTAAACCTCTGCCTTCAGCTCAGGTCATGATCTTAGGGTCCTGAGATCGAGCCCCACATTGGTCTCTCTGCTCAGCAGGGACCCTGCTGCCCCCCTCTCTCTGCCTGCCTCTCTGACTACTTGTGATCTCTGTCTGTCAAATAAATAAATAAAATCTTAAAAAAAAAAAGAAAATCATGTTTCCTATATAAGAAATCCCTTTCTTTTCTGAACTACTATAGCCATTTATTTGTACTTCTTTTAATTTTATTTTTATTAATTTCTATCTTGAATACTGTTGAGTATTTCTCATTCTTTTTACTCAGTTGTCAATTTCTTAAGGATAGAAACTGGGATTTTTTTCATCTTTGAATTATGAATTTCATCTGGCACAAGAGATTACTAAAATTGTTATTGAATGACTGAATTATTGATGGTTGCTTATTTAGGCACCAAAATTAAAACTTTTTGTCATTCGCTTAGAAACATTTATAAACTACATTGCTTACTTTTCTGCCCTTTACAATGGAGTATATTGAGCATAATGAGACCTCTCTGTTAGAAGCACTCTGTTACAAATGGGTACATGGGATTAGCTACCCTACACTAAAATGTAGTATTGTTGGTGGGTCAGCCATATCCTTCTTCCTTCTTTGCTTTGGAGGAAAATAAAGGAAGACTAGATGGCAAAATTAATATTTGTGAAAAATTTGAAATTCTGAGGCAATTTTGTTATATGCAAATTGTATAAAGCCAGAATTATTCTCACTATCCCAAAATAGTGTTCCAAATTCAGTTGTATGGGGAAAGGGGAGGGAGATGGGATCAAGGCTGGTCCCAGAGGAAGCCTTCTTATAGCCCTGGTGTGAGTACATAGAAAAACTTTAAAATATTGCTTTTTGTACTCTTCTAAATGTATGTTGTTAGCTACATCTGCAACTAACAGTTAAATCTGTGAGTTTTAAGATACTAGGTGATTTCTGCTTTTCTGGAAGGTGCATAATATTTTGTTGTCTTTATAAAGTTGGGTTTGAGAATTTTTAATATAATTGTAGGATTCATTTTTTTTCTCCAAAGGATTTTGGAAATTGGAAGACAATTCCTCATCTGTATACTATTAAGAATAAATATATATATAACACCTGAAGTGAGCTAAATATTTACCACAAAGGGTGTGAATTTTTTTGATCCAGTTTACAGCTTGGATAAAGATTTAAAATGATTAACTAGTTTTTGATACTTTGTCAACTAGACTTCCATGACACCTGAGCAATTTTAAACTATCTAAAGTCATTCATCAGTTGTTAAGTATATGGAACTCTTAAAATTTGAACATTTCATGAGTATAAGGATTCTGAATGTGAAAAAAAAAAATAAAGCATATTATGTTGTCTGCTTCTTTCAGACTATTTTGGCCAAAGTCAAAGTGTTATGATTACTTATATCAAGAAGCAGAAGCTCTTCTGAAAAATTTTCCAATTCAAGCCACAATTTCATTTTATGAAGATTCTGATAGCGAAGATGATATTGAGGAGCTGATCTGTGAAAATTAACCTGATTAGTTACTTGTGATGACATTCAAAGCTTATAGGATTTAAATTTAGTGTACAAATGTATCATAATCATTCAAACTAATTTATTTGTATATAAATTATTAATAAAATTAAATATTTTGTAATTCTATAGTAGTTTGGCTTTTTTTTACCCTTACACTATAAGTCATGCTATCAATCACACAATACTATGTGTTTGCTAGCAGATGGTGGAAAACACTTTAAATCATTGCCCATAATTGAGAATGGGAATTAATGCCATGGTTATTAAATCTTAAGGATTTTTAATGAATGATGAATCAAGTAATACTCACTTTAATACTCCTCTGCTGCCCTTAAATCCAGTAGTAAAATAGCACTGATGTACAATAATTAGAGCACTTCATTGAGGGACCCCCAGAATTAAAAAAAAAAATGTTTACATGAACATGACTTGTATGGAATCTAAAAAAGGAGAGTCAAAAGGCTAGAATTTGATCTTTTTTTCCATTTTTGTGTAAGGAGGAGCTAAGACATTTAGCAGATATGAAACATTCTTCTATAGCATCACCTCTTTTGTTCCGGCTCCTTGCTCTTGGTATCGTCATGTACAGATTTTCTCGTGGGAAGTGAAATAAGACATTCTCAGTGACTAGTTTTTTTAAATGTAGACTTACAGAAGAATATATGATCATTTAGTGACAGAGAAAACAGGAGCACATTGCAAGTAGAGGTAACGTAGACTATGGTCATGGAGTTCTTTAACTCAAATGCGGTCTCACAATAAACATTTTAATTGCAAATGATTCTTAGTATCCCAGAATGATGATGGGTAGAGGTGAAGGTCAGAGATGGTTACCTGGCTAAGAAATACCTCTTACTTGAATGGCTACATAGATCACACACTTTTCCTTCTAATTGAAAAGATATTACAAAGATTGATTTTCAGGCAATCTAATGACAGAGGCAGATGAAATAGAACAAGTTCAAATCAATGGCAGGTGAACAGGGAGAGTTATTTAGAACTGTATTTTTTCTGAAAGCTTTCCCCTCACTGGATTCTACACGCGGGGTGTGTGTGTGTTCTGCAAGGGATATGCAAAAAACCCCACCAGGTCACCAGTCTCGACATTGATCATTAGGGACTTCTTTTAGGTGCTCGGTATTTGAGCTTCTTTCAATCTGTCCGAATAGTATGACGAGCTACTGCCATTTATCGAGTGCCTACTATTAACCAGGCACTGTACTAGGTAGTTTACATATGACATCTTGTTTAATTCTTACTGAAACCTAAGTCCACAGGGAAAACGAGACTTTGAGATACTTATAACTTGCACAAGCCTGCTCATTTATTAAGTGCAGAGATGGCATTCAAACTAAACCTCTTTGACATAACTTTGTCACTTTCCCTGTAGCTTTCAGCGAAGAGAGGAAGTTGGATGAGGAGGAAGAACCTGTGAGTGGGTGAATGGAGCAGGAGACTTGACTAACTTCTTTGACTCATTCGTTTGTCATTAGCGGCGGTTCTTGAAGGTGAAGCTTCACCTCATAAGAGTGGCTGTGGCTGTTTGCATTTGACGCCTTAACTCTAAAAGTTCGCTTTCCTATGCAGCCGGGTGCTTTAGAGGAGAGAATTTCAGAGAAATAAAAATGTTTTGATAGTGTTATTTTATTCCGTATTTCAAGTAGTGTGAGGGTAGTGCTTAACAACAGACACTTGCGTTCTGGGTTAAGACGATTCTACAAAAATTTATACTCCGATTCTGTCAGCACCAAGGCTAAGGAACCGCTTCGCTCAGTCTTTAACCCTTCCACGGAATAGCTGTCACCTCACTACGGTGCTGAAATTCAGGGTGCAGGGCTAACGCCGCACGCGTACTTCTGTCGGGTTCCTCCCCTGCCGGCGCGGCGCTCCTCCCATTGGCTCCGCCCCCCGCGGCCTCGACGTGCTGCGTCATGGCGCGCCTCACCCCGGCCGACCCCGGAAGTGGGTTGGGGGCTTGGCCTCTGCCCGGCCTCGGAGCCGGAGCGGGAGGTGTTACCGTAGAGGAGTCGAGCTGAGCGATCCTGTCAGGCGGCGGACCCCGGGCAGGGCCCGGGCCAGGGGTCCAGGATGCTGAACGTCCCTTCCCAGTCTTTCCCGGCCCCCAGCTCGCAGCAGCGCGTCGCCTCCGGGGGGCGTAGCAAGGTAAGTGGGTGACACCGTGCCTCTTTCTCAGCTCGCTGCCCGCCCGGCGTTCGGTACTACCGAACGGTCCATTCTCTCTTTCGGCCCCCTCTTCCACCTCCTGTCCTCCTCCCTTCGTTCCTCCTGCCCTTGCTGGTTATCTCTTTCCCCGGCCGTCTGCAGTCCTCGCACTATCCTAACCTCCCTTTCTCTCACCCACTGGCCCCTTTTCCTCCTCATCCTCTTTTCCCCTTCTGGGAAGTCTTTTCCCGCGAATTAAACTGAGTTGTAAATGACAGGGCCAGCACCGTGCTTTTGCCGTTACCACAGGTACTCAGTATTAGCTCCCTTCCCTCAATCGATCCCCGTCTTCGGTCTTTCGTACTGCCCTTTCTGAAAGGAGTTGTGAGTGATCTGGGTTCCCTAGGCGAAGGGAAAGGTTGGGCGGCAGCGACGTTGACCAGTGACCATCCTCCAAAGGTGGGGACTCCCAGAGCTAGGGAGAATGAGGGGAGCCAGAACAAATGTCTACAATCCTCCCGTGGTCTTACGGACACTTCTCCGAGTCATGCTGGCTTTCTTCTTCTGGTACCTGTTTTATCACACTGCCTTTACTATTGATATCTCTTGCTGACTTGGAAGCTCATATAGTACTCTTTTTGTTGAACATAGTTCAACAGGTGGAACGCAAATGTGTTTTTATATTTATAAAACTTAATAAAATTGTCTCTTGTGCAGTTATTTGTTAGTTCCTCGTTCTGTAAGTTCATCTTCATGTTTTGTTTATATTTTCTTTTTGAAACTTCTACCTACTTGGACTACTCCCCCCAACCCCGCATTTTTGGACTCTTATGTCTTAGAATAATTTGGGGTATTTGCTGACTCTTTTTTTTTTTTTTTTTCCTCTCCACTTAAACTTGGAGTTGACTCTAAATCAGAATTGTGGATTCAGGGATCTGTAGCTTTCATTAGCTTTTCAGAGGTTTGTAACTCCAGATATAAGAATAATAAAGCTGGGATTTATTGAGTGCTTACAGTATGTATGTATGTATGTTCTAAGTATACTGAGTGCTTCATGTGTAGTGTATTAACTCATTTAACCTTTACAATAATCCCACAAAATGGTTGCTTTTGTTATCTCTATATCACAGAAAAGAGAACTGGTTAAGCAATGTTGCTTTGGATCCTAAAAGTTTGATGTGATGTGACTCTGTGATATATATCACATTTATTGCTCCATAGATCCATATATCATCCAGCTTCTAATCATCTGTCCCCTCCTTCTTGATGTTTGACCTTTTCTGTCCTTGAACTAAATGCTTGACTCATAGTATAGTCTTTTTGGAGAAAAAATTTCTGAATTAAAATATAAGAGTTGCTGGCCTTCTGTATTAAAACTGCAAACCGCATTCTCAGCATCCTTTTAAAGGAGAAAGCTCAGAGGCAAAGACAGAAGGTCCACAGGAGGTGATGGCAAAGGTGAGTCTTTGGATCCAAAAAGAGAACGAAATACAGTTATTGCACAATTTGAAAGGAAACTGAAACTTTTTGTCCCCCTTTATGAAATGAGGTAATCTTGCACATATCAGAACCTGATTCAGGATTGTGTGAAATAGGAAGAGGTTGAAAAAAATAGAAGCCGGTTCAGGAAGTTGTATATCATAATAGTGAAAAGCATAGACTTTTGGGTGAGAAAGACCCAGATTTTTTTTCCCAACTCCTGTGACTTAGTCTCTGAGTCTCAATTTTCTCAGGTGTAAAAGAGAATAATAGTACCCATTTTATAGGGCCCTTCATAGGATTAAATGTGATGTTTCTTGGTATGTGGTAAGCACTCACTGTGTTACTTGCTCTTAGACTTTCATTCAGATTCCATGGATTGTTGTATGGTTGTTGTATTAAGCCCTGAGCACAGTGTCTGGTATGGAGTATATATTCTACATATGATTTTTTATTATTCTACTAACACTAGTAAATAATTATTTTTTGAAAACCTACCGTATGCTGGAGATGTGATCTCTGTTTCCAAGGAGTTTAGTCTAATAGGCTGTACAGACTAATAAAGAGTTGGTTATAAGTGTCGTATGTACTGTAACTGTGTGTTATGACCACAGAGCGGTTGCGGTCAGAGGAGGCTTCTGGAGGAGACATTGTCTGTGGAAGAAAGGGAAGGAATTGGACCAGGCCAAGGAGCAGGTGTTTCTTAGCAGTCAAGGAATCAGTTCCTATTTTGCTAAAGTATTTAATAGGAAGGAGCAGAAATTAAAACTCAGAGCTAGCAAGGTAAACTATGAGCAGATATAAAGGGCCTGGTAAGCCACTCTAGGGAATTTAGAGACATTATTATAAAGTAGTGTGGGGAGCCACTAAAAGAGGGAGGGCCCATAGTTAGATCTGCATTTTCTGAAGATTATGCATTAACTACCCAGTGGATTATGGAATCCACACAAACGAGAGAAGAGATGAGTGCTTTTGGTTTGGGATGGGAACGATCATATTCTTGTACTTTACTTCATTTATGGGAACCAAGAGACCTAGAAAGTTTCAGGATGGTGAGAATGGGATGATGTAATTGGTAGGAAGGAAGGTAAAATTGCAGTGGTACTGCAGACCTATTAACTTGGTTATTTTGGGGGTAAATGAATGTCTACAATAGACAAGATTCCAGAAAATGAAGTATATAAATATCTTAGTGTATTCAATGTGTTATAACAGAGAACGGCATACTTCATAAAGTGGAGTATAAACAACAGCAATCTATTTCTCACAGGTCTGGAGACCGGGAATTCCAAAGTCAGTGCACCAATGAGTTTGGTGTCTGATGAAGGCCTGATTCCTGGTTCACAGCCATTTTTTCCACATATCGTCACATGACAGAAAGGATGAGGGAGCTCTTTGAGGCCTTTTTAATAAGGGCATTAGTAGCATTCATGAAGGCTCTACTTTTATGATTTAATCACCTGACAGAGACCATCCTGATACCATCATCACATTGGAGGTTAGGATTTCAGCATGAATTTTGGAGGGGCATAGTCAGTCATTCTGTAGCAATATATCTCTTCAAATAGGCCTTCTTTTACATTAAACATTCCTCTGGTACTATGTTACAAATGAGTTGTACAAGTTCAGACAGTAGCTCAATCCCATCCTTGAAAAATTTCCACTAAGTTGTCTTAATTGGTTAAAATATTAGTAATACCTCCCATCCAAAAGCCTTTAAAGTGTATTTTGAAAAAGCAAAAAACTATCAAAACCAAACATCCTTTACCAAATCTTCTGTGCAGGAGTAGGAAAGCTTTTCTGCAAAGGGCCAGATGATAAATATTTTAGGGCCACACGACAATTCAGCGTTTTTACCACCATCACCACCACAACGTGTGAAAATGATTCTAAGCTCCAGGGTGATACAGAAACAGGCATGGGCCAGTTTGCCAAACCCATCCCTAGAGTGTTACAGTTCCCCCCCACCCATTATTTAGAACTTTGTTTCTTTACGAATTCTTAGAAAACAGATTGCTGCCTCATGATTTCTAATGTTCTATGTATATTGACAAAGAAAATCAACTTTAACTGGCCATTTATATTTTCCCTGTTAAATCTCTTGTGATTTTTAAGGGAAAGAAATTTTGGTCCAAGTTGGTAAGGTGACTTCAACATATTAGTGACAAAGCAGAGCCAGGACCAAAACTTGTTTTCTGACTCCAGGTTCAATACTGCTCTTGTTTTATTAGATACCATTATGGTGATTATGTGCCAGAATTTCTAAGCCCTACCTCATAGTCCTTTGTTTTATATCATTCTGTTTATAATTCTAATACAGCAGAGATGATTTTGACAATCACCTAGATCTGTTAAAAAAAATTGTAGAATTGTTGTATTTGAGTTTTCTTATCTTTTTGAATGAGAGTAAGAGAAATGATGCAGCCCACAGAGAAGCAGCAGGTGGGGCAGGGGGAAGCAGCTGACTCAAGCCACATTGAATTCTTCCCTGTTTTTTTTTTCAGGTACCTCTAAAACAGGGCAGAAGTCTTATGGATTGGATTCGCCTCACCAAAAGTGGAAAGGATCTAACGGGATTAAAAGGCAGGTTAATTGAAGTAACCGAAGAAGAACTTAAAAAACACAACAAGAAAGATGATTGTTGGATATGCATAAGAGGTATGTGGTATTTATTATGTACTGCAAAAAGTTTTGGCTGGACTTTTCAGTTGTAATGCCATATGACTTCATGATCCTATTATTTGATGATAAGATTCACAATTAGATAACAAAAATATGCCTTAAACTGGGCCACAAAGTAAATAGTTCTGAATTTCGACAGTATTTTGTTCTTAGGTACCTGTTTACATAGCATACTGGCACTTTCTTAGCAAGAAAGCAAGTGCTTGCCAGGCAGTTATTCAGTAACACTAGTTTATATACATTCATGTCCCACCTTAGTGCCTCATAACAGAATCATTTTGAATGGGAGAAATTCAAATGCCAGAAATGCCAGAAAAAAATGTCTCTGAGAATCGAAAGTAAATCAGAAAGCCTGTGTGTAAGCCAAATTTTAAGTTCTTGCATGAAGCCATTTTTATTATTTAATGTAAGTTTCTTAGCTTATTGATTACCTGATTTTTGTAGCCCATAGCAAAGTACAAGCACCGAAGTAGAAATGAGTGGATTGGAGAGAGTGAGCAGAGAGATAGGAGAGTAGCTGATAAAAGTAGACCTCATGGTAATCAACAACCTCGCATCTCACATGGAACAAAGGCAATGAAGGGCTTGGGAATGTGCAGTGGGCTTCTGTAGCAATGTCATTGAGTCATCCAGACATGGTTAAATATGCCACGGTCTTTAAAGTGTCAGTCCTTCACTGGTGTTACACAATTGTAATTTTATTATTGTATAATTATGGTATGTTGTCAGTTGTCCTGATTACACTGTGACCTGTATGATGATAGAGACCCTGTCATGGCAGTCAGACTGTTCTGTCCTTGGTGGCTGGCACATAGAGGTCATCAATATGTGTTGTTTGTTGAGTGAATTTGCTTAACATTTTAAAGAAATTTTGGTACTTAAAGAGGTTGTGTGGTTGTCATGGTAGATTGGAAAGATGGAAAGGTATCAGTAGGCACTATTAGTTTGCTAGGAATGCCCAGAAAAAACAGCACAAACTGGGTGGCTTAAACCACAGAAAATTACCTCCCCATCATCCTGGAGGCTAAAGTCTGAGATCAAGGTGCTTTTTTCACAAGGCTGTGAGAAGAAGAATGTCTGTGTCTCTCACCTAGCTTCTGCTGGTTTGCTGCCAATCTTTGGAGTTGCTTGGCTTATAGTAGCAACACTCGTCTGCCTTCAACTTCACTTTGCATTCTCCCTGTATACTTGTCTGGGTCCAAATTTCCTATCTTTATACAGACCCCAGTCATATTGGATTAAGACCCTCCCCTACTCAAGAATGACCTCATCTAATTATATCTGCATTGACCTCTATCCAAATAGGGTCACGTTCTGAAGTACTTGAGGGTAGGACTTCAACATATGAATTTGGAGGGTACGCAGTTCAACCCATAAAAGACACAGAGTGTGAAATTTTTTTCAGTGGCAAAGGGGGTGGATTCTTCAGCAGGTGATGACATAGCTCGTTCTAAGATAGAAGAACAGCTGCTCAACTCCCCAAAGTTTCTCCCCAAAGTTCCCTCAAAGGTTCTCCTCAGAGTTTCTACAGCTGTGGATAGTACTCGTAGCTTGGAATGAGGATTCTGCTAGATACTAAAAATTCCTTTTGTCATTTTATTTTATTTATTTATGTAATTTAAAAAATTATTTATTTGAGAGAAAGAGAGAGCATGTGTATGTGTGTGCCTCAGAGCGGGGAGGGACAGATGGAGAGGGAGACAGACAGATTCACCATTGAGCTTGGAGCCTGACACATGGGACGCCATCTCCGGACTCTGAGAGCATGACCTTAGCCAAAATCAAGAGTCAAGCACTTAACTGACTGAGCCACCCAGGCCCCCTTCCTTTTGCCATTCCATAGGGTTTTGAATACTCTTCTTGCTCTTTTCCATACTGGCCTTTTTTTTTTTTTTTTTTTTTTTCTTTTTACCAGGTGTAAGTATCTGGTAGAAAATGACCACCATACTCTGCCTGAGTGTTTTCTGCTAGGCTGGGTGAGGTGGAGGTCAGTGTCCAGAAGAGTCTCTCAGCTGGTCCAGGCTTAGGCATGTGAATTCTGTTTCTACAGTAGGAAGCCGCTTCTCCAGAAAACTCACTTATGTGAACCCTTTGTGTCTTAGTGATGTTAGATAAATGAGGCATTGATATAACACAGTCATACTTTATTATTCATTTGGTGTATTGATAGACATAAGGGACTAGTGTGCTGTGTTTGGAAGTAATATGTACACTGTTTCCTATAAGGATTGAATATATGGCACCTCTTCTGGTAAGGTTGTTTATTAGAAGATAAAATTTGTTTAAAGTCTCTGTTATTCTGTTAATAGTAAGGTTTTTTTCCCCTTTGCAAAAAGTTAAGTGTCTTTTTTCCCCCCTTTTTTGATGAGTTCAGTTTATATCATCAAGAAACACTCAATTTACGTGGTGCTCTTTAAGCTTACCCGCTAATAGGAGAGGATAAATGACTGATGAGGGGACACATCTGAGAGTGCCGTAAGAAGCTATCAAGAAAATGACATCAGATTGGAAGGAGGGAAATGTGTGGGTTAGGAAAAACAGAGACACTGTTATGGTAGTGATAGCTTAGAAGCTGTGGACAGGTTTTCATCAGAAAATAAGGAGGAAGAACATCAAAGTGGAGGGAAAATCCTAACCTACAGACACAGAAAAGCTTGAGATATATTCTAGGACTTAGGTGAATTAGTGGACAGTTATAAAGAAGACTAGAAAGGTGAGCTAGGTCAGATTGAAAAGGATCTTGGAAGCCAGGCTGAGAAATATGTCCTTAATTTAGATGGCAGTATGAGCTCTAGAAGGTATATGGATATGGGGACAATGTGAAAGGGTATGCCCTAGAAATATTAGTCTTGTGGTGGGTATGGTGCATTAAATGGGACAAAAAGCATTTAGCTCATTATAGAAGTTCAGGTGGTATTGGGAGAACCAGGATGTTGACAAAGACAATGGAAAGTAGGATAGATGTGAGGCAAAAAGATTAAACAGATTACTGGTAATTTCTAAAACAATCATAATTTAGAGTAAGCATATGACTAAATGTTACTATCTTTTTCTTATTGTTCTAGTTTAAAATATAAATGATATCTTCTTAAAAGGGGAATGTATGCCAAATGTAGCTTCAAAGGTCAGAGATAATATTTGGGCTCAAGTTTTAATCAAAGCTGTATCACAGGGAAACATGGTATCATGGTATCATTTTTCACTCCTTGATAAAATATTAAATTTCTCATTTGTCTGACAATTGCCCCATATTTAGATCGCTTTCAATTTCAGCTGATCGGGTTAAGGTAGACACAGTTTTTTCTAAGAGATTTTAGACAATATACATTTGGGTATGGGTTTTTATGGCTAATATTATGGAGATTATTTTCTTTTCTTGAGTATATATCAGTACTTATGCACATGTTCAGGTGTGTTGAGCCCAGTTATATTCCTAAAAATAATACTGTGTAAATAACACTTGGTTGGCAGCAGACTGTAAAATGTAAACTAAAATGAGAGTACTGGCTTAGGATGATCAGCAAGGCAGTGTATGGGGTTTCCAGTTTGTTCAGTTAATCACCATTTTCTGTGAAGTATGTAATTACTGTAATGCAGTAAGAAGGAATTGGAATGTTGAGGGAATAGATAGGAGTGATAATGCTTTTTTAAAAATCTTGTTGAATTTACCATTAAGGCATACTTTCGTGGTTTCCTCCATTGCTGTTTCGTTCTCGAGAACTAAAGGTGACTTACAAGTATGCGAAACTGAGCAAACATCTGAATCACTCATCTGTGAAAGCTCTGTAGAGCTTAGATCAGACTTTGTTTCCCCTGTAGTATATTTTATTGCAGAATGTAGTCAGTGTGGGTAATGATATATTGTTATGAAATCATTTTTTGGCAGCATGGTATATGGCCTTTGATCTCAGTGAGAGTGAGTGCAGCCTGATACTCTGTAACAACCATTTGAATGAATGGTATTTAGAAAAATTTGATTATGGTCAGTAGACTGGGTTGGGCTCTGTGGTCAGTGGGGAGTTTGCTTGAGATCTCTCCCTTTCCCTCTGCCCCTCCCTCCACTGGCGCGCAAGTGCGTGCGCATGTGCGCGCACACACACATGCTGCGCATGTTTGTGCCATCTCTCTCTCTCTCAAATAAATAAGTAAAATCTTTAAATAATTTATTAGATTAAGTTACTCATAAGGGATTTAATGGATTTCATTTATAGCTTAGAAACAAACATGCTTTGATTTCTCCTAATGCTGATTATCATATCCTAGTAAATTAAAGAGGCCTGCTTGAGATCACTGTAAAAGTGATTTCAAATGGGTCCATACTTTTGTGTTTCCTTACTATTTAGAGTATCTTGGGGCACCTGGGTAGCTCAGTTAGTTGAGTGACCAGCTCTTGATTTCAGTTCAGGTCATAATATCAGGGTCCTGGGATCGAACCCTGCCTCTATTCTATGTGGGGTATGGAGCCTACTTGGGATTCTTTCTTCCACCCCCTCCACCCCTCCCCACCATGCTCGCATGCGCGCGCTCTCTCTCTCTCTCAAAGAAAAATAAAAAAGAGGGACACGTGGGTGGCTCAGTTGGTTAAGAGTCTGCCTTCAGCTCACGTCATGATCCCAGGGTCCTGGATCGAGCCTCAGCAGGGAGCCTGCTTCTCCCTCTCCCTCTGCCCTTCCCCCAACTTGTGTTTTCTCTGGCTCACTCTGCTCTCTCTCTCTCAAATAAATAAAAAATCTTAAAAAAAAAGAAAAAGAAAATCTTGGTAAATTGATTCTGAGAAATATTTTGTCCTATTATATTTCTAGTCCAGCTTCCTAGATTTCTAGATACATTTATAGTAAACATTTTTAAATTTTACATTGTAGGATGGTAGTGTGA
Organism: Mustela lutreola; assembly: GCF_030435805.1. NCBI lineage: Eukaryota > Metazoa > Chordata > Mammalia > Carnivora > Mustelidae > Mustela > Mustela lutreola. The sequence goes on along the minus strand of NC_081295.1, from coordinate 45,821,489 downwards.
ATTTATATACATACAGTCAATTCTCATTATTCGTGAATTCCAAATTTACAAATTTGCCTGCTCACTAAAATTGCTTTGTAACCCCAGAAATCAATACTCACAGTGTTTTCATAATTATCTGCAGACATGAGCAGCAGAGGGGAAAATGTGTTTGGCCCTTCCTACTTGAGGTTGCACAAGGAGATGCTCTGCCTTCCTGTTTCTACTCTCATACTGTAAAGATGTATCTTTTTCGAGGTCTGTTTAGTGCTATGTTTTTCATATTTTGTGTTTTTTGTTGATGTTTTTGGTTTAAAGAGCCCGCCAAGTATAGTGCTAAAGACTGTGCTGTGCCTCACAGAGAAAATATGTTAAATAAGCTTTGTTCCGGCATGAGTTCAGTGCTGTTGGCTGTGAATTAAATGTTCATGAAGCCACAATACATATTGACTAAGGTGTCTTTAAACAGAAATACACCTTGAGCACCGTGGTTATGTATCGTTTGACAAAAATGTGACCAGAGGCTTGCAGGAACCTAATGCTGCCTTTTTTCCTCCAAGAAGCAATGGTTCCCTGTTTGCTAATTCAGTGTTCACAGTGACTTTGTAGAACGTAACTGCCAAGAAAAAAGAGAACCAACTAGGCTGTTTTTTTTTTTTTAATTTATACTCCAGAAATAAAATAAGTTTTATACTTTTGGGGTTAGATTCAAGTCTGCCAAGAAGAGAGCTGATTTTTCCAACAGTAGGCTCTTTTCCTGAAGTCTCCTTAGCTCCTTGCTTCACTTTTATTTTGAGAAACTACAGTATTATTTGTCTCTAGCAAAGCTGTTCTTCTAAGAACAGCTTTTCAAATTTGGGTTGACCTTTTAATTTAAATGCAGTGTATTATCACAACTGTACAGAGCGTATCCGAGCAGTAAAGTACTTACTGTTACAGGTAGCTCAGTCTTCTGTACGCAGTCCTCATTACTTCTCGACAGCAGATTGCCAAACACCTCTCTTCTGCTATCGCTTGCTTGCTTAGGAAATCCAAATCAACATTTTTTTATAGCTACATTTCCTGTTACTCATTTCTAATCTGATTCATAGATTTTCATGTTGTCTGTTCTCCCCTATGAAATGCAAGTAATCTCAACCTTGTCGATTTTAATCATTCTGTGCTGCTGACATCGAAGACGATTTGCTTTCTTTATCTCCTAAACTGTCAGTCTTTTCCTTGCTTTTGTTTTTGTTTTTCAGTTTTCTTCTTTCCGTCCCTCCCTTTCATCCACTAAAAATTAAGTAGTGGAAGAAAACTGGTGGTCTTGGGGCCTCATCTGACCCACAAGGGTTTTTGTTTGCTTGACATAGCAGTTTACAAACTTCAGCCAACGTTTTGAAGTTTTTTCCTCTGTGGGAATGTTTTTGATAATAAATTTAATTTTAAAAAGAGATACAGGGCCATTCAAATTTTCTGTTGTTCTTATGTCAATTGTTATATTTTTTTCAGTGAATTTGTTCATTTTAATTCTAGTTATTGACCATATTGACATAAAGTTGTTTACAACGTTCCCTTATTACATCTTTTGTGTCTTTAGGTTCTGTAGAGATAAACCCTTTTACAGTCTGGATATTGCTATTGTGGGCTTCTCTTTTTCTTTTTTTTTAACTGATCAGTCTTACTAGAAGTTTATCAATTTTATTAACTTTTGGTTTTGATTTTCTTTGTTGGTTGTCCATTTTCTATTTCATTAATTTTTACTCCTATCATAGTTAGGAAGATGGTTATTTTAAGACTCTTTTTCCTGCAGAATTGGCATCAATATATTTACAGAGATAACTTGCAGTTACTCTTGTTGTGTTCTTGTTGCATTACCTGATTCTAAGCTTTTATGCGTAAACTATTACAGTATACTTTCTCTGGTTTTATTATATTTAACTCTGGATTGAATCCTGATTTAGCATTTGTGTGTTGCTCACTTTGAGTGCATATGTAAATTAATTCATTAAGAAATTACCATGAGGTGCCTCTTACTTGTATTTCTTTTTTATGTTAATTAACAGCCATATAGGATATCCTTCTGGGACAGTTTTTATTTCTAGTAATTTAATGAAGCATAGCTTTTGCTTTTTTTGTTAACCTGTGTGTGGTTGTCATTCATAAACAAATAGAGAAGATAGTTTTGAACTTTTGCTCTATCTTGGCTCCCTCATTTAATCAATATTTCTCATCATGCACTCTATGAGGCTCTGGGGACAACATGGAAATATAAAACAGAGATGACTTTTGATTTTAGGGAATTTATAATGTGGTGGGGAGCACAAAGCATTAAATCAAGTCTGACAAGGATTGTGAAGGAGAGGTACACTGTGCCGACTGATGACTACAGAAGATAGAACTGAGATCCGAAAACTAAATGAGAGTTAACTAGGCAAAGAGGAATGGGAATGGCACTCCGGGGCTCTGGGAAGGAGCTTGTGCAAAGGCTGGGTGGTGTGATCTTGTGAGAGAGAGATCACATACACACATGTGGGAGTTCACCTTGAATAGAAGGTGCTTAAAGTTACTGATGTCTCCTGTCTTTGTTCTCTCCTTTGTATTGGAAAGACACACTTTATTTTTTTTTTTAAAGATTATATTTATTTATTAGAGAGAGAAAGAGAGCATGAGCAGGGTTAGGGCCTGAAGGAGAGGGAAAAACAGACTCCCCATGGAGCAGGGAGTCCGATGTGGGGCTTGACCTGAGCCAAAGGTGGATGCTTAAGCCACTGAGTCTCCCGGGTTCCCAAGACACACTCTTTTCAAAGATCCCACTCTTTCTAAGACCATTTTCCTTCCTAGGGCTCATCTCTATGTGCTCTTATCAACCCTCTCCAGCCGCCTCATGAATTTGGGCAGTTGTCTGTCTAGCACTATTTAATACCCTTTACTTTTTTGCTTTCTTTCTGCCAACAGCTTTGTCCTTTAATCTCTTCATGACATTGCCCTCTCGGACTGTGTTTCATACCTGAACTTTCTTCTTTAGTACTTGGTGTTGGACTTCTGTGAGAACATCTATAAATTTTTGACCATTTTTAGTATTTCTCCTATTTAAATTGAGTTTGGGAATACTAATATACGGCTTCTCACCCTACCCCTAGCTTCCAGCAGAGGGCACGGCTCCTGGTTTAGTGTTCAGTAAATGTACCTTGAAGCATTTGTATATTTTGATATGTGTAGGAGTTTTAAACCATGGTATGGTTTTAATTATTTCACAAAGTAGTAACCAGTTGAGAAACTTGATATATAATGTTTCTAGATTATTGGTCCCTGGAGTTCCCTAATCAGTTTGAAACTTTGTTATTTCTGGATAGCTTTCTTATATAGATTCATGGTCCATTATTGAATTTTGAGCCTGATTTTAAAATGTGTCACTATTTCCATTAAACTCCTTTTTATAGTTTCTGTCTCTGTGATGAAATTTACCTTGTTAAATGTCATCCACATTCTCTAATAGACTTTTTAAAAGATATTAATTATAGTTATTTTAACATCCCTGTGTTAATAGTTCTAACATATACACCACCTTAAAGTCTGATTGTGTTGCTGTTTCTCTTTCTCTCTCTTTTTTTTTTTTTTAAAGATTTTATTTATTTATCAGACAGACAGAGATCACAAGTAGGCAGAGAGGCAGGGGCAAGCAGGCTCCCTGCTGAACAGAGAGCCCAATGCGGGGCTCGATCCCAGGACCCTGGGATCATGACCTGAGCCGAAGACAGAGGCTTTAACCCACAGAGCCACCCAGGCGCCCCTGTTTTTCTCTCTTGACAATGGGTTCTTGTCTTTTTTTTTTTTTTCCCAGTGTGACTTGTAATGTCTGATTGAATGTCCCACATTGCATAATGTGCACAGTAGAACCTGAGGTATTTACACTTAGAAACGAGTACACTTTTTCTGGCAGACAATTCAATTGAGTCAGTCTGGGTAGCAGTTGAGCTGGTTAGGGGGTTTATTGTTGCCATTGTTACCACCAGCATACCACAGACTTCAGATTCCTTCCAGATCAGGTTGCTGCTAGGCTTGTTTGTTGTGTGGGTCCTGCAGTGGTAGGACTTTCTCCTTGTTCCTATTGCACTCTTAGCCAACAGCCTGCCTGACTGCCTGTGTAGGGGTGGCTCTCTCTGTGCTCCTGGATGATCTTGCTTGTTACATGGTGTAAGACTTGTGGTTGAGGCAGAAGTGTTTGTGCAATTTTCTTATTTGAACCTCCAGCTCAGATGGGTTCTATGCACTTGAGCCCCAGAGACTGAACTCTTTTCAGTCCTTGTGTCAGTTCCCCAGTGGACATTCTCTTCTGCCTCATCCTCAGCACGAGATCTAGAACGCAGACAGGTTTTTTTGCCTCTGCCCAACCTACCCCTCTCCTGACAGCGGAGCTTTGCCTTCTATCTGTAGGGTTGGAGTGGAGGACAGGGCAGAGGGAGAAGGCTGTAAGCAATTGCCCTGCCTCCCTTCCAGTGCTAGAAGTCCTCCATTTTGTATCAGCCCAGAGCCCCGAGCCCCGGAGGCTTTGGGTGCCTCCCCCAGTGCTTATCTTGCATTTGCCTAATGTCAGACCAGAGCACAGGGGGATGTGTTGTTTCCTTCCCTTTCCAGCAGCAGCTAACTTCTTCCTGGTATCAGTGTAGGAACTCAAGGATGAGAGGCTTTACTGTACCTTCCCAGCAAATGAATAACTTTTGCTGCATGCGGGGTTTCATTGTGAAGCACGGGTGAATTTCTTGCTTCTGCCCCACCAGTAGCTGATGATTTGGGCAGTCCAAAAGAGTAATTTGACTTCTTGGTACTCCTGCTCTACCCGCAAATCTTGGAGCAGGCATTATACACCAGAACCAACAGTATCATTTCTCAGACCTGCCCTGCTCATACTTTTCATGAGCATCTCATGAGGTGGGAAAGTGTGAAAAAGAAATTTGTGAGTGGGTGTGTACAGAATCCCATTTCTGAGGCCTTCAGGGTTCTAAAATAGCATCAGTGCACATTTGGCCCTTAAAGAGTGTGGTAAAATTTCAGTTGTTTTATAGCAATGTCTCTTTTTCCTGTGCTCTATCAAAGATGAAACAACTCATGTGTCCCATCTCCTCAGACCGGCTTATCATTCTGGATTTTAGATTATTTGTTGCCTTATGACCTTGTATGCTCCATTCCTTGATGGGCTCAAAAACTTATGGTTTTTATGGATTGTCTGGCTTTTTCTTTTTTTCTTTTTTTAAGATTTTATTTATTTATTTGAGAGAGAGAAACAGAGAGAGCACAAGCAGGGAGCAGGGGCAGAGGGAGAGGGACAAGCAGACTCCCCAGTGACCGCAGAGCCCGATGTGGGACTCAAGGTGGGGCTTATCCTGGGATCCTAAGATCATGACCTGAACCAAAGTCAGATGCTTAACCAACTGAGCTACTCAAGCACTCCTGGTTTTTCTTTTGGTTAAAGGTAGGAACACATTTTTCTTGATATAATCTTTGCACCTAACTTATTTTGGAAAATAAGAAATAATCCCAAACACAAGGACATATCTGCTCCTCTTCCGCCCACATAATTAACAGCAGTGCAGTCAAGGGCTGGTTGGTAGCTGTCGGAGGTAGACCTAAGGCATAGGCAGACAGAGGGAAATGATCTCATGGAATAGGGAAAACTAATTTTTAGAGAGAGGGTGTCTTGTTTAATATTGACATAAACTGTAAATCAACCCTAAGTATAGTAAATGTGGCTGTTGCTAATGATGTTTGGTCATTGTTCTCCCTAGGAGAGGTTTGTGAATTTTTTTCAAAATATTTAGAGTATAACTGATCCCTCAGACTGTTTGTTGGTTAATTTTTAATGCTTTTATTGATCAATTTCCTTTTAAATCAATTTCATAGTTAAATATCATGGCTGTTTTTTGTGATACGAATGTCGCATAAGATTATCTTTGGTAATTATGCCCTGCTGATGTTCTGAAGTATATAGAGGACTTTATCACATCCTATTTAAATTTCCCCATGCAGACTGAGGCATTCAGTTCCGATTGTCTTAGCTCTTTTGTAAATTGGACTCACCATCACTGAATTTGTTTGGTGGAGTTAGAAGCTCCAAGTTATATTCAGGACAGTTGCTACCTCTCTCTTTTCTAGTTTCTGTGAGGCAGTGCTGGTCTCATTTTTCATAGTTCTTTTTCTTTTTAAAATTGCACACCAGAGGTCCACAATTTAAGTTGCTTAGATACTAATCTTAATTTTAGAGGGCTTTTCTTTAAACGTCTGTCCTTTTATTTTGAGAGGGATGAACTAGAGAGCTAAATGGAAGTTCCATGTGTGTGGGCAGAACTCTTTTATGCATGGGTTTGGCTGCACTGGCAGGTGTCCCCAACAGACTGTATGCAAGCAGTCTTTTGGGCTGGAATTCCCTCCCTCACCCCCAGACATCTGCAGATAAGTGTTCTGAAGGTTATCTGGGATGGAAGCTGCTGGGATGGTGGTGGTAGGACATGGATCTTAATGTTGTGACTTTTGCTTCTGGTTTTTAGTTCAAACCTCTCCCCTACTCCCAAGCATGTTTCCTTCGGTGTAATGTTTCTTTGGTTCATCCTGCCTAAGAATAAATGTACACTTCTTGCAGGGTAGGGAAGGGGCTGCTTGCTTGGTATTTAGGATAGTAAAGGCAATATTAGGCTTGTATTGCTGCTTCTATTGAATTCAAGATCTTCCTGCCCCCTAACCTGGAATCCCTGATTCTTACACTTACGGGGGGGGGGGGGGTTGTTCTATTGCACACATTGGCTTTTATAGATCCCCCTCCACCTTACACAGGCTTTATTTTCACCTTTCTTCATTCTGCTAAGTATATTATCACTCATCCATTTGGCTTATTGCAGTCATCTCCTCTTCTGCTCTCTGTGTTTTTTTGGTTTTAAGTGTTATCTACCCTTTCCAGTCATTTTAGAAGCTTTTCAGGAGGGTAAGAAACAAAGGAATGCTTTTAATTCTGAAATCCCGAGGTACTCTACTATACAACACCTAGCTGGGTACAGTATTACCTCAAGTAAACTGGTTAAAGTTAATGATATATATAGATATCCCTAGAACAATCATCTTATTTTATTATTTATTTTATTTTAGATTATTTATTTATTTATTTGTCAGAGAGAGAGGTGCGAGAGTGAGCACAGGCAGAGTGGCAGGCAGAGGGAGAAGCAGGCTCCCTGCCAAGCAAGGAGCCTGATGTGGGACTTAATCCCAGGACGCTGGGATCATGACCTGAGCTGAAGGCAGCTGCTTAACCAACTGAGCCACCCAGGCATCTAGAACAATCATTTTAAAAATAATGAGAGAAGGTATAGTAAAAAAGTCAATAGATAAAATAAATGCTAAAAAAATACTTTGTTAACCCCAAAGAAGGCAGGGATAGACGTATAGAGACACGGACAGAAAACTTGGAAGAAGAAAAAGAAAATTTGAGGGTAAGGGTGAAGACTGATAAAATGGTAGCTCTAAATTCAGCCTTGTCAGTAATTAAGCCTAAATGGAACAGTCATTTGAATTGAAAGATAGAGATTGTGTGTTTATGTGTATCAAGACCTAACTACATGATGGCTGGAAGGGATACACTGTATTTATTTGTTTCGTTTGTTTATTTTGCAGCATTTTATATAATTATTTGTCTTTGGTTTTACATTCCCAGTCAAAACATTGGTTTCCAAAATTACTTAAGTCAATTCTCTTTCTTTCTTTCTTTCTTTCTTTCTTTCTTTGTTTTTATTTAATTGAAGTGTAATTACGTAGAGTGTTACATTGTTTCAGATATATAATATAATGATTCAGCAGTTCTGTGTATTACTCAGTGCTCAACACTATATGTGTACTTTCAATCCCCCTTATCTATCACCCATCCTCCAACCCACCTCCTCTCTGCCAGCCACTGGTTAATTCTAGTATTTAAGAGTCAGGGTTTTTTTGCCTCTTTTTTTCTTTGTTCATTTGATTTGTTTCTTAAATTCCAAGTATTAGTGAAATCATATGGTATTTGTCTGTCTGTCTGATTTATTTCACTACTCTCTAGGTTCATCCATGTTGTTGCAAGTGGCAAAATCTCATTCTTTTTTTTTTTTTTTTTTTTTTGTGACTAATATGCTAATGTGTATATGTACCACGTCTTATTCATTCATCAATTGATGAACTCTAATGCTGCTTTCATATCTTGGCTATTTAAATAATGTTGTAATAATCGTAGGGGTGCATGTATCTTTTCAAATTAGTGTTTTTGTTTTCTTTGGGTAAATACCCAATAGTGGAATTACTGGATTATATGGTATTCCTACTTTTAATTTTTTTTTTGAGGAACCTTCCTAGTGTTTTCCAGAGTGGCTACACCAACAGTACATGAGGGTTCCTTTTTCTTACATCCTTGCCAACACTTGATATTTCTTGTGTTTTTTATTTTAGCCATTCTGAACAGTATGAGATGATTTCTTTCTTTCTTTTTAAAATTTTTTTAGGTGATTTCTTATTGTAGTTTTGCTTTGCATTTTTCTAATGATGAGTGATGTTGAGCATGTTTTCATGTGTCTGTTGGCTATTTTTATGTCTTTGTAGAAATGTCTATTTAGGTGCTCTGTAGAAAGGATACACTTTAAATATAAATACACAGAGAGGTTGAAAGTATATGTGTAGGAAAATGTATACTATCTAGACAGTAAGTCTAACAAGGTTGGCTTATATTAATATTGGTTAAAGTATACTCCCAAAGACAAAGAATGTTACTAGAGATAAAAACATTTCATAATGTTAAGAGTTCATTATGAAGACTGTTTATGCTTTATAACAAAGCTGCAAAAAATATGAAGCAAACATTGATAGTATTGAAAAGTAGAATTAAAATCCACAGTTATTGTTGCATATTTTGGCACCCTCTCTCAGCAGTTGATAGAACTAGGTAAATATCAGTAGACTTAAAATTAAAATACTGTGCTATTTCTTTAGTGAACACAAGATGGCAAGGTGGTCACAGTACTTGCAAAAATGGATCTGTACATTTGAATACAGAGAAATATTGCTATGACTTTATTATGTGAACACACCTTTTTCCTTCATTGACTTTAGAGCCAACAAAATCAACAGTGGTTCAGCACTTAATCTTATAGACTTGTGGAAGAAAGATTTTAAAAAAGACAGATGACATCTTATCTTGTTAGTATTACTACAAAAATGTTGTGGCCTTGGACCACCCATCAAAAGACTTTTAAGCTCCCTTAGGAAGGTCTGGATCATGCTTTGAGACTCTCTAATGTAAAATAGAACAAAGAAAATGTCAAATTATCCTTGGGGGTGTTACCTTGAACCATGGGGATGCAATTTAGTCCCTATCAGTGGGCTACTATGGTTCACATGTGGTTACCTATCCTGAAAAATTGTGGAGCCTCATCTGGGAGATAGATTAATAGGTATAACTGTCACTTGAGGCTTACATTGTGATGTGAGATGTGGGGCTGGGGTTAAGAGTGAGTTGGAGCTTGTTGCAATCCAATTGTTAGTTCAGTTATCTGAGATAAGTGATTCAGGTTCTGTAGGTGGGAAAAGACTTTTTCTGTCTATGGGAAGTTAGAGTGGTGACTAGAAAAGAGTGCTCTGAAATTGGAAACTTCCCACATTGCTGCTGAGAACAGAAAACATTCTGGCAGTTCCTCAAAAAGTTAAACATAAATTGTATATGACCCAGCAGATTTACTCCTATGTATATACTCAAAAGAAATAAAAATATGTGTCCACACAAAAATGTATACATGAATGTTCATAGCAGCATTATTCGTAATAACCCCAAAGTGGAAACAACTTAAATGTCAATGAACAGAGAAACAGGTAGACAAAGTGGGCTGTATCCATACATGGAATATTTTTCAGCCATAAGAAGGAATGAGGTATGGACACATGCTACAACATGGATGAACCTTGAAAATATTATACTAAGTGAAAGAAGACAAACAAAAGACCCTATATTGTCTGCTTCCATTTATATGAAATGCCCTAAATTTGCAAGTCTCAAAAGACAGAATGTACATTTGTGGTAATGCAGGGCTGGGAAGGCTGGTAGGAATGCTGCCTGAAGAAGGTTTCTGCATATTGTTAAATCATATCATCTGTTGCTTTGTCAGTGACCCTTATGTAGGAACTCATGTTCAACACAATATCAATGTCAAAAACTCAAAGGGCTTTCTCCTTTCTAAAGAAGAAGTAAGGAGTCTCCTTTTGTTTATTTGTTTCTTTTTTTTTAAATTTTTTATTTTTATAAACATATATTTTTATCCCCAGGGGTACAGGTCCATGAATCGCCAGGTCCACACACCCCACAGCACTCACCAAAGCACACCCCCCCCCAATGTCCACAACCCCACCCCCCTTCTCCCAACCCCCCTCCCCCGAGCAACCCTCAGTTTGTTTTGTGAGATTAAGAGTCACTTATGGTTTGCCTCCCTCCCAATCCCATCTTGTTTCATTTATTCTTCTCCTACCTACTTAAGCCCCCATGTTGCATTATCACTTCCTCATATCAGGGAGATCATATGATAGTTGTCTTTCTCCGCTTGACTTATTTCACTAAGCATGATACACTCTAGTTCCATCCATGTTGTCGCGAATGGCAAGATTTCATCTCTTGATGACTGCATAGTATTCCATTGTGTATATATACCACATCTTCTTTATCCATTCATCTGTTGATGGACATCGAGGTTCTTTCCATAGTTTGGCTATTGTGGACATTGCTGCTATAAACATTTGGGTGCACATGCCCCTTCGGATCACTACGTTTGTATCTTTAGGGTAAATACCCAGTAGTGCAATTGCTGGGTCATAGGGCAGTTCTATTTTTAACATTTTGAGGAACCTCCATGCTGTTTTCCAGAGTGGTTACACCAGCTTGCATTCCCACCAACAGTGTAGGAGGGTTCCCCTTTCTCCACATCCTTGTTTGTTTCTTTTTAATAATTTTTAAGATCAGGCAATGCAACCAGTATTACTAGTGTTTTTTTATAACCTTGGCTTCTAGGAAGTTCAGGATTACATTTAATGCTCAATCGTGGTAACATTGTTAGTTGGGTTAGGTGACTAGTATATTTTCTTTTTACACATTTTGTTGTGGGTTTTTAAAATTTTTACACACAAATATTTCATTGTGTAACAGCTAGAGTTTAAATTACAATCAATATAAAAAGTTTATGTGAAAAACTAGGGGCAGCATTTACCAAGAAGGAAGAGTTCTCTATGTGAAAAATGGCAACATTAGGTTTTAGGTATAAAAATGATATTGATGCTTAAACTATTAGTTTTTAAGTAAGCAGTGAGCTCCTAGACACTATTACTATTCAAGCAGATGCCGAACAATGGTCTATCTGTAGATCTTATAGAGATAAGTCCTGTATTGGATCAGAAATCAGACTCAAAATTACCTTTAGAGCTCTCCCAATCTTGAGACTCTTTCATTCTGTGATTAAATTAGCTGTATAAGTTTCTGGTAATACAAAGCACTAAGTGGTAATTTTAAAGTGAGTAATTTTTATTCTAATAACTTATTTGAGAGCTCAGAGTTCTAGATATGTAACACACGAGATAATTTAGAGTTAAAATACTAGAACAGGTACTACCAGTACATTGCCTAAAGAACTCAGTGTAGCTGTTTTTCTGAATGTGTGCCTTTGGTTGTGCTGCAGCTCAGATAGTATGAATTAGCTAGAAAATGTACTCCTGAATATTGCCAGGGCATTTAAAAAGTGATGTCTTTTAAACCTTAGAGTAGATGTTCTTAATAAAATTGTTGTATTTTAATTTTAATAAGTTCTTTTTTATCTTTTTTTTTTTTTTCAGTTACACTGAGAGATACTTGACATATAACACTTTATAAGTTTAGGGTGTACAACATTGTGATTGGTATGTCTGTATATTTTGAAATTAACTTGCTCTTCTTAACAGTACTCAGTCAATCCTTGTTATCTACTCCTGGTTAGAGTTTTAAAAATAAAATACAAAACAAAAAATAAAATATCAGGTTGGGTAGATAAGATGGATGGATGGGTGGGTGGGAGGGTGGGTGGATACTTAGGTAGATTGATTGATCGGTCAGCAGATGTTCTCCCTATCTCCCCCTCTGCAACTGAAGGTGACCCATGTAAATGATCTGAAAGCACCTGTTGGTCTGTGACCAGGGGATCTTGGTCATAGCAGTTTTGTGCCATTCAAGGCTGGTGTTTTATGAATATCTTCCTGCCCATTTTTGTTCTTAATGTCATTATTAGGATTTAGGTTGTGCAGAATTTATTAATAGCCTAGCTTTAAGTTGAGATTATGCCTGTGGGTCCTTAAATACCACGTATTTTTATTTAATGGGAAGTCGGTTCTATAAATCTGCCATACTTGAGCAACTAGAGCTATAGGAAGAAGTTAATTCTGTCATCACAAAATTTAGGAAGTTGCAAGCAAAATTAATTTCAAAAACCAGGTGGTAAGAATCCATAGGGGGCTAGAGGCTTATATGTAAGAAATTACTGCCTAAAAACCAGGTATAGTACAAATAGAATACAACCAAGCGTGAAAGAAAATCATAAAGTTAGATTCTTTGCATTTGTTTTCTTCTGCCACATTGAAGTTTTAGTGTTAGGAAATGCTTTTGAAAAGGGAAGAGGAAGGAGATAAGATAGAGGAAGGAAAAAAGAGAAGAAAGAGCCCTTTGCACCAGAGGAAAAACATCAGTTGCATTTTGGGAGCTCCGTCTCATAAAAAACAGTGACAAACACTGCCAAGTGTGGTTGGCTCTAATATTCCTTGGACTGAGACACTAACATTCTCAGTTCCTTACAGTGAGGGATTTTGTAGGCATTCCTAGATTTGTCCATTTGAATGGCATGGAAGCTGTTCAGGTCTGGAGTGAGAATATGAGAGGATAAGGGTCAATCTAAAGGATTGAGAGGTCAAAGAGAACACATATGGGATGTTCTAGGTTTTATATGCTCATTATGGACAACTGGCAAAGCCCCGTTTATCCTTCTGCCAGTTGCTGAAACATGAAATTCTGTCACAGAAGGTTCATGATTGTGTGTTGTAGGTTTCATGTTCTTGAGAAACTCTAGTTGAGGTTTGGTTGCCGAGAAAGTTTGAAATTCCAAGTAAGGCATTCTGTCTTAAAAACAAAACAAAACAAAACAGAAAACCTATTGGGAATAATTCTGATCCTAATCATTACCTCTGGCATTTGTGGTCTGTGGATTTTAAGCAATAAACAGTAGGAAAAATTCCTTCCAAATTTGGTAGAGAAGGTGGATAGGGAAGAAGAAAGGAGAGAACTCTAGCAGTCATTTTGGTTTTTTTTTTTTTTTTTTTCTCAGACTCATTTGGAGGACTGGCTGAAAGAGATTTTGTGAATTTACTTATTTTTGTTGCCTAAGTTGCTTTTAAGCCATCTTATAAAGAAATCTACCTAGTTGGTTATTCTCTAAAATTAAACTTATATGGAAAAACTACAATACCTTTTTGGGGCTGAAATCCAATCTCTTCTTTCGTCCCAAGATTATCATATAGGATGAAAATTTTAAATTACCTAAAGTTATTTAAATTCATGGAGGTCATAATATAAAGAGGGAATAGTCCTAGGTATAAGAAAACCAGTTATTCTCATTGTACTCTTGAGATATCTTCAGGGCTGGATTTGTCTACTGTCTAGTATTAAAAAGTAACTCATTTCCTTGGGAAGGCTATTCATTGAGTGAATTTTCCTCCATTTGTTGTTCCTTTTTTTTTTTTTTTTTTTTTAAAGATAAAGATACATTTAAATGTATGAACAGATGAGATAAATGTTTGGAGAAGATAAAAGGATTGTTAAGATCCCAGCTATAAGGGCGCCTGGGTGACTCAGTTTGTTGAGCTGCTGCCCTTGGCTCAGGTCATGATCCCAGGGTCTTGGGATCCAGTCCCACATTGGGCTTCTTGCTTACCTGGGAGCATGCTCTCGCCTCTGCCTGCCACTCCCCCTACTCATTCTTTCTCCCTATCTCTCTCTTTCTGAGAAATAAATAAAATCTTAAAAAAAAAAAGAAAAAAAAAGACCTCAGCAAGAATCTTTGTTCCTTGGACAGCTGCAGGGAAGGATTGTGCTTGTTTTCTCAGAGCGTATCTCAGTGGCCCAGTCACCCTTGCTTGCCCAGTGGTTGCTGAGATGATCAGACACATGGGTGACAGTTTGATTCCTTCTCATCAGATTTTCGTACCAGGGCTATAAAGAAGGATGGAGTAGAGAGAGAGAGAACTTTTGAAAAATCATTAACAGTGTTTCATTATTCGTTTGTGTTAGGAGGCTTTTTTTTTAGGTTTTGTAGATAACCTGCACATCTTATAAGTAGGGGCAGTCTTTTTGAGGATGTTGGCATAGTAAACAACTTTGCATAGTAGAACTCGAGACTCCTACTAGAGTATAGAGGACAGGCTTGCCTACTGTTTAGTATAATAAAGATAATATCTCCCCCACCCAGAACAGAGGGCACATGTACTTCCTGTTCATTATAAAAGATTCAACTTTCCTAAACTCAGACTTCCCTTCCTGTCGTACAGCACATTTGCGCACAGGAATTATCTGGCCCTCTTCACATAAGTCTGTAGGAATTGGGGTTCGGAGAACTCATGCACGTGCTACTGCTTGTGATGTGTGTAGTAAATTAGCCTTTATGTCTGACAGTTTCTGACCAGGACCCATGAAACTGGCAGGCTAACTTGTTAACTTGTGAGTCTGGTGAAATCTTAGACCCTTGATGTACTTACTGCTTTGAAATAATAATAATGATTTGTTGAATAGAATGTATTCGAAAAGATTTATTGATGGGGCGCCTGGGTGGCTCAGTGGGTTAAGCCTCTACCTTCAGCTCAGGTCATGATCTCAAGGTCCTGGGATCGAGCCCCACATCGGGCTCTCTGCTCAGCAGGGAGCCTGCTTCTCCCTCTCTCTCTGCTTGCCTCTCTGCCTGCCTCTCTGCCTACTTGTGATCTCTCTCTCTTTCTCTCTCTCTCTCTCTCTCTCTCTCTCATCAAATAAATAAATAAATAAACCTTTAAAAAAAAAAAAAGAAACTTACACTTCTTGTTTGTACAACTTTTACGAAGTCCATTTAGGATATCATTTCCCCTTGTTTGGATAGGTTTTGTTTATAACGTCAGCCCATATATGGAGTATCATCCTGGTGGAGAAGATGAGCTAATGAGAGCAGCAGGATCCGATGGCACTGACCTCTTCGATCAGGTAAGGTGGTGAAGGTAATCCTAGTATCACAGGGGAAAAGTTTTCTTAGATTAAACAGTATGACTGTTGTAGAAAAAAAGAAAATAGTTGCACAACTCTCACACGTGTTGGCTTGAGTTTTGAAAGGTAGGAAGATGCTCGTAAGTAACAACTGTTTTTTTAATTTGCCTTTGAATGATTTTACTAAAATTTTAGAGCTGTACAGATTTGGAACAAATCTGTATCTGGGCATCTGCTCTTAAGTGCTTTCTCTCTCCTCTATTTGCAGCTGTTTACTCAATTTGGATTGATTTTGATGATGATGATGATGATTGGGTCATGGGAGGCAGTAATGGTTAGAAGAAAAAACAAGAAATTTAGCTTCTCTGTACTCAGTTTTTTCTCCTTTGGGGAATGTTAAGTAACTGGCCTGTCTTGCTATACTGAGTCTGCATATCATGTAGAAAGTTAGATGATTAATGAATAGAAAATCTATTTCTATTAATATCTATAATTTATAATATACATATATATGTAATATTACATATGTAAGTATGTAATACTTATGTATATAAGTATTATGTGTATACTTATGTATATAAGTATATATGTACTATTACATATCTAATATTATATATATAATATTACATATATATTATAAATTATAGATATTAATAGAAATAGATTATATAATAGAAATATATAATTTATGTTATATAAAATTCATAATATTTTATATAATTTATATATTTTATATACATTTTATATGTAACAAAATATATTTATATATAATTTATAAGATAAAATCTATTTCTAGAGTGGTAGCAGAAAATCTGTATGTATATTTCAAAAGATATTTATATTAGATCTTTTCCCTTATATTTCCCCTTACATTTACTAAAAACAAATACTAGCTTTTGTACTATTTAAAAGTTACATAGATGAAACGTACATATGTAACATATATACCTATGTAATATAGTAATATCCTTATGTTAACTACTGTCAGTCGGCTGAACTGTTATTTTGAAACAACAATCTTGAGAAGAATAGAACTTTGTCTTTGTCTCACATAAGTTTTACTTTGTATTTTAATGATGATGATCCATGTTGTAGTACTGGGATTTTACCATTAAGATAGTGAAATGAGATTGGGTTATTTTAAAAGTAGACTTCTTTTTTTTTTTTTTTTTAAATAAAGATTATTTATTAGAGAGAGAGAGTGAGAGAGCAAGCATGAGTGGGTAGAGGGACAGAGGGAGAGAATCCTCAAGCTGACTCTGCTGAGCACAGACCCTGACACAGGTCTGTATCTCATGACCCTGAGATCCCAGCCTAAGCTGAACCAAGAGTCAGATGCTCAACTGACTGAGCCACCTAGGTACCCCGAGTTGACTCCTGAACAAATATAATTTGATACCTGTCCCTCCTACCTTCTCATCTATTTTAGAATTTATTTTTTGACCAGGTTGCCAGAAATAAAGTTTATTTTATATTTAAATGTGCTGAAGTGCATCTACTTAAATAGCAGAATCTCATTTGCTATTCATGTTCTTCATGTGTTGGAGGAAAGTCGTGTTTGGCCATTGGTCATAATAGCATTCCCCTTGGGAGGTTCTTAACGCTGATTTAAGGCAAATTCCCATTGTCATTTGTTATTTGTTATTGTCTAGCAATGCAAGCTAAGTAGAAAAGTTTAGGAACATTTGTGTGAAAATTGTCTGCCATACCTTTTTCTTATATCTGTTCTATAACCAAGATTTTACGGAAAACTCTTCTTTTGGAAGAGTATATTCAGCCTCAGGACGTTACAGAGGTGATCTCAGTCGTGAGGTTATACTTACTTACTTAAGTAAACCTTATTTAAGTTTTGGAGAAGTCACAAGAACTGCTGTACTGTTAAATTCTTTAGCAGTTTAAACAGTATGTTAGTTATCAGATTACTGCATTCCATTTGCCTTTAACAGGACCAGTGATGTTTATTTAAGACTTTACTTACTACAGAAGTAAACAACTTTATATTCTAGAAACTGTGGGCAAGCTTCTTATATCCTTAAATATTTGAGTATTTATTCAGGGCTAGTATTTGAGTTGTATAGCAAACATTAAATTATCTTTTCACTGTCAGATTTCTGTCTCTACTTTGGATCGCGCTTCTGACCTCGTGTTTTTATTTCCAAATGCCTGATGGGCAGTTTGATTACCCATAGGCACGTAGTCGTTTTGCCTTCGAATTATATCAATGCATCTTTTTCCCTTTTATTCCTCCGCTGTTTCCTGTTTCTGGTAATGGGGACCTGAAGCCACTTGAATAATCTTTGCCTTCCTCATTGCACACCAATATCCAGTCACTGGCGAAATCCAGTAAACATTACATCCTTTTCTCTCTTCCTGCTGCCTTAGATGAAGTCATCATCACCTTCTCTGGCCCTACTATTTTAATACTGTCCTGATCCTTTGCCTTCAGTACCAATGTAAATAACATGACAGCTGGATGAGTGTTGTTTAAGACAGTCATCTTAGCACCTCATTCTACAGATCTTCAGATGTGCACCATTGACAGTGGGATGAATTGAAAGTCCTTAGTGTAGCCTTTGAGGCCTTAAAAGACTGTATTAAGGCAAATATTCTCAACATGCATTTTGCTTTGAGCAAACTGAAGTGCTTTGAGCAAATCACTAGTTCCATGATTCACAAACCTCATATTTTTGCCTCCTTGAGTATGTTTCACCTTCTTTTATCTGCAAAATTCTACCTAGTGCTATAGCCCCAGGGATATTGCTTTACATGTCTTTGGATGTTCTATAAATATTTGGTAAATGAAATTTTAATTTCTATTAATAAATGAGTGCCCATTTATAATTATATAGTATGTATTTGCTATTTGAGCATATATTTATTTACTTAGAAGCATATACAAAGATTCTCATGCCAGTGTTATTTGACCTGATTGTTTTACTGATGAGCTAATATTTTATTGAATAATGTATTAGTTTTCCTTTACTGGTCTTTTATAGTTGGACTCTAGATTATTTCCAGTATTTTGCTAGTATAAATACTGCTATGATGAATATCCTGGTACCCACATTTTTGTGTATATGTGAATATTTTAATGAAAGAGCTTTTAACTTTTTTTTGAGGCTTTTAATGTATATTGAGAACGTGTCCTCCAGGGGGTATTTAAATTTAATTCCCACTGGTGAGTCTGGCAACAAATACTATCAGTTGTTTTCTTTGAAGTGACAGTCTCAGTCTGTTCCTTTTCAAGAAAATGTCTGTCAGATACCCAAGTCTGAATAACCAGTTTGTTTATCAGTCTTTTTCTTTCTTTTACATATAAACAGACTTCTGAGACAAAAGTTCATTTCATTTTTGCAAATGAAATAATTACTTCGGTATTTTTCCTCAAGGTGACCATCTTACTTTGAGCAGAAATATTTTTGAGAACTCATTTTTTCAACAAGACCTGTACTCAAGTGTTGAGATTTAAGAAAATTAATCATTTTTCTACCTCATGAAAGATATTTTTTAAAGTAGTCTCCATGTGCAGCGTGGAGCCCAATACAGGGCTTGAAATCATGACCCTGAGATCAAGACCTGAGCTGAGATTTAGAGTTGGACACTCAACCGATTGAGCCATCTAGGTGCCCTTTCATGAAAGATATTTTTAAATGAAACTAATATGATGGTGAAGAATATAAAGATTGAAACCGCTGCCTTGATTCATGCCAACATCCAAGCAGTTTCACCCACCGTTGCTTTTTCCACATCAGTACAAGCGTCAACACCAGCAAAAAAGACAAATACCATCTCAGTATTATTATGAATCTAATTGAGACCTCATGGATATCCGAAAGGGTGTCAAGAACCTCCAGAGATCTGCAGACAACACTTAGAAAACATTGTTCTAAGGAATCCCTTTGAATGCTGCCTTTCTGTTGCTCCCTTAGTGGCTAATTGAATCCTGCTTCTTAATTTTCCAGAGCAGTCTATGTAAGAATGGTTAGTTTGGCTGCAAATAAAATTAGAGCATCTCATGGAGTTAGAGTCATGTTGCTTTTCTTTCATTTATATCCCATACCAGGTTCATCGTTGGGTCAATTACGAATCCATGCTGAAAGAATGCCTGGTTGGCAGAATGGCCATTAAGCCTGCTGTTTCTAAAGGTAAGCAGTCCCGGTGCTAACCTGGCGGTGGACATGTGACTAGCATGTACCTTTTTTTTCCCTTACTTAGATTTCAACAGACAGTTTTAAATAAATTGCAGTATTATTCTTATTTTTCACTGGCCTCTCAATCTAGCGACTGTAAAGATTGTACTTTAGTTCTTTAGAATGAAGCAATGACTTTATCTTAATTTTGACCTGTTTTTGACTGTTTTGAGGAAACAGTCCTAGTGTGAGGAATGAGCATTATATGGAAGTAAACCAACTTTATTTACTCTTCAGATAGTTTTCATTAGTCTTTTATTCTGTTGCTATATAGATTAGCCAGGACATTTCGTTAGAGTTGACTTTTAGACCAGTTTTTTAGAATTTTGCTTTCTGAATATGCAATATATTCACATGACTCAATCAGAAAATACATCAAGTTATATAGTGAATTTTTTCCTTCCAAAATTTGTCTCTCATTTGCCTTGAACCTTCTCCCTCCTTTAGTATGGAAAACCCATGTTCTGATTTTAAGCTGCTTTTAAAATACACCAATTTCTTCCCCTTACCTTCTGACCTGACTCTCTAATCTGTGTGGTGTTGGAGATCCTCTCTTTACCTCCCAAGCTTATTTCAGAAGAGCACTCTCTGAAAGTTTTAGACATGCAGTAGGCATAGCAGAATTGTCTTGCTTGATTCTTTACTATGGAAGAAATGGTAGTTGTTTCTTTTGAATAACTCCTGACTTTGACACTCAAATTAGAAGTAAATCGGCTTGTTTGACCTGAATCTTCTGTTTATTAGTTCGGTGAGTTTCATAATTCAAGGCCTTGTTGCCAGAGGCCTCCATCAGCAGTGTGGAAGCAGCACAGGCATACCTAGACTGGAACCCTGGCTCCATGGCCTGTTGGCTGTGCCTTCTTTGGGCCAGTTTCTACCTCTGAGCTTCAGTTCTAATCTATATAATGATACATAGGGCTAAGAATTAACGTGAGTGAACTTCCTTTTGTTGCTGTAACAGATGCTCAGAAAGGATTCTTTTTCTTCCTATCTTCCTACACACAAACCAATATGTGTGTATAACAAAGGCATACTAGTCTGACCTTGTCTCTCCTCTAGTGTGTGGAAATTCTTGAAAACCCGTTTACTTCTTTTTTTAATGATTTTTTATTTGTGTGTGTGTGTGTGTATGTCTGTGAGAGAGAGAGAGAAAGATCACTAGCAAGGGAGGGGTAGAGGAAGAAGCAGACTCCCCTGCTGAGCAGGGAGCCTTACTCAGGACTTGGTGCCAAAACTCTGGGCTCATGACCTGAGTTGAAGGCAGATGCTTAACTGACTGAGCCACCCAAGCGCCCAAATCCGTTTCCTTTTGTAAACCAATTCCTTTCTCCTTTTAATTGACTCCTAAGTTCACCG
This sequence comes from Mustela lutreola, assembly GCF_030435805.1. NCBI lineage: Eukaryota > Metazoa > Chordata > Mammalia > Carnivora > Mustelidae > Mustela > Mustela lutreola. The sequence continues at coordinate 45,800,696 of NC_081295.1, read as the reverse complement.
ATTCACTGTTAGCAGGAGACATGATATTAACTGAAGTTTCTAAATGACTGCTGTTACCTCATCCTGACTGTTGTTTATCTCATTTACATAATCTTGTACTAGCTATGTGTGTTCTTCTGTGTTACCATTCAGGGTAATCAGAAAGTATGGCAGGCTCCTTAGGTTTTTAGTCCATAGGAGACATGAAATTAGTAAAAGGACTTTACTGATTTCCTTCCACCTCCCTGGAAATGAAAGACAGATCATCCTCAGAATGCTTCACCAAATACAACAAATACCATTTAAAATAAGCAGATGACTTCAAAAGGAAATTTCCAGATATTTCTCCATACAAAAAGAGTAAGTAGAAGCAGCAATTGAGGGTGATAAGCTACCTCTGTTTCCCTCCAGGAATGATCTAGATATTAGGAACTTAAGAGCCACACTGGAATTTTAATGGCCACACAGGATGGGAGACCAGACTATGGGTCTGTAAAGGAAGAGAGTAGAACTGAGACTCCTGCCTATGGCTTGGACTGTTGAAGGTCTAGATGGTCAGTGAAATGGGAAAGCTTTAAAAAAAAAAAAACAAAAAAACCAAAACAAACAAAAAACAAACCCTGTCCAACAACAAGGGAGATATTAAGTTATCTTGTCCTCCCTGACCTTGTTTATGAGGTGATAGGGGAGAGGAAAGAGACTTCTTCTGAGAATTTGTAAACACAACCCTGCCTACATAAGAATTAGAAATTCAAGTATGTTCCATCTATGTGGTCTCAGAAACCTCAAACCAAAAGTAAAATGGCCTATCATTAGTGGTTTCCCAGGCTGTTTGGCAGAGGTATATACAAATCTTTAATGGCAAAACACCTTTCAACCTAAAACCCTCAAAATTTCCACAGGTACACAACAGGTAATTATTAGTACAAATAATAAATTAGACAACATGAGGAAGTGGGGCAGAAGAAACAAGCAGATTTTTACCCCAGGACTTCATTATTCGCATACAGAATAAATATAATCAGAAACATATTTAAAAGACTTACATTTGTTGGGGTACCAGGTGGTGGGTATTATAGAGGGCACAGATTGCATGGAGCACTGGGTGTGGTGAGAAAATAATGAATACTGTTATACTGAAAATAAATTTAATTAAAAAAAATAAAATAAAATAAATAATATTTGGATCAAAACAAACAAAAAAAAGAATTACATTTAAAAGAATGTATTAGTAACAAGTAAAAAGCAAGATTAAAAAGAATCATGTTGATTAAAAAAAATAAAAATAAATAGAACTTCTAGAAATGAAAAATAAAGCTAGTGAAAACTACATAGCACAATTAGCCAAAGAGTTTAGACATAGCAGAAGAGCTCAGTGAACTGCAAGATTGAGCAGCAGAAATTATACAGAATGTGGCACAGAGAAACAAATGGGTAGAAAAACCGTCAGGAGACGTGGCAGATCTGACACTTGTATTCAGATTTCCAGTAGTGAGTGGTAGGGAGAAGGAGGATATTTAAAGGGATAATGGCTAAGAATTTTCCAGAAATTATGTCATAAATCCTCAAATTCAGCCAGTTCAGCAATTCCAAACAAGATAAATAAAAAGAAACCCATACATAGACTCTTTGTAGTAAAACTGCAGAACACTAAAGACAATGAGAAGATCTGGAAATAGCCACAAGAGACAGATGTTCTAACAAACCAGTGCCTGCTGAATCGACAGCTAATTCGTGTAACCTTTTTTAAAAAATTTAATTTAATTTAATTTATTTTCAGTGCTCGAGAATTCATTGTTTATGCATCACACCCAGTGCTCCATGCACTACATGCTCTCCTTAATACCCACCACCAGGCTCACCCCAACCCCCACCCGCCTCCCTTCCAGAATCCTCAGTTTGTCTCTCAGAGTCCACAGTTTCTCATAGTTTGTCTTCCTCTCTGATTTCCCCCAACTCACTTCTCTTCTCCATTTCCCAATGTCCAATGTGTTATTCCTTATGCTCCACAAATAAGTGAAACCATATGATAATTGACTCTCTCTGCTTGACAATTTCACTCAGTATAATCTCCTCCAGTTCCATTCGTATTGATACAATAGTTGAGTATTCATCCTTCTGATGGCAGTGTAATATTCCATTATATATATGAATCATATCTTCTTTATCCATTCATCCTTTGAAGGGCATCTTGGCTCTTTCCACAATTTGGCGACTGTGGCCATTGCTGTAATCTGTTAGCTGTTACCGTTTATTTATCAGAACAATGGTAGAAGCCAGAAAACAATAGAACAGTATCTTAAAAATGCTGAGAGAAAATAATTGGCAACTTAAAATCATTCAGTAACAATAAGGATGAAATACAGGTAGTTAATACAAGGCAGAAAAATAAAACAACCTGGAAACCAAAATCAGGAGGGTTTGAGGGGTCTGGGACACAGACTTTCTAATTAAATCCTAATCATAAAGAAGTGACACCTCCTCCTCCTCTTCCTGGCTCAGGGGAATGCAAGCACATTTCTTACCCAGAATGAGATATGGAGTCAGTATTATGTATTCATAAATTAAAAGTTTCCTTTTTAACACTTTCCCTGGCCCTGATATTGATTACTGAGGCAGCAGAGGATCTACAGAAAGGGTACAAGTTTCATAGACACTAACATGGGTTCAGATCACATCTCTGCCACTCATAAGCTGTTACGTTCTTTGGTATCAGTGAGCAGATCTGAGGGTTTTCCTTAGGAATAAAATGGGGCTTAAGAACGAAATATCCTCCTGTCACTGTGAGAATTCAGGGAAGTCATGTTTGCTGAGCGCCTAGCGCAGGAGAAGCTGCTGACCCATACATGGTAGAGATAGTTAGCGGTTGCTGTCCTCCCTTTGCCCCTCCACTCCTGTAGGACTGAGGCTGCTTCCGTTTTCTATTCCTTCTTGTATTCCTACAATTATTACATACAAACTAGCATGGACTAGTGTGTTTCACCTGAAAGATGGTTCTGTTTCTGTGAAAACGAAAGTGTTATCATTCCTATTGCCATGACATGTAAGAGGATCTGTGTTATGCTTTAAAGCCTTTTTAGAGTATCTGTGTTTTGTTTTTTTTAAATTTATATTTATATTTTTATATATTTTATATATTTTTATTTATTTATATTTATATATTCTTTTTAAAAGTTTTTTAAATTTTTTATTTATTTTCAGCATAACAGTATTCATTGTTTTTGTACCACACCCAGTGCTCCATGCATTCTGTGCCCTCTCTAATACCCACCACCTGGTTCCCCCAACCTCCCACCCCCCACCACTCAAAACCCCTCAGATTGTTTTTCAGATTCCATAGTCTCTCATAGTTCACCTCCCCTTCCAATTTCCCCCAACTCCCTTCTCCTAACTCCCCATGTCCACCATGCTATTTGTTATGCTCCACAAATAAGTGAAACCATCTGATAATTGACTTTCTCTGCTTGGCTTATTTCACTCAGCATAATCTGTGTTTTGCTAGGGTGAGGCCAGTAGTGGGTAGTGATGAGACAACTTGAAAAGCATTAGGGAACAAAAACAAGAATTTCACAAATCAGAAAGGTGTTGACTGCAAGTAAGGGATTGGGTTTATTAAATAGTTGAGACATAAGATCTAACAAGATGCAGTTTGAACTCCAGGCTAGCCCTCAGAAGTAGAGCATATGAAAAGGGACAGAGTAACTAAAGAGGAAGATCTAAATGTGTCAGAAATAAGGAATATTCATGATAATTAAGGTGAACTACCATTTTAATGTAAGTACCACTTGTGCCCTTGGGCAGGGATTGATCCTCAAACTCAGCTGGCCTTATTGATAGAAACTACTAGAATGGTATACTGTGTGGTGACTAACCTAATAGTAAAAAAAAAAAAAAAGCATTTCCATTAAAAGAAAATTACTAGAATGGGCTAACTGTAGTTGTCCAAACTGGGGGGTTCTGAGTTTGCAGGGAGGCTCTGTTAGTAATTGCGCTGGGATGACAGGGGATATACTAGAACATGTGACGGGGGTAAACCAGAACATGTGTTCAGTCCACGGTTAGAACTTCTAGATGAGATGGAAACAGAGGATAAAAACAGATGAAGTAGGAATAAAGACTGAAACCAGAGATGAGGTGCGAACAGTAGGTGAAAAGAAACTATTGCCAGCGTGAGGATTTGTGGGGGGGGGTGCAGGGGCTATACCAAAGAGGAATTTTATTCATCGCCTTCTTTCAATACAAGATCCCTGTCACCCTCTTTTAGGTAGGTGGCGTGCCAGACCCCAAACCAAGGGAATCCAAAATCCAGGCATTTTATGGGCATCCCTACAGTTGGCCAATTCTGGAAGGGTAATTTTCAGTTTATCTGGTGGTTTCTAGTGTGGCAGTGGCAAAATGTGTGGGTGTCTAGGAAGAAAACAGGAGCTTAACTGTGTAGAATATAAAACACAATAATGGTGGGGCGCTTGGGTGGCTCAGTCAGTTAAATGTCTGCCTTCAGCTCAGGTCATGATCCCAGGCTGCTGGGATCGAGTTCTGCTTTGGGTTCCCTTCTGCTCCCTCTGCTTCTGCCTCTCTCTCTCATGAATAAATAAATAAAATCTTAAAAAAACAGAAACAAAAACCAAAAAACCCCAAAACATAATACTAGTGAATCCTTATCAAGTAAAGAATCAGTGCTTTTTAAAATAATCCTTTGTTTAAAAAGTATTATGGTTTGTATTGTGCTTTAGAAAGATATTAATAATGAATAAAAGGAGAAATTTTGCTTAAAAAGGTAAGGCTTCGGTTCTTGATTACTTAGTTATGTGGAACACTTCATTCTCTGGCAAAGATGAAAAATGTTCTTGCTTTTTACCCTTATTTTAGTCCTTTGCTGCCATTATTATAGGCACATACCACCTATGGCTATCAAGTGCTAGAATATGCCTCCTTCAGATATAGATGCATTAAAAGTGTAAATATTGCATTTCAAGGCTTAAAATTCGTTGGAAAAACGAATGTAAAATGTCTCATAAATTTTACAGTGATTACATGTTGAAATGATAGTATTCTATGTTCTGGATATATTGTGTTAAGTAAAAATATTTTATTAAAATTAACCTGCCCCTTTTTATATTGTTAATGTGGTTATTTGAAGAATCAAAATTATGCTTGTGGCTTGCATTATATTTCTTTTGGGCAGCAATGTTTTAGACCGTAAGTATACTTTAAAAAATTTTAATGGAAGTCATATTTTAAAAGTACTCATATTTTCCAGTGTTACAAATGTTTCTTCCTAATTTCTCACTGCTTTATCATGGTTTCTAATACTTTATGTTTTTCATTTTTACACCTGCTCACTCAAGCAGTTACTTACAATAAAGCACTTGGTACCAAAGATCAGTAGACTACTACCGGTGAAAGAGGAGTAAGAAACTGTTCTAACACCTTCACTTTGAAAATGAAGATACTGTATGTTAATTAATTTGGAATTTTCCCTCTCCCACTTGCTGCCCTTTTTTTTAACTAACTGGGATTTCAATAAAAGCTTGAAACAAAAAAATTTTTTTAATTTAAATAAAAATAAAAGTGAAGATACTGAGGTTTGTATGTATATGTACCTTACTTAAAGACTATAGTTATCAACTGGAGAATTCTGCCATTTGAAGAACACATGGATTCTTCTTTCTGTAAGGCAGAGAATCACCTCGTTAAAGTTATCCAGTTTTGCACATTTATATTTATATTTATACTTATATTTATATATGCCAAAATCCACAAGGGAGTAATGTCTGAAGACATTCTGGTGGTCACAACTAAAGTAGGTGCTACTTGCCTTCCAGTGGGAAGAGGAAAGGACAAGTGATGTCCCTGAATACCCAATAGTGCACAGGATAGACCCCCACAGCGGAGATTACCAGCCCAAAATTATCCAATCCCAAATCCGGAGGGTTTCTGAAATAAAAGAAAATGAGGTTTGTAGCTCCATGACAAATGTAAAACATTCAGGTATAAAGCCTCAGCCTTTATCTTCCTAGAATGCTTTTCTTCAGGGCCTTGTGACAAATGCCTGCATGTTTTCAAAACATAGCTAAAATATTACCTCCTCGATGGAGTCCTTTCAGATTCCTTCCAAGTAGAGATACCCTCCTCTATGCTTCTATACCTAACCTACATACCTCTTTTAAAGCATTATCATATTGTATGTATTCAAAAGAACGTATCATTTTATTTTTAATTCTGTTTATTTAATTTATTTGAATAAATAATACATTCACATGATTCAATTATGAGTAGTGGCGTTGTCATACCTGTCTCCCATCTACTTGTTTCCCCTCCCATACACACCCAAAGGTAACCACATCACTACTTTCATTATGAATTGTTCCAAATTTTGGGGTAATTTTAGTAATTCAGTAAGCAGACAGAATATATTTATATTTTCCTAACTTTTTATCAAAATGATTTTATATTATACCAACAGCTCTTGGTACCAAAGATCAGTAGATTAAGATGATGATCAACAAATATTTATTAAAGAATGAGCATACTGGTAAAAGAATTTTTCTTTCTTATCATGGAGGGGTCCTCCATGCCTCCACCCAGCAGAGGTAAACTAGACTGGGGTCACAATTAAAAATTCTCATCCACCCTCTTACCAAAAAATAGTTGAGTTCAGTCTATAAGTTGCAGTGTTAGTTTTCAAAATGACTGTGATCTCTCCAGAAAGCAGAGATTCTTACCAGAGTAATGCAATTTAACCAACATTGTGAAAAAATACAATTTTTTTTGTCATGGAACCAATCAAATGATGGAATTAATTATCTAGGCAGAATATCAGAGTTCTTGTCAGTCTTATGTGACTAAGATGATTCAGATGTAAATATGCTTAATAATACAAAATAGTCTCTTATTTCTGTGTCTCAGTTTATTAAAAGAGTTGCAAAGACTAGTAGAGTTTTTAAACATGATTTAGATTATTTAAGTAGAAGATTTCTTCCTACTGGTACTTTTTCTTTGTATTAAAAAAAAAAAGACTCAGGAAAAAATTACCTATTTAGTAGGATCCAGAAAGTTCTGACAGGTCCAATCAATTCACATCAGGCAGAAAGTAAGTCATATGAGATAAATGTACATTTTCCCCTAGAAACAAATTATCTGGGGCCATTTTTCAAAATCTGTGACCCTCTTAGATTAAAAACAAACTGTTTTACTTGATTAATGAGATTCCTCAAACTGCCAACTATGTGGTGCACAGAAAATAGATTTAATTTACTTATATCTGTGAGTTTGTTGTTTGTTCTAAGATAAAACAATCACAAATGCAGTGGGTAAGACAGATGAAACCCACTGATAAAAGTAAGTGATCAAGCAGTGACATCAGGGATCCCTTGCGAACTGTAATGACTAGCTTTTTACTTGGCACTTGATAAACAAAGCTCGTTTTGAGGTATAATTTAAATGATTTTTGTCTTTTGTCTTTCTAGGAGGTATTAAGTATTAACACTAGCAATAGCATAGTAAGAAATATGATGCTGAGTTTCAGAAGACAAAGTCCAACCTCGTCTTTGTTGCTGAAGAGCTGTGGGTTTCATTCAAGTCCTTGACCTCTGGTTTTCAGTCTTAAATGAGGGGATCAGATGGTAATTTGCTGTATGCTGTTAAGGATCCCTTTCAGCTATGAAATTATTTCAGTAAAATAAGGAAAATAATAACTATTTATCTGGCCTCCTGAATCATGAGTATTTTATGGTAGTTGGGTGAAGTGGAAGTAATTACAAGATCTCTGGTTGATTGAAAATCAAAACATAAAAAAATCTAAAAGCTTTCATTTAAGTAGTTGAGTTTCTTTTTCCATAAACAAGTTCACTTTAACAATTGATATGTCATTTTCTATTTGAATATTTTGTTGGCTTGTCTTCTTTTTTTTTTAAACTCTGTTAACTTGTTGAGGATTTTGTTTTGACCATATGGTGTGGTATCTGTGGTGATCAAAATACAATGTAGGTTTGTGAGTTGGCTGCCATCCTGAAAGAAAATACCTGTTAAATTTTCCTGGGTTGTAACACTAATTGTAGTGCATTGTATATACAGTGCAAGTCTTATATTTTTATTATTTTGCCATTTAAATTTGGAGTAACAATAATCATTTTTAAGTACTGTCCTAGATAAGAAAGATAATTAAGGTGTCTTTTTTTGGGTTGTTAACATGTATGTCTTATTTATAAAGTATAATGTAATAAGTTCTGGATAATTTTGACTACTTTAGAGAATGATAACCTGGGGAAAACTTGGGTTTTTATCTGTTTTCTGAAGAAATTAACCAAAGTATTAGAAAACAAATGTTCAAAGAAGTAGAAAAAAGCTCAGTTAAGTGGGAGGTAAACACCTGAAGAAGAAGTGGCCTGATAATTTTCAGAGAGGAATTTTCCTTATTTCTAACATAGGTCAACTGTTTATTAGTCTTGTTTTTCTCTTTAGACCTTAAAAGAAAACCCTTCAAAAGCAGGGCTGTTATCTTCAAATATAATATTAACTGATATTCTCTTTGATGTTATACTATTCTTACCTGGCTTTTTCCCCTAAATCACTATACAGACTATCATGAAGAAAAGAAAGTCTTAAATGGTAAGTCATATAAAAAAAAAAAATGGATCACATTCACATGGGTTTATTCACATACAAAATTGTTTTACACAATTATTTGGGGGTAGTATTTAGATTTTTTTTTTTTTATACAAAATATGTCTTTACTTGCCTAAGTTAGGGGATTTGGCAGAACATTTTTGATCCCATTTTCCAGCCATTACTCTTACAGTAAGTTGTCCCTCCTGTAATATCCCCGAATATGTGTTCATCTGCCCGCATCTTGAATATTTGTAGTGATGAGGAGTTCTACCTACAGAAGCAATATTGAGCAAGTCACATCCCTCTGGCATGGAGCTCAACACTGATGTTTGTATCCAGATCCTGAGTAGCCTATTAAACTACTTTACCAGGCTCAGCAGCTCTGGCTTATTCAACCATTCCCTTTGACTCAGAATTACAACTACCTTTGTTCACCATGCATCGCCCCCACCCCCACCCTCCAAGGAAGCCAAAATAAATATGGTGTAGTGGTCAGTATTGACTCCTAGGAAATGCCTGGCACTACTCTGATTGCACTATTTTATAGATTTTTTTCCTCCATATTTATAAAAAAAAAGTTATAGAAATACAGCTACAAACTAGATTACTGAATTACCTTTTCTTTTTTAACTTGAGAAAACAAGTGTGTATTGTAGACTGACATATTGCCCTTTGTGATGTAATACCAGAAGCTTTTTGTCTCATAGTGTAACACTGGCTGCATTCAGTGAAGGGCACATCTTGAGTTTCATCTGATGATTGACTCTTTAGTGATACTAGGCATCCAAGCTTCACTTAAAGACTCATCACTTAAAGACTGATGATGGACTGGGCATTTCCATTCCCACCACATATGGCTTCCAGAACCTTTACTTTCCTATTGCCCTCCCCTGGATGCACTGCATTTAACTTAGACATTAGTTCAAGGTGGTCTTGAGAATGGAATATTAACACTCCACATGTGATCTGGCCAGCTCAGCTACCTATTATGATCTGGGATTCTATAAGATTGTAATGTTTATATTTGTTAGTTGCTTCCCATATTTGGCTCATTTAAGTATGTGGTAAGTCTGTGTATTTGCAGATGTGATGTCTGCCTGCACTGTCATTATTCAAACAGCTGTTTTAAATCCTGGATGAGATAAACTGCTCCATGAGAGACCTGATCCCTTCAAATTAACGTCAGTCATAAAGCAGCACTTCTGGGGAGAAGAATGTTCATTTAGTTCACCTAACTATTTTGCTCCATCCCACAGTTGCCACAGATTTCTTCAACTTTTCTAGAAGAATATTATATATAAGATGTTTTGTTCTGCTTGGTAAATGTTGAAGTCAAGACACATTCCACATCCTGTGACATTATTCTGTTCTAAAGAGTTGTATTTGTATGACACCATATAGGTTTTGAGAAGGCGTGGAAGTTGGCTCCTTTCCTCTCTCATGAGATTGCAGGGCAGGTTTTTTTTACTAGTTTGAATTTGAGGAAGCAGAAATGGTTGTTTTTGTAAGGTCACAGTGCTGACACCTCAAATCCAGATTTCTTGGTCCTAATCAGGTCCTAATAAGATCAAAATTGACTAACAATCTATAAATCCTGCTGATGGCTTTTTCTTACACAAATTGTTAGATTGTGATACATTCGTATAAGGCCTCCAAAAGATAAATGACATTAATCTCTTAGTAAAATATCTTTCCAATTATTTTCAAATAATGTTATCTTTTCTTATTTTTTTGTCATTTTAGACCAAAATACATTTTAATTATTATAGTTCTTTTCTTATGCTTTCAGTTTCCTAGTAAAACATTCTTCTTTAGGGTTCACCACTAGTTAGTTCATAACTTTGGCTTTGTTATGTCAAATCTCTGAGACTTTCTTTGTTTACCTGAAAGTTGATTGTATCCTGGGAGTTACATAAGAAGAGATGGAAACTGCATAAGGCCTGAGCTCAGAACTGATGATCAGCTTCATCCCCCAAAATATGGCTGCTTGATATCCTGTGCTTGCACTTAAGTTGGATTTAAACAGAAGTTTCTTGGCCCGAAAGAATCCTGGAAACCTCTAAACTAAACCTCTCAACTAGCCTGTCTGAAAGGTGCCTCCCCTCTCTGACCTTATCTAATTACTGTGACTTCTAATGTGGGAATTCTAAGACTCACCAGAGACTAAACATAGTATTTGTTTTCCTGCTGAGTTTGAGGGATAGAAATTTAACTGATAGAGTGATTTTCTTTCTTTCTTTCTTTCTTTCTCTCTCTCTCTTTCTTTCTTTCTTTTTAAAGATTTTATCCATTTATTCGACAGAGAGAGATCACAAGTAGGCAGAGAGGCAGGCAGAGAGAGAGAGAGAGGAGGAAGCAGGCTCCCCACCAAGGAGAGAGCCCGATGCAGGGCTTGATCCCAGCATCCTGGGATCATGACTTGAGTTGAAGGCAGAGGCTTTAACCCTCTGAGCCACCCAGGCGCCCCGATACAGTGATTTTCAAAAGTGTTTTAGCAGCAGTCCTCCTTTTTTCCAAACTGAACCTTGCAGGTAACAATGCACTCCAGTTGTGGGAGGGAAACATTAGTGCTTCCAGAATCTCCAGAGTTCTTGCATGTCTCAGAGTTTTCATTTGAAAATGGCAGTTTTAGTGGGCTTTTTAAAATGCTGTGTTGATGCATGCCCACAAGAAAGACTGGAATGGGAAAAGGACAATACCATATGTCATTGAGGTTGTAGAACATCTGGAACTCTCAAGACACTTCTGGTAAAAAATGTCATTTGGTACAACCACTTTAGAAAAGCTTTTAGCAGCATCTACTGAAGCTGAACATACACACACCTTAAAAACTTACCAGAAATGTAGATACACGTTTTTTAAGAATGTACATGTACATATATAAGAATGTTTATAACAGTGCTATTTGTGTCTAAGAGCCAAAAACTGGAAACATCTAAAATGTCCATCAGCAGGAGAATGTGTAAATTCTATATATTTATACAATTTAGTAATATTTAGTAATAAAATGGAATGAACTACTGTTGACTTCAACAGCATGGGTAAAATCTCAGAAACCTCAAGGTTTGACTTATTGCTCACTATCAATCATTCTTATTTAATGTAAGGTCTGTAATGCAGGACCAAAAAAAGCCAGATGAAAAGAGAAAATATTGTATGATTACATTTTTATAAAGGTCAAATATAGGCAGAAACTAATGATGCTACTAGACGTCAGAATAATGGGTGCTTGGAGGAGGGCTGGTGATTGGAAGGAGGCAGAGAATGGCACTTACTTCAAGGGTATGTGTTACTTTATGAAAATTCATTACGTAGTACATCTGTGATTTGTGTCCTTTTATGATGTTTTAATACCTTTACTAAAAACAAAAAAGATAAATGCTTTCTAGATGAACTGTGGCTGTTTTGTTTTTCTTTGTGAAGGCATGCTTCCCAAGAGCCAAGTGTCAGATGCACTTGTCAAAGAAGGCCCTAGTTCTCCAAGGTATGCATTCTTGTTATGCTTTTTTAAAGCTAAATCAGTTCTACACCAAAACATACACGTTAAAAAAAAAAATAAACAGCTCTGACTTTGAGTTATTGCCTACTATATTAATCATGCTTCTTTGACATAAGAGCGTAGTGTCCCATTTATCAGGCATTGTTGGAGAATGAGCTGTTTCCTGTTAATGTGAATTTTTAGTATAACTGAAGTTTGATCCAATTTAAAGACTGCGGTGTTTAAATCTTTATATTTAAAAAACTTTAAACTTAAAAATATTTTTTAACTTTAACAAACTATTCAAAAAAATTTTTTCTGATTATAAAGTCTACATTCATGGTAGAAAACTTGAAAAATATGGAGAAATACAAAAAAGTAGGTGATAAAATTAGTCATATTCTATCTAGATATATACTTAATATTTGGTTTATTCTACCCACTTAGATTCATTTAACCCCTATTTCTGTATTACTCTATTTTGATAATACTGGCATTGCAATGTGTTCTATGAGCAATTTCCTATGTCATTAAATGTTCTGCGAAAGCATTTTTTGTCTGCCTGCTATCAAATGACCATACCATTATTTACTCAATTACTATATTTTGTTTTTAAAATGCACTGCACAGCAACAGTCTTAGTAAATTATTTGATCCATATGTGTTTTTGTTAATGTTAACATTGCGGATGCCTTCAGGGTTCTAAACATTCTTTGCCATTTTTTTTCTCTTTCTGTTTTTCTCTCTACTGTCAGTCTATAACAGCAGCATCCTGCTATATTTGTTAAATCTATTAAAGTATTTCATATACAGTTTTAATGTAAGGGCATAAGGATATCTCTAGGGTTTACCGGTGGGTGTCCTTATATATGTAAGAAGTACAAAAACAGTATCAGTTTGATGAACCACTGTTATAAAACAGAAGACTTAGTTTTACCTTAAGTTTTATTGTTGAGCCATTAAAAGACCTTGATGAATTAATATCTTGAATAATAATATATTTGTGACAGGGAGGGAGTGAAGGTAATAAGTATGTAGATTTTTTTCATGCTTCTTAAGAAAATATGTTATTACTCTGATAAAAGATTTTAGTGGTACTTGTAACCTTTCTAAAAAGTATCTTGTCAAGGATATTATTTGTTTTAATCCAAGTTGGAATATGTGTTAGTATAGGTATTTTAAATTCAGAAGTAGTTACCACTTATATAAGGGTAAGACACCCCCCCCCGTTATTTAGAAAAATGTTTACCTAGAGAAATATATTTCTTACAGCAGATTTTAAGCCATATATTTAAAATCATATATTTATGTTAAGTCATATTGTGTATTTTTAAGCCATATATATTTTTAAGTCATATATTTAATGATTTAATATTTTAGTACATGATTGTCAATGTAATTATTCATTCTTTTACTATTTCACAGCTATGACTGGTTCCAGACAGACTCTTTAGTCACCATTGTTATATATACTAAACAGAAGGTAAACTTTAAAATCAGAAAAAAAGTAAATGCTCAATAAATGTTAGCTATTTTCTAAGCACTCTTATATTAACTTTTTACTCATAGAAACTCCATGAGGTAGATTAAATAATTTACCCAAAGTCACACAGTAAGTGATGGTAGGTCTAGCATTTTGAACCCAGGCAGGCTGGCTCCAGAGTATACACTCTTTTAACAACCATGCTGTAGCCTCTTTAAAATGCTAGACTAGGGGGCGCCTGGGTGGCTCAGTGGGTTAAGCCGCTGCCTTCGGCTCAGGTCATGATCTCAGGGTCCTGGGGTCGAGTCCCGCGTCGGGCTCTCTGCTCAGCAGGGAGCCTGCTTCCCCTCTCTCTCTCTCTGTCTGCCTCTCCGTCTACTTGTGATTTCTCTCTATCAAATAAATAAAATCTTTAAAAAAAAAAAATGCTAGACTAGGAAGTATATTACACACTGTGTGTGTGTGTGTGTGTGTGTTTTAAGCATGGATAACAAAAGTGAGAATTGCAGTTAACTTTATTGTAAGAACTAACTTCCTGCACATGAATTGGGATTTGAGAATATAGTAGAGACTGTATTACTGTGGTTTAGTAATACTAAGCCACTAATGGGATTCAAATGCCCCCTTGAAACTAAAATTAAGGACACAATTGGTTTACTAAGTACTTATCAAACTCCTACTTTATTTGCAATACTATTTAAGAATTCAGGGATCTAATGATGAGCCAGATATGTAGATACTTGGCTTTCATGGGACTTATTAGTCTGTCTGGGAAATCAGATAAGTACACAGACAACATATAACATCTCCAAATAGATCCTTCAGCAATTGGCAAGGTTCTCACACTTGAACCATGTAAATTTAAAGACAAGTTCTGGCAGCTAGGAATTTCTGAGACTGCATGTTACTTCTGTAATAGCAGAATCACATATGAGCTGTTGAATTGTGGAGTGACCAGGCTCTGTTTTCTGCCTGATACAGCCTGGAAGGCTAGAGACACCACTTGAACCCCTTCCACTCCCTCTTGTTATTGTCTTCTCCTCCTCACGCAGTCCAAAATCAAGAGGGCACAGCCTAGGGAGGTTGGGGTCTACTTCTTTTGGTAGTATCAGTGAGGCACAGGGGATGAATGACTGAGGGAAGGTGGAAGATTTCTATGTGGAATAATGTGTTCATGTATGGTATAAAAGATAGGTACCAAAATAGCTTGGAAAAGGCTATGCAGAAATTAGAGCTATCTAAAAATTTTTTAGTGAATTTTTTAAGCTGAAGTCAGAGGTTGTGTAATTTGCCCAGCATCACATAATAGTAGAAAGATTAAAATCAACATGTATCTTGATTGCTGGTCCGATTCTAATTTTTTCCAAATTATTTATTCAATAAATATTTATCGAGCACCTACTAGGTACTAAGCACTATTCTAGACAGTCCCATACATTTAGAGCTTAGAGATGAGTGGATGACGTAGATATTAAGGAGAGACAAATTTATAATTAAAATTGCACTGTGTGTTTTGAAGGAGAACTGTGTTGTATGAGAAAAAAACAGGTGTAACCTTTACTCATCTTGTGGATCCTATAAAGAAGGGCCATATGAACATCTGTGGATTATCTTAAAAGTTTAATTTAAAAATTTGGGAAAAATTTTACTTTATAATCTTTCTCTTTTTGCTTTCTGTTTAAGGATATTAATTTAGACTCAATAATAGTTGATCATCAGGATAATTCCTTTAGAGCAGAAACAGTTATCAAGGATTATTCATATATTTTACATGTTGGTAAGTACTTTATATTAATGGAAACAACTCCAGTTTCCTTTAAGTTTGGCAATGACTCAGTCTGCAGTCTAGAGAGCTATAATATTTTATCTGATATTGTCAATTGGTTTGTCATTTCTGATCAATTTCTACTCTGTTTTTTCTTTATATTAAAGATAGGGCTAGGAAATGGCAGCATGACCTCATTTTTCCCAAGTTTAAATAATTGGATGCAATCCAATTTTTTTTTTTTTTTTGCCCTAGCTTTGTTAAGTGTCTTTTACTTGACACCTACAGACAGATCTCTGGAGGCCCGTCATGAGCTTCTACCGAGCAGCCATCACCAAGTGCTAGTTCTATGGGCCTGTTTTTTGCCTGCTCTGTCATGGGAAGTCAGAGGCTGCAGTAGAGATTGTTAAGATTGTACTGTATTCCTCAGCCTCCTGTTCCTTCATGACCAGAGATAAACCACACAGTCACTTCTGTCTGCTTTGAGAAATTAAGAGATCAGAAGAAACAAACTAGGACTAAAATCTGGAATCAAAAGTACCAGATTCTTAATCTACTTTTCACCCAAATGACTTTAGGATTTTACCCTTTTCTACTCTAATGAAGGTGATGTTATTCTAGTTAGAAGGTAGAAATGAAGCACATAGAAACTATGATAACAAGAAAATTATGAGTGAAGCAGGTGTTCTTATATCATTTACTTTGCAAAACAGAGACTGATTGCCCAGACATCAGCTGACTGAGGATTCTGTTCACTGCTTTACTATATTAATGATGTTCCTTTTGTCTTGAATTTGATCAGAGTTGATAAATGTTTTTTTCTTTCCTATTTTCTCCATTTAGTAGATTAATCAAACTGGAACGTTGAACTTTTCTTGTAGAAATAATAACTCATCCTATTTTTTTCTTAGCGTAAGATCTAACATGTAGGGAGGCATGCCTGGGTGGCTCCAACGATAAAGTGTCAGACTTTGGCTCAGGTCATGATCTCGGGGTCCTGGGATCGAGCCTTGCATCTGGCTCTCCACTCTTTAGGGGAGTTGGCTTCTCACTCTCCTGCTGCCGTTCCCCCCACCTATGCCCTCTCTCTCTCATAAATAAATAAAAAATCTTAAAAGAAAATAAAAGATCTAATATATATTGGGAGAGTCACTGAGAGATACTCAGATGTCTAGAAAAGTACACATTACTTGTTAGCACTGCTTGATTTTTCTTTAAGTAAAACCTCTGCACCACCATCTACTATGTTTCAAAGGCTTTATGGCTAATTTTGTTCCCACTACAGCTAACAATATGTAACGCACAATACAAAAGAAAAAAAAATTCCACAGTCAAAAAATATGAGATTTGGATGCCAATATTGGGTCGGAAGGACTAAAATAATGCGGAACTGTAAGTTCCAGATAACCATATTAACATAGTGAAGTTTAGAGCAGGTGTCTATAAAAATATTTCTTTCATTTCTCTCCCCCTTCTGGAATGCAATTTCCATAAGGCAGTGGTTTTTCTCTTTCATTAACTGTTGTATCGATAATGCCTAGAAGATAACATACACTCAATAGTTTTCTTTCAATAACTGAATACATAGTCAGCCTTAGAGAACAATAAGAAAAAACAGCCAGACCCAAGCCTGGCCTGTACACACATCTACTTGCGAACACACTAGAGCATGCACACTGCAGGGGCTGCGTCCCTACCTGCCTGCTCACTTCTTGGTTTGTAGGTTTGTCAGGCTGGGACCGTCTTTGGACTAGAGTGGCTTCTCACTTATGGGCAATTGGGTATTTGCTTTTTAATAAGGAGAGAAATTGAAAACTGTATGTCTTTATATTCAGATAGTTGGACATTTTGGTTGTATACAGTTTCTTTCTCCTGGCTGTCAGAATATGTTTTATTTATCTGGAGAGATTTGAAATAGTACATAGTGCATATATGAACTGTTTAGATGATCTTACATGGTGTTCATAGATCGTATGAATTGAAGTTGGATTTTAACTAAAACTATTTTTCTTTCCTAGGGCTAAGTCATGAAGTTGAGGAAGATATTTCTGGTAAGCTACCAAAAAATAATTATGTGTATATATACATGAACATATATACATACCTACACAGGAAGAGAGAGAGAGAGAAAGAGAAAAATCAGCCTTTGTCTTTTTTTTCATATGTGTATTTTCATATTACAAAACAAAGATGTAACATTTTCTATAGAAACAAATACATTAATTTTTTTATAAATATGTTCTCTTGCTGGTTTCAGGTTTTTTCTGTTTGTTTTTTTTTTTTTCTTTCTCCTTGTTCCTTTCATCTTTTTACCCTTCCTTTTTCTCTCCTTGGAAGAAAATTCTTCTCTTCTTTCCATTCTCCTTATCTCTGCCCTCCTCCTGACATGCAATATGTAGAAATATACTAGACCATCCAAATTTTTCTTAGGTGTATAGATATAAATGTGTAATATTGACAGAGCATATTAAATTATAATATTGCTAAATATAAAAGTACAGTGTGGATTTCACAAAGCTGTTTAACAGCAGAAGATTCACAGAATGGTGGTTTCTTGATTGTTTTTTCTTTTGGTCTTTTGTTTTTAGCTCTAGTGACATGTAATTGACGAAATTGTAATATATTTAATTGCATGATGGTTTGATATATGTATGCATTGTAAAAAGATTCCCACAATCGAGTTAACGCATCTTTCACCTCACGTATTTACTTTTTTGAATACTGTCTTAGCAAATTGGAATTGTAATATTATCAACTGTAGTTACCACGGTTATACATTAGATCCTCAGACCTTATTCATGTCTCAACTGGAAGTTTTTACCCTTTTGTCATCCTCTCACGATCCCTTACCGCGCCCCGCCCCCCCAGCCAACCATTCTTCTCTGTTTTTCACTTATATTATTTTTCACTTATATTTCACTATATAGATATATAGAGATAGTACACACATATATGTGTAAATATATATACTTAAATATATATATATATCTGTGTGTATATATGTAATTTCTTGTTTCAAAGTACTGTCAGAATACCTTATACTGGTTCTGTGCTTTCTCTTTCCTATATGTGGTAGCAAGCTCTGTAAATTGTATAAAGACAGGATCATGTTTCTGTATTTGTTAAGCTTCAAATCAGTGCTCATTGAAATGAATGTATTTGACTGATCTGTCTTAAAAAGTATTATTAAGTTGCTGTTGAATTATGTGTTTACCTTGAGGAAGAACAGATTGTTTTCTGTTTTCAGTCAGTCTGAAGACAGACTGAAATACACTTTAGGGCCTTAAAAGCATGTTCAATTCATAAAATTTAACCAGTATATAAAAGTCTGTATTTTATTATTATATTATATCCATATATTCTGAACTCAGTCAAAAATTAAAAGATACCCTAAAAGACCTTTAATTCTTTAAGATTCATATGTACCTCATAATTATTCATGAAGCTTTTTCTTTTGTTTATTCAGTTCAGAATTGATCTACTGAATTTACTCATAAGAACTTCTCAGATCCCAATTAAGAAATGGAAGAGTATAAATTAAATTTGCTTTTATAGGTCCACTCAGTGATTAATTTGTATATGTCAGCCCACTCCTTTTTTTTTCGCTTCTGAAGCTATGTGTTAAGTACTTGCCATGGACATATTTGGGCTTCTGTGAAAACTAGCAGTACCTATTAGTTTGGATCTTGATAAATTAGTTTGAAAAAAGTTAATTTGATTCATATAATAAAATAAGTTAAATTTAATATCATTTAAGGGATAAACAGTTTTGACAAATATGTATATGAAGTCTTATCTTACTAATGATCCCTGTTATTCATATCAGATCAGAACATTTGTATTGTTTGAGGAAGACTGATTTTAAAGTAATGTGTTATATTTAGTTTCAGTGAATACAAATGAAATTTATCTTCTTTTTAGTGCGAGTTGTTGAGAATGTGGGAAAAATAGAGATTGTCCTAAAGAAAAAAGAGACTACTTCTTGGAAACGTCTTGGTCACTCCCTTGAGAATCATAATTCACTTATTCCAAGGAAAGATACAGGTATGCTGTGCTATTATTTTGAGTCCTGTATTGATGAAATTGTGTCAGTAGTGCAATTGTACCAGAGTTTGGAAGGCTATTTTGGGAGGAGCTGAAGGGCCCTTGTATCTCCCTGTAAGAAGTTATAAAAGGACGTGGTATCAGTTTTCCTCCTTTTTTCAAATTGAGATATGATTGACATATAATATTATACTAGTTTCTGGTATATAACATAGTGATTTGATATTTATAGACTTGGTGAAATGATCATCACAGTAAGTCTAGTTAACATCTGTCACTGTACAGTCACAAAAACTTTTTTTTTCTTGTAATGAGCTCTTTTAAGATCTACTTTCTTAGCAACTTTCAAATATTCATTACTGTATTATTAACTGTAATCACTAATGCAGTATGTTATATTGCCATGATTTGTTTATTTTATATTTGGAAGTTTGTACCTTTTAACCCTCTTCACGTATTTTGCCCACCCCACCACCTCCACCTCTGACAACCACCAGTCTATTTTCTGTATCTATGAGTTTGGGTTTGTTTGTTTTGTTTTGTTTTGTTTTTCAGTTCCATATGTAAGTGAGATCATACAGTATTTGTCTATGTCTGACTTGTTTCACTTAGCATAGTATCCTCAAGATCCATCCATGTCACAAGTGGCAGGCCTTTATTCTTTTTTATTTTATTATTATTTTTTAAAGATTTTATTTATTTATTTGACAGGCAGAGATTAGAAGTAGGCAGAGAGGCAGGCAGAGAGAGAGAGGAGGAAGCAGTCTCCCCGCTGAGCAGAGAGCCCGACGCAGGGCTCGATCCCAGGACTCCGGGACCATGACCCAAGCCGAAGGCAGAGGCTTTAACCCAGTGAGCCACCCAGGCGCCCCTATTCTTTTTTAAAATAGCTAAATAGTATACCATCATATCTCTCTATAGATACATACATTCCATATCTTTACCCATTCATTTATCAGTGGATGCTTAGGTTGCTTCCATATTACCACTGTAAATAATGTGGCAATGAAGATGGTGGTACACATACATTTCCAAATTAGTGTCTTCATTTTCTTCAGATAAAAACCCAGAAGTGGAATACTGAATCATATTGTACTTCTATTTTTGATTTTCTGAGAAACCCCCATGCTGTTTCCCATAGAGGCTGCACCAATTTACATTCCCTCCAGCAGTGCATAACGATACCCTTTTCCCCGCATCTTTGCCAACATGTGTGATTTCTTGTCCTTTTGATAATAGCCATTCTCACAGGTGTGGGGTGATAGCTCATTGTGGTTTCGATTTACATTTCCCTGGTGGTTTAGCGATGTTGAGCACCTTTTCATATACTTGTTAGCCATTTGTACATCCTCTTTGGAAAAAATATATCTTCAGGTCCTTTGAATTTTGTTTTTAGATTTTTAATTTATTTTTTAATCAGATTGTGTTTTTGTTGTTGAGTTGTATGAGCTTTTTATGATTTGCAAATATTTTCTCCCATTCAGTAGGTTTCCTTTTCATTTTGGTGGTTTTCTTTTTTTAAAAATTTTTTTATTATATTCAGTTTCGTTAACATATATTGTATTACTAGTTTCAGGGGTAGCATTTAGTGATTCATTGTTGCATATAACATCCAGTGCTCATTACATCAAGTGCCCTCCTTAGTGCCCACTTACCGCATTCCCCACCCACCTCCCCTCCAGCAGCCCTCAGTTTGTTTCCTATAGTTAAGAGTCTCTTACAGTTTGCCTCCCTCTCTATTTTCATCTTATTTTATTTTCCTTCCCTTTCCCTATGTTCATTTCTTTAGTTTCTTAAATAAATAATACATATGAGTGAAATCATATAGTATTTATCTTTCTCAGACTATCTTGTTTAGCGTAATGTCCTGTAGTTCCATCCACATCATTGCAATTGGGTGGCTTTCATTCTTTTTAATGGCTGAGTAATACTCCATCACACACACACACACACACACAAACACACACACACACACACACACACTGTCTTCATCCATTCATCTATTGATGGATATCTGGGCTCTTTCTATATTTTGGCTATTGTAAACCTTGCTGCTATAAACAATAGGTGCATGTGCCCCTTCTAATCTCCTTTGGATAAGTACCCAATAGTGCAATTGCTGGGTCAAAGCTCTATTTTTAACTTCTTGAGGATCCTCCATACTGTTTTCCAGAGTGGTTGTACCAGTTCACATTCCCACCAATAATGTAAGAGGGTTCCCCTTTCTCCACATCCTTGCCAACATCTCACTTTTTAATTTTAACCATTGTGGTTTTGATTTGTATTTCCTGGATACCAACTGATGTTGAATATTTTTTCCTGTGTCTGTTGGTCATTGTATGTCTTCTTTGGAAAAATGTCTGTTCATGTCTTCTACCCATTTCTTGACTGATTATTTGTTTTTTGGTATTGAGTTTGTTGAAAATATTGTTGATGGTTTTCTTTTCCACGTAGAAGCTTTTGTAGTTTGATGTAGTGTCCTACTTTATTTTTGCTTTTGTTGCCTTTGATTTTGATGTCAGGTCCAAAAAATCATTGCTAGGATCAATGTCAAGGAGCTTACCATCTGTTTTCTTCTAGGAGTGAGTGGTTTCAGGTCTTTATATTCATGTCTTTAATCTACTTTAATTTTTGTGTATGGTATAAGATAATAGGCTATTTTTATTATTTTGCCTGTAGTATCCTATTTTCCTAGCACCATTTATTTGAAGGGACTGTCCTTTCCCCATTATATATATTTTTACCTCTTTTGTCATAAGTTAATTGATATATCTATCAAATCAGTTGAGATATCTATATATAGATATATACACCTATATTGTATATGCATACTGATACATCTATACATATATATATATTAATATGGGTTTATTTCTGGGCTCTTTATTCTGTTCTATTGATCTATATGTCTGTTTTTATGGCTACTATCCTGTTTTGCTTACTATAGCTTTGTGGTATAGTTTGAAAATGGAGTGTGGTACCTCCAGCTTTGTTCTCTCTCAGGATTGCTTTGGCTACTTGAGGATTTTGTGATTCCATACAGATTTTAGAATTAATTGTTCTAGTTCTGTGAAACATGCTATTGGTATTTTGGTAGTGATTACACTGAATCTATAGATTCTTTTGTGTAGTGTGACATTTCTTTAAAACAAAATTCATGGATTCCTACAATTCATAAGCATAGTATTTCTTTCCATTTATTTATGTCATCGTCAATTTTTTCCATCTATACCTTACAGTTTTCAGAGTGCAGGCTTTTCACCTCCTTGGTTAGATTTATTCCTTTTTGATATAATTGTAAATGAGATTGTTTTCTCAATTTTTCTTTCCAATAGTTCATTATTAGTTTTTAGAAATGCAAATTTTGGAGGGCGCCTGGGTGGCTCAGTGGGTTAAGCCTCTGCGTTTGGCTCAGGTCATGATCTCAGGGTCCTGGGATCGAGCCCCACATCAGGCTCTCTGCTCTGCAGGGAGCCTGCTTCCTCCTCTCTCTCTCTCTCTCTCTCTCTTTCTGCCTGTCTCTGCCTGCTTGTGATCCTGTCAAATAAATAAATAAAATCTTAAAAAAAAAAAAAAAAGAAATGCAGATTTTTGATTGCATTTTGTATCCTGCTACTTCATTTATTATTTCTTTTTTTTTTAAAGATTTTATTTATTTATTTGATAGATCACAAGTAGGCAGAGAGGCAGGCAGAGAGAGAGAGGAAAGCAGGCTTCCCACTGAGCAGAGAGCTCGATGCGGTCCTCGATCCCAGGACCCTGAGGTCATGACCTGAGCCGAAGGTAGAGACTTTAACCCACTGAGCAACACAGGCGCCCCTGATTTATTATTTCTAACAGCTTTTTGGTGGAGTCTTCAGGGGTTTTTTCTATGTAATTTTATGTCATCTGCAAATATACTGATAGTTTTATTTCTTCCTTTCTAATTTGATGCTTTTTATTTCTTTCTCTTGCCTACTTATTGTGACTGGGACTTTCAGTATTATGTTGAATGAAAGTGGTGAGAGGGGCATCCTTGTCTTGTTCCTCATCAGCTTTTTACCATTGAGGATGATGTTAGCTGTGGACTTGTCATTTATGATCTTTATTACATTGAGGTGTGTTCCCTCTCTACCCACTTTGTTAAAAGTTTCCATCATAAATAGGTGTTGAGTTTTGTCAAATGCTTTTTTGGCATCTATTGAGATGATTATATGATTTCTATTAATTAATTCACATTCATTTATTTGTGGATGTGGAACCATTCTTGTGTCCCTAGTATAAATCTTTCTTGATTATTGTGTATGATCCCTTTAATGTATTGTTGAGTCCAGTTTGTTGATATTTTGTTGAAGATTTTTACATTTATGTTAGTCAAAGTATTAGCCTATAACTTTACTTTGTTTGGTAGAATTCACTAGCGAAGAAATCTGGTTCTGGACTTTTGTTTGTTGTGAGGTTTTTACTCACTAATTTCAATTCTTTCTAGTAATTGGTTCATTGAGATTTTCTATTTTTCCATGATTTGGGCGTGAAAGATTGTATGTTTCTAGGAATTTATTTACTTCCTCTAGGTTGTTTAATTTGTTGGTGTATAATTGTTCATAGAACTCTTTCAAGATCCTTTATATTTTTGTGGTACCATTTATAACATCTTTTCTTTTGTTTCTGATTTTGTTTGTTTGGGCCCTATTTTTTTTTCTTGGTGAGTCTAGCTAAAGGTTAGTCAATTATATTTACCTAATTGGGGTACCAGCTCTTAGTCTTTTTAGTCTGTGTTTCATTTATTTCCACTCTGATCTTTAATATTTTCTTCCTTCTACTAATTTAGTGCTTCATTTGTTCTTTTTCTGGTTACTTGAAATGTGAAGCTAGTTTGTTTATTTGAGATTTTTTTTGTTTATTGAGGTAGGGTTTAGCACTGTGAACTTCCTCTTAGAACTGCTTTTGCTGCATCCCATAAATTTTGATATGTTGTATTTCCTTCTCATTTGTCTCAAAGTTTTTTTGGTTTCTCTGTTGATCCATTGGTTGTTCAGTGCACTGTTTAATCTCCACCCATTTGTGAATTTTTCACTTTTCTTGTAATTGATTTCTAGTTTCACACCATTATAGCAGGAAAAGATGTTTGATATGATTTTAATCTTCTTAAATATATTAAACTTATTTTATGACCTAACATTTGATCTATCCTGGAGAATGTTCCATGTGTACTTGAGAAGAATGTGTATTCTGTTACTTACTTTTGGTTAGAATATTCTGTTTATCTATCAAGTCAGTATGGTCTAATGTGTCATTTAAGGCCAATGTTTCCTTATTGATTTCCTATCTGGTATAGGAAAGTCCCTTACTTTATTGTATTGTATTGTCAGTTTCTCCCATTCGGTCTATTAATATTTGGTTGATATATTCAGGTACTGTAACTTCTGTTAGATACATAGGTGTTTACAAATGTTATTTCCTCTTGTTGGATTGACCCCTTTATCATTATATAATAATTCCTTCTTGTCTCTGATTATAGTCCTTGTTTTAAAATCTATTTTGTGTAATATGATATAGCCACCTCAGCTTTCTTTGGGTTTCCATTCTCATGAAACATCTTTTTTCATCCCTTTGCTTTCCATTTGTGTGTCTCCTTACATTTGAAGTGAGCCTCTTCTAGACAGTATATAGATGGATCCTGTTTTTTAATTCATTCAGCCATTCTATGTCTTTTGACTAGTAGACTTAGTCCATTTACATTTAAGGTAATTATTGATAGGTATATACTTTTTGCCATCTTTTTAATTGTTTTCTGGCTGTTTTGTAGTTTTCTGTTCCGTTCTTCTTCTCTTGCTCTCTTCCTTTAAGAGTTGATGACTTTCTTTAGTGTTACACTTCAGATTTTTTTTGTTACCTTTCATATATGCACTGTGGGTTTTTGCTTTATGATTAGCATGAGGCATACATATAAAAATCTGTATTTGTAATGGTCTGCTTTAGGTTGATAGCAACTTAAGTTTGAATGCATTCAATAGCTCTACATTTTTACTCTTTCCCCACACCCACATTTTATGTTTTTGATGTTACATTTAATAAGAACCTTTTCTTATGTAAACTTTAAGTAATTATTACAATTAGTTGTTCTTATCACATTTGTCATTAACCTTCATACTAGCTTTATAAGTGATTAATCCACCACCTTTACTATATATTTACCTTTATCAATGAAATTATACTTTCATATATTTTCTTGTTACTAATTAGTGCTCTTTCTTTTCAGCTTAATGAAGTACCTCTAACATTTCTTATAAGCCTAGTTTAGTGGTGATGAACTCCTTTAGCTTTCACTTGTTTGGAAAACTCTTTTTTTAATAGAGATTAAATTTTAGTCTCTACTACCTAATATTTAGGCATTACAAAGTTATTAGATAGTGATACCTAAATGGGGAAGCCAACTTGTGCTTAGACTATTGTTCAACCATTTACTCTTTCAGGTTCCTTTTTATAAAAGATGTGTAGCCAAGTTTAAGTTTATACCTTGTATACACATCTCATTTTTTTATATTAAGGAAGATATGTTTATTGTCTTTCTGCTTATCTAAACCATTGTCTCACTTTATTCCTAAAGGATGTAATTCATTTCCTTCTTCATTCATTTCCCTTTTTACTTTTTTTTTTTAGGTTTTTAATGTTAGTATAACATTTATAGATGGAGATTAATATTTTAAGTGTTCTACCTGATGAATTTTCGTATAGTAAATGGGCACTATATTTTCTTTTCGAAAATTGGCAGGGTTTGAGAACTTGTTCCAAGAATTTTGAAATTTCACAATTTGATATGCCTTAATGTGGGTCTGTTTTCGTTTCTCATGCTGGCTCTTTCTCCTTTGTGCTGTGTTTTCATTATGGAAACTTAGGACCTTCAGTTCTGAGAAATACTGATTTTCCTTCTCTTCATAGTCTGTTTTTCCTGTGTGGAAGTATTCTTACTTTAAACCTTTTAAACTTATAAATAGCTCATTTTTTGGTGTCTTATTTTCAATTTTGCCCTTTTGTTCTATTTTTTGAGTGATTTCTTTAGCTGTATCTTTCAGCTCTTCTACTGAGTTACTCATTTCTACTCCCCTATTTTTAACTTCTAAGAACTCTTGATTTCTGTTCTTTTGTTTTAGCATCCTTTTTTTTTTTTTTTCTCCTTAAGAGAGAAGGAGAGGTGTAGGCAGGGGCAGAGGGAGAGAAAGAATCTCAAGCAGGCACCATGCCCAGCACGAAGCCCGACACAGGTCTCCCATCTTAGAACCCCGAGATCATGACCTGAGGTGAAATCAAGTGTTAGACCCTTAACCAGCTGAACCACCCAGGTGCCCCTAGTATCCTATTCTTAATAGCCTCTCTTATATTTTTAATAATTACTGATAGAGCTTTTGAGTTTCCCTCTTCCCATGTAACCTTTGCCCCAAAGTTCATTTGTTTGTTTTAGTCTATCTTTCATGTTAGATGCTTTCTTTGAAGGTCGCTGATCCTTGATTAACTGATCATATTTCTGGGGGTGTCACTCTAACCAAAAGGTGCGCAGAAGCATTGTGAATGTTGGTATGACTTATTGACAGTTATATTAACTGTATGGGTGGATTGTTTTCTTGTTCCCAAGTTCAATGACTGTTTTGTCAGAGACTTGAGAATGGACAGTCTCCTACTTTGCACCTAGAATTTCAGAAGTCTTATGGGGAAAGAAGGCTAGGTATCTGTAAACTTAATTTTTTTTTGTTTGTTGTCTAGCATACTGTATTAGTTGGTAATACTGCCATAACAAAGTACCAGACTGAGTGGCCTGATAACAAAAATTTATTTCCTCAGTCCAGAGGCCAGAAGTCCAAGATCAAGGTGTTGGCAGAGTCTGTTCTTTCTGACGCTTCTGTCCTTGGCTTGTAGGTGGCCATCTTCACATGATCTTCCCTCTGTTGTGTCTGTTCCCCCATTGCCTCTTTTTACAAGGATATGAATCACACTGGATTAGGGATCACCACCTCTAATGACCTCATTTTCACTTAATTCACATTTCAAAAGAACCTGTCTCCAAGTAGTCTCATTGTGAGGTACGGGGGTTATATTTGCCAGATAGGAAAATTGAGGGGGACACAATTCAGCCTATAACATATATCAAACCCAGAGACCCTTTGTTTTACCCACTCTCGAGAATACACTTCTAATATTTTCCCAGAATAGGAGAAGTTTAGTCATGTGGCTATGCTAAATAGGGGAAGACTTGAGCAAAGGTGGAGGTGGGAGCAATCTAGATTTCTTAAATGCACTTTCACCCAAAAAGTGGTTTCAGCTCCAGCGTCACTCTGATTTCAGATATAATTGGTCCTGCCAATTTCTGAGCCTTCAGGGATTTTTTGTTACAAGTGAGTCAAATCTTCACTTTTTTTACTTCTAATTTAAGATCAGCATTATTGAATCTGCTGAGTCAGTTACCAGTCATTTCTTTGCCTTGTCAGCTCTTAGAGTTTTGCTGCTTTTTCTTATTTCCATTCTTTATGTCCTTGCAGGCTTATGCCTTAAAAAATAACCAAACACACACACACACACACACACACACACACACACACACACACACACCTTTGTTATTATTTTAGGGGAGTTAGAAGGAATTAACTACATGTATTCACTTTAGCATCTTTAAATATTTAAAATTATTATAAATATTTTTAAAATTATAAAGTTGTATTTGTGGATATTTAATTTCAGGAAATTTATCAGGTAGTATTAATTTGTATAGCCACAGTCAGTAGAAAGCTGTTTTAGGCACTGTGCTAATTATTTTCCCAAGTGAAAGAACACACACTGACAGACTGAAGAATACTTTTTTATAAAGTGTTCTGTACTTATAAAGTATTCTGTATTACAGAGCAAGTTCTGTAATACAAACTGAGCATATTCCAAAGTAACCCCAAGCAAACAGATATAGATGAGTTCATTGGGAGCCACTCCCTGAACGAGGTGAATTTCCAGCAATGCTGTGAAAATAACTTTCAAACACATAACAAGAACTAGGAATGGTTTTCCAGGAAGAGCCTCAGATTGTTAACTAGGTACTTATTGTGCAGGGCATTTTGCAAGTTGTAGAGAAAGAAAAATGTAAGCCACAAGTGGGGAAAGGCCAAATAGAATTCTTTTATAGGAGCAGAGGTCTGAATTTTGTGGTATTAGGAAGAGAGAAAGAACATAGAGAAATAATAGTGTGATCCAGCAGATCAGAAGAAAATAGATAGAAGACCGTGGTAATGAAAAGAGGTATTATTAAAGTGAAATCTCTTGCCCTGATAGTATCTATCTAGTGATTGAAAAATCATAGCAAACCAGATAAAAGCTAAGTCCAAGAAATAAATGATACTAAGAATGAAGGGTGACCTCCATTTGGAAATTGTTAGAATGGGCATCAGTCAGGTTTTCTCAGTAATTTCCCAAGGCTTGCCAAGAACTCTTTATCTCTGCCATAAATTTCTTCTTGAGTCATGAATCCCCACAGTTAAGTTTTAGGTTTCTTGTCTGAAATTGGAGCAATGCAGGTATTTTTCATTGAATTGGGTTTTCCACTTTGGAAAATGACTCAGAGTTTAGGGGAGGCGTTTATGTGTGTGACTGAATTAGCAAAGGTAATTTCTTCTTTGTTCTTTCCATTCCTTAAATCATGACAGAAATTGTCGATTAGTCACTAGTAAAGCTGAATACTTCTATCAAATTATTATGATTAACTTGCTATCAGTAATGTCAAATGTTCATAGTCTGTCATGTGGTCCTAGGTTTTCAGTATGTTGAAATTATTGACTCTTACAATACTAGCATCCTGCCTTCCTCTTATTAAAATTTCTTAGCTAAATGAAGTTTTGAAAATAAACATGTAAAAATCTAAAACTTTTAATGCGATACCTTCTCATGTCAAATTCAGAATTTACTTACACTAAAGATTTAAAATAAAACAAAGAACATAATTTGAGAAGAGAAACTACTTCATTTTTACCTTTAATCCACAGGTAACAGGTGATAACATAAACTATCAGTGGAATTAGATTACCATTTTTAAGTTGTTTGCTTATCATTCCCTGATAGGCAATTGGGTTACTATTTCTATAGCCAACCTAAAATTTTATTTTAGTTGTAGTTGCCTTTACTGTGGGGCCTTTGTTCACGAGACAGAGTTAGTTTTATAGATTTGCCAACAAACACCTCAGTAAGTGAACATCAGGAAACAAAATTGTAAAGAAGTCTGTCTGTCATAATTTAATTAATTAAATTAATTTAAATTAATTTAATTTTCTAAAAAATTTTTTTTTAATTTAAAAAAAATTAAAAAATTTTGTCACAATTTTGATGTCAGCAGCCACTTATAAACCTTTGTGTTAAATATATGCATTGAATCTGTAACTTTAGTCTTTTTAATCTAAGTTGAACTATGTGAAATTGTTCATATTTTACTATTTTTAACCTAGAAAGCTGACGTTTCACATGGTTTGACCTATACTGTCGTAATGGCTTCTTAACTGCAGATATCACACACACGTGTGCACTCACACACCAAGGTACTATCTGTGCTCATAAATGTGCTTATGGACACATACTGTAAGCAGTCGTTTAATTGAGCCTTTTTGTGGGGCCTGTGATTCTGCAGGCAAGCTGCTATGGAACAGATTTTCTTGCTGGGGTCAGAAGAGCCACCCTTATCCCTCTCCCTATTCTTTGCCTGTACATCCATGTTTCTTTGCTGCCCCAAAATAAGCATTCAAAATTATGAGAAATGAAGAAGTTTTGCAAGTAGCAAAGAAAAACTTCTGTGTGCTTCTTTCTCTTCAGTTACCTCCTCTGCCCAGCACACATGGAGTTGTCTCAAACTTGGTAACCAATACAGTGCTTTGGCATCTTGCTGTCTTTTTTCATCTCTGTTAGAATGGCCCAAATGTGCGATCTGAAGAAACACAGACTAGATGCGGCAGGCTATAACTGAGTGAGAAATATTGCTGTATTAAAAAAATAAAATGGAAGAGGTTTAAAACCTTAGAATGCAGGGGGTTCAGGCACTCGAGTATACAGTGTTGGCTGCATTATTAGTTACGGAACAAGAGACAAAAGGTGTTAGGTATAGCGGTGTTCAGATTTTGTGACAATCTTCCTAAATGGTGTGTGGTCTAAAAAACTCCACTGAATCTAGTCTTGGAGAAAGAGCTGCCTTTCTCCTAGTTTAACTCTGTAAAATCCTCACCTTGGAAGATTCAGTTCCCATCAGTCTGAGGTAGTAAAACATCTTAATATGAAACAAGAAGGAATCTGTGCTTTCCTGTCGATTTGATAATACTAATTTAACAATTATGTATGAAAATTCTCAGTATTTGAGCATTCTGTTTCATTGTGTTTTATTCTAAAATATGAATAGACATGTGTCCACAGTTATGTATTATCCTTAGTGTTTGACAACAAGTTGTGGATTTTTTTTTTTTTTTCTGAGGGATTGAGTGTCTTGAGCAGACTTCATGCCTAGCACAGAGCCCAGTGTGGGGCTCAATATCATGACCCTGAGATCATGACCTGAGCCAAATCAAAAGTCAGATGCTTAACCGACCGAACCACCCAGGAAACCTAGTTCTTATTCATATATACAAAGGGGTTTGAGTGAGGATATTAAAATTAAACTACTAGAGATTAAGTGGAAGCTTTATGAAAATTAGTGAAAAGCCTCAATAATTTTTTAAAAACAACAAAAAATAAGTGAAGTTATGTAATTCTTTTAAGAGTAATATTCCAACTTTGTTGCATCTTCAGTATAGGAAGATAGTCTGATAACTTCATAAGATTGAATTATTTTCTCAGTAGTCAAAATGTTAAACATTTTACAGTACTTGGAAATAGTTTATACTTAAGTGTTCTGGACATCATCCCTGCAGTCACTTCATTGCTCATCAAGATCACTGTCTTGGCAGAAATAGCTAGCAAGGCTAAATGAGCCTGGTCTCTGCTATGTGAACTGTGACAGATTCTAAGTGGAATGTGTATTTTACTGAATGGCTATAGATTGTGTTTTTTCCTATGTGGATATATCTAGGTATGTACATAAATACATTTTTAACTATTATAGATGTTAGTGTGTTTGGGGTTGTTTCTTTTCCATGGATTGCATTTTTAAGTGTGTAGTCCCACTAATTGGTTGCCCTACGTTGGTTCCAGAAGATCGTGGAGGAATAAATGAATAAAGGTAGATTGCAAAGTAGGAGGTAAGCAAATGACATTTAGGTGATGGAAAGTAGTAATGAGTGCTAAGAAAAAGTACAGTTAGTGAGAACAGTAGAGAATGGAAATGTTCAAAAAGAGAAATACCTGGGGTGAGTTTTGACTTGCTGAACTGATTCCTTAATTTGTACATTAAATAGTTAGTAGGAGGTTGTAAAGGGTGGAGGCTTAGTCTATATTTATGCTTAAACTGACGTGGTTAGAGCAGGGAGGAAGACACCAAATCATAAGCTATTCTAGAACAGTGGCTTTTCATATTTTTTGAGCAAAGCCTATGAACTGGGGCAAGAAACTCTTAATCACACCTTGCCTCTTCCCGCATCTTCTCCAGCTGCTCTGTGAGAGCAGAGCTCAGCCTCTGCACAAGCTATTTAACTTCTCTAAGCCTCTTTTTCTAGTAGGGAAAGTAGAGTGTATAGGTGCTTTAAAAGTGTACTAAGTTCAAGTAGGAGTGGAAGACCAGATGGAAGGCAGTGTGGACTTGTAACCAGGGTTCTTTTTGTGTTCTCTCTCCCACTGAAGACTGTCTAGACTTGAGCCTTGTGAAATTCTATTCTTTAGAAGGAAAAATGCCATCTCTTTTCAACCAGAAGAAAAGAGTATGCCCAAATTAATCATGTTATCCTTAATATTTATTACCATGAGTAATATCATATGTGTGTTATTAAGAGAGGTCAGGTGTTTGGGACAGAATTTTTTTTGTCTTAATGCTTCTGTTTCACCATCTTATATTTATTTCAGTTTCTTATTATCTTATATAATTATTTATGCTTACAAAGCCAGAGACTTGACATTTAAATAATGGCACCGCGCGGCCTGAAATAGTCAGTGTGTCTCCTCCCTAGTCTTTTCTTCTCATACGTTTCACAGCTGTCTGTCTGTACCATCTCTCTCCGCAGCGTAATTAAAAGATGAAAACTTTCTTCAGTGTTTCCTAAACTTTTAGAACCTGGATGTTCTTTAAAATTATGGCAGACTAATAGGCAAGATGTTGAAATTATCTCTTGGGTGTTAAATAGTAAGGATACTCTATGGACTTAACAAGAAGTGTCAGTAAATGACTGTAACGGGGCTTTCATTGTGTTTGAAATGTAACTAAAGAAATGCATACTTCAGGTAGCAAATCCTTTCTGGCAAACGCTAGAGTTGAAGGTCAGAAGTTGAACCTTTCATCTAGCAGTAGCGTTTTTCAGAAGGGCATGCGTTCACTGTCATTGTAAGAGAGCTACTTGTCCCACCCCTTCCCACAGGATGAGAAGTATGTAAGGCCAAGATATGTCCACCTCAGTTCACCCTCTCCTTCAGCAGCTGCACTTTAGGTATCTGCAACCCAGAATTCCTGCTCAGATGGCTCCAAATCCACTTGCATTCAAGGAATGGCCAAGGCTGTTTATGAGGAAAGCAAGAGGATGAGCTTAAACATGGGCTAGTGTGTCCACACCCGTGTTAAGGCTCCACTCAGTATCAGACAGAGCCTGAGGTGAGAGAAGAAGGGGTTGGGAGAAGGCTGTAGCCAGTCAGTTGGGGGTACAGCTCTCATCCCTCTGCCATCTTCTTGTAGAACTCAAGAGTTCAGGAATCCTGAATTTGAACCTAACCCCCAAAGGTCTATTTCAAGATGCAGCATAGAACATATTTTATTTAACAGTTATTCATCTGACTTATAACTTTTAAATGTTCAGACATATTGTATATGGGTCTGTGATTGTGTTCTCACTCTGGGTCCCAGAAAGGAAGGGACAAGGAGATCATTTGAACCTTCATTTGTCCTTCTAGGTGAGCCTGTGTCCACTGATCTCATTGTCAGTCTAATACTGGATTAGGTGTTTTAGGATAATGTTACAGTCGTTCCTTTAGCTTTAATTTGGTCTGAGCTATGCCCTGGCACTAGAATGAGGTGACTTCAGTAATGCCCCTTGGTTTCAGTGTGCAATGCTGCACTCTAAATTCATCTGCATACTGAGCTACCATGGGGGCAGATGGAAAGATTTAGTGACCAGGGTCTTTAAGATCCAAAGGGATAAGGGAAGAAGAGAAATTGGATGAAACCATGCCCAAAATGATTTCTTAGGATTATGAGTGAATTTCAGTTTTCTACAAACCATTATTGGGTGTTGGGCATTCACTTCCTAAGATCGGGAGTCAATCTTGACCTACTTAAATATTTTTAATTAAATTTAAAAAAAGAAGGAATAATTAAGAGAAGAAATGCATTATCAGAGAACTGCAATCAGGGGGAGAACTGGGGCCAGAGCAGGGCTGAATGGTCATGGCCACACACCTGTGTGCCTGACTTACCTGGAGACGCCGGTGAACCTGAAGTGTGGCTTCACCTGCTGCTTCCACTGCTTCGACTCACTGCAGAGGGAGCCTGGCGGGGAGGGTTTCTGGTGCCCCTCATCCTCCGTGCTCTCTTGGAAGAAGGACCTTTGGCCCAGCACCCATCTTGGGAGGCTGATTTTGAGGATGAGGGAGTTGGAGCCCTAGCAGAAAGCCATTCTGCACAAGAACCCTCCCCCTTTTTTATTTATTTATAATGGCTGAGATCGTGCCTGTCTTAGGTTGCCAATCCTCAGCACACATGCTTACCCGTCATCGGGTACTCTCCCTGGTCGAAGAGCCCCTGTCTTAGGTTGCTATGGTGTGGGATCAGTCTTACCCGTCTTTGACTACCGATCTAGCATACTTAGCCATATCTGAGGGGAGGTACCAGCTTCAAGAGCCATCATGGCTTGAACCATGAGGTGTTATTGTCGTTGATTGCGACGGACATGGCCACACACCCAACGTAACATTAGTACGTTAGCTGTGATTAAGAGAACAGCCATGGCACCAAGTCCGGCCCACTGTTTGAGGAACGAAACAGATTGCTGTAACATTTTTTTCCACTCACTAACAGGTGCAATAGTTACTTTGGTAGAATTTATGGATATAATTTGAGCTCGTAATTGCCTAGTTAAATTTTGAAATTGACGGTTCCAGGTACCATTAAGCATATTTCCTAACTGTCTTGAGAGGTTAGCTGCTAAGGATAAGTTGTTATGAGCTATAGGGGTGATACAAAGTCCGGCCATATTATGTATGCATCCTATCGACACAATTGACTCTAGGATATCAAGTTGTTCCTGTACAAGATCAACCCTTTGATTTACAAAAAGGATCCCAGCATGCAAATGTCCGTTAATTTGTTCTTGCGTAGCCAATGCTTCAGCGACCATTCCTGTGACGTTGTTGAGTGCAGCTGCTGTCTGTACTGACGTTGTCAACGTTACCGCGGCAGCAGTAGCAGCGGCGGCGCATGCTGCGATAGCTGCAATAATGGCTGCTGTTATTCCAAAGTCTCGTTTATGTCGAAGCAGCACCGGCAGCTTGTCGGGGTTCACCTGTACTGGCATCGGGATATACGTCGGTATCTTGGCTGTTACTGCCGAGTCTCCCACCGTGGTGTTCCAACATTCTGATAGCAGACAATTCTGGGACTCACAAGAGAGACTAAAAGCATAGTTAGTGGCGGGGGCATTGAATACTATAAAGAAAAAAGGGGGCTTGAGGCAGACAGATGTGGGCGGATAGGATATTGTTTTGGCTGTGGTGCAGTTGCAGGTAACGTTCGTCTCAAACGTGGCGCTAGGGTGTGCCTTGTATGCACAGTTGTGCCATATAGACCCATTAAGGAAGTGCAGGCTTTCCAGACCGGTACATGCTTGTGCAGTGTTACAGAGTAGCCACTTATCTAAGAGGTGGGCAGACGTGCCTTGCGCCGGGTCTTAGTAGGTGTAATTATAGCCAAAAAAGGTGGAATTAGAGTAAGTGGGGATTTTAGGACTGAATGAGAATCCTGTTCCCACCCAAACTCCTGAGAGGCTACTATGGCAGCCACTCATGCGGTGCAGCTCGCACAATAGCAGGCCTTGGTGCAGCAAGGTTTATATGGAGGAGGCCCCTCCTAAGGTGGCGCTGTTGGAGCTGAGCGCGTGGGCATTGTAACTGCGCCATAGCTCCTTCTTTAGCTTTTAATTTCAGCTGCGCCATAACTTCCCCCTGCATTTTGAGCTGCGCCATAGCCTTCTTTAGCTTTTCCTCCTTTTTTGCAAGCTCTATTTTCATTTCTTCCACTCTCTGATCATCGGAGGGACCCCCTCCCGTCACTTTTCTCTTATCACCCAGACAGGCGTTTTCCTCCTCGGAGCTTTCTTCTAAGCTTTCACTTTCAGAACTGGAATATCTCGAGGATCCTTTGCAAGATTCCTCTTTTACCTGTTCTAAGATCTCTCCTCCCTGTAGAACCGCCTTGCATATGGGTTCGCGGGAGGATTGTAAGCAGACCTTCACTAAGGACCAAACAGCGAGAGTTCCCGGCATAGTGCGCGGGTCACACCTGAGGTCCTCCCCTAGATATTCCCATTGGGGAATATTAAGCAATCCCTCCTCTAAGAACCACAGAGTGGTTTGACCCACTTCTTTTGGAAATAAGCGAGCCTTCTTATTTTTCAAAGGGGTCCCATTTGCTTTAAGAATGTCAGTTAGCCGCCCCAACATTTTATATGCAGCCATCTCGTTTCCCATCCCGGAAAGCTTTACTCTCGTCCTTATCCTAGGAACTTTGCAGCCATCTCGTTTCCCATCCCGGAAAGCTTTCTACGCTCGTCCTCGACTTGAGGATCTTTCCCTGTCACTAGACAGAAATAGGTACACTCTTTACCTGATCGTTGCCTAACTCCGCGCGTCTCTTCTGCACGAGTTCCCGGGTTTCGGCACCACTTGTTGCTCTCGGCCCGCAAGAACGACTCGGAGACACGCGTGGAGGCAAACTTCTTTAATGGCTTCTTTTTATCTTCTTCCCCCTCTGGCGCAGCACAGCACGCAGCTCCCGCCGCCCCACTCGGGCGCCGCCGCCGCCTCCCAGACCGCGCGCCGCCCCTTGGCGCCTGCCACCGCCGCCGCCGCCGCTGCCATGGTCCGGGCTGCGGCCCCCTCCGGCCGGCCAGCGCGGCGCGGCGCGGCCTGGCTCCCGGCAGGCCCGCCCCTCTACAAGTACATTCAAGCATATATACACCGGCAGCTTAGCCCGCCTAGCCAATCACCGCAGTGCTCATGCACCTCCCACCTGAGTGGACCTAAATGAACAGCCAATCATATTCAGTCCCTTATAGCTCTTATAGTAGGCCTCCTGTACTGGCTCCCGACAAACCCAAACATGCACAAGGTCACATGGAGGTGACCCTGGATGTCGACATCACCAACCACTACTACCTCATT
Organism: Mustela lutreola; assembly: GCF_030435805.1. Lineage (NCBI taxonomy): Eukaryota > Metazoa > Chordata > Mammalia > Carnivora > Mustelidae > Mustela > Mustela lutreola. The sequence continues at coordinate 45,763,835 of NC_081295.1, read as the reverse complement.
GTTTCTGAGACCTGAGAAGTGTCCGCTGTGGGTATTCCAGACAGAACCGGAGGGCCAGAGCCGAGAGGTTCTACTATGCCCTTTGCATCCTGGGTTCCCCTCTGGCCACCACTACTGGGAGATGGACATGGGGACGAGCAAGAAATGGGACATTGGTGTTTGCAGAGACTCCGCTGATCGACCAGGGCCCATTCTGCTATCTGCAGAACTTGGCTTCTGAACAGTGGGCTTGAGAAAAGGAGATCTCTTCCCAGCCAGCACCAGGCCTGTGATTGTTCTCTCGGTGAGCCCCCACTTACACTGACTAGGGATTTTCTTGGACATGATTCTTGGCACCGTTTCTTTTTATTATTTGAGTGATGGAGCCCATATTTTCACCTTCATTGGAATTCCTGCTGTGGGGCCGCTGCATCTGCTTTTTGCTCCCAGGAGCCCCACCATGGATGGTCAAAGCTTCCTGAGAATCTGTCCTGTGAGGAATCCAGCCACTGCCAGCTGTCCAGTGGGCTTGGATGCAAAACAAAGTTTCTAGAGAATTCCTGTGTGCTCACAGCCGGAGCTAGGACCCTTCCTGCTTGTTACGTGGATGGTACAGAGGGTAGACCAGAAACGTGGAGTAGTTGGCTAATCATGAACATTACTCAGATAAGGGGGAAGTGCCTTTCAAACACGAAGTATCATGCAGTCGTTCTTGTTGGGACTTTCCATGTTTCTGTTCCAATGGGTTCTGATTTTTCAGATCAATTTCCAAATGTGTCTATTTTCTGCAATATTAACTTAGTGTTAATGGAGGTTAGAAACTAAATAAAAACATGGATGTCGCCAAAAAAAAAAAAAAAAAAAAGAAAAGAAAAGAAATACATTATCAGAGTTAATCCGTTTCCATCTCTATAAATGCTGTTTTATAAGAGAGGAAATAATAAAACAAACCAATATTATCAGTGTAGTCTGGCATGCTCTTTATGTCTACAGGAGTTCTGTATGAAACTATTAATGCTTTCAGAATTTCTATAATAAGTTCTTCTAACCTAAATGGTATTATTTTACTCTGTATAAAAATAGTATATATTTCCTGTGCTTGGGATATTAATTTCAAATATTTTCAGTATTTATAGAACACTTTGTTCCTTTTTGTTTATATGTATATTAGTAGCACAGATTGGGAATTTTCATTTTTCACTTAATTTTCCAAGTAGGTATGTCTGTGTGGCTCAGTCCATGGGGCGTCAGCTCGGGTTATGATCTCAGGGTCTTGGGGTCGAGCCCCACATCGGGCTCCCTGCTCAGTGGGGAGTCTGCTTTTTCCTCTCCCTCTCTGTCTGTGTGCTCTTCCTCTCTCAAATTAATAAAATCTTTTAAAAAATTAATTTTTCAGGTCTTGAGAATGTACACCCTTAAACATAAAAGTTCATTTTTTAATTTTAATCATTTCTTGACAGTTAAATTGTTCTATAATTGTTCTATAATTCACAAACATAGAGAAATAGACTGTTTATTTTTCCTGGATTTATCAAAGAAGTATTTCTAAATTTAATAATCTTAATATTGTTAAATGTTAAATACTTAAATTTCAAGACCACTCTGTAAGAAAAGACTTTAGAATGTAAGTTTGTTGATTATAAAATATTTTTTTACATATGTAATATATTTATGTAACTGTGAACATGAGGCTTAAAAGATGAAATTATGTAAAAAGTGAATTTATGAAGAAATAAGTTAGGTTTTAATTTCTTAGAATATAATGCTTATAATATGCTGTAATTAAACATGAGGAAATAAGACTCAGTAGAGTTTGTTTTTCAACCTACTGAAGTTTTGACAGGTTTTAGAAAATAGATATCTCAGGAAATAAAATGAAATTCCAACTGTAAGATTTTCAGACCCCTGATGAATTTTCAAAGTACATAGGCATTTTAGTGAAATTCAAGCTTGCAAAAGCATAGAAGCTGAATCTGTCTGGGCTGTCACTTAGTGGGTCTAGTGTTACTTCTTAATTTATTCATCAATAAGAGAAAATGAATCGCTTTCTAGGTTTGTACTATAGAAAGTGCCAGTTAATTTCCAAGGAAGGTGTTACTCATGATACGAAGCTCTTCTGCTTGATGCTACCACCAAGTGCTCATCTCCAGGTGCCAACTGGGCAACATGTTTACCTCAAGCTAACTATTACAGGTAAGGTAAATAGAGGCTTTGGGGAAACATTTTCTTTATTGATAAGCAGTTCCAAATCAGTACTAATCTTTTAGGAGATAACCTAAAAGGTTATTAATACGTGTTTCTGGCAGCTGATTGAGTGATAGCCTAATTCTAGATTTGTAAATGCAACATTCCAATGTGTTGGAGCCATAGCCATACCATGCAATGTGGAGAACAAAGACACTGCTGCTAGTCAGGGAGAGAGGGTTCCATCATCACTGGGATATATTCCTCACAGAACCCTCAAGGGAAGAGGTGAGGCAGTGCCCAGTGGTCCTGTGGGGGAAACTACTAGAAAAACATGCCATATCTCTTAGTAACCATGTCTGCTTGGGTCACTTATGGAGTTGAATCTGTGAAATTCAAAATGAGTGGATGATTATAAATGATTTCCTTAAACATGCCCTTGCGATAAGAAGCTCTGTAAAGATTTCACTGGGAAATTTTCCCCTCATTTTCATCCTGAAGTTACCTTATGTACTTGTTTTAAATGCCCTTAACCACGTCTAACGTTTTCTTGGCCTTTTGGAGCTGCAGAAGTTCACATTCTCACATCAGTCTCAGTCAGTCTAGCTGACTTGGTTGGTACACCATATTACCATGGCGCTAGGACGTTCCTCCTGTCATCATCACCAGTACCAGGATGTCATTCCATAGCTGGTATGCTCCCCAGCACAGTTACTGTCGATGGATTAGAATTTACACATAGATTAATTCTATATATGTCAAGGAGTCATGTAAAAAAATGATCTTTTCAATGTGTGGTGACTCCTCTTTGTGTGGAATTTGGCTAGCTAAAATATAACATGAATTCTTATTAAAATTACCCTGTTTTTTTTTAATATTATATTCTTAGAGGTAGTTGTATTAATATCTTTTTCCTTCAGTTGCCAAAGTAATATATTGTGTATTAAAATATTAAAACGATTCAAAATATATAAAGCAAAAAGTGAAATTCTTCCCTTTCTAAACCCAAATGATCACTGTGGCCATCAGTAACCATTATTACAATTTGGTGCATAATCAAAGTTATTATGTGAGTCTGTAGTTTACATTGTTTACAATGTAAACTTTTGATGCCTTTTTATTCATAGCCCGTTACAAAGTTTATATCCTGATAGAACAGATGGTTGTCTAAGTTTATTACCATAAACCCCTATCATCTTATACCCCGCTTAATAAATATACAGTGTTTATATGATGGGTAAAGTATTGATTTGTGTAAATTATTTCAGCGTGCTTAGGCTGAAATACACATTTCACACACACACACACACACACTTATAATATATATAGAATTATATACACATTAGATTAAGTATGTACTGATAGCATCATAAAATCAGTTATGTTTCATCTTTATTCAGAGCTTTTGAGATTTTTAGAATTGAATTTCTTTGTCATAACTTTTTCTAGGTACTGAAATTGTGAAGCCATATACACCTGTATCTGATTTCTTACTCTCAGAGTTCAAGGAACCAGTTCTTCTCAACAATAAATACATCTACTTTTTGATCAAAGTCTATCCTGATGGACTCTTCACACCAGAGCTTGATCATCTTCAGATTGGTTAGTATTCTTTTTTAAACCTCATTTGTATTCTAGATTGGATCACATGTTACACTGTCCTCTAGTTACCTCCATGTGGGAGTCCATGAAATAGTGAAACTCAACATGTCTATGACCAAAGTCATGTTCTCTTTATCCCACCAACCTATTCTTATTCCCGCATTCTTCAGTATAACTGGATCATCCTTAGCCCAGTCTGCAGGCTCCCATTTTCTCCCTCCAAAGTCCAGTCCACCACTAAGTTCTAAGGAGTCCACCTCACAGTGACAGAGGGGGAAAGGCTCCCTGCTGAGCAGAGAGCCCGATGTGGGGCTCGATCCCAGGACACTGAGATCATGACCTGAGCCAAAGGCAGTGGCCTAATCCACTGAGCCACCCAGGCGCCCCTGAATCTGCAGCTTTTCACTGCCTTTTGTTTAATAGTAAAAGTGCTCTTCTTGTTTCTAACACAACATTACCAGTAACATCGAGGTACCAGTGAAGTAGCTCACTAAAATTTGGAAATAAAGAAAATCTGTTGTGTTGTGAAAGTTAAGCCAGTCTTTACAAAGTGGGTGTGATTAGTCCTCTTTGATTACATAAGTCAAATGTGAGTCTAAAGAATCTTGGAATGCCTGCAAATCTAGTGAAAGTGACTCTCCTCTTGTGGTAGATGGACACATGACTGTAACACAGCCTGTGGAAAGTGAACCCGTGTTATTATATCCTAGTTATAGAGACTGTGTAAACAGAGCAGGGTGGAGAATTAGCCTAGAGTGTGGAAAGGGAAAGCCCAAAGAACAAGATCAGTGGTTTTTTCAGCTTCATCCAGGGGAGCTAGACATAGCACAAATACTTGTGCCACTTAGAGGGTAGTGATCACTCACGAAGCCTCATCACGGCCTAAATGAGCTCCCCTATGAAATTATCCACTTCTTTGTTTCAATTCCATTTCACCAAGCAACCCTTTAATAATGATTTTGGCTCTTCAAATGCCCTGCTTCTGGGAATGAGATGCCCTGGTTGGGGTGTGTAGGGTTCAGGTCGCTGGGTGCAGACAGCCTTCCATAAATCAGTCACTGTTCTGGCAGGTTTACTTTAATATCTTGTGAACTTGATTAAAATCGGGCCCCTTGCCTGAGTCTAATCAGTTTTCTGACATTGCGAGGACTGGCGTGCTCACAGAAGTTCTCAAGCTAGCATCATTCTTTGAGGCATCTTTAGTAAAAAAACCGACTGACCTTTTCCTGAAGATATTCTGATCTTAACGGTCCTTTTAAACTAGAACAGGGAGCTTCTGTTCCTTTATAATACTTAATTCATCAGTTACTGCAGGATTCTTACTATCCTGCTATGGACAAGAAGGAAGATTTATGACCATTGCGGGCAGGGGGAGAAAAGTATTTGAAATTTTTAAAATGTTTTTTAAATGTTTTGCTTTTTTAAATTATTTTTAAAATTACATTGTAAATTTCTGAAATGTCCTAAAGGCAGTTCTCTTATATGAGTGGTACATAGTGATTATATCAAATTCACTGCAAATAATTTTTCTTGAATATTCTTATTCTAGATTGTGAAGTAGCATGCTCTAAGTATGGTCTCTGCCCTTTGTTTTTATAAGCATTAAATTCAGAAGAGTTTTTCTAATCAATAGGTCTTTTCAAAGATTTGATGGAGGTGAAGTTAGCACGTTTACTGAAGTATGACTATAGAACACATTTCTATTTCAATTTTCTCTCCTAGCTTTATTGCTCTAGCTAAGAATCAATATGAAAATAGTTGAGTATATATTCTCCACCTTGTAGTGGTGGAGGTATACTTGGACTTTGCTTTTGAGGTGCTTATAGTTTAGTTTAGCAATCAATTTTCTGATAACAAATTATATTTAAATGCTTGTCAGTAGTTTGTAAATTAGATACTCCAGATGGTTTGGGAAAATAATGGTGGGAAATGAGCATTATTAATTTGGTTAGAATGATATAATGCAAGTATACTTGGGGACATTAATGAGTATTCTCAAAACTCCTTAGACATTTTAAAAGACTTAAGATTAATAGTCTGAAAGTTATGCTTTCACACTTTTACTCATCAGAGTTCAAAATGCAACTAGCTTAACTTCAGTTTCCCTGATTTTTTTTTTTTTCTGATTTAGTTTATATTTCATTGTTTAGGAGATTCTGTTTCTGTAAGCAATCCTGAGGGCAATTTTAAAACATCCCAGTTCCAAGAATTAGAAGATCTCTTTTTATTGGCAGCTGGAACAGGCTTCACACCAATGGCTAAAATACTGAATTATGCTTTGACTAACATACCCAGTCTCAGGTATGTAATTTTATCTTTTTAATTACTATCCTTTGTGAGGCTGTTAGATTAGTATAAGGTCTTCTAAATTAATTACTCAGTGGACCTTAATGGATATATGCTCATTCCCTAATATATCATTTCTTACCCTATGTCCTCCAGTCCTAGCTGTTTTACTAACTTGATTCTTTTATTTTGGATACTTTTGGTTACCTAATCGGCATTAAAGAAAACATTTCATGCCACTTTATGTTAAGACTTTTCCATTCATGTGTATCTTAAATGTAATCAAAATAGTTCTTTTTGAGTTGTTGTTGTTTTTTCTTTTAAGGAAAGTGAAGCTGATGTTCTTCAATAAAACAGAGGATGATATAATTTGGAGAAGCCAGTTGGAGAAATTAGCATTTAAAGATAAAAGGTATTAAACTGGTGTTCGCTCCACATTTCAATGTTCAAAAATATGTAGTCAGTCTAGGCCTTAACTCCTTTGATTGGAGTTTTTAATTGGCCAGGAAGCTCCTTCAAAAACAAAATAAGCTAATCAATAATTCTCTCAGTGTAAGTAATGTTAATACCCTTCCTTCAAAGAAGTATTGTTCAATAAGATTAACATGATATCATATATGTATCAATAAAATATATACTGGGCTTTACATTGTGTGACTTATACTGAGTTGGGTTTCATCGAAAATGACGTAGTGTACCCAACTCGATATTTCAAGATTTTTTTTTATAGTGGGCACAGATCAAATAAATGTGATGAGATAGACCAAGCAAAAATAAGTATTTTTCTTTAGTACAAAATTTCTTAGAGCATTTAATATGCTAATGTCCACTGTGACTTTTCAAGATGGGGGGCTTTTTTATACAGTGTTAAGATTTTCTTCATTTTTGTCTATTTACATTAATGCTTATTAATGACTGTGGTCCTCAGTACACACCTTGGGAAATGCTGGAATAGGCAATAGAGAAAAGTCTGAGTCAGACCAAACTGTGGTAAAACAAGAGAACATGAAAATCTGTTTCATTGAAAAAAAGTCCTAGCACTGTCAGCTGAAATAAGATTTTTGAAACGGGCATATTCCCAAGTCCTCTAAACAGATTTAAAAGTGGTAGGAAATTTTAAAGGAATTTTTTAGAAGAGTGGCTCGGACTAGCTGTCATACTTTCTAAAGCATTTCTGAAGCTCTTTGTAAGAAATTCAGTCCTTTGAAAGACTTCACACAAAATATCTGAAGTAAATAGGTTGAGGATCATGCAGTACAGATAAAATTCTAGGCCCTTTTGAAAGTTAGAGTTAAAGATGTCAGAAACTCAGCTATTCTGGGGCTCCATTTCTCATTGAATACTTTCTGAGTGTCCTAGCTAAGGGAAGCCTTGGCCTCCTCTTGCTTTTCCTCCTTCTGTCCTCCATCGTTCTCTCTTCATAAGTAATATTCACAAATTAAGGATGACTTGAACTTACTTATCCTTAAGTATTTAGTCTTCTTACAAACTTACACCATAAACCTAAGAATATTAACTATGATTCAGATAGCTATATGGCAGTTTAGATCATGGTTTAAAGAAATACCAGTTCCTGGGTTCACAAGTGTCTTTTTCACTATTTTCAAAGTGGAAAATTAGAAGAGTATGTATCAAAAAGCCTAAAGCCCTAATTTTGAGTTTTCATTCTATCCTTCAGTGGTTTGGAACTTATTCAAAAATTACTTAGCTCTTTGAGCCTGTCTCTTCAAAATAAAATAATGATATATTTCCTACTTACTTCATAAGGCTATAATGCAAGGACTAGAGAAGATTGTATAAGTGCCTTGAAAACTGGGAAGCCCTACCTCAGATATGTGGATTTGGGTTTCGAAGAACTTTACCTACATGTGTTTCATTTCTGTATTAACTGTTCGAGCTCCAGTTTTCCTATATCAAATAACTTAAACAGCATAGCTAGGCTTTTTTTTTTTTTTTTTTTTTTTAACTTTAGGGTTTCTTAAAAGTATTTCTGGCAGTATTTTGACAAAGCTATTTTTTAAGATAGTTCCCTTGTACAAGAAGATCCATTTACCAGTATTTGAATGAATAGACCTTGTCCTTTTAGTCTTTCAGTAGGAGTTAAACTTGATTTAAGAAGTATTTGGTCTAAAGAAATCTGTTGACAGCCTCTAAATATAGAGTGTGTTTCCTTTCATTCTGTTTTGTTTTGGTGTACATGATCAGAATTTGGGTTGGTGGATTGCATAGGCTGAAGTGTTGAGGATGAGGAAAGGCCCCACTTTTGTTTTCTCACGTCTGGGTGACTGGACTGATAGCACTCACCAGGCTTGTGCTCCTCTCCACCTTGCAGAGAAAAGTGCTAGTGTTCGGACTTCTGGCCTGCCTTTACCCTTCCTCTTCTGCTCCTTCTCCTTCTCTTCTTGCTCTCCGCTCTTGCTTCTGTGCTCTCACTCTCTCTCTGCTCACTTACCTCCTCCTTCTTCTTCCTAGAGACACAGCTGTCCTTGCTTGAGGCTGACCTCTAGCATTGTATAGTTTATGGTCCCTGGAGACATAAAGATGTATAGATGGCTGTGGAATGTCTCTCTGCAATGTTACCATATTCTGAGGCTTTATAAGAAAGCTAACCTTAAAAGCTTATTGGTGGGTTTTGTAGCACTGTTGATTGTTAAGTCCCATACAAAAAAGGAAAGTAAAAGTTCAGATTTGATATAAAGTTATTTTAGATACTCACATCTGTGTTTCTGTTAGCATTTAAGGCCTCAGTTTTTCCATTTGTAGAATAGGAATATCAATACCTACATCATAGAATTGTTTGGGTATGGAGGTCAGTGAGGTACTGTATATATAGATGCCTCACCCAGAATTAGCATATGTGTAGCATTCATTCATTCATTAAATACATGGGAGCTTCTACCATGTGCCTGCATACAGGGGCACAATAGCGAACAGCATACTGTGTTGGCTTATTTTCCCATGCAATCCAGGGGATATATCTCTTCATTGACCCACATTGCTAAACTTCACAGGATTGCAGAACACAGGTATATCATAAATACTTTTTTTGGATATTTCTATTTCAATCAAGTTCCATTAAGTGTAGAATTTGAACAGAAAATAGCTTACTTGAATTTTATCTAAATATGTTATTACACTTGACACTTAACTCCAGTGGTTAAGACTCCATTCAAAAAATTTCAGATCTGGGGTGCCTGGGTGGCTCAGTGGGTTGAAGCCTCTGCCTTTGGCTTGGGTCATGATCCCAGGGTCCTGGGATTGAGCCCCGCATTGGGCTCTCTGCTCAGTTGGGAGCCTGCCCCACCCCGCCTCTCTGCCCATTTGTGATCTCTGTCTGTCAAGTAAATAAATAAAATCTTTAAAAAAATTTTTTTCAAATCTAGCACAATCTCACACATTTATTTTTCTAGAGAAAACAGAAAGCAAATATGTATGGTAGTGGATGTAGCTAATTACTATGTAAACTGGAATGCAAATTGAACTTCACTTATCTTTCTCTTGACTACTGAACAGTGTTATGCATGAGGTCCCACCCCAGCAGAATGCTCTAGCTCTCTGAGTTCTCAGCTTTTGCAGAATGATCTTTGAGGGGTAGGATAGCTTGACAAGGAGATTGACTTCTGGGCAACATTTTGTAATATAGAAATATAACAAGTGTTTTCCTTCACTTTCAGAGCATTTTTGGAGAAAATAACCTTCTTTTAGTTAAGCGCTCTTTCTCTTTCTGACACACAAACACGTGTGCACAGACACACACTCATCTTTTTTTTTTTAAGATTTTTATTTATTTATTTTGAGAGAGAGAGAGAGACAAAGTGAGAGAGAGCATAAGAGGGGAGGTCAGAGGGTGAAGCAGACTCCCCATGGAGCTGGGAGCCCAGTGTGGGACTTGATCGCAGGACTCTGGGACCATGACCTGAGCTGAAGGCAGTTGCTTAACCAACTGAACCACCCAGGTGCCCCCATACTGATCTTTTTGTTTTGTATTTTTTTAAATAATGTAGTCATACTGACTGTATGTTTTATAACTACATTTTCTACTTAGTGTATTATGCCTATTCTGTGCATTAGACTACTTTAAAGCAGTGGTTTTCCATCTGGAGTAATTTTTGTCTGCCACCATGACTTCAGGGGGCATTTATGTCTGAAAACATTTTTATCATCACCACTGAGGACATCTAGTTGGTAGAGGCCATGAAGGCTGCTAACTTCCTACAGCACACAGGACAGACTCTCACTGCAAAGAAATACCCATCCCCAAAGGCCAGTATTGCCACTTGGGAAAACTTGCACTATACCATGATTTTTCATAGCTACATTGTATTTGATCATGTAAGCATACCATGATTTATTTAACCAACCCCCTGCTGTTTGGTCTAGAGATTAGAAGTTGTTCTGTACCTCTCTATAAAGGATAAAAATTCATCAAAAGAATCAACAGGTCAGAGAATACCAAGACTATTGATATATTTTGGCAAATGGGCTCTAGAAAGATAAAATACCCAGCACAGAATGTTGCACCCCACACACTCAATATGTTAGTGTCTATTTTCCCTAGAAAGGATGAGATTAATGTTTAGGGCATATGGGAAAGAGAAAAGGAAAGGGATTCCAAGCAGCAAAGGAATGGGGGCACAAAGGACGGTGTTGTGTACCCCGTTATAGGCACCAGTGGATCATGTGCCTCACTTCACATGTCTGTGAAAAGCATTCTTAATGTTGGGAAAAGATACAGAGCGAGTAAGAGGACCTAGTGGTGGAGAAGTCCCGAAGGTCAGTAGTAACAGCAAAGACCGTACTTTGAGAGGTACAAATCCTATGTTACAAAGGTTATAGAGTGATTCTGTTTTTGTGAGGGTGGGGATGGCAAAACTTCAATGGAAGAAGGGGCTTTGGAGCTGAGCTTTGGGAAGCAATTAGCATTTCTGTGAACAGGAGAAGAAATTTGGGTGATAGGATTTTAGGAGCAAAAAACCATAAGGGCCAGTATGTTGAGTGATTTAGCATTTAGCAAAAGAGCCCGGTCCAGTTTTGTTGAACTATATACATTGCATAATGGAGAACAATGTGAAATAACTCTGTGCAAAAATAAAACCATTAATTAGATTTATTTAGAAGGAATCTTAGTGGTGATCACCTCAAATCCTCTCCTTTTGCAGCCAAAGAAACAGGGTAGGTTAAAATCAGGGAATGGAAGACCTTGAGTGTAATTCATATATTAAGTAAGTGTGTACAAAGTGGGCATGGGAAGCTCTGGCCACATGGGAGGGAAGCTTGTCTCCCTTTATTACCCACAGGCTCTGCGGATAATGACTGGCTCTGTTTCTCTACTCTGGTATCCACATTAGGACTCGCAGTGTTTCAGTCCAGTTGATCTAGCAAAAGCTGATGATTTGAGAGTCAAAAGTAAATGGAAAATGTGCCTGAACCCCTTTCTTTTTCTCCAGCCTATGATGTGTTCAGATATGTGGACCCCTAATCTGGACCCTTAAGCACTCTCTTCCTCCCAGATGGTCCTCAAATGGTGTGTTTCTTAGAGTGTTCGTGTGTGTTCCCCGCTAAAGGGCTCTGTGAATAAATAAATTTGAAAAAGAATATATGCCATATTACCTCCTTGAAGATTTGCTGGGAAATTAGCATATGCAAGGTTTTGAGAAATTCTGAAGAAATCTATTTAAGTTTTCTTAACCCAGTAGTCCCAAACTCATTTGATAGGTTAGCCTTTTCTCATGGATTACCATTCAACATCAGGAAGCACACAGTATTTCATCAGATTCATTTTGAGAAGTGTTTCCATAATGTATATATTTTATCAAATTTTAATCCCTAGCTATTTATTTTGTGAGTTATTTTCCTGTGTGCAAATAACAAGTCTTCTTGCTGTTTCTGGTATTTTTTATTAAGTTTTTAATTTTGATTCCAGTATAGTTAACATGTTCTGTTAGTTTTAGGTATAGAGTATAGTGATTCAATGATTCTGTACATTACCCAGTGCTCACCATGATAAGTACACTCTTTACTCCTCATCGCCTTTTTCACCCATCCCCCACCCACCTGCCCTCTGGTAACCACCCGTTTGTTTTCTGTAGTTAAGTGTCAGCTTCTTGGTTTGTTTCACTCTCTCTTCTATTTTCCTTTGCTCATTTGTTTTGTTTCTTAAATTCCATGTGTGAGTGAAATCATATGGTATTATTCAGCCACAAAAAAAAAAAAAAAAGTGAAATCTTGCCGTTTGCAACAACATGGATGGAGCTGGAGAGTATAATAGTAAGGGGAATGGAGAAAATGAGAAAGACAGATACCATATGATCTAGTATTTTTCTTTTAGGCCCTGGATACCCTAAAATACTATTCTCTGGGTAGTTACCAATCACGGAAGCTTCAAAAGCACAAAGTTGTAAGATGGGATCAGGGTTTTTAGGAGAACTAATAGCAATGATGTGTCAGATAGATTTGGGCTGAGGGTATTAGGGCAGTATTTTATTTTACTTTTTCATTATTTAAAAGATCTTACTTATTTATTTGACAGAGAGAGACACACAGCAAGAGAGGGAACAGAAGCAGCAGAAGTGGGAGAGGGAGAAGCAGGCCTCCCGCTGAGCAGCGAGCCTGATGCGGGGCTCGATCCCAGGACTCTGAGGATCATGACCTGAGCCAAAGGCAGATGCTTAAGATTGAGCTACCCAGGCACCCCTAGGGCAGTATTTTAGATAAGAGGTCTAAGGGCTTCAGTGAAGTTGTTGTAGTAAACATGGAAGGGTAGGGGACGCATGTAAGAACTATGAAGGAGGTAGGTTTCAGAAGCTGAGTGCCTGGAGGAGGGACTTGGTTGTTGGATGACTGCGGGCTCTGCATAGGATTTAGACTGAATGAATACAATTGTATGTCAAGATATTTCATCTCAGATCATTATCCATCTACTCTAAAAGAATTTTTTTCACAAGCTTATTTACTGCCATTGACATTTAGAACACACAGGCATTTTCTAGGAGCAGGTCTCTTCTCTCTTCATTCTATTTTTATGTTGCTTTGCACTTTATAGATGATCTAAATTTATTGTCGGTAACATTTTCAAGAGTTCTAGACCTTTCCTGCATTTTGAAATCGTAGGGCAGGAAGGAATTTCAGAACTTTTATTCTTATGCCTCAAGACTGTAATTGTTTCAGGTGGCAATTTGGCCTTCTTCCAGAATAAACCAGAAGAGAGGATTCCATAGTAACCATCTGTGTCTTGATAGGGTAAAAAGGAGTCCCTCTTTTAAGTGTTCTTGAGTCTTAACTTGATATGGCTCCTACTCCAGTGTAAGCTCTTCTAGTCCTGTGAAGGGGATAAGCAAGATAGTAGCCTTTCACAATATCCCTAAAAATTGCATCCGTGTGACTGTTCACTTTTTTCATTGAGTGCCCAAAAGTTACAGTCAAGGGACCATTGTGTGAATAAATATGAAATGTATGAGAAGTTTACACCATTTATGTAAGGATCTCAGTTATTTACAACCCTTCAGTGGACACCTGCAGAAAGTATGCCAATGATAGGCTGTTATTTTTTTTTTTAAACATCTCAGTAAAAGAAAATTGTGAGGTTTTTTTTCAGATGAGAGGGACACCACTATTGATTTATATGTCTTCATAGTTTTGTTCCAGTGACAGACTTGTTGGAAATAGAGCTAGAGGAGACACTTTTTTATCTTTAATTTAACAAGGCAGTTTCTATCTTTTCTCCAGTTGTCTATGTGTAATTGGGAATGTCTTAAGATAGTAGTTCAGCAGCTGTTTTGGGTCTCCTTTGATAATCTGATGAAGGATTATGTCTTCCCAGAAAAATGCACTTACAAGTTCATGTACATTTTTTAATGTGATTTCATAGATGCCAACACATGACTTTGTTCTTCTAAGTACAGTTTTTAGGGGTGCCTGGTTGGCTCATTTGTTTAAGTGTCTGCCTTGGGCTCAGGTCCATGATCCCAGGGTCCTGGACTCGAGCCCCTCATCGGGCTCCCTGCTGAGCCAGGAGCCTGCTTCTCCCTCTCCTGTTGCCCCCTGCTTGTGCTTTCTCTCTCCTCTGTCAAATAAATAAATAAAATATTTTTAAAAAATAAGTACAGTTTCAGGGGCACCTGGGTGGCTCAGTGGGTTAAAGCCTCTGCCCGAATTCGGCTCAGGTCATGATCCCAAGATCCTGGAATCAAGCCCCACATGGGGCTCTCTGCTTGGCAGGGAGCCTGCTTCCTCCTCTCTCTCTGCCTACTTGTGATCTCTCTCTCTGTCAAATAAATAAATAAACTCTTTAAAAAAAAAAAAAAGTACAGTTTTTATTTTTGACCAATATGGCTTTGTAAATACATTTCTTTATTCATTCATCTGGCATTTTTGCACTCTTTCCTCAAGCCAAGCCTAGATCCAGTATTAAATAAGGCAGCCAAGCATTCCTGCCCTCATGGAGCAGTAAACAAATACAACATTCTAGAATTATCTAAAACTATCTTAATTTTACATGCTAACAAGGAAAAAATCGGTTAGTAAAAGGAAGTCTTTGGGAAGCTTTTTTTTTTTTTTTTTTAAGATTTTATTTATTTATTTGACAGAGAGAGATCACAAGCAGGCAGAGAGAGAGGAGGAAGCAGGCTCCCTGCTGAGCAGAGAGCCCGATGCGGGGCTCGATCCCAGGATCCTGAGATCATGACCTGAGCCGAAGGCAGAGGCCCAACCCACTGAGCCACCCAGGCACCCCTTGGGAAGCTCTTTTGTACAGAGTAGATTAGAGTGCTGCTGAAACTACCTGGGAGCCTCAGAGGTTAAAAAAAAAAAAAAAAAAGGTAATTCTTTAGGGTTCTTAAATATAAAAATCAGAATACTAGAATAAGGATCATAGAGTTCTCCCACCTTGTCCTGTACATGGGCAAATAAGACCTAGAGGCTGGGGTCTGGGTGAGAGCTAGGACTGGTTTTCTCACCCCTGGCAGGCACTCTGAGGTGGTCTGTTGTGCTTCATGCCAGTCTGTTTTGGGGACTCAGCGGCAGCAGAGCGATGTGAGGGAGAGCAGCACCAGATCCCTCTTGTTTCTCTTGTGATGCTTGGCTCCCTTGGCCCCCTCGCAAGGGAAACTTTTTTCCGCTTTTTCTTAAGATTGACATTAATGGATGATTTCATTTCTGCTGGTCTTGAGAAAATATCTTATTCACTGGAAATGGTAGAAAATCATTTGATCTGATGCTACTAAAAATGGGAAGAATTAATTGGCATTTGCTACTTTGGAGAGCAGGTACAACATAAAATGTTTAATTTACTGTGATTCTTTACCAGTAATTCACTCAACAGATTACAGAACTACGGGGGAAAATGGTCTGTAGTTACGTGGTGAGACTTAGCTTGATGTTCTTCTTTCTGACTTTAATTCTGTACATTTCCTTTTTCCTGTGTATCATTTCTTAGTGTTTGAGCACCTCCTGGGTGTTAGCCGTTAGGGGCACATTGACAGCCAAAGCATTCTTCTCATGGAGCTCATGATCTAATGGGGAAGGTGGACTTCATGGACTTGTCATCTTGATGACCACATATTTACAAGCTGAAGAAAAGGGAAAGGGAGACATGTCTCCACCACATATAACAAAGGACTGATGGGCTGCAGTGCTTCCCCCTGTGGAAATGATGCTTGAGCTAAGAACTGAAGAGTGGGGCATGGTAGGAACATTGGCAGAAAGAAAGAGGATGGGCAGCATGTGAAGACAGAATCAGATAGACACACGGTTAGGAGCGAGGACTTGGCGAGGGTGTGCCTATGAGGGGTGAGGCAGGAAAAGGTATCCAGAATAAATCCCTGGCTTTGGCAACCAAGTTCAATGGCACCACTCATAAGGATAACATCAGGAGTGTGGTAGGGAGGTCATAAGTTAAGGTTGAAGTGATTGACAGCAATAGTAAGAAGTCAAATAGGCCCTTGAGTCTGGAATTCATTGGAGAGGTTCAGGTCGTTAATAGCACATGCACTTATGTGTTAAAATGCACATGTCATTGGTAATCGCCCTGTACTATGATTTATACAAGCAGATTATTTTTTTAATTTTTTTATTTTTTAATAGAGATAATATATTATTAGCCCCAGTGGTACAGGTCTGTGAATCACCAGGTTTACACACTTCACAGCACTCACCGTAGCACATGCCTTCCCAATGTCCATAACCCTACCACCCTCTACCTACCATGATCCCCCCGGCCCCCCTGAGTTTGTTTTGTGACATTAAGAGTCTCTTATGGTTATACAAGCAGATTATTAATAGAAATGTGGAGTTCTCTGAGATCCCTTGGAAGTCTCTTTCTAGTGAATCCTGTAAATAATGCCAGACTACTCTTCTTATCCGTAGTGAAAGCTAATCCTCAGTAAATATGCATTTGCCTGTATGTTTTTGTTGTCTTTGCTTTCAATGTATTCTAGTGCTTTTTTAGAAGTGTATCACTCTTCTTGCATTAAGTTGTTCTCAAGGGGGAAAAAGAAAATATTTTCATGAACTTGAAACATGCTAATAATATGTTTAAAATAATAGATTTTTTTTTTTTTTTAATTTTTTATTTTTTATAAACATATATTTTTTATATACATATATTTTTATCCCCAGGTCTGTTTTAAAAAAATGTTTCTTTTCTCTAGATTTGATGTTGAATTTGTTCTCTCAGCACCTACTTCTGAATGGAATGGCAAGCGGGGACACATTTCACCAGCTCTTCTTTCTGAATTTTTGAAAAGAAGTTTAGACAAATCCAAAGTCCTCATCTGCATTTGTGGACCAACACCATTCACAGAACAAGGAATAAGGTGAGTAGTACTGTGGTAGGGAAAAGAATACCCAACACTAGGGGTGCCTGGGTAGGTCAGTGGGTTAAAGCCTCTGCCTTCAGCTCAGGTAATGCTCCCAGGATGCTGGATCAAGCCCAGCATCGGGCTCTCTCCTCAGCGGGGAGCTTGCTTCCTCCTCTCTCTCTGCCTGCCTCTTTGCCTACTTGTGATCTCTGTCCATCAAATAAACAAAAAAATCTTTAAAAAAAAAAAAAAAAGAATTTCCAAAACTCTGAAATGCATATCATTTATAAAAAGCAATTGACTTAACTCTCTGTTCTTCCCATTCATACACAATGGCACTGCAATAGTCTGTTACAGCCTAAGAAAATAGTAAAGTTTTTAACCTTCATGCAGGGGGGAAGTTGGAGCCCAGGTTTATGCGTGGAGTTAAATGGGAGTGAAGATCTCTGCTAAGGACAGGCAGTATGGATACATACTCATGAGTTTGGTGCCACAGCCTTAGGTGACATAGGATTCAACCTCTTCTTACACCACAGCTTCAGAACATAGAGTGATTAGTAAGCATTGTTCATCTCATTGTAGCTTTTGGCTTTTTTTCATTCCCTGCAACTGGGCAAAAGCTAGTAAATTACAGTGACTGAAAGCCAGACAGCAAGACAGGAGAGACTAGAACATAAATAAGCAAAGACCAAGAGTCGAGTCTACATAATGAAATATCAGTGGTGGTGTTCATCTTGTCTGAAAATCACCTTGCCCTGATTTAAATCATCAGGGAGATTCAAATTAAAACCACATTGAGATATTACCTTACACCAGTTAGGATGGCCAAAATTAACAAGACCGGAAACAACATGTGTTGGAGGGGATGTGGAGAAAGGGGAACCCTCTTACACTGTTGGTGGGAATGCAAGTTGGTACAGCCTCTTTGGAGAACAGTGTGGGGATTCCTCAAGAAATTAAAAATAGAACTTCCCTATGACCCTGCAATTGCACTCCTGGGTATTTCCCCCAAAGATACAGATGTAGTGAAAAGAAGAGCCATCTGTACCCCAATGTTTATAGCAGCAATGGCCATGGTCGCCAAACTGTGGAAAGAACCAAGATGCCCTTCAATGGACAAATGGATAAGGAAGATATGGTCCATATACACTATGGAGTATTATGCCTCCATCAGAAAGGACGAATACCCAACTTTTGTAGCAACATGGACGGGACTGGAAGAGATTATGCTGAGTGAAATCAGTCAAGCAGAGAGAGTCAATTACCATATGGTTTCACTTATTAGTGGAGCATAACAAATAGCATGGTGGGCATGGGGAGTTAGGAGAAGGGAGTTGGGGGAAATTGAAAGGGGAGGTGAACCATGAGAGACTATGGACTCTAAAAAACAATCTGAGGGCTTTGAAGTGGCGGGGGGGTGGGAGGTCGGGGTACCAGGTGGTTGGGTATTATAGAGGGCACGGATTGCATGGAGCACTGGGTGTGGTGAAAAAATAATGAATACTATTATGCTGAAAATAAATTAAAAATAAATAAATAAAATGACACTTTAAAATAATTCATTAAATGTAGCTACTATTAGGTATCTAGGTGATTTTATTTTATTTTTTTTTAAGATTTTATTTATTTATTTGAGAGAGAGACAGTGAGAGAGAGCATGAGCGAGGAGAAGGTCAGAGGGAGAAGCAGACTCCCTGTGGAGCTGGGAGCCCGATGCGGGACTCAATCCCGGAACTCCAGGATCATGACCTGAGCCGAAAGCAGTTGTCCAACCAACTGAGCCACCCAGGCATCCCAGTCTAGGTGATTTTAAAATATGACTGCCTTAAATGCCTGGTTTTTCCTTGTTTTTGAAATATGGCTACACCAACCATTTTCTGGATAGTTTCCTCTCTTGCTATCTTATTTTTAATTTTAATTAAGAAAAAGACTAACCTCAATAAATAAAGACATAGAGAACTGTTTCTTTTCATGTTACATTTTAAAAGTATTTTAATTAAATTTAAGTGTGTTTGTGGATTTTAATACCTTCAGAAAAATGTTCTTTAATCACTCTCAATTTAAATTTTTTAAAATATTATAATTTAAACTTTTTAAATCTTTTAGAGTTAAAACTATTAAAATTATAGTGAAAACTAACTATATGATTTGAAGTAAAATAATTTTCCAGAAGAAAAAGGTTAAGAGATACATTCTTCAACTTTATTGGCACTGCTATTTTAGATGTATCTTAAGGCTTACTTTATAGATTGCAGCATAATAATCCTTTTACATGATGGGAATCATAAACTCTTCAGCATTGAAAGAGAGACTGTCTTTAAGACCACTTAATGCAGTTAACTGACTGAGGAAGAATCCCTTGTCCAGCCTCCTAAATAAGTGGGTTGTTTTCTCCCCTGAATGATGGGCTATTTGCAGGCTTTTCCCTCTCATTCTTGTGCCGTGTGTGCAAGGCTTAGCCCACTACGTTGCACACAGGAGCCTCGGTGGGTGTGGAATTAAATAGAAGGTAGCCAAGATCCTCATATACCTACATTTTTAAAATTGACTATAATTCTCCAGTTTTAGTTTCTCAGCTTTACCTCTGAGCTAATCTTTCTGTGCTGCCCCAGCTGGCTTGCCTAGGATTGCTCGGGGCTGTCACTGATTGTCATGTATGGGCCTCTGCTTTTGCTCACCTTCAAGCATGCTGCATGGAGTTGCTTGTGAAATGTGGCCTGATTCACATTAGTACAGGCACATCTCGTTTCATTGCTCCTCTTCACTTGATTGTGCTTCGCAGATACTGCCTTTTTTTTTTTTTTTTTTTTTTTAACATATCGGAGGTTGGTGACAACCCTGCAGAGAGCATGTCTGTCAGTGCTATTTTCCCAGCAGCATTTGCTCACTTTGTGTCTCTGTTTTGGTAATTCTCATAATATTTCACGCTTCTTCATTATTATTATGTGTGTTACAGTGATCTGTGATAAGTGATTACAGCTTGCTGAGAGCTCAGATGATGACTAGCAGTTTTTAGCAGGAGAGAATTTTTTAAATTAAAGCATGTACATTGTTTTTTTCGACAGTGCTGCTGCACACTTACTAGACTGTAGTGCAGAGATAACTTTGATATGCATTGGAAAACAAAAATTCATTTGCCTTGCCATTTTGGCACTATTTGCTTTATTGCAGTCATGTGGAACCAAGTCCACAGTATCTCTGAAGATTGCCTGTACCTGCAATTCATAGCACCTGCCCTTGTGGCATTTCATTTAGGTCTCTCATTTCTTTGACTTCCTCGCCTTAACCATCTTAATGGATGCAGCGTATCTCTTACCTGGAAGTTACTTGGGTCTCTTATTCTATCATAGTTTTTGCTGTCCTGAAAAATGACTCTGAGGCCCCCTCCCTGAGGCCCTCCAAAGTTAATCTCATGTCTGCTACTTATGTGTAACCATATCAAACATACTCTCCATGTTGGTGAAAATTTGTTAAATTTGTATGATGTGATAACAGAGAAAGACTCAGAAACGGATCTTACTGTAATATAGATAAAGAGCAAGATAACTACTTGCTCAGTTAATGTGCTTTCATCTACACAGTACCCACTTATAGAGTACATGGATAAATAAAACCATCTCTGCTTTCAAGGTCCACACTGTCTAGTGGTAGAAACAGATACACACACTGATAAGTAAAATAGGACTCAGAATATCACAAACACTCTTACAAGAGGTAAAAACAAAGTGTTCTGAAAATTCAGGAAGAGACAATTTACTTTTACCTAGGGGTATGTATTGGAGAGAGAGGAGGAAGACCCATTTTTTGAGTGATGGCCAAAATGTCGCCGGTCAGAAGTGGAGAAGGGTATGGTAGGTAGAGGAACAAGCAGACACACTGAGGAGTCAGATATTCCAAAGACAAGACTGGCGTGGCCAGTATGAAGCCACTAGCCAGTGAGGGACAGCGAGCATGGCTGGAAGGGTTGGATGAGTTCAGCCAGCCAGAGGCTTGACTATTGTACCCCATTGGTCCTATGGCTCCTGTGCCAGACTGTTACTTTGTCTGAATATGTGTGTATGTCTAGAAGCTGCTAACTTGAGTCTGAGTCCCAACCCTAGCACTTACTGTGATCTTGAAATCACTAAGTGGGTGTTGTAGAGCCAATTCAGCCTTTCCAAGCTAGTACACTTATCTGTGCAAGGGAATAAATAATACTTAGGCATGTGAAATGATTAGCGCAGGGACTACATACAGTGATTACTAAATAAATGTTTTTATTTTCAGCAACTTTTTTTTCTTTTTTATAACATAGTTATGTTAGTTTCACGCATACATGATAATGATTCAGTATTTCTATAGATTACTCAGTGTTCATCACAATAAGTGGGCTCTTGAGCCCTTTATCTATGTCATCCATCCCCACTGGAAACTCCTGGTTTGTTTTCTGTATTCGAGAGTCTTTTTTTTTTTTTTTTTCTTTTTTGGTCTTGTTTGTTTGTTTGTACATTTTTTGTTTCTTAAACTCCACATGAGTGAAACCCTATGGTCGTTGTCTTTCTCTGTTTCCAGCAGCATTTTAAAGAGCTACTTCTAAGATTTCAGTCTCTATTTATATGTTTTACAAGTTGAATTATAATATACTTGAGCAGTATTTCTGCTTGTCTTGTTCAATTTGGGAGAATGAAGATAGAATGCCAGGGGGATCAGCTCCTTACTTTGAAAACTGGTGAATAAAGGGGGAAAATATACATTATTTGCCTTTTCTGTATGAGCTCTCCTACTGAGTAACTACATAATAAATTTGCAGAAGTTTGTTTTTCTCTGTAGAATTCCTTAGGTGATAAATGAAGAAAGAATTGTAGTATGTGTCACCAACTTCTGTTCCTAATGAATTAATGGATGTATACGTAAATCACCAATGGTTATTAGCATCCAAAAAGAGAGCAGTCAGGTATTATGTGCCTTCTGATGGAAAAACACCGCCTATGATGTAGTCTTATCAAAAAAGAATTGAACCTGTATTTAATCAAGCCTCTGGATCAGGGTATTAAATTGTGGGAAATAAGAGGACTTAGGAACATATTTTTTTAAGTTTTTAAAAATTTGTTATTTATTTATTTGACAGAGAGAGAGACAGATCACAAGTAAGCAGAGCAGCAGGCAGGGCAGCGGGGGGAAGCAGACTCCCCGCCCAACAGAGAGCCCGATGCGGGGCTCGATCCCAGGACCCCAAGATCATGACCCGAGCCAAAGGCAGAGGCTTAACCCACTGAGCTACCCAGGCACCCCAGAACATATATTTTGAAAAGAGGGCATCAGAACATATTATTAAAGTACACCACAAAAATGAGGCAAAATGAAGACTCTGGAAGGCTCGCCACATAAAAACCTGGTTTTGTCAACAAAGAAATTGCAGAGCAGAGAGAGAGAAGGGATACTGTAGATCAAAAGGTATCTAAAAGACATCAGCCAGTCACAATGAGTAGACTTAAATTGGCATTAAACAAACTTAAAAATAATGGCACTTATTAGATAATCAAAAATTTGAACACTGACTAGATATTTGTTGATACTGAAAAATAATAAATTTTTTTAGAAGTGTTGTGTTTTTTTTCTAGAAAATACATACTAAGCAGGGAAAATGAAAAAAAAAATACTATGGTTAAGATGATAAACTTTGATCTTACTTATTTTTAAACATTTTCCCAAAGAAACATGTACTCTGTATTTGTTTTTCAGGTTGCTGCATGAGCTGAACTTTTCCAAAGATGAGATCCATAGTTTTACAGCATAATGAAAAGCTGTCATTGTCCTTTATTCAACTGTTTTTGTCTAAATTTGTGATTACTTAGGATTTTTTAAGAGCACATTTTTGTACATACTAAAAGGTCAACTAGAATCCAGGTTTCAGTTTCTTCAATGAAATCAAATGTTCCTTCCATATAGATGACTTGTTGACTTTATTTTGTACCATAACTTATTTTACTACTGATCTCTGACCTGGAATCAATCATGGCAACAAGTCCATACAGGAGTCTTTTGTGATGAGTCACAAATTTCCTTACCATTTAAAGTGTATCACTGTTTTACAGTAAGCTCTTGTGTTTTATGACATGATAAGGTAAATGATCATTTTGATCATGTTTCTATGCCGTAAAATGTCTTCTTAGCAATACAGATTAAATTTTACATTGCACTATTAACTCAGGAAATGATCATTTATGTCCTTGTAATACTATTAAAACTTGGAATGTTACAACTTATCAAATGATCCAAACATTTGTGTGTGTGTGTGTGTGTGTGTGTGTGTGTGTGTGTGTGTGTGTGTCTCATTGATACAGAGTAGAATAAAAGTATACTTAGTACTTTTTAATTCTTGTGGTGGAAATGTGTTTGAATGCAGCAATATCCATTCTGTGTCTAAGGGGCATTTAAAAGGCAACAATAGAAGATTCTGGAGACACCTCACATACGCGGTTTTGAATTAGATGTGTCAGAGAGTGGAAGAGAATCTTAACAACTCTTTTGATTCCTAGCCAAAATTAGAGGTGTCAGGAAAGATCATGAAAGTGGCATCTGGTCCCATGACCTAAAATAATCATTTGGAGCTTGGGGATGGGTTAAACTGTAATTCTCACTGAGCCCATCCAGAGGCACACTGTGTCCTAAATGCTGCCTTCCCTGGCTGGCTGCTTCCTGCACACCTGGCAGTTCAGCAGGGAGCCCTTCGGTGCTCTGGTGTGTAGGCAATTCATTCTCTTCCCTACCCCGTGCTGCCTGCAGCCTCCAAGTACCTTCCCAGACTGGGATTTAGCAAAGGACATCCAGAAAAGTCACTGTGAGCTTTTCATGAGGAAACTGTTGAATGCATAAGTGGCTGCTACAGGAACTGAGATTTTTCCCTCTTACTCAGTACAGTGGCCCGGTTTTCCCAGAAAGGGGACGGTGGGAGGTGTCTCCAATTTCCCTGAAAATGTTACAAATAGCCACATCTTCACTGAATGAGGTACTCCCCAGGAACACAATATTAACATTGCTGAAATGACAAACCCCCAGCTGATGTGGCTGCACGTGTTCTGGTGGCTGAGGGACCCATCTCCCTGGCCTCCTGCTCTTGCAGCCCATTCTACCTGCCTCTGCCATTCCCTGAGCCTGGCGGGACCCAGTTGTCCTGGCTGCCAGCGCTCTCTGCTGGTTAACGGGAACATTCTATATCTTCTGCCTGCCTGCCACCTCCTGTTTCTCCTCAGAGAGATTGTAAACTCTCTGGGCACAACCTTTCTGTAGTTTATTAGTGAATATGTCAGTCATTTCCACCCCAGCCAAAATTTTTCTCATCTTTTATAAACATTTTTCTCTTCAATCCTCTTCTAATCACCTCAAGCTCACAAAATCCTTTATCTCTATATGTATCTCTTCCTCATTCCTCCTCTTACTGTATTTAAAAAATTTTTTTAATTTTTTTATAAATATATAATGTATTTTTAGCCCCAGGGGTACAGGTCAGTGAATCACCAGGTTTACACACTTCACAGTACTCACCATAGCACATACCTTCCCCAAAGTCCATAACCTCACCACCCTCTCCTTACCTCCCTCCCCCTGGCCACCCTGTTTGTTTTGTGACATTAAGAGTTTCTTATGTTTTGTCTCCCTCCCGATCCCATCTTGTTTCATTTAATCTTTTCCTACCCCCCAAACCCCCCACGTTGCATCTCCACTTCCTCATATCAATGAGATCATACATATGATAGTTGTCTTTCTCCGACTGACTTATTTTGCTAAGCATAATACCCTCTAGTTCCATCCATGTTGTTGCAAATAGCAAGATTTCATTCTGATGGCTGCATAGTATTCCATTGTGTATATATACCACATCTTCTTTATCCATTCATCTGTTGATGGACATCTAGTTTCTCTCCATAGATTGGCTATTGTGGACATTACTGCTATGAACATTTGGGTGCATGTGTCCCTTCGGATCACTACATTTGTATCTTTAGGGTAAATACCCAGTAGTGCAATTGCTGGGTCATAGGGCAGTTCTATTTTCAACATTTTGAGGAACCTCCATGCTGTTTTCCAGAGTGGTTGCACCAGCTTGCATTCCCACCAACAGTGTAGGAGGGTTCCCATTTCCCCACATCCTCACCAGCATCTGTCATTTCCTGACTTGTTAAGTTTAGCCATTCTGACTGGTGTGAGGTGGTATCTCATTGTGCTTTTGCATTTCCCTGATGCCAAGTGATGTGGAGCACTTTTGCATGTGTCTGCTGGCCACCTGGATGTCTTCTTTGCAGAAATGTCTGCTCATGTCTTCTGCCCATTTCTTGATTGGATTATTTGTTCTTTGGGTGTTGAGTTTGATAAGCTCTTTATAGATTTTGGATACTAGCCCTTTATCTGATATATCGTTTGCAAGTATCTTCTCCCATTCTGTCAGTTGTCTTTTGGTTTTGTTAACTGTTTCCTTTGCTGTGCAAAAGCTTTTGATCTTGATGAAATCCATAGTTCATTTTTGCTCTTGCTTCCCTTGCCTTTGGCGATGTTCCTAGGAAGAAGTTGCTGTGGCTGGGGTGGAAGAGGTTGCTGCCTGTGTTCTCCTCAAGGATTTTAATGGATTCCTTTCTCACATTGAGGTCCTTCATCCATTTTAAGTCTATTTTCATGTGTGGTGTAAGGAAATGGTCCAAGTTCATTTTTCTGCATGTGGCCATCCAATTTTCCCAACACCATTTATTGAAGAGGCTGTCTTTTTTCCATTGGACATTCTTTCCTGCTTTGTAGAAGATTAGTTGACCATAGAGTTAAGGGTCTATTTCTGGGCTCTCTATTCTGTTTCATTGATCTATGTATCTGTTTTTGTGCCAGTACCATACTGTCTTGATGACAGCTTTGCAATAGAGCTTGAAGTCCGGAATTGTGATGCCACCAACTTTGGCTTTCTTTTTCAATATTCCTTTGGCTATTTGAGGTCTTTTCTGGTTCCATATAAATTTTAGGGTTATTTGTTCCATTTCTTTGAAAAAAATGGAGGGGATTTTGATAGGAATTGCATTAAATGTGTAGATTGCATAGACATTTTCACAATATTTGTTCTTCCAATCCATGTTTTCCATTTCTTTGTGTCTTCCTTAATTTCTTTCATGAGTACTTTATAGTTTTCTGAGTATAGATTCTTTGCCTCTTTGGTTAGGTTTATTCCTAGGTATCTTATGGTTTTGGGTGCAATTGTAAATGGGATTGACTCCTTAATTTCTTTTTCTTCTGTCTTGTTGATGTAAAGAAATGCAACTGATTTCTGTGCATTGATTTTATATCCTGACACTTTACTGAATTCCTGTACAAGTTCTAGCAGATTTGGAGTGGAGTCTTTTGGGATCTCCACATACAGTATCATAACATCTGCAAAGAGTGAGAGTTTGACTTCTTTGCTGATCTGGATGCCTTTAATTTCTTTTTGTTGTCTGATTGCTGAGGCTAGAACTTCTAGTACTATGTTGAATAGCAGTGGTGATAATGGACATCCCTGCCGTGTTCCTGACCTTAGGGGAAAAGCTCTCAGTTTTTCTCCATTAAGAATGATATTTGCAGTGAGTTTTTCAGAGATGGCTTTGATAATATTGAGGTATGGGCCCTCTATCCCTACACTTTGAAGCGTTGTGATCAGGAAGGGATGCTGTACTTTGTCAAATGCTTTTTCAGCATCTATTGAGAGTATCATATGGTTCCTGTTCTTTCTTTTATTAATGTATTGTATCACATTGATTGATTTGTGGATGTTGAACCAACCTTGCAGCCCTGGAATAAATCCCACCTGGTCGTGGTGAATAATCCTTTTAATATGCTGTTGGATCCTGTTGGCTAGTATTTTGGTGAGAATTTTTGCATCTGTGTTCATCAAGGATATTTGTCTGTAATTCTCTTTTTTGATGGGATCCTTGTCTGGTTTTGGGATCAAGATGATGCTGGCCTCATAAAATGAGTTTGGAAGGTTTCCTTCCATTTCTATTTTTTGGAACAGTTTCAGGAGAATAGGAATTAATTCTTTAAATGTTTGGTAGAATTCCCCTGAGAAGCTGTCTGGCCCGAGGCTTTTGTTTGGAGATTTTTTTTTTTTTTAAAGATTTTATTTATTTATTTGACAGAGAGAAATCACAAGTAGACAGGCAGGCAGAGAGAGAGAGGAGGAAGCAGGCTCCCTGCTGAGCAGAGAGCCTGATGCGGGACTTGATCCCAGGACCCTGAGATCATGACCTGAGCCGAAGGCAGCGGCTTAACCCACTGAGCCACCCAGGTGCCCTTGTTTGGAGATTTTTGATGACTGTTTCAATCTCCTTACTGGTTGGTTATGAGTCTGTTCCGGTTTTCTCTTTCTTTCTGGTTCAGTTGTGGTAGTTTATATGTCTCTAGGAATGCATCCATTTCTTCCAGATTGTCCAATTTGTTGGCACAGAGTTGCTCGTAATATGTTCTTATATTGTTTGTATTTCTTTGATGTTAGTTGTGATCTCTCCTCTTTCATTCATGATTTTATTTATTTGGGTCCTTTTCTTTTTTTTTTTTTTAAAGATTTTATTCATTTATTTGACAGACAGAAATCACAAGTAGGCAGAGAGGCAAGCAGAGAGAGAGAGGAGGAAGCAGGCTCCCTGCTGAGCAGAGAGCCCAATGCTGAGCTTGATCCCAGAACCCTGGGATCATGACCTGAGCCAAAGACAGAGGCTTTAACCCACTGAGCCACCCAGGTGCCCCTATTTGGGTCCTTTTCTTCTGGATAAGTCTGGCCTGGGGTTTATCAATCTTATTAATTCTTTCAAAGAACCAGCTCCTAGTTTCGTTGATTTGTTCTATTTTTGTTGTTGTTGTTTCTATTTCATTGATTTCTGCTCTGATCTTTATTATTTCTCTTCTCCTGCTGGGTTTAGGCTTTCCTTGTTGTTCTTTCTCCAGCTCCCTTAGGTATAGGGTTAGGGTGTGTATTTGAGACCTTTCTTGTTTCTTGAGAAAGGCTTGTATCGCTATATATTTTCCTCTCAGGACAGCGTTTGCTGTGTCCCACAGATTTTGAATCGTTGTGTTTTCATTATCATTTGTTTCCATGAATTTTTTAAATTCTTCTTTAATTTCCTGGTTGACCCATTCATTCTTTAGAAGGATGCTGTTTAGTCTCCATGTATTTGGGTTCTTTCCAACTTTCCTCTTGTGATTGAGTTCTAGCTTCAGAGCATTGTGGTCTGAAAATATGCAGGGAATGATCCCAATCTTTTGATACCGGTTGAGACCTGATTTATGACCCAGGGTGTGATCTATTCTGGAGAATGTTCCATGTGCACTAGAGAACAATGTGTATTCTGTTGCTTTGGGATGAAATGTTCTGAATATATCTGTGATGTCCATCTGCTCCAATGTGTCACTTAAGGCCTTTGTTGATCTTTTGCTTGGATGAACAGTCCATTTCAGTGAGGGGAGTGTTAAAGTCCCCTACTATTACTGTATTATTGTCCATGTATTTCTTTGATTTTGTTATTAATTGGTTTATATAGTTGGCTGCTCCCATGTTAGTGGCATAGATATTTAAAATTGTTAGATCTTCTTGTTGGACAGACTCTTTGAGTATGATATAGTTTCCTTCCTCATCTCTTATTATAGTCTAATTGATTTGATTAAAATCTAATTGATCTGATATAAGGATTGCCACCCCAGCTTTCTTCTGATGTCTATTAGCACAGTAAATTGTTTTCCACCCCCTACTTTAATTCTGGAGGTGTCTTTGGGTCTAAAATGAGTTTCTTGTAGGCAGCATATTGATAGGTTTTGTTTTTTTATCCATTCTGATACCCTGTGTCTTTTGATTGGAGGCATTTAGCCCATTTACATTCAGGGTAACTATTGAGAGATATGAAATTAGTGCCATTGTATTGCTTGTAAGGTGACTGTTACTGTATATTGTCTCTGTTCCTTTATGATCTACTACTTTTAGTGTCTCTTTGCTTAGAGGACCCCTTTCAATATTTTCTGTAGAGCTGGTTTGGTGTTTGCAAATTCTTTCAGTTTTTGTTTGTCCTGGAAGCTTTTTATCTCTCCTTTTATTTTCAATGATAGCCTGCTGGATATAGTGTTCTTGGCTGCATGGTTTTCTTGTTTAGTGCTCTGAATATTTCATGCCAGTTCTTTCTGGCCTGCCAGGTCTCTGTGGATAAGTCCACTGCCAGTCTAATGTTTTTACCCTTATATGTTACAGACTTCTTTTCCCGGACTGCTTTCAGGATTTTGTCTTTGTCGTTAAGACTTGTAAATTTTACTATCAGGTGACGGGGTGTGGACCTATTTTTATTGATTTTGAGGGGTGTTCTTTGCATCTCCTGGATTTGGATGTTTGTTCCCTTTGCCATATTAGGGAAATTCTCTACAATAATTCTCTCCAATATACCTTCTGCTCCCCTCTCTCTTTCTTCTTCTTCTGGAATCCCAATTATTCTTATGTTGTGTCATCTTATGGTGTCACTTATCTCTTGAATTCTCCCCTCGTGGTCCAGTAGCTGTTTGTCTCTCTTTTGCTCAGCTTCTTTATTCTCTGTCACTTGGTCTTCTATGTCACTAATTCTTTCTTCTGCCCCATTTATCCTAGCAGTAAGAGCTTCCATTTTTGATTGCACCTCACTAATTGCTTTTTTAAATTTCAACTCAGTTAGATTTTAGTTCTTTTATTTCTCCAGAAAGAGCTTTTATTTCTCCAGACAGCGTTTCTCTAATATTTTCCATGCCTTTTTCAAGCCTGGCTAGAACCTTGAGAATCATCATTCTGAACTCTAGAACTGACATATTACCATGTCCGTATTGATTAGGTCCCTAGCCTTCAGTACTGCCTCTTGTTCTTTTTTTTGTGGTAAGTTTTTCCGCCTTGTCATTTTGTCCAGATAAGAATATATGAAGGAACAAATAAAATACTAAAAGGGTGGCAAAGACCCCAGGAAAATGTGCTTTAACCAGATCAGAAGAGACCCCAAATCATCGGGGGGAAAAAGGGGGTAAAAAAAAGTTCAGAAAAAAAAATTTAAGAAATGAATACAAATAAAGAAAAAATATATGTATATATATTAGGTAATTGGAACAGGGTCACCCACTTAATTTTGGGAGTATTTTGGTCTCTTAGAAGAAACTACCTCCCAAAATTTTAAAGAATGAAAAACATATATAAGGGTAAAAACAATGAGGGGATGGAATATGACTATGAAGATGAAAAAAAAATTTTTTTTAATTTCTAAAAAAGCAGTTGATAAGGTAAGTTGGTTGGGAGAAAGAAAAAGAAAGTGGAGAGAATTTGCTTGGGCTGGAGACTAGAACAAGCCCAGTGCTAGATTTAGGGTGTATTTTGATCTATTAGAAGTTGTACTCCAAATTTTTTAGAAGAAAAAACCCTATGTGTATATAAAAAATAAAGTTAGATAAAATGAAGGATAAAATATGATTATAATAATGAAGTTTCAAAAAGATTATTATTTTTTTATGAAAGGTATTGTTAAGATAAACTAGTTAAAAATGTTAAAAGAGGAAAGGGTAAAAGTTTAAAAAAATTAGCAGAAGAAAAAAATAAAATTTAAAAAATTAATTAACTTTGCAAGATTAAAGAATCATGGGGAGAAAGCCATGAAATTCCATGCTTTGCTTTCTCCTCCTCTGGAATTCCGCTGTTCTCCTTGGTAAGTGAACTTGGTCTTGGCTGGATTTCTAGTTGATCATCTGGGGGAGGGGCCTGTTGTAGTGATTCTCAAGTGTCTCTGACCAAGACAGAATTGCACCGCCCTTACCAGGGGCCAGGCTGAGTAATCCGCTCACATTCACTTTCGGGAGCTTTTGTTCCCTGAACGCTTTCCATAGAGTTCCGGAGGACAGGAATGAAAATGGCAGTCTCCCAATCTTCGGCCCAGAGGAACTGAGAGTTCGGGGCCCCACTCTGCAGTGCACCCTCAGAGAAAAGCGCTCAATCACTCCTGTCTCCCTGGCCTCCAGGTGTGCTTGGAGAAAAGTGCTCAATCACTCTCATCTCCCCAGCCTCCGGCTGCACTCCAAGCTTACCCAGCCTGTGACCAAGCATCTCTGTTTCTGGCACACAGCTCCACCTGGAGTCTCTGAACCCCGCAGATCCTTGAACTCTTCCGGGGGTTCTCCCCGGATCTTGTGGGGACCCCACTCACAGAGCAGTGGCCTGTGCTATGGATTACAGTTCAAGGTAACTCTGAGTTGAGAGCTTGCTCCTCGCTCTGTCTCTGTAGCTGGCTTCCCTGCTCTAATACCTATGAGGTCTGCAACACTCAGACACCCCCGATCCTTCTGTGACCCCGCGGGACCTGAGGCCACGCTGACCCCGCATGGGCATCACCCCAGTTTAGCCTCTGGAGCTATGTCCCTCAGTGGAGCAGACTTTTAAAAGTCCTGATTTTGTGCTCCGTTGCTCTGCTGCTTGTCGGGAGCTGGCCCCTCCCCCTGCGGTCTATCTTCCTGTTGCTTTGGATTCACTTCTCCACCTTTCAGAAAGTGGTCGATTTTCTGTTTCTAGAACTTTTGCTCTTCTACTCTTTGATTTCCTGTTGGATTTGTGGGTGTTTGGCATGGTTTGATAAGCTATCTAGCTGATATACTGCTACCTGATGTCATCTCAGCCTGCTACTTCTCCACCATCTTGACTCATCCCCTCTCTTACTGTATTTTATAGCAAGAGGAAATCCATAAGTATCTTCTGGACCTATATAATAATCATGCCCAAATTGTAGTCTTTAATTGAATATCTAGGCACCTCTTGGATGCCTTGTGGATGTTCCACAAACTCCCCCATACTCAACTCCCACCATGAGCATCTCACCCCAAGTCCCCTTCTCTTGCATTTCTTGGATTCACTGGGACTACCTTCCACCTATTTGGCCCTTCAGAACCATTCAGTCTGGGTATCTCCCTTTCCAACCTGACTTCTCCACACCTGTCATCCCTCAACTGGATTAGGTAGGATGGTACCCTGGTTAGTCTTGATCTCACTGAATCCCATTCTCTACTCCAGGGTTTTCTAACAGAGACTATGTAGAAGAAAATCCTCTAGATAGAGCTTCAGACTTCCATTGTCTACAGCCATATACTGAAGGGCATAGGTGGGAGTATAGATGGTAACTTTTTTTTTTTTTGATCAAAGGACTCCAAGACTCCTACATCACGTGTTGGCAATGAAGAAAGGGGATTGTATTCAAAGTCACATTTGCTTAAGAATTCTGGTTGCTTGCTTGGTTCTAAAAAAAAATAAAAAATAAAAAAAATTTTTTTAAATGGGTTTATGTATTAGTTTTCTATTGTTGCCAAAACAGTTTCATGGTTGAGAAATCCGAGCATAACGGGCCTCAGCTGGGTCCTCTGTTGAAGGCCTCGCATGGCTGAAATCAGGTTGTCTGTTGGGCTACGCTCTTCCCAGGGGGCTCTCGGAAAGAACTGTGTTTCCAGGCTCATTAAGGTTTTGGCCAAATTCAATTCCTTGCAGTTGTAGGATGCAGTTCCCAGCTGTCAGGTGGGGACAAGTCTTTGCTTATAAAAGCTGCCTGTGTTCTTTCTCATGCTGTCTCTGTGGCCACAGGCTGGTCCAGTCCCTCTCAGGCTTTGAATATTGCCCAGTTTCCCTTCCACTACATCTTTTGCCCCAGCTGGAGAAAGTTTGGTGATTTGAAAGGCTCCTGTGATTCAACTGGGCCCACCCATATAATCCAGAATAATCTCCCAGTCGTAAAATTTGTTGCTTACCGCTGCCAGGTCTTTTGCCATTTAATGTAACATATTCAAAATTTGTGAGTATTAGGGCACTGACCTTTAGGGGGAAGCATTCCGTCTTCTACAGCCTACAAAGAGAATGGAGAGAAACTTGTCCAAGGTAAGAGCATTGTGTTCTATCAAGATATTGCTATGGACTCTCACTTTTTACCTTAATGTGATTGATTGAGAGGAATGCGAGGCCCTCCCGTGTTCAGAATGCTCAGCTTTGTCGTGCTGACAGAGGCTCCAACTTCCTCTGTGATGCACCACCTCTGGCCCATAAACTTGGCCTGTTTGGATCCGTATCTACTCATAAGCCAGATGAACCAGACTCTGGTCTACAATATTTAAAATTCTGACTAATAACTTAAAAAGGAAAAGTAAAACCTTAACCAGCCCTAGTTTGTTGGTTTCTTTTATGCTTTTCTCTTCACAAAGAGTTCTTTTCACCCCAGGTTGCCAGTTTGGCAGACCTCAAATCAATGCCAGGGTGATCTGGCTAAAATGCCGACATGTGTTTTCCTTCCTGGTTAAGGTTCTCTTTTGCCCCCCAGTCACCACTCACGGACTAAAGGGCTGTACCTTGGGTGCAACAGACCAAGATTGGGGTCCTTCTCATGAGGCAATGGCTCCATACCAG
Organism: Mustela lutreola; assembly: GCF_030435805.1. Lineage (NCBI taxonomy): Eukaryota > Metazoa > Chordata > Mammalia > Carnivora > Mustelidae > Mustela > Mustela lutreola. The sequence goes on along the minus strand of NC_081295.1, from coordinate 45,730,577 downwards.
GCAAGCCGAGGGCACCCTGGGCTCCTGCCTGCCTCCCTTCCCCAAGCTCTTAGCTCTTAGAATGAGGTGTCACTCACAGAAGCTCGCTATTCCCCCAGAACAGTCCCCTCCCCTAGAACATTCATGTCCAGATCTTTCTGTGGATTTTACTTTATCTTGGATGAATAACTAAATGTTCAGTTGCTGGGTCACATGCTAACTACATATTTAACTTAAAAAAAAAAAATACCACCCTGTTTTATGGGCGCCTGGGTGGTTCAGTCAGTTAAGCATCTGACTCTTGATTTCGGCTCAGGTTATCATTTCAGGGTCCTGGGATCGAGCCCCTTATCTGGCTCCTCGCTTAGCGGGGAAGAGAGCCTGCTTGTCTCCCTCTCCCTCTGCTCCTCTACCTGCTTGCCCCTCCCTCAAATATTAAAAAAAAAAAAAAGTTTTATTCTGTATATATTTCTATGAGGTTGTACTTATTCATTTATTTGACAGAGATAGAGAGACAGCACAAGCAGGGGGCACAGCATGCAGAGGGAGGGGGAGAAACAGACTCCCCACTGAGCAGAGAACCCAACATGGGCCCAGGACCCAGGGATCATGACCTGAGACAAAGGCAGATGCTTAACCGACTGAGCCACTCAGGTGCCCCTCTGTATATATTTCTATGTCTAAGGTAGAGACAAGTATTTACTAGGTAGATAATTGTGCTTTTGAATATACTGTTTTAACTTTTAAGAAAATACCAAGATTTCCCTCCCCAAATATTTGTGCCATTTTATATACAGTGTTGTATGAAACTTTGGTTTATTCGATATCCTCACCAACACTGAACTATTAGTCTTTTAAAATCTTAGTGTGTAGTATCTTGCTGTGGCTTTAATTTGCATTTGTCTGATGCCTGGTGATGTTGAACATATTATCATGTACTTATTGGCCGTCAGTATATTGTCTTTTGTAGAGTGTCTGTTTAAATCTGCCCATTTTTAAATTGGATTGTTTTCTTGCCGCTGAGCTGTAAGCATGCTTTCTGTACCCTAAGCACAAGTCTTTTATCAGAAATGTTTTGCAAATATTTTCTGCCACTGTGTGACAGCAGATCACGTGGGCTCCCACATCTATTAGAGCTTAGGGCAAAAACAAGCTTAGAGACATTGAGATTTGATCAAAATAAAAATGTTAAATAAATAAGAATACAGAAGGCAGCTGCGAGGTTGATCTATGAGTGACTGAAATTTCAGGAGGGGAACTGTAGCGGCATAGTTAGAGGGGACATTCTAGTGGGGCCAGGCTGAGGGACGGGCAGCTGAGGACAAGTAGGGGCATGATTCAGCACCTGCGATTCTGCTTCCCTGGGAAACCCTTCAAATATTGAGCGTCTAACTCTGCTGCCATGAGGGCAAATGGAAACCATACCAATTCCTGTACACTCATCCATTGGATGGAGCAAACCGTTTATACAGAGCACATTTTGTCCATCGCTTTGTAGCAACTGGACCCTTGGAGGTAGATCTGTAAATGAGCTGGCAACATTTTTTCTCTAATTCTAAGAGCTTATGTTCTGAGTTGGGAATTTCCAATCAGCCTGTCAGCCCGCGGTGATTAGAAGAGGAAAGGCAATGTTTTTATGTGTGGTGTTGGCTGAAGCAGCCTGCGAAGACTTCATTACAACCCCATTTCCTCTGATTGAGAGCGTGCTGAGGAAAGCAGTATTTCTGCTCTGCAATTGCTTTTTAAATGTGTCCAAGGGAAGAGGCTGCTGAAAATTTTAGTAAAATATATTCAGGTGTTTGTTATGCTTAGGATTTTCCACTTTCTGAGAAACTTAATATTTTATTTATACAAGCAATGTCACAGGGCAGTTCTCAGAGTAGCCACATTCTTGTGCTGTTCAGAAGAAAAAAATCACAGAAATCATTATACCTCTAGGTTTTCATCAGTATCTTTCCTGTATTAAATGTGGCATTTTTAATATATATACTCATTATTTAAAATCTTAAATGTATTATCCTAAACCTTTGAAAAGGGGGAAATTTTGTCCAATAAACCTTGAGAAGGTATTCTCCCTCACCCAGTTAGGGAGTGGCAAAGGAAACCAAAGACAAGGTTGTCTGTACTCACGGAGGTTTCAGGAGGAACATAACACAAGATGGGGTGTCTGGCTGGCTCAGTCAGTTAAGGGTCTCCCTTTAGCTCTGGTCGTGGTCCCAGGGTCCCAGGGTCCTTGGGATCGGGCTCCCTGCTCAGCAGGGAGTCTGCTTTTCTCTCTTCCTCTGCTACTCCCCCTGCTTGTGTGCTCTTTCTCTGTCTGTCAAATAAATGAATAACATCTTTTAAAAAAGAAAAGAATACAGCACAGGAGTCAAAAGTAACACATTGCAGATGCCATCAGCTCATTCATAACCAGACCCTGGAGCTCTGCCCCACTGAGCTGGACTGACTCCCTGGAAAGACCACTGGTTCCCTGGAGCCCCATCATACCAGCTTGGGGTGCAGAGGAAGGCCTTAAATTTGTGTACTGCATGAGGTTTTCTGAGAGATGAACAAATTTCTTACTGGAGGTGTATTCACCCTTAAAAGTTCTCCTTTTTGTGCTGCTGCCTATGAAAGCTTAAATACTAGTAGCTAATATATATATATATATATATATATATATATATATATAGTGCTTTTCAATTGGCAAAGCAACTTCCAACAACACTTACAGGGTTCAGGGAAATGTTTGGCAACCACCTCTGAAAACAAACAAACAAACAAAAACCCCTGAAATGTGGAAATGGCCAATTTCTGTGGTATAAATCCTTCCCCTAAGGTTAAATGGGAGATGACTGAGTGTGGGAAGAGATGGGCACCACTGGCTCAGCCCAGAAAGCAACAGCCTCAGGGAGGTTATAGACCTGGCACTGTGCCTGTTTTCATTTAACTCAGACAAACTCAACGAGGTTTTGTGATGAGGCTTAGAGAAGCTAAGTCATGAGTCGGCAGTGGTAGAGCCAGGACTAGAATTCAGGTGGTCTGATTAGCTCACCCGAGGTCATTGGACTGGTGGGAGCTACTTCGGGCCTCAGAGCCAGGTCTGATAAGGTGGTCTCACTTGTAAGGATGCTCTCTGAATTTTGTTTTTCAGTCTCAGAAATTACAAAGTTTTTCATCGTGGTCAATTCTAGAATCTGTCTGAAGTGTTTATTTTACCCATACTTGTTTAAAAGTTACTCATAAACGAGACAGAAACATAATGGAGACTCTGGGAGGGGCAAAAGAGAAAGTATAGAGAAGGCTCTGGACCCCACTCGGTCCCTGACCAGCTGGGCGGGAAAATGACTTCATCTCTTGGTGCCATGTTTTTCTCCTATAATATAGGGGATGATTGGTTTCTTGTACAGAGTAGGTGCTTAATAAATGTTAGCCACTAATACCATCTCAGGTTGTTCTGGCTTTTTATATACGTGACAAAACAAAGAAGTGGAGTTATTCAAAGGAAAGCTCACAAGTTCAGAAGCATGGAGTAATTACTTAATGGACAATTTATGAAGCATTCCTATCTCTTATACCAGCTGTATGTTATGAGTTCTTATAAACATGTTATAGAGTTTTGACAAACATTAGGATTTGATGCCAGCACTTCCTTATCTTTTTAATAAAAATCAAATATTTCAGACACACAAAACTGTAGAAAGAAAATGTAATGGACAGGTAATTATTGCTCACCCAGCTTGAGAAACAAAGCATTAAAATACTGTTGGAGGATTCCTGGGGACAACCCCGTGATTCCATTTTCCTCTATACCTCTCTCAGAGTTATTATTACTCTGAATTTTGTATTCATCCTTCATGCATGTCTTTTTTAAAAAATTAAGATTTTTATTTTAATTCCAATGTAGATAACATACAGTGTTATATTAGTTTCTGGCTTACAATACAGTGATTCTACTATTCTATACATTACTCTGTGCTCATCATAACTGTACTCTTAATCCCCTTCACCTAACCCACTCCCCCACCTCCCTTCATGTAACCAATGGTTTGTTCTCTGTAGTTAAGATTCTGTTTCTAGGCTTGCCTCTCTCTCTCTCTTTCTCTCTTGCCCCCTCCCTCCTCTTCTCCCTCTCCTTCCTGCTGCTTGCTTGTTTTCTTTCTCAAATTCCACATATGAATAAAATCATATGGCATTTGTCTTTCTCTGATTTGTTTCACTTTAGGTAACACTCTCTAGCTCCATCAACATTGTTGCAAATGACAAGATATTGTTCTTTTTTGTGGCTAAATAATATTCTATTATATAAGTGTGTGTGTGTATATATATAAAGATGTATATATATATACATATATATGCATGTTTCATCTTCTTCATCTGTCACATGGACTGCTTGCATAATTTGGCTACTGTAAATAATGCTGCAATACACAGGGGTACATGTATCCCTTTGAATTAGTGTTTTTGTATTTTGGGGATAAATACCCAGCAGTACAACTGCTGCCCTGTAGGGTAGTCCTATGTTTAACCTTTTGAGGAACTGCCATACTGTTTTGCACATGGCTCCACCAGTTTGCATTCCCACCCTCAATAGTACAAGAGGGTTCCTTTTTCTCCACATCCTCCCCAATGTTTGTTTCTTGTGTTGTTGATTTTAGCCTTTCTGACAAATGGGAGGTGATATCTCATTGTAGTTTTGATTTTCATTTTCCTGTTGATGAATGAGTTTGAGCATCTTTTCACATGTCTGTTGGCCATCTGTATGTCTGTTCATATCTTCTCATTTTTCAAGATAAAGGATAAAAACCATATGAAGAATTCCGGGGCACTTGAGGCTCAATCAGTTAAGCATCTGCCTTCTGCTCAGGACATGATCCCAGGGTCCTAGGATCGAGCCCTGTAGCAGGCTCCCTGTTCTCTACTTCTCCCTCTCCCTCTGCCTCTGCTTTGATTTCTCTCTCTTTCTCTGTCTGTCAAATAAATAAATAAAATCCTTTTAAAAAACACATGATTTTAATAGATATAGAAAAAGGATTTGACAAAATACAACATCCATTCACAATAAAAACCTGCAACAGAGTAGGTTTAGAGGGAACATACATCAACAGAATAAAGGCCTTATAAGAAAAACCCACAGCCAACATCATATATACTCATTGGTGGAAAAACTGAGAGTCTGTCCCCTAAGGTCAGAAGCAGGATGTCCACTCTCACCACTTTTATTCAACTTTTGATTCAATAATTTTATTCAATTATTTTACTGAAACCCCTAGCCACAGTGATCAGACAACAAAAAGAAATAAAAGGCATCTAAATTTCTAAGCAAGAAATAAAACTCACTATTTGCAAATGACATGATGCTACATATAAAAATCCTAAACACCATCAGAAAACCACTAGAACTGATAAATGAATTCAGTACAGTTGCAAGATACAAATTCCATATGTAGAAATCTGTTTCAATTCTATGCAGGAGATGATAATGAAGCAGGAGAAAGAGAAGTTAAGAAAACAATCCTCTTTACAGATTACACCAAAAACAAAGATAGCCAGGAATGGTTTCGTTTAGGAGAAAATCTAATCATAGAGGCAAAAAGATCTGTACTCCAAAAACTACAAAATACTGATGAAAGAGATTGAAGATGACTCAAGAAAGGGAAAAACATTCTATACTCATGGATTGGAAGAACCAATATTGTTAAAATGTCTACACTACCCAAAGCAATCTACACATTTAATGCAATACCTATCAAATTCCAACAGCATTTTTCACAGAGCTAGAACAATACTGAAATTTGTATGGAACCACAAAAGACCCAGAATCGCCAAAGCAATCTGGAAAATGAAAAAAATAATGGAAGTATAACAATTCCAGACTCAAGATATATTATAAAGTTGTAGGAATCAAAACAGTATGGCACAAAAATAGAAAATCCAGAAATAAATCCATAATTATATGGTCAGTCAATCTCTGATAAGGGAGGAAAGAATATACAATGAGAAAATGGCAGTCTCTTCAATGGATGACTGGTCATGATCCCAGCGTCCTGGGATCGAGTCCCACAGTCCCACATCTGGCTCCTTGCTCTGCAGGGAGCCTGCTTCTCCCTCTGACTCTGCCTTCCACTCTGTCTGCCTACGCTCGCTCTCGCTCGCTCTCTCTCTGACAAATAAATAAATAAAATCTTTAAAAAAATAATAATAAAATAAAATGCTTTAAAACTTCATGTGAATAATATTGTATATGATCTTCTGTGACTTGCTTTGTTTTAATAGCATGGTTTAGGTAATAAATGCATGTTAATAGATGTGGTACTAGTTCATTTGTTTTAACCATGGCCTTGTATTCCATTACTGTATTAATCTATAACATTGAAAAAATTAATTCTTATATTGATAGACATTTAGTTTCCAATATTTTACCATCCCCAAATAGTTAATATTCTTGTATATGACACCTTATTCCTATATCCCTGCTGTCTTCTATCTGGAGGGAGCTCATCTCTGAAAAACATTTCCCAAGGTCCTTTGCCCATTGGCTGCCATTTTTGTTCAGTACAGAATGCGAAGCCCAGATAGGAGATTGAAGGGAAGAAGCCAGGCTCCTTCCCCCATCTACTCTGCTTCTGGTTGGGTCTCCAGGAGTGCTTCATGTTCCCCACCATCCCAGCTCCCTTTGTCCGGTCCCTGTCATGGCTGCAACTCTGCCCAATGGCCCATTTTACCTTCACTGCCTGCTGGGCAGTCTGAGTCCCTGAGAGTACCATCTCTTTATTCTTTTCTTTCCCGTCTATGGGTTCCTGCAGCTATGTCTCCTGACTGCCATACCATTTAGTTTTCAAAACCCCACTAAATTTGAGTCGTATTTTTCATATTCTTTAAAAATCCTTTTCTACCCATGAATTTGTATTTGATTTTTTACTTTTATAAGGTGTGAATTTCACATTCACATGTAACTTTGTTCTTCACATTTTAGGTCTTTTAGCTCATGTGAAATGAATTTTCATGTGTGGTGTGATATAGAGGTCCAATCATTATTTTTTCCTGTGTGTAACCAGTTTTCCTAGAATCAGTGGTGTGCTGGGGTTGCCTTGTACCAACTCTTGAGAGTCCACTGCTAAATCCTCAGGAATTTTGTTAGTTGGTTGTTAAAACACATTCCTGGCTTGTAGTAGTCATGGTGGGAATACTTACACCACAGCAATGGGCAAACACTGCAACTGAACTCCCCCTCCAACCCTGAAGAACCTGTTCTTTGACACACTAGCACTCTACTACACAGAACTCTTTATCGAGAACCTTATTGTGCAGTGCAAATTTTCAGACTGCAAGTGACAACTCCATAATGGTTATGGAATCCACTTTGTGGGTTGTAGCAGGAATTATATTTTTAATAAAATGGTATGAATAAGAAATACCAGAATGCATGACATGTAGTAACTGTAACTCTTTCTTGAATATTCTGTCAATATATTCACATATGTATACGTGACTGTTTTTTAAATTTTTATTTTTTTATTGACATATACAGCACTATATAACTTTCAGGTGTACAACATTGAATCAACAATTCTACATATTACTCAGTGCTCACCACAGAGTAGTCACCGTATGTTATTAACAATATTATTGACTATATTTCTTATGCTGTACTTTTCATCTCCATGTACTTTTCATCTCCATAACTCAAAGTTTGTACCTCTTAATCCCCTCTATCTCTTTTACCCATCTCTATGCCTCCCCTCTGGCAACGGCCAGTTTGTTCTCTGTATTGAAGAGTCTGTTTTTGGTTCATTTCTTTGTTCATTTGGTTTGTTTTTTAAATTCCACAGGTAAGTGAAATAATATGATATTTCTCTTTTTCTGTCTGACCTTTCACTTAGCATAATAACCTCTAGGTCTATCAAAATTGTCACAAAAGTCATTATTTTTTTATGGCTGAATAATAGTCCATTGTGGAGAGAGAGAGAGAGAGAGAGATAATGATTACACATCTTCTTTATTCATTCATCTATTGATGGACCCTTGAGTTGCTTCCATATTTTGACCATTATAAATAATGCTGGATGGGGCGCCTGGGTGACTCAGTGGGTTAAAGCCTCTGCCTTCCGCTCAGGTCATGATCCCAGGGTCCTGGGATCGAGCCCCACATTGGGCTCTCTGCTCAGTAGGGAACCTGCTTCCCCACCCCTCCTCTCTGCCTGCCTCTCTGGCCTACTTGGCTTCTCTATTTGTCAAATAAATAAATAAGATATTAAAAAAATAATGCTGGAATAAACACAGAATTCTTTTCAAATTAGTGTTTTTGTTTTCTTTGGGTAAATACCCAGTAGCAGAATTATTGCATTGTATGGTATTTCTATTTTTTATTTTTTGAGGAAACTCCATACTGTTTCCAACAGTGGCTGCACCAATGTGCATTCTCACCAATAGTGCACGAGTGTTCCTTTTTCTCCACATCCTACCAACACTTGTTATTTCTTGTCTTCTTAATTTTAGCCATTCCAACAGGTATAAGGGGATATACACTCTGATTTTTTTTAATTTTAAAAGATTTTACTTATTTATTTGACAAAGATCACAAGTAGGCAGAGAGGCAGGCAGAGATGGAGGGAAGCAGGCTACCCGCTGAGCAGAGAGCCCAATGTGGGGCCAGATCCCAGGACTCTGAAATTACGACCTGAGCTGAAGGCAAGGCTTAACCCATTGAACCACCCAGGGGCCTCTCCACTGTGATTTTGATTTTTATTTCCCTGATCTATTAGTGACATTGAGCATCTATCATGTGTCTGTTGGTTATCAATATGTTTTGTTTTGAAAAATGTCTATTCAGGTCCTCTGCCCATTTTTTTAACTGGATTATTTACTTCTTTGGGTTTTGAGTTATGTAAGTTCATTATATATTTTGGATATTAACCTCTATATCATTTGCAATTATCTTCTCCCATTAAGTAGGTTGCCTTTTCATTTTATTAATGATTTCCTTTGTTATGCAAAAGCTTTAATTTTACAGTAGTCCCAGTACTTTAAATTTGCTTTTATTTTCCTTGTCTAAAAGACCTATCTAGAAAAATGTTGCTAAGGCTGATGTCAAAGAGATCATTGCCTATGTTTTCATCTAGCAGTTTTATGTTTTCAGGTCTCATATTTAGGTTTTTAATCCATTTTGAGATATTATCATGTATGTTATAAAACACTGGTCCATGTTCACCCTTCTGCATGTAGTGTCCAGTTTTCCCAGCTCCATTTGTTGAAGAGACTGTTTTTCCCCCTATTGCATATTCCTACCTCTTTTGTCATAGATTAGTTGACCCATATAAGCATGGGTTTATTTCTGGGCTTTCTACTCATTCTGTTGATCTATGTGTCTGTTTTTGTGCTAGTACCATATTGTTTTGATTACTATAGCTTTGTAATATAACTTGAAATCTTGAATTTACTCCAGCATTGTTCTTTCTTCTGAAGATTGCTTTCAATAATTGAGGTCTTTTGTGATTCCTTACAAATTTTAGGATTATTTGTTTTAGTTCTGTGAAAAATGCTATTTTCCTTTCTTCTTTTGCTCTCTTCCCTTGTGGCTTAATGACTTTCTTTAGTGTTGTCTCAAGTCCAGTGAGTATCCCCATGATCATTACCTTGAATTCCTTATAAGGCATATTGCTTATCTCTCTTTGGATTAGCTCTTTTTCTATGATTTTGTCTTGTTCATTCATTTGGAACATATTCCTCTGTCTCCTCATTTTTGTCTAACTTTCTATTTCTGTGTAATAACAAGGTCTTGAAAGTATATCTCCTGGTCTTGAAAGTAGTGTCTTTGTGTAGAAGAGGTCCTGTGATGCCCTATAGCACAAGACCCACCAGAACCAGCTGCTCCAGAGGTGTCTCCTCTGTAGGTTGTGTGTATCTTCTGCTGTGACTGAGCCATGTTTGACTTCAGCACAGTTGGCTGCAATGATCTGCTTTGCCTGCTAGAGTTTTGTTCCTACACTGTTGTTGAAGGGCCTGTCTGGGGCCAGAGCAGGCCCATAGGTGGGCAGGAACAGCAGTAAAGCTAGTTGTGCACTGGTGTGTGGGGGGGGGGGGGGCTATCTCCTTCACTTCCTAGGACAGGAGTCAGTTTGGAGTGAAACCAGACCTTGCTGGAACAGCTTGCAAGATATGGTGGGGTAGGAGCAACTTTGGAGAGATGCCTGCCTAGTGGGGCAGTTGGATGGGGGGCAGGTTCCATCCCAGGGATGGGTGCTAGCACAAAAGCTGGAGAGTGTTTGTACTGCTGTGAGCTATGGTTGGGGGGAGGGAAAGAGAAATGGCTCTTGCAACACTTTTGTTCTTGTTCTGAAGATCCTGCCCTCCAGCTCACATTTTGAGATTAGTAAATAAATCTCCTTCACTGTATCCCTCAGGTACTGTTGAAACTGCTGCTTCTGTACTGTGTTTTGGGCAGGGTTTTTCATTATGCTGGCTCTTTATGGGTGGGGACTCAGTTTCCTATCACCCCCAGCTCTCCCAGTTAAGCCTGCTGATTTTTAAAGTATCTGGAATTAAGTCCCAATGATTTTAAAAGCTCCCATAGTTAAGCTCCACTGGTTTTCAAAGCCAGGTGTTATGAGGACTCATCTTCCCAGTCCAGGTCCTCAGTATTGGGAGTCCCTGGTGTGGGCTCCGATCTTTTTGTTTATCCATACTTGTAGTGTCTTTCCCATTTGTAGTTCATCTTATTGAGGGTTTGGTTCGCAACTGCATCTCCACCCCTCCTACCCTTTCTGATGTGGCATCTTCTCTATAATTAGCTGTGGAAGGTCTGTTCTGCAAGTCTTCAGGTTGTTCTCTGAGGTACTTATGCAGAGAGAGCAGATTATCCTGGTGTGTCTGTAGGATGAGGTGAGTTAAGGATCCTTCTACTCTACCATCTTCCTGACCACCAGAATATGTATTTCTTATTGTGGGGTGTTGGTAAAACAAAATGTGAAAAGTACCAGACTATTGTGCCCTTTGGTTTTTGATTTGCGAAGCCACTTTGTCATATGCCAGGTTTTTGTATATGAATGCATTCATGCCTGAGTTTTCTCTTCTGTTCCTCAGTCTCTTTGCCTGTCCCTGCCTCTGTACTGCATGTTTCATTTTTCTTGATTTAGAAATATCTGCATACTACTGGGTATTTACCCTAAAGATACAAACATAGTAATGCGAAGGGACACCCAAATGTTTATAGCAGCAATGTCCACAATAGCCAAACTATGGAAAGAACCTAGATGTCCATCAACAGATGAATGGATAAAGAAGATGTGGTATATATACACAATGGAATACTATGCAGCCATCAAAAGAAATGAAATCTTGCCATTTGTGACAATGTGGATGAAACTAGAGGATGTTATGCTTAGCGAAATAAGTCAATCGGAGAAAGGAGAAAGACAACTATTATATGATCTCCCTGATATGAGGAAGTGGAGATGCAATGTGGGGGGTCTGGGGGGTAGGAAAAGAATAAATGCAACAAGATGGGATTGGGAGGGAGACAATCTGTAAGAGATTCTTAATGTCACAAAACAAACTGAGGGTGGCCAGGGGAAGGGGGGTAGGGAGAGGGTGGTGGGGTTATGGACATTGGGGAGGGTATGTACTATGGTGAGTGCTGTGAAGTGTGTAAACCTGGAGATTCACCAACCTGTACCCCTGGGGCTAATAATACATTATATGCTTATAAAATTTTTTTTAATTTAAAAATAAATAAAGAAAGAAATGTCTGCATAGCTGCTAGGATGAAGATCCTCACTGTGAAGTTCCTCAAAATTATCATGTCTGTTCTTGGTTCTTTGCTCTTTCATGTAAATTTTAAAACAATGTTGTCAAATTCCATGAAAAATGCTGTGAGATTGTGACTGATTTACACTGGCTTTAAAGCTTATTAAAGGAGACTTAACAATTCTATGATATTTATTATTATTATTAAACATGTTCTACATCTCCACTTATTTAGAATTTCTTTAATGTCATTCTGAAAGTTTTATAGTGGGCTTTTCTTGCTCAGTTGGTTGAGCATGTGACTCTTGAGATCTGGATTGTAAGTTCGAGCCCCACAGTGGGTGTGGGGATTACTTACAAAATAAAGAAAATAAAAAATAAAATTTTATAATATCCTTCACAAGGATGTGAACATTTTCATTAGGTTTATTTCTAGTACTTATATTTTGTTGCTCTTGTATATGGTATGCTTTAAAATATGTGTATATATGTCAGTATGTAGGAATGCAACTGACTTTTATGTATTTATCTTGTGTTCAGTATACATTCTGACCTCAGATACTAATTTTAATAATTAGTCTATTTTTCTCTTGAGTTCCCATTTTTTTTTTAATTTTATTTATTTGATGGAGAAAGAGAGCACAAACAGAGGGAGAAGCAGGCTCCCTGCTGAACAAAGAGCCAGATGTCAGACTTGATCCCAGCCCTGGGATCATGACCTGAGCCAAAGGCAGACACTTAACCAACAGAGCCACCCAGGTGCCCCTTAAGTTTCTATATGATAATGAATACTATCTGTGAGTAATGATGGTTTTGTTTCTTCCTTTAAAATTCTTACCTATAATTTCCCTCTTCTTTCTTTCTATACTGGAATTTGACTCCACCACACCCTAAAAAAGAGTGATAGTGTGAAGTCTTTATCTTATTCTTAATTTTAAAGGAATGCTTCTAATGTTTGACCATTTAAGATATTTGCAATAGTTTTATGAATTTTTTATATCAGAGAAACTTCTTTTTATTCGTAGTTTGCAAAGAGTTTTGTTTTTGATGTTTAGTGATGTTGATTTTATCAAACGAGTTTCTAATTCTCCTTTCTACATTATGAATTTACTGTTATGCTAAAAGTTATATCAGGTTGAGGGAATTTCCTTCTATTCTGAGTTTGTAAAGAAATGGGCCATTTTAAAAAAAAATCATAAGATATTTTTTAAACACTTTTTTCTCCATCTACTGAGATAATCTGTTTTTCATTTTTTAATCAGCTGATGGGATCATTGATAAAATATAGATAGATTTAAAAAAAGATTTTCCTGAACTTAACTCATATTCTTGGGGCCACTTGGGTCATAATTATTACCATATTTTTAATCATTGAGTTTGTTTTGCTAATATTTTATTTAGGAGTTTTATGTCAATGTTTACAAAGTGAGATTAGCATTTTTTTTAATCATTGTAGCCTGGTCATGTAATATGTGTATTATGTGTAATATGTGTATTATGTGTAATATGTGCTTTGAGGTGCATGTTATATGTGCTTTGAAGTAGGCAACACATCTTTTTTTATTTTAAGAGAAAATCCCTATATGGCAGGAATCTGTTCCTTCTCTAGTTGGTAGATCTTGTTTGTAAAATGGTTTCATCACATTTCCTCTGACCTCATGGGCAGAGCTTTATATTCCTAACTGATTGTCCTGAATGTCTGTAACTCTATTTGGGGTTTTCTTAGCCCATTGTGCTGCTATAACAAAACACCACAGACCAGGTCACTTATTAACAACAAACATTTATCACTCACAGTTTTGGAGGCTGGAAGTCCAAGATCAAGACACCAGCACGGTAGCACTTTGGCAGAGGCCCTCTTCTGCTTCATAGCCTGCACCTTCTCACTGTGTCCTCACATGGTGGAAGAAGATAGGGATCTCCCTGGGTCCCTTTTACAAAGTATTAATCCCATTCATTAGAGCTCTACCCTCCACGGCTTAAGCATCTTCGCAAGGTCCCGTCTGCTAATACCATCACTTTTGGGGGGTAGAATTTAAATATATGAATCTAGGGGGAAACACAAACATTCTGACCACAGCAGAGATTCTATGATTCTTTTTTTTTCTTTGAGTTAATTTTGCTAACATATTTATTTACAAAATGGTTAGTTCCATCTAACTTTTCTAATTTACTAGGAAAAAATATTTTCGAAGTATTTTCTTCTTTTTGATTCTGCTTCTCAATCTGTAGTTCAGGCCATTTTGTCTTTACTTTTGCTCTTTAGCTTTTTTATCTCTTAACTGTGGTTGCTTTACTGTGACTCTTTTTCTTCCTGGGATGAGAGGAGGAAGAAGAAAATGTACTATTTCTGAAATGAAATTAAGCCAAGAAAAACTGATGCTGGCATGTCCTCTGAGAAGGACTAGACTCAAGTTGTTCTTTAAAGGGATGGTTTGGAACCCTATTTCTGAGCTATTTGGAAAGCCCTAGAAGGTATTTTCTAGGGGGATGTATTTGGAGAAAATAAATGTTGTTTTTATTGCATAACAAAGTTCTTAGAGGCAAAAGGAAATGGATCTTCTATTTTACTTATATGCTACGATTCATTGCAGAGCTCATAAACACTACAGGAGAGCATGGCAGGGAAGGGAGAAGAAAATAAGAAAGCACAGAGTATTTCTATAATTTATTTGTAAGTCACAGTCTATGGACTGAACTCTTAGTATCTGGCATTTTGCCTACCTGATGAGCTCCTAAATACATGCAGGCAAGACCCACACAAATGGCAGGAGTCTCCCTACCTCCCACATCTGCATGCACCCCAGTACTATGGAAGTAGTAGGAAAAGTTTGTTCACGGTCTTTATTGTCACCCACCAATTTTGTCCCTTTCATGACTCAGAACTTCGGATGTCATTTGAGCCCACTCTGGGATGATACTTCTATCTTTCAATATAATGTTTTTGTTTTTGTTTTTTAATTAAGAAGCTCCTAGTTTAAAGTGTACAAATAAGTAGACCAACAATTGAGTTGTATTACAATAAATGCTATATCAGAAATATAAAAAGGAAGCAATGAGAGGCAGAAACAGAATCTCTCATTTAGCCTTAAGGAGTCATAATGGGATTCCTGGAGGGAGAGTAGAAGATGAAGTTCTCATGCAGTTAGAATCTCTTTCAGAGAGGTCATGGATGGGTAAGAATTAAAGCCAGAGGGGTGCTGGGATTGGTGGGGTTGTATAAAGGCAATGATGCTAGACCTATAGAGGAGTCAGTGTTCCCAGCTGCTAACAGTCTAGGAATGAGGATGGAGGCAGGAGAGGAGAAGGGAGGAGGGGTGAGTGGTGAAGCATCCCTATCTTAATTGGAACAGCTGGTGGTGCCTTCCAGCACAGAAGATGTGTACCAACTCGCAGGTCTCAGACAAAGACCTCACAGCCCAAGGATGAACCATCTGCTCCCATCTCACCTGACTAGCTCGCCATCTGCATACGCTCTCAGATGACTCATCTGGAGACAAGATCTCTCTCCCTATCCATACCGTGACATTTGTTGACTTTTTCTCCTACCTTGTCATTTCTAGAAGGGATTATGAGATAAACCAGACCAGTATGATAGGAGATTGGGGCCTAGACTGATCCAGTCAGGAAAAAGCTAGACCTCAGGACAGGAACATAGATGAGGGCCATGCTGGCTTACAGCAGCCCAACCACTCCCTGTGCTTAGAGTGCAGCAAATTGGGGACTCAATCGTTTCCGAGAAGGTTCTATTTCAAGAATAACTTCAAAGTTATTGCCATAAGAAGTATAAGAACACTGTGTTAGAATTTCTTACACTTTCATCAGTTTATATAAAGATCTTAATCTGGCCCTAGATGAAATCTTGGTAAATTGGGACCAAGTTGGGACATCTAAGTGGCTCAGTCAGTTAAGTGTCTGCCTTCAGCTCAGGTCATGATCCTAGAGTCCTGGGATCAAGTTCCGTATCAGTCTCCTTGTTCAGCTGGGAGCCAGGTTCTCCCTCTGCCTGCACGCCCCCTGCTTGTGCGCTCTCTCTCTCTCTCAGAAATAAATAAATAAAATCTTTAAAAAAAAATCAGGACCAAGTCCCTGATCCAAAGGGTTTCTCGGGTGGAGGAGCTGCAATGGGCAGTCCCTGGCTAACCCAGTCATGGGAATAACTGAGGTCTGTAGCAAATGTTGCAAAGCAATTTTATGAGCCACATCTCATTTCCTCCTCACTAAACCCTATGAGCTGCTTTGTATTAGTAATTCTCACTTTGTGGATTTGGGGATCCAAATCCCTACAAGGGGATTTGGGGACCATTACTTTGGGGGTACCAGGGGACATTATATAACTAACCCAATTGCTCATCTGGCAAGCCTCCCATTCTGAACTCAAACCCAGATCTTCTCTCCCGAGCCCATGCTTCCTTCCCTCCCCCAAACCATGGCCACAGGCAATTCTCATGAACCTCTCTTCACCTCAGCGTTGAGAGGATGGAGGTGGTACAGGAAGTCTAGTCTTTGAAGGCCTGGCATAACAAGCGGGGCCTCAATCCAGGGAAGCACAATGCAAGTCCAAAGCAAGAAGAGAGTCAGAGGTTAAAGGCCTCAGGCCAAGCCAATAAGCTGATCTTCAGCCAAGACCAGAGTCAGGGGAGCTGGAATGTACAGGTGGGGCAGAAGTAGCCACACATGGCAGAGCATAGGAGTATGGGGTGGGGGCAGATACTTATGGCAGGCCTCTGCTTTTTTTCACCTCAAAGTAAAGTTTACTTAATTGTTGCTCAAGAATCATGAGAACATTGTGCTACTTCCCGATTTCTCTAGCTCTGAAATTAACTGAATATATGAGTACATTTCTGTCAGGGTGTAGAGATGATTCTAGTCCTCAAGGTATTCACACCTAGAAGGGAAATAATGTGTTTAAAGGATTTCCATAGAATGCAGAATATTAAAGGAAAAAAGTTTTAAGAAACCCATTTTTGGGGGAAAACACAGAGGAGGGAGCTATTTCAGATTATGAACATCAAAGATTTTGAATGGATTTGATATTGGAGCTGGCCTTTGTGAGGCAGTATGTTTTGCTGGGCAGAGGGCCAGGTGTACAGTTTGGCTACTTGTGTGAGGGTGCTTGATGGCAGGTAAAAATCAGAGGTCATGTCACAGAAGGTCTTAGGTGTCAAAATAAGGAGGTTGTATATAACTCTAAGGGCAGTGGAGACACTTCAGATGACTTCTAGCAAGCAAATGGAATGAGGAGCAGATAAGGTATAATCAATGATACCCTTCCAGGGAAAAGCCAGTGATTTAGGACACAAGGTAGGTAATGAAAGCATTTTTTAAAAATCAAGTTTGTTAGGCTCTGGTGCCCAGTTTGGTCAAAGCTTTAGTTTAGCTGTTGCTATGATGCTATTTTTCAGATGTGATTAATCATAGACTTTAAATAATATGGATTACCCTCCTTAATGTGGGTAAGCCTCGTGCAACAAGCTATAGGCCTTAAGGTGTAACACTGAGGTTTCCCAAAGAAGAAAGAGGTCTGCTTAAGACTGCAACATTAGAAACGCTGCCTGAGTATTCACCCTGCTGACACACCCTGAAGGTTTTGGACTCAAGTCCTCAATATCAACTCTTATCTGAATTTCCAGCCTGTCATCCTGCCCCATGGATTTTAGACTCACCAGCCCCAAGTCACCTTAGCTGGTTCCTTAAAAGAAATGTTGGCAAAGGACTGTCTCATGTACTCAGTCTTCTGGCCCCAATTTGGCTGAGAAAATGGGCCTCCTGCCTTTGAGGTGAAGAGCCTACACAGCCCTGACAGGCTCATCACTTTGTGTGGGAACTCGTTTCCTGTTTCATGCTCTGTGAGTGTTCCTTTGCTCTGCTTACCTGTGTTGTAAGTGGCCCTCAGCACGCCCCCAGCTTTCAGTATATCGGACTCCACAGGGGATGGGTCCCGGTCCTACTGTGGCAGGAGAGGGAGGCTCACAGGCCAATTGCCCTGTGTTGGCTGTGCTGGAGGTAGACCCACTAGCCATGAGGAACCAGTGTGCCCTATTGGAGTTAATCTTGCTCTGCCTTTTCTCTATGTGACTGAAGATTTGTTCCATCCTAGTGCTTGACTGCATTGTACTGGTTGCTCCTATCCAAGAGGAAGTGGGCAGAAGTGTTCCCAGATCTCCCCAGAGCTTGGTAACTAACATATAATCCTCTGCTTAACAGTTAACTTCTCTCTCTCTCTCTCTCTCTCTCTCTCTATATATATATATATATATATATATATAATGGATATATATGCATTTACCTATCTATACATCTCCTGTTGGTTCCATTTCTCTGGAGAACCCTAATACATACTCCAACTATTTTCAAAAGTATTTTGAGAGGGCTAAGCATTCACCTTTAGTATAACCTAGCTTTACATTTTATAAATTTAAATGATTTTTTTAGGGCAATGAATGAACCTTCAGTAGATTTGAGTGTCTCCTTTATTTCCTCCCAGTTCATGGTTTACTGTCTGCAGGTCACTGCCCCCATCCCCCGCCCCGCCTCTGACCCCATCTGATGATCCTATAGCAAATACATTAAAAGAAGTGATGGGTTCAGCAGACTGAACCCTCAAAGCTGGAAACCAGATTTAGTCTGCAATTGATACCAAGAAGTGTTAACATAGCCTATTTGCTACCCATTCTGCCTTAAGATTTAGATGTACATTTGTAGGAATAAGGTAATATGTCTGAAGGAAACCAGAAGTTTGTGAAGTGAAACATTTTCAAAAGCAGGATGCACAGAGGTTTTAGAAGCTATGACAAGAAGCTTACTGAAAGTCTGGTGATATTGATAAGGGAAAAGTGAGAGTAAGAGATAAGGCACTGTTTCTCCAGGGTTGACAAAGAATGGCTGTCATGTGTGTCCACACACACACTCTGAGATTTCTCGGTGGCCCAGAAGACCTACCTCCTAATCCTGGAGCCCCATTTCCTTGTCTATAGCATGACAGCATTGGGCCAGATGATATCGAAGTTCCTTTCCAGTTCTGGCCTTCTAGAACTTTGTAACTCATTTTCTCAGATCAGCTCTGTGATTTTGGAAGAGAATGAAATGATATTCCAGTGGACTTTGGGTTCTCTTAGCAAATGAGATGGAAATATGTATGTTTTGGTGTTCAAGTCCACCTTTGTGGGCTTTCATTAACATGAACAAGTTCTCCCTCCTAAATGACATCTAGGCAGATCTGATAAAGATCATCTGACCAGTCCAGCATATCCCTTCATAGGATCCAAGGTGTTTGCACTATTACCACTGGGAATGGAGGGTCCCTCCCTGCAGAAGACAAAGAAAATAGCTTTTAAATGCTATAAATAATACATGGCAAAAAATTAGGCAATGTATAAAGCATCAGGAAAACAAAAACTAGAATCTAACCATTCAAAGGTGGTCACCATGAGCACATAAGTGATCACTCTAACATGTATTTCAGTTTAGATGCACACACAGATATAATTTTATGTAAATGAGTCCTACTGTGTAGGTAATTTTGCAATATATTTTTTAAATTCTGCAATATTTTAAAAATTTAATTGAAAACCTATAATTAAAATTTTTATTTAAAACCATTTTAGAGTCCAATAATTTTATTGTAAAATTAAAAAATTATAGTGAAACCAACATTACACTGTATGTTAACTAACTAGAATTGAAATAAAAATTTGAAAAAAATAAATTAATCTTTTTCATGATAATAGAATAAAAAATTATAAAATATTTAAGAAGAGTATTTTTTTAAGATTTTATTTATTTATTTGAGAGAGAAAAGGGGAGAGCAGAGAGGGAGCATGAGGAGAAACAGGCTCCCCACTGAGCAGGGAGACTGATGTGGGACTCGATCCCAGGACCCTGAGATCATGACCTGTGCCAAAGGCAGATACTTAATGGGATGAACCACCCAGGCACCCAAGAAGAGTATTGACATAAAAGGAAAGATTAGAAGATTTGCTTTCTCAACCCACAGTTGTACCATCCATGTCTAAAGATGCTGAAAAATGTGAAAACTGACATAATAGAGAATTCTCTGAATTCTAAAGAGGCTGTGCAAAACTGTAAATGAAAGCAATGACAAAAGCTTTGTTTGCTTCCCTTTATAGATGTTAATAATTTGCCAAATGGGTATTTTTTCTGCAACAGGAAATTTTCAGATAATACAAGTGTCAGTTAAGTCATCACTCTATATTGCCAATTTCCGGTTGCCCGTTTTCAGACCAGTAACTCAGACTTTAAAGCAGAAGTAATTGACTATTGTCAATGTAAACTTGATGAGCTCTTAAGTGCTCGAAATTGTTACAACTCTTTGAGCTAGAAACGAAAACTCTGCGAAGCATCTGCTAGAGTATTATGAAACCAGAGGATACAAACCATAACTCAGAGACAAAGCCTTCCACAGTTTTATAATCAGACATTGCTCCATGGCTGTGGCGTGAAAAGTCGCAGGAACAGCAGAAGTACCACTTCCAGTGGGAGAGCAACTCAGTGAATGGAACGCTTCGCCGCAAAGATGAAGACTGCATTTGCCTTTCCTCTGCCAAGCTGCACACTTGCCTTACAGAGAAATTGGCAGACATGAAACAAAGGGTGTCTGCCATGTGCTTCTGCTAGCACTAAGCACAGAGAGGATGCTCGTACTTCTACATGAATGCTTGGCCACAAGCCACAGTGGCTCCAATAGCCAAAGTGTTGAATAACTTTTTTTTTTTTTTTTAATTTTCAGCATAACAGTATTCATTGTTTTTGCACCACACCCAGGGCTCCATGCAATCCGTGCCCTCTCCAATACCCACCACCTGGTTCCCCCAACCTCCCACCGCCCGCCCCTTCAAACCCCTCAGATTGTTTTTGAATCTTTTGGTTTATCCTTGGGATACGTGTGTGACATTTTACTGAAGACACAAAAGCAGTGGTGTGTTGAACCATACCCCATGGTATGACCTTTACAGGGTGACCATGAGCATTTCATGAGTGAGCTTTTGCTCTAATCACTTTTTTTTTAAAGATTTTTTATTTATTAATTTGACAGAGAGAAATCACAAGTAGATGGAGAGGCAGCCAGAGAGAGAGAGATAGGGAAGCAGGCTCCCTGCTGAGCAGAGAGCCTGATGCGGGACTTGATCCCAGGACCCTGAGATCATGACCTGAGCCGAAGGCAGCGGCTTAACCCACTGAGCCACCCAGGCGCCCACTCTAATCACTTTTAAAGTGATGAGAATGGGGCCTAGCCATAGTAAGCTCTTTGTAAATATTTATTACACATAAGTAAAAATGAACGAATACATTATGACTTGGTTTTCCTTCAGAGGCCTGTCTGGTTCATAGTGGGGTGGAATGGGGTGGTGATCTCTAAGTACCAGGGCCTTTCCCTAGCACTTGCTTGGTGCCAGTGAGCAGCTCTCTGGACCCAAGTCCTGACTCATCACAGACGGCCTCAGTCTCCCCCACTGGATTGCTTCTGGATCCTGAGATGGACCATCCTACCCAGAGAACACAATTTTCACATTTAGGACAAGTGAAATTACTGCCTTTCAAATACAACAGGCATGTTTTATGAGGTTTCCTTCCACCTGTGTATAAATGTCAAGATGATTTAAAAAAGGCTGAAAAGAGCATTCTCTCAGAACAGAAATTACTCAGAGAAACAAAAGAAGGGAAGAAAAATAAGTTCAGACCAAGAGTAAACATTCCTAGATTATGTTACAAAGCTGTGTGGTTGGGAAAAATCACCCTGCTCTGGCTCAATCAGAGTGGTGGCTCAGTCAGTTAAGCCTCGGTCTTCAGCTCAGGTCATGGTCTCAGGGGTCCTGGGATCAAGCCCCACATTGGGCTCTCTGCTCAGCAGAAAGCTTGCTTTTCCCTCTTCCTCTGCTGCTTCCCCTCCTTGTGCTCTCCCTCTCTCTGTCAAATAAATAGGTAAAATTTTTTTAAAAATCACCCTTCTTAAAAGGATTAATAAATCTTCTTTTCTGTTTAGTGTTCTCTCTTTCAGACACCATGAAGGAAACTTGAGAAGGCCTGTCTCCTAAAAGTACATAATCTTTGGATGTAGTTTGTTCAGTAGAAGTGGGTAATTATTATACATTTGAATCAGTCCCATCATGTTGGCTGAGCCTTCAAATTACTTCAAATTGGGTCAGTTGCAAACCTTTCTTTTTCCCATTTAAGCCATAATACCTGAAGTTTAGATGTGTTTAATTTCCTATGAGCTGTTAATGAGGATAATGTTCTTCTTCAGAGTTGGAAAGAAAGAAAAATTATCTTAAATAAGCCCCTGAAGGCCCAAGAAGTCTCATGCAATGATTGTGCCCTACAGACAGGAACCAGCCATTGTAGAAGAAATTTTTAAAAGAGATATCTTTCACATGCTTTATCCACCATACTTTTTGTACATAGGAAAATGCCAGTAACTAAATTCACCTGTGAAGAATGGGTGGTCTTCAACAAACATTTGAGAAGATGCTGGAATTGCTGTATTTGCCAATGGATAGCATGAGTGCTAGTCCATTGACCTGGAAAAACTAACTGTAACTCACTGGTGTGTGGTAACAACAGAGACACCATTGGCAATGGTGTGCAGCAGGGTACCCTGCTCGAGGTAAAAGGAGGAGGTTATAATATGGCCTTCAGGGTGCCTGTGAAGAGGGACTTAGGACCTGTGGGTTAGTAGGTCAGGTACTTTATATAGGTTGGTGCCTTCTTTAACTTCCCTACTTGACTCCAGCAACCGTAGCTGATGGGCCATGTGATCTGTACTCACCTGCGGGGACATTAGGGTCCCCTCCATATTCAGTCACTCAGGGCTAGGGGCATGAACAGTATTTAAAAATGTCATCTCGCCAGTAGGTTCCCCTTCCTGGTGTTTGATCTGATATTGAGTGAGGAGAGCACGGTGGTCATTTTCTCTGACAGTCTCTGCAGAAGGCTGGAGACATTCTCCAGTGTGCCCAATTTGCTCTATTCTCTCCTTATGGAACTACCTCATCATCAAGTTACCTAAATCTCTCTTGAGTCTTGTGGTCTTCTACACATTTCATGCCAGTTAGGTTAAGTTGGCTGTCTTTTCCACTCACCCTGTCCCATGGTCACTAGTTTGATTAAGCCTTGCTCCTTGCATACTCGTAACCTCAGGCAAGTTGCTATAGAATCAGAATAACAATGGCTCTTAGCACTGACTGTGACAATGAAATAGGGTACTGTCGGAGGGCCTCTAGCCCAGTGCCTGTGTCAGGTCTCCCCTGACCACAGCGTGTCCCTGTCGAACCCCATGCCTTGAACCTGACGCAGCACTGTGACCCTGCCCCACAGCAGCAGGGACAGCCTCTGGCCTCCTCTGACTTTCCCCACAGGGGCCTGGCCATCTGTAGCAGGGGTCTTTTGACACCTAGGCTCCTGGCAGATTTGATTCCTCTAATTAATGGGCTTCATAAAGGACTGTGAGGATAAAAAGAAACTATTTGGGGGCAAGTATTTGCAAATCACATGACTGATGAAGAACTTGTGTCCTGTATGTAAATAGAACTCTCAAAACTCAAAGATAAAAGAACACACTATTTTAAAAAATAGGCAAATGATTTGAGCAGACATACCACCAAAGAAGGTAGATGACAAATAAGCACATTAAAGCATGCTCAGCATCCCAAGTCATTATGCAGCTAAAATCACATTGGACCACTATATACCTATTAGAATGGCTACAATTAAAAGAGCAGACCAGCCCAGGATTTGGCAAGGATGTGAAGGAACCAGAAGCTCGCTCACTGTGCCTGGGGGGTTGGCGGGGGTGGGTGGGGTACAAAATGGTACAACCACTTTGGAAAACAGTTGGGCATTTTCTTAAAAATAAAAGCATGCATTTACTGTACGACCCCACTATGCCTCTGCTTGGTATTTATGCAAAGGAAATGAAAGCATATTCAAAGATTTGTAAACAGTTATTAGTAGCATCTCTATTCATAATGGCTCCAAACTGGAAACAGCACAAATGTTCATCAACAGGTGAATGAATAAACAAGTTGGTGTATCCATACAATGCAATACACCCAATAAAATAAATATTAGGAATGAAAAGGAATTAACTATTAATATAGTAATGGATTAAGTCTCAAAATAATTTTGTTGAATGGAAGAAGCCAGGTAGAATATATGTTGTATGATTCCATTTACAGAAGATGCTAGAAAATGCAAATGAATCAGTAGATCAGCAGACCAATCAGTGGTTGCCAAGGGGTCTCTGAAGAAGGCAGACTGGGATTCTGAAAGGCTACAGGGGATCTTTTGCTGATGGTGCTGATCATGATCATGGTGATGGTTTCATGGGTATAAGCATATGCCAACACTTTTCTATGCTTTAAATATGTACAGTGTATTCTATGCCAATTACATCTCAGTAAAGCTGTTAAAGGTTTTTTTTTTTTAGATTTTATTTATTTATTTGATAGACAGAGATCACAAGTAGGTAGAGAGGCAGGCAGAAAGAGAGGTGGAGAGGAAGCAGGCTTCCCACTGAGCAGAGAGCCTGATGCGGGGCTCTATCCCAGGATCTCGGGATCTTGACCTGAGCCGAGGGCAGAGGCTTTGACCCACTGAGCCACCCTGGTGCCCCAAAGCTGTTAAATTCTTTTTAAAAGGAAAAAACAGACAGGACTCTAAAGCAGGCAGTTCTGAGTGGTGCCTTAAGCATTTCCAATAATTAAACCGGCCGCTGTTGCATCTAGTGACAAAAATGCAATCACTTCTTAAGAATAGTTCCTGATTTGTTGTTGATGTCCATTGGGACTATCCCCGATGCATTGCTCAGCTGTTCAGAGACTGCCCAGGTCCACCTAACCCCACAGGAAGGCGACCACACTGCAAATCAGGCTCAGCATGCTGTGCCCAGTCATTGGTGTCACCAGAAAGTTCCTCATCCCACCTCGCATCTGAACGAGAAAAAATGGCATATAATGTCCATTAACTTCAGACAAGACCAACTTCATCTCCTTCTCCCTCTCTCCCCCAAAGGGACTCTCCATGTCCTTCTCTAACCCTGACACAACCCTTTCTTTGATGTGCCACAGTCCCAGGCACTGTGTGTGCACAGGAAATTGTTTTAGGAAGGCTGGTTTTTACAAACGTTGTTCTGTAAACTTAAACATGAGTTCACAAGCTCAAGAAACCAGCCTGACTTAGAATTTATGTGTGAACACTAGACATAGTTAATAAAAAAAACACCAGGAACACCCAAGACCAAAGCACCTTTGTTACTGCTACTTGGGGGTAGATTTTGTGACTTCTGTTCCAGCCTCTCGACAGTAAGAATCCAGAGTTCTGGCAAAGTTGACAAGGTCACCAGAAGGGAAGCAAATGTTGCAGAAAGTGATGCTCTGATAAAGAAACGAATTTGATATAGAATGTGAATATCAGAAAAATAATCTCTAAAAATAAAAACCTAAAAATATGGCTTTGGTTAGAAAAAATTAAAAAAAAAGAGGATGAGATTTTATATCCCTGAGTATTAAGTTGTGGTTCAAACAGGTGCAAGAGCATAGAGAAGGGATTCTCTCAGGTGTAACGTAGCCGAGAACTCCATTCTGGTGGCTGGTTGTCTGTGAAGAAAGACAAGCTGGTCTGACGGGGATCTTCGGCTCCTGTGACTTGAGTTTGAATTCAGTCTCCACAGCTCACTGGCTGTGTGACCTCAAGTTACTTTTGCTAAGTCTCATTTTCTTCCTCCATAAAATAGGGGTCATAATACTACCTGTCTCATAAGACTGTTTTCAAGTGAGCTACCATAGGAACACAGTCAGTGGCGTTTAGTGGTTAGGGACTCACCGCCGCCTGTGTTTTTAGAGTCTGATTGACATGTGCTTTAAGCCATTATCTCCTATCACAGTTCCCTGAACTTGCCCCAATAGAACCCTTATCTGGGACACTTGTGAAACATATGGATCCCAGTGCCCAGCCTCAGACCTACTGAACCCACCAAGTCCGAGGGAGGTGCCTGGGCGTGGTCTCAGCACCAGTATCTGGAGCTCCAGGCACATGTGGGAAACACGATGTTAGTAAATTCCCGTATTCCTTATATCTTGAGTTTTAAATTTGGGGATCTGGTTGAAATACACACTCCCAGAATTCCCCAACCCCCAGGAAATTCTGTTTTAGCTCTGGGATGGAGACCATGAAATTGCATTTTAAATAAGCCTCCCATCCTCAGTGATTCTGAAGGAAAGGCTCTCAAGCCCACACTCTGAGAAGCACCAACTAGTGTTGTCATACCCCAATTCAGAGTAAAAAGAACTCTTAGAATAGTCCATAATCCTGGGGGAAGGGTCCTTTGCTTCTGTTACCAGCTCACAGAATATATGAATTACAAGGGATCACTTAGTCTCTCTGCCAAATGTTACGTGTTCTCATCCCCATTTAAATTGAACCTGTGGATCAATTTCTTTGACTTTGGGTTAAAAAGTAATTCAAAGTCTATCATGCATTTCATGTGTCTGTTCAGGGTTGGCATGGTTGTGCCTGTGTAGGCCTTTTTATCTGCTCTGATCACCTAATCTGATTTAATGACTCATAACCACCCTGAAGGGAAGGATTGTGCTTGCTTAACTTGTGTGTGACTCTAGGCCTTTCTGATGAGCAGAGGGCTTGGGAGAGGCATGAACAAAAGAGGTGAGAGATGGTTTGAGCATAGAAGCACCCAGTTCCCAGTGAGGCTTTGTAGTGCTGGACTTACCAACTGCCCCAGTGCCCCACAGAGTTCCGATTCACTTACTGTGCTGAGTGGAAGCAGCAGACAGTTCCTTACAGCAGAGTCAGGCTACATGGTCATTGTATGTGTGGACTTCATCACACGGCACTTGATGGGTCAAAGATCAACACACAATCACATAAGCAGTCAAAAGCTGGGTCTGGAAAGATGTGCCACAATGTCTGAGCTGGAAAGTACTGAGACCTGGAAAGGAAGCACAACTCTAACAGATAATAGCAGAAAGCTTTTCTGCTAAGCCGGTGTATCTCAACCATGAACCAAGAAGTCATTTCACTGGGACAAGGGTGCAGACAACCACGTAAAGTTAAGAGCCATAATAAAACAGAATTTCGGCGCTAAGTACAACCAGAAATGTTTTGCCAACCTGGGGAGCATCTTGTTAAGTAACTGGCATTTCTAAATGCATATTAGCATGTGTGATCCGTAGACTTAAGGCCTGGAGCATGTCCTCCATCTCCTTTGGCAATGGATTTCCTCTATTCTTTTTTTTTTTTTTCCCCCTTTGGATTTTCTCTATTCTTAAAAGTCAACCCAGGCACTCAGTCTTATTTTT
The DNA here is from genome assembly GCF_030435805.1 of Mustela lutreola. Lineage (NCBI taxonomy): Eukaryota > Metazoa > Chordata > Mammalia > Carnivora > Mustelidae > Mustela > Mustela lutreola. The sequence goes on along the minus strand of NC_081295.1, from coordinate 45,703,539 downwards.
TATAATATTATAATTTAAAACTGTAGTTCTTGAAATTCATCTAAAGCGGTAATTCAGGGAGCGCTTTTTTTTTTTTTTCTATAGCTGTCTCATAAAAGCTTGACATTTACCTCTCTTGAGTGCCTGGATGGCTGAGTTGTTAAGTGTCTGCCTTCAGCTCAGGTCATGATCCCAGAGTCCTGGGATCGAGTCTAGCATTGGGCTCCCTGCTCAGGGGGATCCTGCTTCTCCCACTCCCACTCCCCCTGCTTGTGATCCCTCTCTCTTTCTCTCTGTCAAATAAATAAATAAAATCTTAAAAAAAGAAAGAAAGAAAGAAATTTACCTCTCAAGCAGCATCATTTACTGAACGAATTCTGGCAAGTGATTTAAACTCCTAGTTTTAATGTCTTCCCCCGACCTCATGGTTCATAGCCAGTCCGCTGGAGGAGTCATTTCACAGCTGTCCTAAGAGAGGAGACAGCATGTCTTCCCAGAACTCTATAGGAATCCTACCCGCCGAATAATAAAGAGGATAATAACTTACACTTAGAATCATAGGTAATATTTGGAATTGTTGGGATGCAGTTCTTTTTACAAAAGTTCTAGGAATCTCAATGTACTGAATGAAAGCTTTTTTTTTTTTTTTTATAATGGCCATACAGAAAATCTCATTAGTATCCTTTCTTTCCCCACATACCTGTTCCATTTAACTTAGAGGCAAAGGAAGGATTAATTTGTTTTGTGTCACAGAGAGGTATTCAGAAAATTAAACCAAGTACTTTTAATTTTTAAAGGTAATACTCTATTATGAACATTTCCTCACATTACACAGCCTTTTTAATTACCAATTTAAAATGTATAACTAAAGTCATATAATCATATTACAAATATTTAAAAAAAAGAGAAAATTACCCATAATCCTATTGCCAAATATAGCTGATTGATATTTTGATGTATTTCATTTTTTCCTCTGAATGGTTTCATTAAGATTATAATCACACATATAAATAGTGTCCTTTTGTCACATTTTAAAACTTTTTCTGTTTTTATGCTCTCCCTTGAGCCAGCAAAGATTAATGTCAGGATATAAAATTACATAAATTTAGTAAATTGTAAGCTAGACATCTAGATATCAGCTAGGACCTCCTACTCTTCAGATATTTTTGTAAACATACACCCAACACTTGAACACATGACAAATGAGAATTCAGAGCCCTTTTAACGTTTTGAGACTTTCCCACTACTCACTTATTCATAATTTTTGTTCCAGTTTCCTGCCTCCCTAAAGGAGACAACTGGCTGCTGAATCCCACCGTGTTGATCTGTATGATAGGCATAGTACCAGCACCAATGGTCTCAGACAAAACACCTACAAAATAAACAAAACCGAAACCAAAGTCTATTTTCACAAAGCACTCTGCGACTTTGGTCACTTCTCCAAAGTTTGAGGGACCCTGGGATACAAAACCTTCTGCAATCTTGCTGGCCCCTATGTCCTTTCTCTTCCGCTGGAGAAACCGACAAATTCTTCCCTTCACCTTAAGCACAAACAGTTCCATCCACCTTTGGCCCTTCCCCCAAAGCAGCTGATTCTGATTTAGATTATTTCCTCAACAAAGCCAGGTCTTGCCCTAAAGGAGTTCTCTGTTTTTCAAGGCTAAGAAAAGAAAAACGTTTTTGGATTTCTGCGTTAAAATTATAAGGCAAGGAAATAGGTCGGAGACAAAATAAAAGGGAAGAACATGATGCTAGGAGAGAGAGAGAGAATGTACATAAATTGTATGTTGGGAAGTTCCTGCATTTGAAAAGTTGCTAGGGAGGGCAGTGGAAGGGTCAAAGTCAAGCAACACGGCAAAAAAGTTTTTGAGCAGCTGGTGGGACAGGAAGAACCATGGTGAAATAAAAGATAACGCCAGAATTAGGATTCAGGGACAACGGAAAGTGGCCCCACTTTGAGATGAAATGAAGAACTTGTTCAAGAAAGTCAGTCTGGAGGGTAAGGCAATGCATTTACCTTCACGGGTCAGGACCCATCTTAGATTTGTCTGTAAGTGGACTCAGAGTGCGTATGCTGTGTATGCACGGGGTATTAGGGGTGTTACTTGCTCTATTCTGGCTCCTGGTTTCCTGTAAACATTTATGAAGAACTATGGAATGACATTATACCGTCGCATCCATTTAAAGAGAAGGCAGATTTATAGCAAGAGGTGGGATGAATCAAAATATTTTTGGTAGGGATCATATGATGGTATGAAGAGATGAATTAATGGACCAAATAAGATTGTATCTATGAATTCTAGAACATCCACAGTTAGAGTTTTTCTTTTTTGTTATTTTGCCTGTCAGAGTGTTGGTGTTATTTTGTGAGAAAGGAAGGAATCGTGCTGGGAATGAAAAACGATTTTCCGCTACTTGCTGCTTTAACTCTGTTACCATGGCAACCAATTTCCTCCGCGAGGAGGGAAGACTTTACTAGAGAGATACCCTATATTGGACTGTTGTGATTTCAAAGGAAAATATTTACAGCTCTGTCAGTATAGCTGTTCCAGTTGAGATTGTGACAGCATGGCCCAGTAAACTCAATTTCAATGATTTCTGAAAAGACTTTCTATTAATGACTCCAAGTAACATCACTACTTTTGACCAAGAGCAAACCCCCATAGGATGCATAGCTCATGTTGGTTGGGTTCATTTATCATTTTTTTTTTTTCATCTCTATCAGTGATGAAATTAGTTGATCCCCTTTGAAGTTTAAATCAAACCAAAAGACCAAAATAATTGTGTGAGACAGATATGGTTGGACCCTGTGGACTGCTTTTGTCCTCAACCCATGACTGGCTTGAAGCAGAGCTCAGGAGGCTCCTCATTTTTTCCAAACAAAAAGCCTCTCCCTCGAGCATTGGTGAGAAATGGACATTTCACTGCAGGCTTGATGGGGAAGCTGGTTGACATGAGAGAGCTCAGAGCCTTTCACCTCCACCGCACTGTGGGCCATTTTCCTCTTGTCTTTTGTCGTAGTCTGTTGCAGTTTCCCATTCCTCTCTCACCTGCCTCCCTCCAGCACTTCCCTCCTCTGGGCCCCCTCAACTCCCTCCGCATCTCCATTCTTAGATGGACAGGAGTTGCTGTAAACTCCTCCAGCTTGGCCTCCCACTCATCTCCTCACATTGTCTTTTTTTTTTAAAATATATTTATTTATTTATTTATTTGACAGACAGAGATCACAAGTAGGCAGAGAGGCAGGCAGAGAGAGAGGGGGAAACAGGCTCCCTGCTGAGCAGAGAGTCCGATGTGGGGCTCGATCCCAAGACCCCGAGATCATGACCTCAGTTGAAGGCAGAGGCTTTAACCCACTGAGCCACCCAGGTGCCCCCTCACATTGTCTTTTAAGGAAGCCAGAGGCCACCATACTGCTGGCTTTGTGTGCCACAAACAAAATCCTTCACTTACCAGAATCCTTCCTCCTTAGATAATAGGGGATACTTAGAAATAAAAATTGTTTCCTCTGTTTACTTGTTTGTGATAAAAACTTTATGAGTTACTCTAGATTTCTGCATGTGTTTGGTTTGAAAACGAGGTTTCTCGGCTTTTGAAGTAGATAGAGCACCTCTCCAGCTTCCTACAATAACAAAATCTGGATGTACTGTTCTGCACCAAAAGCAAAGAGTGAGGCCAAGTCTGAACCTTTCAGACTTGGATTTTTTTCCTCCTTCTAGTGTAAGATTGCTTCCAACCTTAATTAGCAAGGTATGGTTCTGGTTTGAACTAAGAGCTTGACTATAGCGTTCAGATGACCAGTTCACGTGTTCTTTTTCCTGTCCCATCCTGGTGTTTTCCATTTTGGAAGATAAGCTTGTTAATTCAATTAATCTGAATTGGTAAATCGGTTGCGTGTGAAGGAATTTGGGAAGGGGGGGATACTAAGAATTCTTGCATATTTCCAGACCTATTCTGGAACCAGCTCTCAAATATTGTTCTCTCATACTCTTGTACTCTACTCTTAAACATAGTTCATCAGAGAACTAAATACATAGAATCAGCTGGAAAACACTCATCACTGAATGATTTTTAACTTTTCTTCCAAACTGTCCTTAACTTCGCCTAAAACAGAGAGTCTCTCATTCACTTTTTATTCATATATAGACTTGTTGAGACACGGTTATGAACTTTGGACCTATGGACATATATTATGGATATTGCATTGTTCATTTCATGCTTGAATTTGCTTCTGGCAGAGCTATTCCCCACCCACTCACCCACTGGCAGTCCAAACCTTCCCCACCAGACCAAGAATCTCAGGTCCTTTTTAAAAAAAATTGTTTATTTATTTATTTAGTAACCTCTATACTTATCATGGGGCTCGAACTCACAACCCTGAGATCAAAATTTGCATGTTCTTCTGACTGAGCCAGCCAGGCAACCCTGAGTTTCTCTAGATGAACAGAAAAGTACCACATTTCTATTTTGGGGGGGGGGGGGAGGTATAAGGACTGCCTCAGGACTTCAGAAACTTTAAATATCTGGCATAATAGGAAACTTCCCTCTGCATTCTTAGGTAAAATACCATTAAGACCTATGCTGTCTTTTAATTTTAGCTGTCTGAATTCAAGTATTTTAAGAGCCTTATTTTTACTTCCCTTCTAAATGCAGACATGGTGTTTTAAGATACTGACAGGACACTGATGAAGACACAATCTCTTTTCTCAAGAGGAGAAAAGTAAAGTAGGAAAGCTAAATGCATAAATATTATATTGCGGTATAATAAAGACAATGACAGAGGTGAGCCTAGAATGCTAAGGGAGAAGATTCAAGAGTGAAGAAGAAGTTGGAGGACATAAGGAAGTTTTCTCAGGAGTGCTGAGCCTGGTATTGAAGGGCCAAGATGAGTTTACCTCTTTAGGGCAGGGAATGAATGGACAAGTGTGCCCCAGACTGAGGAAACTGCAATAAGGTGAATAAAATATTGGTTGGCAAAGGGAATCAGGATTTTAAAAACCCCCAACACAACTTACTGAAAATCTATTGTGTGCCAGGCACTATGAGCTACTGATTTCTAGGTCATTTGTAATTCAAAGCCCTCAAGGGAATGTTGTTATTATTATTCCTCCTTTATAGGTGAGGAAACAAAAGTTTAATGAGGATGAGTATGCACGCCTAAGGTTTAGTGGTATGATTATACTGCAAGTTCAGCCCAGTTGGGTCTGACGCCTGTGAAGTTTCATCCCATTTCTCTTGTGTAACTTCAATATGAAATTGAACTGAAAGAAGACTCAGGTATTTTTGGTTGATTCATTTTCCCAGTAAGGCATGTGATAATTTATGATAATTATGGGTAACTTAATTGTCATAAATGAAATGACTTCATGAGGACTTGAGTGTTTGCACAGACTTTGGATGTAAAATATGAACCTGGGGAGCGCTGGCTGGTTCAGTCGGAAAAGCATGTGACTCTTGATCTCAGGGTCATAAGTGTGAACCCATGTGGGGTGTAGAGATTCCTTAAATAAATTTTCCTTTAAAAAGAAAACAAAAAAACAAAAAAAACAAAAACAAAAACAAAAACACAACACTTTAAAATATGAACCCGAGATTGCATTTGATAATTGGAACCTTTGGATGAACCATACATTAAAATGCATTTTTCTGACCTGGAAAAGACCTACTTCCAAGACCAACTCTTCGTAAAGCCCATAAAGGGGTCCTATTTCTGTCTGTTTTATAATTAGAGATGTGGTGCTGGTGAGGTCAAGGTAGAAGCATTTGTGGACTTTTTCTCCTATTTATCCCTGAGGAAATACACCAAAATGCTAAAATAAGTTAGTAGTACATTCAATTTTTGAAACCCGAATTCTCATATTCCTCGAGTATGATTACACAGCTGACAGAGTTTCACTTTCAAAGGGTGCTTTTGCACATTTGTACTTCCTGTTGTACAGTTCCATTAATGGCAAGCCCATTGTACAGCTTTTGAAGTGGAATAATATATTCTGATATATTCAGGATCTGTTCAATACAGCCCAGGGATTGTCTTGGATTTTGTCCCTGACATTGTAAATATAGTAGAGGAGAGTAGTAATCATCTCATTTCTTCAAAGTGTTTGAAATATATAAGCACAGAATGACTTCCAGGATTTTCTCATTCCCAATTATGTTTTTTTTTTTATACTTCACTGTCTGTGCAATCAGCATAATTTGAGGTCACGTCCTGTGCTAGCTACAGGTCACCAAACTGGTTTCTATGGATAAAAAGACTACTATCCGACATCTGCTGATTTTAATGGGATGTTGAACCTCTATTCCACTAATCCACATATAGCCTAATGAACAATAAAAAATAGAAATATGGGCATTCGGGGTGGGAGGGTATAGGAGAGAACAAATTGTACCATAATTAGGGAGGATTCCAAAACTGCTTCACAGAAGTCAACCTGCTCTCCAGGAAGATAGGTAGAAGTACATTCCAGGAAGTGAGACCAACATCCATAAAGGAAAATGCACAGGTTTTAAAAACAGGAAGTTATCACCAGGCTGGAAGTGAGAGTATCTTATGTGGAAGGAGAAAAGCAACAAGGGTCTAGCAGTAGCCCCAGGCTCAAAGGTAGGCTGGTGCAGATTATGAGTATATTTGTATTCTTTGTATTCTAACGCAACCAGACCAAAAGCCAATGTAGGATATTTAACCAACTGAACTGAGACTTCTGTATTTCAAGGAGCGCTGGGCTTCAGAGAAAGCAAGTCAGTGTCTTCTTTGGATAACCTAGCCCCGTATTTGCAGTCTTACTTGGATATTGAAGTGAAACCACATTTTAACCCTACTACTCCTGTAGTAACCCTACTCCTGTTTTCAGGGAAGATGGCAAATGGCTACCAGCCATCTTAAATGTAGGAGTTCTGTTCTATCACTTCTTGCTTTTCTCTTTTCTAAGCTGAATTACACAGACTCACTCTTCACTCCTCAAGGGGCTTATTCTCAAGTCTTTTGTTATTGCCTCTGTAGCACTCCACTGACCTTCGGGAAAGTTCTTTTCCTCCTCCAGTCTCCTCCATTTAAAAAAATCATTCACTCCACTGACCTTCGGGAAAGTTCTTTTCCTCTTCCAGTCTCCTCCATTTAAAAAATCATTGGGACGCCTGGGTGGCTCAGTGGGTTAAGCCGCTGCCTTCGGCTCAGGTCATGATCCCAGCGTCCTGGGATCGAGTCCCACATCGGGCTCCTTGCTTGGCAGGGAGCCTGCTTCTCCCTCTGCCTCTGTCTACCACTCTGTCTGCCTGTGCTCGCTCTCTCTCCCTCTCTCTCTGACAAATAAATAAATAAAATATTTAAAAAAAAAATAAAATAAAAAAAAAAAATAAAAAATCATTAATTTATTTTTTGGCTAGGCAACGTATGTATATAATTCAACCATGAAGTCCAATAGCATCTTTCCCGCCCTTTCCTTCATCCACTCATTTCTTATTGTCCTCTCCCAAAGATAACCACTATTTCTAGTTTCCTATTTGCTTTTCCAGGATCCTTAGCATATAAAAACCAATGCAATACATATGATTTCTCCTTCTTTAAAACAAATGTTAGATTTCTTTTCATAAAATTCTGCACCTCGGGTTTGTTTTTTTTTTTTACTTCATATCTGGAAAATATGTCTAAAGCAGTTCACAGTTCTTCTTCATTCTTTTTTAAGATGGATAATAATCCATTGTAAAACAACACCATAGTTTAATCAACCCCTTCTTGATGGACACCTAGTTGTGTGAAAATATCTGTTACGCAATTTCACATGTGTAAATATAGCTAGAGGATAAATTCTTGGAAGTGGAATTTGTGTATTAAATGAATATACATTTGCAATGATTGTTTTGTTAGATAATGCCAAAGTGCACACCCCCACAATTATATGAGAGTTCCTGTTCCTCACACACTCACCACTATAATATGCTGTCAATGTTAGGATGTTTCCAGGCAAACAATGAAAACCGTTATGTTGGAGTATGTTACATTTCCATTCCTCTTATTCGTGTAAAAGATGAATGTGATCATCCTTTCATTTAAGAGTCATTAAGTAAGCATCCTTTTCTTTGAGCTGTTTTTTATAGATTTGCTTATTTTTCTGTGAACTATTTATATCCTTTGGCCACTTTTCTATGTCTCATTGACATCATAGGAACTTTTTATTATTTTATATTCATATTTATGCTGCATCCTTTTTTTTTTTCTTTTGGCAACTTGCATTCATTCACATCCCATCATGCCCTCTCTTAAATCACAGGGGTTGGAAGCTGGAAAATAGATTTACTAAGCTTGCTTTCCCCTCTGGATGCAATTAGAGTGTATGAATAAAATGCACACCTATATTGTTTTGGAAAGAGGAAAGAAGGCAGAAATCATGTTCTCTTCCAGCAGTGAAGGCAGTTGAGTGGGCTTCAGGTGCCCTGAGTATTTGCAGGAAACTTCAGGGCCCCTGCTGACCACCTTCTTGGGGACGATAGGTGCCGTGAAGTTGATCAGTTTCCTGGCATGCAACAAACAAAAGCAGTGGAAAAATCTTCTACAGCTCAGTAAAGGAGCATAGTTTAAAACTAATGTTCACAAATTATATATGTATATATATACAATATTATATATATAATTATAATATATATGAAATTACATATATAATATAATATATATAAAAATTCTCTCTGTACATATTTATAGTCAGTATAACAATATAGTGGAATGAAAGAGCCTATTAACAAAGTGACAAGATAAAATATCAAGAAATATATGTAGCAGTAATTAGGTATCAACCTATGTGAAATAAATGATAAAATGCTCCTAACGGAAAACTAAGACTTGGACAAAAATGGAAAGGCATTTGTTTTCTTGGATGGCAAAATTCAGTATCATAAAGAATTTATTTTATTGGGATTTTCTTTGTTGCCTAGTCATTTCAGTTTTGGTGACTATACCATGGATGTATAAAAAGATGTGGTCTCTATTTTTTGGATATTAGGTATTTATTGATTTTTCTATCCTATTCTAGATTGACTAGAAGGAAATAATTTGTATTACCTGGGCATTGCAAGGTATGTTGTGGCCTAGGATAAACAAGATCGTCTAGAGGAATGATGGGAGCTGGATATTACCTGATGAAGAGCTTTAAAATGTTTTTTCCAGCTTTTATAATTGCTTTAAATGGCTTCCGTCTTGCTACTCAGGCATGCCCTTTGAATATGTTCTTACAGCTCTCTCAAAGGATATACTAGCACTTTGAATCATAGCACTAAAAATCATGATTGAATTTTTTCCCTTTCTCTTTGTTCTAGGAGCCTCAGAATCCGTTCTGAAGAGACACTTAGAACCCTACAATGATCCGCTAGCTTGCTTAGGAACAGTCAGGCTAGTAAAAACAAATGGAGCTCGTAAATGTACTTTTTTTGCTGGGATAGAGAAGGGTCAGTATTGTAGCTAAAGGGGAATCTGATGGAACCCTTATACTGGGTGATATCGGGAGAGCCATGGATACTCTTTAGTTTGGGGTCCATACATTATGTGGTCTTCTGAATCCCAAACCCTAAACTAGCCGAAGGCTATGTAATTAATTACATGGTTTTAGGTTTTGCCTCTCCAACTTTTATCTGTAAGTCTACCGTGGTTGAAAAGGAAATGTTGAACATATTTTACTTACCCATATTTCCTTCATATACATTATACATTAAAGCCCTCATGTGCCCATTAAAATAGATGATTTTTTCTTTAATATTTCTTCTTCAGCTCTCCTCAAATGAAAATGGCATAGAAATAATCTCTCTCTCTTTTTTTTTAAGATTTTATTTACTCTTTTGAGAGAGAGAGAGAGAGAGAGAGAGAGGGAGAGAGTGAGCACAGGCAGTGCGCAGAGGCAGAAGGAGAAGGGAGAAGTAGACCCCTTGCTCAGCAGGGAGCCCTACAAGGAGCTCCATCCCAGGACCTGGGATCATGATCGGAGCCCAAGGCAGATGTTTAACTGACTGAGCCACCCAGGTGTCCCAACATAAAAATAATGTCTGAGCACATATTGTCTTTTCTCTAAAGGTCTTGTATTCTTCTATTCATCCCACTTACCAACCATTGCCTATATATAATGCTGAATTTCCAGAGTTCCCAGGTCATACAGCAACAATAATTTATCCAGAGTGCCTGGGAGGCTCAGTGGGTTAAAGCTTCTGCCTTTGGCTCAGGTCACGAACCCAGAGTCCTGGGATCTAGCCCTACATTGGGCTCTCTGCTTAGCAGGGAGCCTGCTTCCTCCTCTCTCTCTTCCTGCCTCTCTGCCTACTTGTAATCTCTGTCTGTCAAATAAATAAATAAAATCTTTAAAACACACACACACACAAAAAAAAAAAACAAAAAAAAAACACAATAATTTATCCAGGTATCCTCAGGGACTTTAGGGAAGGTGGGGCAATGCTGCGGCTGACGCGACAAATTGACCAGAAACATGAGGGTAAGAGAATGGTGAAAAGAAATTAAGAGACAGTTTCATTCTTCTACATATAGCTGTCCAGTTTTCCCAGCACCATTTATTGAAGAGACTGTCTTTTTCCACTGTATATTTTTTCCTGTTTTGTCGAAGATTAATTGACCATAGAGTTGAGGGTCCAAATCTGGGCTCTCTACTCTGTTCCACTGATCTATGTGTCTGTTTTTATGCTAGTACCATGCTGTCTTGGTGATCACAGCTTTGTAATAAAGCTTGAAATCAGGTAACGTGATGCCCCCAGCTTTATTTTTGTTTTTCAACATTTCCTTAGCGATTCGGGGTCTCTTCTGATTCCATACAAATTTTTGGATTATTTGCTCCAGCTCTTTGAAGAATAGTGGTGGAATTTTGATTGGAATGGCATTAAAAGTATAGATTGCTCTAGGCAGTATAGACATTTTAACAATGTTTATTCTTCCTATCCAAGAGCATGGAATGGTCTTCCATCTTTTTGTGTCTTCTCAATTTCTTTCATGAGTGTTCTGTAGCTCCTCGAGTACAGATCCTTTACCTCTTTGGTTAGGTTTATTCCCAGGTATCTTATGGTTCTTGGTGCTATAGTAAATGGAATCGATTCTCTAATTTCCCTTTCTGTATTTTAATTGTTAGTGTATAAGAAAGCCACTGATTTCTGCACATTGACTTTGTATCCTGCCACGTTGCTGAATTGCTGTATGAGTTCTAGTAGTTTGAGGGTGGAGTCTTTTGGGTTTTCCATATAAAGAATCATGTCATCTGTGAAGAGAGAGAGTTTGACTTCTTCATTACCAATTTGGATACCTTTTATTTCTCTTTGTTGTGTGATTGCTGTTGCTAGGACTTCTAATACTATGTTGAACAAGAGTGGTGAAAGTGGGCATCCTTGTCTTGTTCCTGATCTCAAAGGGAAGGCTGCAAGCTTTTTCCCATTGAGGATGATATTTGCTGTGGGTCTTTCATAGATAGATTTGATGAGGTTCAGGAATGTTCCCTCTATCCCTATACTTTGAAGCGTTTTAATCAGGAATGGATGCTGGATTTTGTCAAATGCTTTTTCTGCATGAATCGAGAGGACCATGTGGTTCTTTTCTCTTCTCATATTAATTTGTTGTTTCACATTGATTGATTTGCGAATGTTGAACCATCCTTGTAGCCCAGGGATGAATCCCACCTGATCATGGTGGATAATCTTTTTAATGTGCTGTTGGATCCTGTTGGCTAGGATCTTGTTGAGAATCTTAGCATCCATATTCATCAGTGATATTGGTCTAAAATTCTCCTTTTTGGTAGGGTCTTTGCCTGGTTTGGGGATTAGGGTAATGCTGGCTTCATAGAAAGAGTCTGGAAGTTTTCCTTCTGCTTCAATTTTTCGAAACAGCTTCAGGAGAATAGGTGTTATTTCTTCTTTGAAAGTTGGTAGAATTCCCCAGGGAATCCGTCAGGTCCTGGGCTCTTGTTTTTTGGGAGGTTTTTGATCACTGCTTCAAACTCGTTATTAGATATCGGTCTGTTCAGGTTGTCGATTTCTTCCTGGTTCAATTTTGGTAGTTTATAGTTTTCCAGGAATGCATCCATTTCCTCTAGGTTGCTAAGCTTATTGGCATATAACTGTTGATAATAACTTCTGATGATTGTTTCTACTTCCTTGGTGTTAGTTGTGATCTCTCCCTTTTCATTCATAATTTTATGAATTTGGGCTTTCTCTCTTTTCTTTTGGATTAGTGTGGCCAATGGTTTATCGATCTTATTGATTCTTTCAAAAAACCAGCTTCTAGTTTCATTGATATGTTCTACTGTATCTCTGGTTTCTACCTCATTGATCTCAGCTCTAATCTTGATGATTTCCCTTCTTATGTGTGGAGTTGGTTGGATTTGTTGTTGATTCTCCAGTTCTTTAGGGTGTAGAGACAGCTGGTGTATTTTGGATTTTTCAATTTTGGGGGGGGGAGGTTTGGATGGCTATGTATTTCCCCCTTAGGACAGCCTTTGCTGTATATCATAGGTTTTGGACCAAAGTGTCTTCATTCTCATTGGTTTCCATGAATTGTTTCAGTTCTTCTTTGATCTCCTGGTTGATCCAAGCATTCTTAAGCAAGGTAGTCTTTAGCTTCTAGGTGTTTGAGTTCCTTCTGAACTTTTCCTTGTGATTGAGCTCCAGTTTCAAAGCATTGTGATCTGAGAATATGCAGGGAATAATCTCAGTCTTTTGGTATTGGTTGAGTCCTGATTTGTGACCCAGTATGTGGTCTATTCTGGAGAAGGTGCTGTGTGCACTTGAGAAGAATGTGTATTCTGTTGTTTTAGGGTGGAATGTTCTGTATATATCTATGAGGTCCATCTGGTCCAATGTGTCATTCAATGCTCTTGTTTCTTTATTGATGTTCTTTTTTGATGATCTGTCTATTTCTGAGAGAGGCATGTTAAGATCTCCTACGATTAGTGTATTCATATCAATATGACTCTTCTCCTACACTGTACACAAAGATAAACTCAAAATGGATAAAAGACCTCAACATGAGACAGGAATGCATCAGAATCCTAGAGGAAGACTCTAGGCAGTAATCTCTTCGATATCAGCCACAGCAACTTCTTTCAAGATATGTCTCCAAAGGCAAAGGAAACAAAAGCGAAAATAAACTTTTGGGACTTCATCACAATCAAAAGCTTCTGCACAGCAAAGGAAATAGTCAAGAAAACAAAGAGGCAACCCACAGAATGGGAGAAGATATTTGCAAATGACAGTACAGACAAAAGGTTGATATCCAGGATCTATAATGAACTCCTCAAACTCAACACACATGAAACAGGCAAACATATCAAAAAATGGGCAGAAGATATGAACAGACACTTCTCCAATCAAGACATACAAATGGCTATCAGACACATGAAAAAATATTCATCATCATTAGCCCTCAGGGAGATTCAAATTAAAACCACATTGAGATATCACCTTACACCAGTTAGAATGACCAAAATTAACAAAACAGGAAACAACATGTGTTGGAGAGGATGTGGAAAAAGGCGAACCCTCTTCCACTGTTGGTGGGAATGCAAGTTGGTACAGCCTCTTTGGAGAACAGTGTGGAGATTCCTCAAGAAATTAAAAATAGAACTTCCCTATGATCTTGCAATTGCACTACTGGGTATTTACCCCAAAGATACAGATGTTGTGAAAAGAAGGGCCATCTGTACCCCAATGTTTATAGCAGCAATGGCCACAGTCGCCAAACTATGGAAAGAACCAAGATGCCCTTCAACGGGATGAATGGATAAGGAAGATGTGGTCCATATACACTATGGAGTATTATGCCTCCATCAGAAAGGACGAATACCCAACTTTTGTAGCAACATGGACGGGACTGAAAGAGATTATGCTGAGTGAAAGCAAAGAGTCAACTATCATATGGTTTCACTTATTTGTGGAGCATAACAAATATTGAGGACAAGGGGTGTTAGAGAGGAGAAGGGAGTTGGGGTAAATTGAAAGGGGAGGTGAATCATGAGAGACTATGGACTCTGAAAAACAATCTGAGGGGATTGAAGTGGCAGGGGTGTGGGAGGTTGGGGTACCAGGTGGTGGGTATTATAGAGGGCACGGATTGCATGGAGCACTGGGTGTGGTGAAAAAATAATGAATACTGTTTTTCTGAAAATAAATAAATTGAAAAAATTAAAAAAAAAAGAAATTAAGAGACAACGAGATGGGGGCAGGGGGAGCACCAAGGAGGATGTCCAATAGTGCCGATTTTATTCAAGGCTGTTTGGCATTATATAGCTAACAGAAACAATCATAAGAAAGTATTTGTTTTTAGATGATTACTAAAGAGTTTGCAACATGCACAGAAAATCCTTCAAGCTTTCCCATTATCTATTTCCCAAGCACCAATAGCAGACCCTTGAGCGCCAGATGTACTGATTTCAGGCCACTCAAGACATAGTTTATGGAAGCACAGCACAGTCTCACAGTGGTGTAGTCTATAGCCCGTACAAGGACAGCAAGGACCAGCCAAGAATTTCTGACCCTGACCAAATCGTCTCTATCTGACCAGCAAACGTGTGGGAAGTCACATAGACGAGCGCACAACACATAGCACAGACCCTTTCTCAGTGCTACTCGACTTTATCGACCTAAGCCTTTTGTTCGGCTATTCAGCCTTTAAAAAAGGGACAAGTCAGGGCCTGGTTTGGTCCTTGTCTCAAGCCTTACCATGGCCTCCCACAGGGCAAGGTGGCCTATTAAGAAAGTACACCTGCCTGCTGCGTCCCCAGGAAGCCTGGGTTTGTTGTAGTTGTTACTGTTGTTGTTTGTGCACTTCATTGCCTTTTAGTGCTGGGCTGGACAGCTTTACTTTATTTGTCTGAGGAGGCATCTCAGAACTTTATTTTTGGAACACAGCTCTGGAAACTGCTCTGTGGTCATTATTATTTACTTAACATATGTATACATATTTCACTAAATACCTATTAAATGAGTGAAGTCTTCAAAACGTATTGGGGCTTTGCCTAGTATAAGCAATACTTGGGCTATAGCACCAACCATTTTGCTTAGAGCCAAGGTGCTGTCCTAAGAGGAAATGATGGAGTTAGAGTAAAGAGAAAAATGTCTGCTACTTGAAGCTGGATGGAACTGAGAACAGAGAACACAGCTCTTGTGTAGAAGATATAAATAGCTCTCAGGGGCTCTGCTTATCTAGTTTGTTTTACTCTGGTTAGGAAAGGTCCTCCTTCTCCAAGAATGCTTATGGAAAATTATGAAGATTGCAGAAAGAAATGACAGTCTATTCTAAGAAGAGTACACAGGTTTATTGTATTTAAATAAGACCATCTGCGAAGACTGTAAAGTGGATCCTAGTATTAATTGCCACTTCTCACTCAAGAGAATCTTGACAACAATGGAAGTTGTCTGGGTTACAGAACAGTCTGTATTCATGTGTGTGTCCCTGTCACTCTTGTCCTTACCATTTGTATTGAATTGATTTGTGCCTTTTGTTCAGGGCACTTATTACAAAGTGTTTGTCTTTTTATTAGTTTTTGATTGCACTATAGTTGACATGTAATGTTCCATTAGTTTCAGTTGTGCAACACAGTGATTTGATGAGTCTATATACCACTGCAAGTGTGGCTGCTGTTTGTCACCCTGCAGCACTGTTAAAATACCACTAACTTTATTTCCTATGCTGTACCTCTGATCCCTGTGACTTTCTCATTCCATAACTCAAAGCCTATATTTCCCATTCACCCATTTTGCTCCTCTGGAAATCACCAGTTTGTTCTCTGTGTTTCTGGGTCTATTTTAGATTTTTTTGTTTGTTTATTTGGTTTTTAGATTCCACATATAAGTGAAATCATATGGTTTGCCTTTCTCTGTCTAATTGATTTACTTAGCATAATACCCTCTAGGTCCATCCATGTAATTATAAATGAAAAGACCTCATCTTTTTATGGATGAGGAATATTCCTGTGTGTATGTGTGTGTATGTGTACCACATCTTCTTTATCCATTCATGTATTGATGGACACCTGGGTTGCTTTTATAATTTGGCTATTGTAATTAATGTTTCAGTAAATATGGGGGTGCATACCTTTTCAAATTAGTGTTTTTGCTTTCTTTGAGTAAATACCCAGTAGGGAAATTATTGGATCATATGGTAGTTCTATTTTTAATTTTTTGAGGAAACTTTATATTGTTTTTGACAGTGGCTGTAGAAACATACTTTTCCACCAACAGTGCATGGGGATTCCTTTTCTTCTACATTCTTGCCAACACTTGTTATTTCCTTTTTTAAAAAAAAAAAATTATTTATTTTTTTTTAAATTTCTTTTCAGTATTCTGGAATTCATTGTTTATGTACCACACCCAATGTCATTTCTTCTCTTTTTGATTCTAGCCATTCTACATGTATAAGGTGGTGTCTCATTGCGGTTTGTAATTCCCTGATTATTAGTGATTGAAAATCTTTTCATGTGTCTCTTGGCCATCTGTACATTTTCTTTGGAAAAATGTCTATTTAGATCCTCTGCCGACTTTTAAACTGGATTGTTTAGGGGGGGGTTGGTTTTAGTTATGTAAGTTTTATTTATATTTCAGATAACAACCTCTTACCTGATATATCATTTGCAAATATCTTCTCCCATTCAGTAGATTGCCTTCTTGTTTTGTTGATGGTTTCCTTTGGTGTAGTTCTAATAGTTTAATTTTACTTTTGTTTCCCTTGTCTGAAGAGACATTTAGAAAAATGTAGCTATGGCCAATGCTGAATAAATTACTGCCTATGTTTTCTTATAGCAGTTTTATGGTTTCAGGTCTCAACATTTAAGTTTTTAATCCATTTTGAATTTATTTTTGTCTCTGGTGTAGAAAAGTGGTCTAGTTTATTTCTTTTGTTTGTAGTTGTTCAATTTTCCCAGTACCATTTATTGAAGAGACTGTTTCTTCCCCCATTGTATATTTTTGCCTCCTTTGTTATAGACGAATTGGCCATATAAGTGTGGGTTATTTCTGGATTCTGTGTTCTATTGATCTGTGTGTCTCTTGTTATGTCAGTACCATACTGTTCTGATTACTATAGCTTTGTAGTATATCTTAAAATTTGGGATTGTGATTCTTCCAGCTTTGTTCTTCTTTCTCAAGATTGCATTAGCTATTTGGGGTCCTTTGTGGTTCCATACAAATTTCAGTATTATTTATTTTAGTTCTGTAAAAATTCTGTGGTATTTTGATAGGGATTGCCCTGAATTTGCAGATGGCTTTTGGGTAGTATGGACATTTTAACAATATTGATTCTTCCAAACCATGAATATGGAATATCTTTCCATATATTGGTGTCATCTTCATTTTTTTCAATAGTGTTTTATAGTTTTCAAAGTATAGGCCTTTCACCTCCTTGTTGAAGTTTATTCTTAGGTAGTTTATTTATTTATTTTTTTGGCACAATTGTAAATTGAATTGCTTCCTTAATTTCTCTGTCTGCTACTTTGTTATTAGTGTGTAAAAAGTAACAAATTTCTTTGTATTAATTTTGTATTCTGCAACTTTACTGAATTTATTTATCAGCTTTAATAGTTTTTTGGTGGAGTCTTTAGGGTCTTCTATATATAGAATCATGTCATCTATAAATAGTGACAGTTTTATATCTTCCCTACCAATTCAAATGCTTTTTATTTCTTTTCTTGTCTAATTGCTATGGCTAGGACTTTCAGTACTATGTTGAATAAAGGTGGTGATAATAAGCATCCTTTTCTTCTTCCTGATCTTAGAGGAAAAGCTCTATTTTTCATCATTTAGTATGATGTTAACTATGATTTAACATATGTTGAGGCATGTTCCCTCTAAGGGAACCAACTTTGTTAAGAGTTTTTATCATGAATGGATGTTGTACTTTGTCAAATGCTTTTTCTGTATCTATTGAAATAATCACATGATTTTTATCTTCTGTTGATGTGATTGGATCATGTTGATTTTTTTTTTCATGTTGATTGACTTGTGAATATTAAGCCATCTTTGAATCCCCAGAATAAATCCCATTTGATTGTGGTGAATAATCCTTTTAATGTATTGTTGAATGCAGTTTGCTAAGATTTTGTTGAGTCTTTTTATGTATGTTCATTGGGGATATTGGCCAGTAGTTTTATTTTTTTTATAGTGGTTTTGTCTGCTTTTCTTTGTCTGTTTTTGATATCAGGCTAATGCTAGCCTCATAGAATGTATTTGGAAGCTTTCCCTCTTCTTCTTTGGAACAGTTTAAAAAATTATGTATTAAGTCTTCTTTAATTGTTTGGTAGAATTTACATGCGATACCGCCTGGTCCTGAACTTTTGTTTGTTAGGAGTTTTTTATTTACTGATTTAATTTTGTTACTAATAATTGGTTTGTTCAGATTTTTTATTTCTTCCTGATTCAATTTTGGAACATAGTGTATTTCTATGAATTTATCTGTTTCTTCTAGGTTGTCCAATTTGTTGGTGTATAATTTTTCATTGAATTCCATTATAATCCTTTGTATTTTGTGATGTCAGTTATTACTTCCCCTCTTTCATGTCTGATTTTATTTATTTGTATTTTCTCTCTTTTTCTTGATGAGTCCATCTCAAGTTTCATCAATTTTGTTTATCTGTTCAAAGAACCAACTCTTGGTTTCTTTGATCTTTTCTTTTACTTTCTTAGTCTCTATTTTATTTATTTATGCTCTGATAGTTAATATTTCCTTCTTTCTACAAATTTTGAACTTTGTTCTTTTTCTAGTTTCCTTCAGGTATAAATGTAAGTCTTTGTCTTTTTATTTATGATTTTAAATCTGCTCCAATTGCATTTTATGTACTGCATCTTGGTCAGTTGACTTCTAAGGGAGGGTTTGCTTTAGTCTGGTTTTCTCTGGCTCTTGCTAACTTTCCATTTCTCATGACTTTAGGCAGAAAGAATCCCTTCCCACTGAGAACCCCCAGTGCACTCACTGTAACATTGCCTGTGTAACTATTCAAACTCTCCCTCTATTCAGCAATATCAACTCTGGAAATTACAATTTAATTACTTAGTGCTCGGTATCATGTATTTTCCAAAATCTCTAACATGAGGAATTGTCAGTCTGAATAAGGAGCTCCTGAGAATGTAACTGCCCATTCAGGACATCTCAGCATTTAACAGAGTCAATCCTAGAAACATAAATTTATAATTTTTTAATAATCCCTACTTGTAATTACCTTCTTATTGTCAGCCTTCTCCAAAGACTACATGTTTTGGGAAGCAGGGACTGAGTTTACGTGGTTCACTAGTATGTCCTCAGAACCTAGTATAGAGTCAGGAACATTAAAGGAAGTTAATGTTTGTTTCACTCCATATTATCTTAGTGTCTAGCACTGGTGCTCAGTAAAAGGTGGAATGTATTGTTGATCTTTGGTCTGTCTGATATATGCTGGATTAACTTGCATTAACTTGTGAGTTTTCCTATCCCATTTTTTATTTTATTTCCGGTCATATTTTTATATTTCTACTCACATAGATTTCTATATTATTTTTATGCCAAGAACAGGTTAAGCATATGAAAAAAAGTTTATGGAATAAATCAATAAATGATCTTGGAAGGGTTATCTGGCATCTAATGGGCAGTAATAATTTGGGAGCCTGGAGTAGAACAAGGAATAAGAAAACAGATAAGACTATCTACTCAGACCCAAATGATGAAGGCTGAACTTGAACAAGAGGGAACTTGCCAGGTTTTGGCAAGATGGTTGAATCAAAGCAGCAGTTGCTCACTCTGTCCACTATCTTGTCAGAGATCTCTGCCCACTTTTTGTTGGAGGCTCCCTAACCCACATGCCAAGGTTTACATGAATGTATCTTCTTAGATAAGGAAGAAATATTTTAAGATAGAGAAGAATTAAATGCTTTAAAATTCTGTGTTTACTTTCAACAAGGCAGCATAGCAGAGTGGATAAGAGCAGAGATTCTGGAGAAGACTCTAGACTGGAATTAGTCAAGCTCTATGGCCTTGGATAAGTTATTTGATCCCTCTCTTCCTTGGTTTCTTCATCTGGAATGAAGATGACAATAATACTTATCCCACTTCATATGGTTGTCATGGGGATGAAATAAGTCAGTCTTTATATATTTTAAAAAGTATTCATAATAGTAAATGATATAGAAATATTAAATATAAACAAACAGGGCACCTGGGTGGGTTGGTTAAGCATCTGCATTCAGCTTAGGTCATGATCTTGGGGTTCTGGGATTGAGTCCCTCATTGGGCTCTCTGCTCACTGAGGAGCCTGCTTCTCCCTCTCCCTTTGCCTCTCTCTCTCTCTCTCTCTCTGTTTCTCATGAATAAATAAATAAAAGCTTAAAAAAAAAACCTTAAAAAGTATAAACAAACAATTTTCTTTGGGAGAAAGAAGGAAAGGATGTTGTCATGTGTATTATATTAGCCTCTGAAACCTCTTATTCTGTTACAAATATTCTATATTTCATGTCTTCTTTAGGTATGCAGAAATCCTTGATATCTACTTGAGATGTGTATTTGAGTTCTCGATTTGCATCTTATGTCTGGTATAGAGTTAAACAGCTCTTGCCCATGGAGACACGAAATGGAGTCCACAGTCAATACCTCTTTGATAACTCAGTTTCCATTCTGCTTCCACAATCTTGGGAAACATCCATTAGAGCGTGGCAGAAACTCTGTTCTCTAATCAGCACTGCAAGCCCTGAGTTTTCCTCAGAAGCTGAAGGAAAGAGCTGGTTTTCAAACAACATAATTGCCCTCTAAAGATAAACCTTGCTAGTTTGTCCTAAGTCAAATGATTTCACCTGGTCCTGGCAGGAAACTGACAGCTCAGGTTCTCACCCATACCCCAGAGACAACTGTTTCTGGTGACTAAAGCAACCATATGCACACTCATATTCTGAATTTAATCAAAAGACATGATGCTTAATGATTGATTTGAGTTGTACAGCAGAATGTTTTCAGAAGGACTAAAGGAAAGTAACTCTCCATCGTGAGGAAGAAGTGCTTGGGAACTTTGTTGTTGTTGTTTAATAAGGCATGTGTCTTACCAAGGCGGAGCCCAGAAGGATGAAAATGAAAATAAGAGGACATGGGTAGAAAATTGAAATGAGTGGGAGGTTCAGGGACAAAGGTGGACTATATGGATGTAGAACTGCTGAGAGAGCCGGAGGCAGGATGCAGGCATGTGTGCCCAGGAACTCATTCATCCACATCCTACCCGGAAAATATTGGTTTTTCTGCTTGGCATACTTGTCCTGCTTGATTGACTACTTTGAGTCAAACATTCCATCTAGTTTGCTGTCACCTTCCCTGCTCTGGTGTTATGAGATTAACTAAATTCAGAGTCAAAGACTAGTTTATAATAAAAGCCCTTTGTTTTGAATTTGAGAGAAATCTGTTGGATGGGAATGAAATCTCTACTTGGGTTTCTAAATTCCATCCCTTTATCCTCTTAATACTCATCTTAACTCTTTGAAGACCAAGTCCCAGGTCCCTACATATGGCAGATCTCAAAGGTAATTCAAAATGGACATTTCTGTTCAGTTTCTGGAGCCTCCCAAGAAGGTATGAAGTTCACTCCACAGACTGATGCTTCCTACTTTAGTATTCATTTATTTTTTATTTTTTGCCTCCTACTTTAAATTTGAGTGCAACCCCTCCTTCTTTCTTTACTAGACTCCTGGCTGATTACAAAAATGGAATGTGACATAAGACTCACATGACTCAGAGATCTTGCCTAGGGCAAGCTTTACTAATAATTTCAGGGAGACAAGTAATCAAGAGCTGTAGGGTAAGCAAGAGCCAGTCTAGGATGGTCAGTGTATGTTCTCAGGCCCTTTCTCAAAGTACCGGATTGATTCTGGCCCAGGTGAATATATGAGGTCTCTAAGGGATAAGTGCTGGTCAGATCATTTACACAGAAGTGAGCCATTTGAGCCTTGCAAACTCTCTATTTTATATTCAGCTAGTTACATAGCTTGCATGACTTCTCAGGGAGACCTGCCCCAGAAATTCACAGATGCCACATTTGTTTACCAGAAGCAATCTCAGGCAACCTGGTACGTATCCTAAAACTGTTTTTAGGGAAGGACTCTCCCAGTAGGGATTCAATTATTTTGCCTGGCAGGAGACCCATTATTAGCATCTTTATAAGATTAGACAATGTCACCTTCTTTAGTTCCTTTATTTCCTAGGGGCAACCCTGTGGAGAATGGATTACAGACCTGCTGCTAATCCTGTCCCAGACAGAAAGTGGCTGCTCACTTGGAAAGCCTGGCGGGGAGCACTGCTCTGGGGAATCCAAGTTGAAAGCAAACATCAAAGTCCATTCTTCTTATCAAAGGAATGAGCCCTGTTACGGGTAGTTTAAAAACTCCTTTTCTTCCCCCACCCCCCAAGTTTGTATTTAAATTCAAGCTAGTTAACATACAGTGCAATATTAGTTTCGCATGTAGAATTTAGTAGTTCATCACTTACGTCTAACACCTAGTGCTCATCACAAGTGCTCTCTTTAATACCCATCACCCATTTACCCCATTCCCTCACCCACCTCCTTCCAGTAACCCTCAGTTTGTTCTCAGGTAATAGTGTTTGTTGCTGTGCCTCTCTTTCCCTGCCCATTTTCATTTGTTTTTTGTTTCTTAAATTCCACATGTCTGTCTTTCTCTGACTGACTTATTTCACTTAACATTGTACTCTTCGCTCCATCCACGTCATTGCAAATGGCAAGATTTCATTTTTTTTTTAATGGCTGAGTAACATTCCATTCCATATGTGTATCTCACAGCTTCTTTTCATCAGTTGATAGATATCTAGGCTCATTCCATAATTTGGTTCTTGTTGATAATGCTGTTAGAAACAAGAGGGTGCCTGTATCCCTTCAAATCAGTATGTTTTTATTCTTTGGATAAATACCTAGTAATGCAATTGCTGAATCATAGGGTAGTTCTAGTTCTAACTTTTTGAGGAAACTCCATACTGGAAAAAACTTCTTTTCTGTTTGAATGGGGTATACTTCTGCCAGAGATTTCTTTCCCTCATTGTTTTACTTATGCACCAGAGTTTGAGTTCCCCAAGCCCACATAATTTCTTATGAGAAGGAAACAACCCAGATCTAGAAAACACTCAGGCACAGAGAAATAGCACAATAGGAACCACAGGGAGCAGCTGCATTGTCTCTCTGGGAAATGTTCTTGTTTCATGGAAATCCTATATGAGGCCAACGGCCTTCAGATCTTATGGTGACACTAGTTGAAAATCGATTCTCCTTGATTCCACTTTTTATATGGATCTGGAATGAAAGCAGAATTAATTCTTACTTGTGAGGTTTGGATGAGTCATTCTTTCTCATAAAAAGGAGCACGCACAGATTCATTGACTTGCTCAAGTACAAACTTTACTTTTGGATTCAATCTGAAACTCCAATGTCCAGACTCAAAATCTCATCCTTTCTCTGTAAGGTGGAGACTTTGGCCATGTGATTGCTGTCTCATGAGTAACCAAGAACAATGCTATTGCCTTCTGTTGAGCAATTACTCTGTGACAGACCCCTCTGTAAGCTCTTCACACAAGTGAGCTCCTTCTAGTTGCAAAAAGCCTGGAGACAGTGTTTATCCCTACTTTGCAGATGAGAAAACTGAGACACAGAACAAGTTGGGGGCAGATCAGAAATTTGAACCTAGGTCTCTAACTCTGACCTCTATTCTCAGGGCCCGTTACATTGACTCTACTTGATAGCTTGGATCCCTCCAAACAAGCTCATTTCAATCATTGATTTAACTTTTTTTTTTTCCCCCCCACAAATGAACAAGGGTGAATTTTTTCATTATTTTGACAGGGCATAGACATCCATGAGTTCAGAGCTGTCCTCAGAATCGAGCTTCTGTGGATTTTCCCATCTACTCAGATAGATGTGAAGTTTAAATTATTTTCACACAGTCCCCTTTCTCTTGCACTGAATATTCCCTCTCTCTCATATTCATCTCATTGAGATGACAATAAAGGATTTAGAATAT
Source organism: Mustela lutreola (assembly GCF_030435805.1). Taxonomy (NCBI): domain Eukaryota; kingdom Metazoa; phylum Chordata; class Mammalia; order Carnivora; family Mustelidae; genus Mustela; species Mustela lutreola. The sequence goes on along the minus strand of NC_081295.1, from coordinate 45,679,569 downwards.
GACAGAAACTTTGTGATTAAGCAGTGGCAGGGTTTGAGAGGATCAACTCCCATTTTGAAAGTTCTGCTGTGGGTAAAAATGCTATCAAACAAAGTTGCATGCTACAAAGAAATCGTTCATAAAAGGAAGAGTCACTCAATGCAACAAACTTCATTGTTGTATTATTTTAAGAAATTGTCACTGCCATCTTAGCCTTCAGCAACCACCACCCTGATCAGTCACCACCCATCAACATTGAGGCAAGACCCTCCACCAGCAAAAAGGTTACAATTGCTTAAAGTTCAGATGGTAAATAGTCATTTCCAGGAACACAGTATTTTTAAATCAATTTTTGTACAGTATTAAAGCTACAGCAGACTTAATAGACTTTAGTATAGTATACACAGACTTAATAGACTTTAGTACAGTATAAACATAATTTTTATGTGCTTTGGAAAACCAAAACATTCATTTGACTCACTTTATTACAATATTTGCTTTATTGCAATGATCTGGAACTGCACCCGCCGTATCTCTGAGGTACGCCTGGATGTATATTTACATATCTTTATGTCATGTTTTTGTTGTCTATGTGCATATGTGTGCGTGTATCCTTTTCTACTTTAGGTCTAATATGACTCTGTCCTCAAGTAATGAGAACTTGAAGAAGGGATCATGGTGCTCTCTTTTCATTCACTTGTCCCTCTACACAGAGACCTTCCAGAAACCCGCCATAGAAAGATCTGTTTACTTTTCTTAACTTCCATGGGTAGAGAATGCCTGTGATGGCAAAAGATGACCCTACGTGTGGGTAAATACAATCTGGTGATTATAATGAGGACTTTAGTTTTAAAGTACTAGAAAACTAAAGGCCAGAATGTAATTAAACAGAACATAGTGAAATACACTATAAATCATGCAACTCCACAAATAATCAAAGCTTTAAAATGAAGATTAAGTCAGACTCTTGTTTCTCTGAGGCATCCTACACATGTCTTACCAAGCATTTCTATAATCAATATGGAGATCCTTGCCTTACCCTTCTAGTTTCTTGGAAGTCATGTGAAATGTCTTAACTTTCCATTTTGGAAGTACTGTAATTTCACAAGAAGAGCATTACAAACACAACACAAGAATAGCATTTGTGGGGCACCTGGCTGGCTCAGTTGGAGAGCATGTGACCTCTTGATCTCAGAGTTGTGAGTTCAAGCCCCATGTTGGGTGTAGAGATCAATAAATAAATGAACCTTAAAAAAAAAAGTAGCAATCAATATGACTTGTGGTTATCCACTAACAAACACTGAAAAAGTGTAAGCTCTGTGTCAGTCATAGAGTTTGAAAAAAATGAACAAAATACATTAGCTTTGGAGAGCCTCACAGCTTAGAAATTAAAGTATATTAGGCTTATAATGAACAGTGCTTCTGAGGTTTAATCTCTTTGCTACATGAAAAGTACAGTAACTTTTAGGGAATTGGGGACGTGTTTGCCACTCTCAAAGTCTGAGGTGGGAATACAGGAACACAAGCTCTTCTCCACACGTGGTGACAGGACATTGCTGGGAGCAGTGGGACAGGAGCTCACAGGGCTGGTTTCCATTCTTCTCCTAATTTTCAGTGTGTGCTTCTGGCCAAGTCACTGGCCCTTTCTAAGCTTTAGCTTCCTTGTGCATAAAGGAGAGAATCCTTGTTCTACTCATTTCACTCAATCACTATGAGGTCAGATAAAAAAATGCAGAAACTTTATTTTAAAAATGTTTTGTTTCTTTATTTGAGGTGCCTGCATGGCTCTGTTGGTTAAACATCTGCCTTTGGCTCAGGTCACGATCATGGGGTCCAGGGATTGAGCTCCGCATCCAGCTCCCTGCTCAGCAGGGAGCCTGCTTCTCTCTCTGCCTCTCCCTTTGCTTCTCTCTCTGCTCATGGTGCCTCTCTTTCTCTCTCAAATAAATAAATAAATAAATATGTAAGTAAAAGAGGGGGCAGAGGGAGAATCAGGTTCCCCAGTGAGCCAGGAGCCCGACGCAACTTGATTCCAGGACCCTGGGATCATGATCTGAGCCAAAGGCAAACATTGAACGACTGAACCACTAAACCACCCGGGCACCCCTACATACAGAAACATTTTGAAGGTATTTGTAAGGCATGAATTTTTGTGTTTTGCTCACCCTTGTATCGCCAGCACTGAAAAAAATGTCTGAATCATAATACATACGCCAGGCGTATTTATTGAATCAGTGGAAACCATTATTAAAAGCAATTGCATTTTGGGGCACCTGGCTGGCTCAGTGGGTTAAAGCCTCTGCCTTCAGCTCAGGTCATGATCCCAGGGTCCTGGGATGGAGCCCCGTATCGGGCTCTTTGCTCAGCGGGGAGTCTGCTTCCCTTCCTCTCTCTCTGCCTGCCTTTCTGCCTACTTGTGATCTCTGTCTGTCAAATAAATAAATAAAATCTTTAAAAATAAAAAGCAAATGCATTTTCCCACTAAACAATTCAAAATTATCGTAATTGATTCCTTTCTATTTCACAAAAGGAAAAAAAAACCCTCATTTTGTGTGACTTTTTTTCCCCCATTTTGTGTAACTTCTAATAGTCACTGCCCCTTGAGGCTGCAAAGGATCTCACAGAGCATCCAGCCCAGCTTTGCGGAGCCAGCCTTGCACTCCCTGACTCAGTCCTGGCCAGGGGCTTGTCCAGCCTGCTCCAGATCACAGCCACCGAGGGGGCTGTTCCAGGACTGCTTGGCACAAGTTCCCCGTACGCGGCTGAAACCTGCCTCCACCTGAGGCCACAGACCAATTCTCCCCCAAGTCCTTCACCTTCAAATATTTAGTTATCATCTCTCCCTGCCCTGAGATTTCTCATGTTCAGGCCAAATTGAGTGGTTTCTCATTTATAAACTTACAGTGGTTCATAACTCTATTTCTTGTTAATAGAATAAGCAGAGACTTAGAGTTTGTAAATAAATACAAAACAAGAACTTTCACTAGGATACACCTGCTGTTCCCTGCAGCAGCCTCTTGCCAGGGCGACCATTGTTGTCACCCCCTGTGGGTATGCAGCTGCAAAATGTCTGCAAATGTAAAATGAGGATTAAGGTACAGACAGCATAACTGCCCTGACTCTTGTCATAGCTGCCATTATATAAGATAAATACAAATATCACAGCAAAACTTGTAGTAGAAAAAACCTGGAATCTATCTAACTGTCTATGCATAATGAGATAGTCAAAGGAATTATAGCACCTACTTAATGGACTATTACAGCTAGTAAGTTTGATGCTTATAAAAATTATACAATAAAATAGAAAATGCTTGCAATGTAATGGGATTAAGTGAAAAATATATATGTATTATCAAGTATGTATACATGCACACACATTCACAGGTTCCATATGATTATTGTGTGACTAGCTATGTTGTACATCAATCTAACAGTAAATGCACAAATGCTATAATTGGTAGCTTTCTGGTGGAAAAGTTATAGATGGTTTTATTTTCTTCTTTTTGGCTTTCCAGTGCTGGTGCTATTTTATTTGTTTGTTTGTTTGTTTGTTTGTTTTTATTGACATATAATGCATTATTTGCTCTCAGGGTACAGGTCTGTGAATCATCAGGCTTACAATTTCACAGGACTCGTCATAGCCCATACCCTCCACAATGTCCATAACCCAGCAACCCCATCCCTATCCCCCACTCCCCAGCAACCCTCAGTTTGTTTCATGAGATTAAGAGTCTCTTATGGTTTGTCTTTCTCCCGATCCCATCTTGTTTCATTTTATTCCTTCCCTACCCTCTCAACTCCCCCTGCATTCAAATTCCTTACATCAGAGAGATTATATGATAATTGTCTTTCTCTGATTGACTTCTTTTGCTCAGCATAATACCCTCTGGTTCCATCCACATCACTGCAAATGCAAGGATTTTATTTCTTTTGATGGTTACATAGTATTCCATTGTAAATATATACCACACTTCTTTATACATTCATCTGTTGATGGACATCTAAGTTCTTTCCATAGTTTGGCTACTGTGGACATTGCTGCTATAAACATTTGGGTGCACATGCCCCTTCAGATCACTATATTTGTATCTTTAGAGTGAATACCCAGGAGTGCGATTGCTGGGTCATGAGGTAGCTTTATTTTAAACTTTTTGAGGAACTTGCATGCTGTTTTCCAGAGTGGCTGCATCAGCTTGCATTCCCACCAAGAGTGTAGAAGTGTTCTCCTTTTTCCACATCCTCGTCAACACCTGTCATTGCCTGACTTGTTAATTTTAGCCATTCTGACTGGTGTGAGGTGGTATCTCACTGTGGTTTTGATTTGTATTTCCCTGATGCCGAGTGACGTGGAGCACTTTTCCATGTGTCTGTTGGCCATCTGGATGTCTTCTTTGCAGAAATGTCCATGTCTTCCACCTGTTTCTTGATTGGATTATTTGTTCTTTGGGTGTTGAGTTTGATAAATTCTTTATAGATTTTGGATACTAGCCCTTTATCTGATATGTCATTTGCAAATATTTTCTCCCATTCTGTCAGTTGTCTTTTGGTTTTGTTGACTGTTTCCTTTGCTGTACAAAAGCTTTTGATCTTGATGAAATCCCAATAGTTCATTTTTGTCCTTGTTTCCCTTGCCTTTGGCGATGTTGCTAGGAAGAAGTTGCTGCGACTGAGGTCAAAGAGGTTGCTGCCTGTGTTCTCCTCAAGGGTTTTGATAGATTTCTTTCTCACATTGAGGTCTTTCATCCATTTTGAGTCTATGTTTGTGTGTGGTGTAAGGAAATGGTCCGATTTCATTTTTCTGCATGTGGCTGTCCAACTGTCCCAGCACCATTTGTTGAAGAGACAGTCTTTTTTCCATTGGACATTATTTCCTGCTTTGTCAAAGATTAGTTGGCCATAGGGTTGAGGGCCCATTTCTGGGCCCTCTATTCTGTTCAGTTGATCTATGTGTCTGTTTTTGTGCCAGTACCTACTGTCTTGATAATTACAACTTTGTAATAGAGCTTGAAGTCTGGAATTGTGATGCCACCAACTTTGGCTTCCTTTTTCAACATTTCTCTCGGTTATTCGGGGTCTTTTCTGGTTCCATATAAATTTCAGGATTATTTGTTCCATTTATTTGAAAAAAAATTGATGGCATTTTGCTAGGGATTGCATTAAATGTATAGATTGCTTTAGGTAAGATAGATATTTTCACAGTATTTGTTCTTCCAATCCATGAGCATGGAATGCTTTTCCTTTTCCTTGTGCCTTCCTCAGTTTCTTTCATGAGTATTTTATAGTTTTCTGAGTACAGATTCTTTGCCTCTTTGGTTATTTTTATTCCTTAACATCTTATGGTTTTGTGTGCAATTGTAAATGGGATTGACTCCTTAATTTCTCTTTCTTCTGTGTTGCTGTTGGTATATAGGAATGCAACTGATTTCTGTGTATGGATTTTATATCCTGACAATTTACTGAATTTCTGTATGAGTTCTAGCAATCCTGGAGTGGAGTCTTTTGGGTTTTCCATATAAAGTATTATATCATCTGCAAAGAGTAAGAGTTTGACTACTTCTTTCCAATTCAGAAGCCTTTAATTTCTTTTTGTTGTCTGACTGCTGAGGCTAGGACTTCTAGTACAATGTTGAATAGCAGTGTTGATAGTGAACATCCCTGTTGTGTTCCTGACCTTAGGGGAAAGGCTCTCAGTTTTTCCTCATTGAGAACGAATGATATGTCCTGTGAGTTTTTCATAGATGGCTTTGATGATTTTGAGGTATGTACCCTCTAAGCCTATACTGTGAAGAGTTCCAATCAAGAAAGCATGCTGTATTTTGTCAAATGCTTTTTTAGCATCTATTGAGAGTATCATATGGTTCTTACTCTTTCTTTTATTAATGTATTGTATCACATTGATTGATTTGAGGGTGTTGAACCAAACTTGCAGCCCAGGAATAAATCTTACTTGATTGTGGTGAATAACCCTTTAATGTACTGTTGGATCCTACTGGCAGTAGGATTTTGGTGAGAATTTTTGCATCCATGTTCCTCAAGGATATTGGTCTGTAATTCTCCTTCTTGATGGGGTCTCTGTCTGGTTTGGAGATCAAGGTAATGCTGGCCTCATAAAATGAGTTTGGAAGTTTTCTTTCCATTTCAATTTTTTAGGACAATTTCAGAAGAATAGGTATTAATTCTTCTTTAACTGTTTGGTAGAATTCCCCTAGGAAGCCACCTGGCCCTGGGCTCTTGTTTGTTGGGAGACTTTTATATTTTTATTTTTTAAATTAAAAAAAATTATTTATTAATTTGACGGCAGAGATTACAAGTAGGCAGAGAGGCAGGCAAAGAGAGAGAAGAGGAAGCAGACTCCCTGCTGAGCAGAGAGCCCAATGCAGGGCTCGATCCCAGGACCTGGGACCATGACCTGAGCTGAAGGCAGAGGCTTTAACCCTCTGAGCCATTCAGGTGCCCCTGTTGGGAGATTTTTGATGACCGCTTCAATGTCTTTACTGGGTCTATTCAAGTTTTCTATTTCTTCCTGGTTAGTTTTATATACTATATACATAGTATATATGTCTCTAGGAATGCATCCATTTCTTCCAGATTGTCAAATTTGCTGGCATATAGTTGTTCATAATACATTCTTACAGTTGATTATATTTCTTTGGTGTTGGTTGTGATCTTTCCTCTGTCACTCATGATTTTATTAATTTGGGTCTTTTCTCTTTTATTTTTGATAAGTCTGGGCAGGGGTTTATCAATCTTATTAATTCTCTTAAAGAACCAGCTTCTAGTTTCATTGATTTGTTCTACTCTTCTTTTCGTTTCTATTTCATTGATTTCTGCTCTGATCTTTATGATTTCTCTTCTCCTGCTGGGTTTAGGTTTTCTTTGCTGTTCTTTCTCCAGCTCTTTTAGGTGTAGGGTTAGGTTGTGTGCTTGAGATATTTCTTATTTCTCGGGAAAGGCTTGTATTGCTATATACTTTCTTCCCAGGACCGCCTTTGCTGTGTTCCATAGATTTTGAACCGTCGTGTTTTCATTTTCATTTGTTTCCATGACTTTTAAAAATTCTTCTTTAATTACCTGGTTGACCCATTCATTCTTTCGTAGGATGCAACTTAGCCTCCAAGTATTTGATTCTTTTCAAGTCTCCTCTTGTAATTGAGTTCTAGTTTCAGAGCATTATGGTTTGAAAATATGAGGGAATGATCCCAATCTTTTGGTACCAGTTGAGACCTGATTTGTGACCCTGAATGTGATCTATTCTGGAGAATGTTCCATGTGCACTAGAGAAGAATGTGTATTCTGTTGCTTTGGGATGGAATGTTCTGAATATACCTGTGATGTCCATCTGGTCTACTGTGTCATTTAAAGCCTTCATATTTTTGTTGATCTTTTGCTTGGATGATCTGTCCATTTCAGTGAGAGAGGTGTTAAAGTCCCCTACTATCATTGTATTTTTGTCAATTTGTTTCTTTGATTTTGTTATTAATTGGTTTGTATAATTGGCTGCTCCCATGTTTGGAGCATAGATATTTAAAATTGGTATCTCTTCTTGTTGGACAGACCCTTTAATTATAATATAGTGTCCTTCCTCATCTCTTATTATAGTCTTTGGCTTAAAATCTAATTTGGCTGGTATAAGGATTGCCACCTCATCTTCCTTTTGATGTCCAATAATTTACCATTTTGGAAATGGAATTGGAATTTGGGAATTACTTTCCACCCCCTCACTTTAAATCTGGAGGTGTGTTTGGGTCTAAAATGAGTCTCTTGTCGACAGCATATCAATGGGTCTTATTTTTTTTTTATCCATTCTGATACCCTTTTGTGTCTTTTGACTGGGGGCATTTAGCCCATTTACATTGAGGGTAACTATTGAAAATATGAAGTTAGTGCCATTGTATTGCCTGTAAGGTGACTGTTACTGTATATTGTCTCTGTTCCTTTCTAGTCTGTTACTGTTAGGCTCCTTCTTTGCTTAAAGGACCCCTTTAAATATTTCCTGTAGGGCTGGTTTGGTATTCCAAATTCTTTTAGTTTTTGTTTGTCCTGGAAGCTTTTTATCTCTCCTTCTATTTTCAATGACAGCCTAGCTAGATATAGTATTCTTGGCTGCATGTTTCTCTCATTTAGTGCTCTGAATATATCATGCCAGTCCTTTCTGGCCTCATAGATCTCTGTGGATAGGTCTGTTGCCAATCTAATATTTCTATCATTGTATGTTACAGACCCATTGTCCCAAGCTGCTTTCAGGATTTTCTCTTTGTCACTAAGACTTGTAAGTTTTACTAGTAGATGACAGGGTGTGGACCTATTTTTATTGATTTTGAGTTGTGTTCTCTGTGCCTCCTGGATTTTGATGCTTGTTCCCTTTGCCATATTAAGGAAATTCTGTACTATAATTTGCTCCAATATACCTTCTGCCCCTCTCTTTCTTTCTTTCTTCTTCTGGGATCCCAACTATTCAAATATTGTTTTGTCTTATGGTATCACTTATTTCTTGAATTTTGCCCTCATGGTTCAGTAGTTGTTTATCTCTCTTTTGCTCACTTCTTTATTTTCTGTCATTTGGTCTTCTATATCACTAATTCTCTCTTATGCCTCATTTATCCTAGAAGTAAGAACCTCCATTTTTTATTGCACCTCATTAATAGCTTTTTTTTAATTCAACTTGGTTAGATTTTATTTCTTTTATTTTTCCAGAAAGGGATTTTATTTCTCCAGAAAGGGATTCCCTAATATCTTTCATGCTTTTTTCAAGTCCAGCTAGCACCTTGATAATCGTCATTCTGAACTCTAGTTCTGACATCTTCCTAAAGTCTGTATTGATTCAGTCTCTAGCCATTGGTACTGCCTCTCATTCTTTTTTTGGTGGTGAGTTTTTCTGCCTTGCCATTTTATCTGGATAAGAATAGATGAATGAGAGAACAAAATACTAAAGTGGTAGCAAAGACTCCAGAGAAATACACACTAACCAAATCATAAGAGACCCCAAACCAGGGGAAGAAGAAAGAGGGGAGAAGATTAAAAAAAAATTTAAATATACATATATACACACATACATTAGCATGGTGAATATTAAGATTTTATTTATTTATCAGAGAGAGAGTGGGAGAGAGCGAGCACAGGCAGACAGAATGGCAGGCAGAGGCAGAGGGAGAAGCAAGCTCCCTGTTGAGCAAGGAGCCCGATGTGGGACTGGATCCCAGGACGCAGGGATCATGACCTGAGCCGAAGGCAGCTGCTTAACCAACTGAGCCACCCAGGCGTCCCTAGCATGGTGAATAAAACAGAGCCACCCACTTGATTTGGGGTGTATTCTGGTCTCTTAGAAGAAACTACCTCCTAAAATTTTAAAGAAAGAAAAACTTATATATATATATATATATATATATATATATATATATATACAAAAATAAACACAATGAAGTGAAATGATGATAAAACAAAAAGTAAACACGATGAAGGGATGGAATATGACTGTAAAGATGAAAATTAAAAAGATTCTAAAAAAGGAATTAATAAGATACGTTGGTGGGAAGAAGAAAAAAAAAGGGGAGAGAATGTGATCAGGCTGGAGACTAGAACAAAGCCATGCACTAGATTTAGGGTATATTTTGATCTATTAGAAGTTGTATCCCAAAATTTTAAAGAAAAAAAACTATATGTATACAAAAAATAAGGTTAAATACAATGAAGGGATAAAATAAAACTATAAGCATGAAAATTTAAAAAGATTTTTTTTTAAAAGGTACTGATAAGGGGTGCCTGAATGGCTCAGTGGGTTAAGCCTCTGCCTTCGGCTCAGGTCATGATCTCAGGGTCCTGGGATCAAACCCTGCATCAGGCTCTCGGCTCAGTGGGAAGCCTGCTTCCTCCTCTCTCTCTCTGCCTGCCTCTCTGCCTACTTGTGATCTCTGTCTGTGAAATAAATAAATAAATCTTTTTTAAAAAGGGTATTGATAAGATAAAATAGTTTAAAAATGTTAAAATAGAAAAGAGGCAAAGTTTTAAAAAATAGAATAAGAAAAAATAAAATTAAAAAATTTAACTTTGAAAAACTAAAGGATCATGGGGAAAATGCTATGAATTCTATGTGCTGCGTTCCTCTAGCTCTGGAATTCTCCAGTTCTCATTGATTGGTGAACTTTGTCTTGGCTGGATGTTCTTGCTGATCTTCTCAGGGAGGGGCCTGTTGCAGTGATTCTCAAATGTCTTTGCCTGAGGTGGAATTGCACCACCCTTGCCAGGGGCTGGGCTAAGTAATCTGCTTGGTTTTGCTCTCAGGAACTTGTGTTCCCTGAATGCTTTCCGTACAGCTTTGGAGGATGGGAATGAAAATGGCAGCCTCCCAATTTCTGGCCTGGAGGAATCGAGATCTCAGGTCCCACTACTCAGTGCCCCTGCAGAAAAAATGCGGTCAATCACTCCCTTCTCCCTGGTCTCTGGCCGTGCTCTGAGCTCACCGGGCCAGTGATTGAGTGTTTCTGTCTCCAGCGCAGGGCTCTGTTTGGAGTCTCCAAACCCAGCAGATTCCGGCCACGCACTCCTGCACCACTCTTCCCAGAGGAAGAAGGAGGGGGTCTCTCTGTATCTGCCACTTGTGGGGTCCCTGCTCAAAGATCAGTGGCCCGGCTGTGCCTCAGATCATGGTTAAGGTAACCCTGAGTTGAGAGCTCACTCCTTGGCTCTGTCTCTATAGTTGGCTTCCTGGCTCTGATAACTGGGAGCTCTGCTACACTCAGACACCCCTGGTCTTTCTGTAACCCCATGGGTCCTGAGACCACAGTGTCCCTGTGAGGGCTCCACCCCCTGCTTAGCCTCTGGAGCAACGTCCCTCAGTGGAGCAGACTTCTAAAAGTCCCAACTTTGTGCTCTGTTGCTCCACCACTTGCTGGGAGCTGGCCCCTCCCACCACGGTCTATCTTCCTGTGGTTTCGTATTCACTTCTCACATCCTACCTTCCAGAAAGTGGTCAATTTTCTGTTCCCAGAATTGCTGCTCTTGACTTCTATCTCCTATTGAGTTTGTAGGTGTTCAGAAGGGTTTGATAACTTGCTGGTACTATTTTAAAGATAAGAAAAATTTAAATGTTTGGGACTCCTGGGTGGCTCAGTTGGTTAAGCAGCTGCCTTCGGCTCAGGTCATGATCCCAGCGTCCTGGGATCGAGTCCCACATCGGGCTCCTTGCTCCGCGGAGAGCCTGCTTCTCCCTCTGACTCTGCCTTCCACTCTGTCTGCCTGTGCTCACTCTCGCTCGCTCTCTCTCTGACAAATAAATAAATAAAAATCTTTAAAAAAAAAAAAAAGAAAAATTTAAATGTTTTTACATTTCTATTAATATTTCCTTGAGATTTTATACACAAACATGCACACCCAGATACACATGTGTATGAGTGTGCATGTACTCACACACACACACACCCCTTCCCTTCCTTCTGTTCCTCCTCCTCATTATTATTCATCTTCTATTATTCATCACTGAGTGAATTTCTACAAATAGAGACATGCCCTTTGGTGGAATTGGAAACCTTAAGAATAGTATCAGTGGTGATTTGAGGAGAGGCAGAAGCAAGTGGAATGCTTTCGGCACCTGGGGGCATATTCCTGTTCTTGTTAAGCCTTAATTTCCTCCACTGTGAAGTGAGATACTGGTAAAGGCAGCAGCTATATCATAAGGTGGTTCTGAGGCTGGAATGAGAGGTCTGTAAAGCACTTAGAAAGGTAGAGTGTAGTGTTGAGGGTTCTATAATTATAAAATTGCAATGGATTGAAATTGTGTGTGTGTTTTTGCATGTGTGTATGTGTGTCTGTGTAATGTGTGAGTTGTCAAGGAAGGCCTGAGGGGAAGGTAGCCAAAGGTGGCAAGACTGTGGCTTCAAGGTTGAGGCCATTCCCCCCAAGGCAAGTCCCCCAGGGACCTGACTGCCTGATGCTCTTGGCAGGTGAGGGAAGAACAAGGAGGGTGTGGTTAGGCTCTGGGTCAGGAAGGCTAAGGAGTCTGCAGGAATTGAGCAAAGGCAGGTGGTGATGGGCTGCCACTGAAGCAGGTGACAATTTAGGGACTGCATTGGGGTCAGTCTGTGTTCTGTGATGGCAGGGATACACAGGCTGGGTCATACAGTAAAACCTGAGAGTGAAATCTTTCATGTAAAGATGATGAGTGCAATAGTGCCCTGAGGCAAAGGGATTAGGAAGAGAAAAGTGTGAGAAAGGTAGACTCCATGGGAAGCTGAAGCCATGCGGGGTTGTAAGATCTCCTCTTGTCCTCACCTACCTGCCTGCATGTAGGTAGACATGCAGACATGGACAGGCATGATTCTGTGGGATACATGCATGGCTATAATCTCCAGTATGGAGTCAATATGCTTTTCGTTTTGGAATAATTCCTGCGTGCCTTATACTGGCTGTGACATACTGTTTTGTTTTTTAAGATTTTATTTATTCGTTTGACACGGAGAGAGCATGAGCAGAGGGAGGGGCAGAGGGAGAAGCAGACTTCCTGCTGAGCAGAGAGCCCGATATGGGGCTCGATCCCAGGACCCTGAGATCATGACCTGAGCTGAAGATAGACAGTTAACCAACTGAGCCACCCAGGAATGTCATGCCTGTAATATAATTTAATGAATAATAGGAAGCGAGGAACTAGAACAAACAAGTCTCTTTTTTCCATTTGCTCTTAGTGAGTTAATGAGCCCAGAACCAGTATACTATAGCTTTGTCATTATTGTGTGGTAGTAAACAAATAAGGAGACTCCAGACATTTACTCCAAAATGCACAAGTTGGTTTTGAGAGAAAGAAATATGGAGTGTTAGAGCCTAGGGCTACAAGTTAGCATAACAAGGCTGTAGTTCTTCCCCAGTGCACAGTGTCTCTCTCTGATGGTATAAAATATATTCAGGTTGACATTTCAGAGTGGCTCAAAGCTCCGTCTTCCTGACTGAATGCCAAACATGAACTAAAATACGTTAGATGTTTTGTCTGCCTGGTCCCACGCTCTGTGGGTGGACGTCTGTACAATTCTGCCAGAGAAACAATAGGATTAGCTGCACGAGGAAAGCTCCAAGCTAACGTGGGCGCACTGTTCGGGAAGGAATGGAATGGCTACAGGGACAAGGGGTCCCGTCCAGGCACATGTGTGTGTATGACCTTCTCTGGTGTATGTTTATTCCATGGAATAGAAGGTCACAGTTGATAAGGATGTGAGGAGTGCAGGCTGTAGTTGGTCATGCATGTTACATACACTCAGGCATAATTGTGCTACTTTAAGAAGAACAAAAGCATAAAGCCAAGATAAGGCAATAAAACGCAATTCATGCAGAGTAAGAGAAAGGTGACAATTCTCAAATCATCTAGGAAATGAGGTGGAGAGCTACCACTGTTAAGTGACTCACAATGACCAACTACAGCCTGCATTCCTCACATCCTGCATTTCTAAACACTCACTATTCTATTTATTTTCTGAAATTTAATTGAGCAACTGTATCATAGAAGTGAGTTGCGCTTGCTGCTCCCTTGGGTAACTTGGCATGGTGGAGTACCAGTGCCTGTGTGTGTGTACGTGTGTGTGTGTATGTGTGTATGTGATTTTGCCTTCCTAGTGGGTTGATGATGGATTACCCTGTTCTTTGAAGAAAACAATTAAGTTAGAGAGGTCACTGTGTTATATATTTTAACATCTGAGAACACTGTCTTTTCATCTTTTTCATTTTCCTCAGTTGGTTCTTGCCGTATTATTGGACTCTCTGAAACTTTGCCAAATTTTCCTCACCCAGACACATTAACTATTAGGGATATGTCCTTCTCTGAGACAAGTCTGGATTTTTACTGCTTCCTGCTGGGCACATTGGCACAGGTCCTAGTTAACAAGGAAATAAATGGAGCTGTCCCAGGTCCTGGGGCAACGCTGAGCCCTGCCTTCTAGATGCTGGAAGCTGCCAGCTAGCCCATTACCAGCAGGCCAGGGCCACCTTCCCCTGGTTCTTCTCTGCTTCCTTTTCCTCTCCTCTCCTTTTCTGCAGTGCATTTTCCTAATGCCTCCAGGTTTCCTTTCTGTCCATTCTGTTTCCAAATATTTATTACTCAGTTGGGATCATGCTTGCTGTGTTAAATCATTGTTTATCTTTTTCCACGAGAAATTTCTTAACTAGATGTTGTGATCTGAAGAGCTGGAAGGGAATAGCTCTTTTGTATCCACCCTCCCCTTCACCAAGTTTCCCCACCCCTGGTAGGGTCCAAGATAAAGCAAGGTAGTCACCATTGAATGAATAAATGAATTTCCCAAAGGATGATTCAGATTTTTTTTTTTTTGTCTCTCATATTTATGTTGATTTATTTTCCTACTCCATTCCCCTAGTATCTTATGTCATCAATTCTTTCCTCTCTCAAACCTGTCTTCAACCTTCTCTCTTCCTTCTGGGTTCTTGCTGTCAATCTATAAATACGTTTAAGACTTTTTCATCCAAAACAAAGAAATAAATGAAGACAAAACAAAACAAACACAACTTGTCACTTGACTCTGTTTCCTATTAATTGATTCAGCATATGCTGCTTTGCCTACTCTGCCAGGAGCTGCAGCGAGTGCCTGATGGCGAAGGAACAGTTCCTGCTCTCATGGAGCAACAGAGGGGACCCCAATACTAAATAGACAAGGAAGACTCCAGCTACAGCTTTATTATTCATGGTGAGGCAGTTTGGTTCCTCTGCTGGAAGACCTTCCATTGACCTGCAGGCTGATGCAGGGACAGAACATGGAGCTGGATTTTAGAATCTTGGACCCCTGGGTCTTTGTATGCTTGCACCGAGGTCCTTCACAGTCCTACCTCCAGCCCCTCCCCAGTCTCCTTAGAGGAATCGCCTATAATTGTCATCTTTACTCCTTAACCAGCAGAAATCTGACCTCAGTTTCCATCACATGACCTCTGTGCCAAGACCAATGGACTCTAGTTCTTTTTTTTTTTTTTTTTAAGATTTTTTTTATTTATTTATCAGAGAGAGAGAGAGCATGAACACAGGCAGACAGAATGGCAGGCAGAGGCAGAGGGAGAAGCAGACTCCCTGCCGAGCAAGGAGCCTGATGTGGGACTCGATCCCAGGACGCTGGGATCATGACCTGAGTCAAAGGCAGCTGCTTAACCAACTGAGCCACCCAGGCGTCCCTGGACTCTAGTTCTTAATCACATAACTTTGAGACTTTGACATTATTACTCATCTCTCCACCTTCTCTTGTTCATCTATTTCTCTAATTGTTCTTTCTCTGTCTTCCTTCCAGGTTTGTGTTCCAAGCTTCTGATATCAAGTCTTTCTCTTCTCTTGTCTTTTTACTTTGTATTCCCAGGAAGCAATCACATCCATTCCCACAGATTCAATCACACTCTCACTCCCCGATCCCAAGCTGTCTATAGATTGTCACTCCTGTATTCCTAAGACCTGGCTTCAGGGTGTTGTGATTAGGATCGCAGCACAAGATCCCATGCTTAGGAAAGCCCTCATTTGAGATTTAATGTTCTGTGGCCACCATATTGAATTTCTTAAAACGTTTATCTTTGAATTTGAATTTATGTTTTATAAATATATTGGTTTTATAGGGCTGCCATAACAAAATGTCATAGACTAGATGGCTTAAACAATAGAAATGTATTGTTTCATTGTTTTGGAGACTGGAAGTCCAAGATCAAGGTGCCAGCAAGGTTAATTTCCTCTAAGGCCTCTCTCCTTGGTTTGTACATGGCCTTCCTTGGTACCTCTTCCCATGATCATCCCTTTGTGTACACAAGTCTCTGTGTGTCTTTACCTCTTCTTATAAGGACACAAGTCAGATAGGATTAGGGCCCATTCATATGACCTCATTTAACCTTAATCACATCTTCAAAGGCCCTGCCTTCAAATACTGTCTTAATCTGAGGTATTGGGGATTAGGACTTCCACTTAGGGTGCTGGGGTGGGAGCACAAATCTGGCGGGACAATGGAGCATGCACTGAGGGCTTAGGATATTGGTTCATGTGGTCCTGCTTTCTGCTGCCTTCATGGTAAATGTTCTTAGCTGTCAGCTCCCTGACTTCTTGTATGTTGACTTCCCAACTACCCCTTTCTTCTGTCCTGGGAGGGGATCTGGGTGCAGGTGCTAAAGGGGTCAGGGTTCAGCCATCCTTGCCCAGGGCTAGTGAGGTACTATATATCTGGAGGCGATTTGGCAGGGGTGAGCCTCGCACCTACCCCCAATCCTGATGTTGCAATCCCTTGGGGGTTACCCATGTTCTGTGGATTGGGCTCCAGATGGTGGCTGACTTCCTCACCTCCTGACCCTGGGTCAGTCAGCCCCTTGGAGGATTTGACTAAAGCTTTCAAACCTCTCTGCTGCAAAGTTCACAAACATAGACAGCCATGAATTTGTACATTTCAGAGCATCCTGGACTCCATGAAGCCAATCCATGCATCCCTTGTATTTAGGCTGTGCCTACATTTCCAGCTTCCTCTCAGTGCTGCTCTTATCATGCTGTAGCCCCAGGAATCATTGCAGTCATCCCTGAATGTGCCTTATTCCTCCATGCCTCCATAATTTGCATATGTTCTTTACTCTGTTGGCCATATGTTCTTCTTCATTATGATTATAATAAAGTACTTTATATCCTTCAGAATTAAAATTACATTTTATCTTCTCAGTGAATCCTTATTGTCATTATCTATTCTAAAACAGAGTGTCCATTTAGGGCCTCTCTGCATCTCTTTTATAAGATTTATAATGGAGAAGCCTGAGTATTTCCTACCTCCTTCTCCCTTCTACTAGATTACCTAGTTTTGTGGGCAACAACTCTTGTCTTTACCTCCAGTTTTATTGAAATGTAAATGACCTTCATCCCTGCGTAAGTTAAAGGTGTGTATGATAATGGTTTGATTTACACGTATTGTGAAGTGATTACTGCAATAAGTTAGCATCCATCCTCTCATATGGATACAATAAAAAGAAAAAGCAAAAACAGAACAAAAGTTTCCTTGTGACAAGAACTGCTAGAATTTATCTCTTAGCAACTTTCCTACATATCCTACAATATTAACCATGGTCATTGCATGGTATATTCTGTCCTAGTGCCTGTCTCTTTATCTTCTAACTGGAAGTTTGTTCTTTTGGACCACCTCCCTTCAGTTCCCCCAAGAACTGTGTTTGCATCACTGCTATTTTGACAACGTCTGCTGCAGAGTTGAGACCATAAATGTTGATCAAAAGCCCAATGAATGACTGAATAAGGAGCTACCTGAGCTCGTGGAGGAGAGCATACCTTTTGGAATCAAAGAGTACTGGGTTTAAGTCTTGGTTCTAGCAATATTTAGTATTGTGACCTTGGAGAAATTACTCTTAAACCTTGGTTTTCAAACTTCAGAATGGTGCAAAGAGAATTTAGCTCAAAGTAAACTGTTGTCAATGTGTATTGAAAAGCAACAGCTGCGGCTACCTATAACTCAGTCTTGTCACTCAGTTACCGTCTGCTTAAAAGCTATTTTGGAATGAAAAGACAAAATTAAGAGACAATGCAATAGAGTTTTCATAAATTAATTTATTAACAACAAAATCCTCATCAAAGGTCTGCTGGGTGCAAGGCACTATACAAAGACTTGTGGGGAAATGAAATGTAAAGTAGGCCTATGGAGGGACAGGAGGAGGAAATATAAGAGCAAAACTCTCAAAGACAAGTTCTAAGAGAGGGATGAGAGTTTAGAAGGAGAGTTCATTTGTAGCTGTAGGAAGGCTTCCTGAAACAGGTAGCCTTTGGGGTAGACCTTGAAGGTCAGCTGGGAAGATATTCCTGGCACGGGGGAGGGAAAAAGGGAATGATGCAGCCATGAGAAGGCAGAGGTACCTGGGAGAGAAACGGGGAGCTCCCGCCCTATTGGTGGTGATGCTCATGCTGGATGCTGTGGTCCCAGCCCCTGAAACTGATAGGACAATGTGCCCTTGCTTTCTGCCTTATGAGCCACTGGCACTCAGCCTCAAAGAGGCCATCAGATTCTGAATGCTAAGGCAGAGACTGGCTGGTTGGCGCTGTTGCCTCTGCCACTCTGCTCTCTGGTGGCTTCATGGCATGCAGAGCAGGCTCCAAGGCAGGTGTGATGGGTTGCGGCCACATAAACAGGCACACGCCACTGGAAGCAATGCAAGTAGTTAGGGAAGGACTCGGACACCGAGACATGGAGTTAATCCCACCTCTACCAGACAGCATGTGGGCTGCTCATGGTGCATTTTCCCCACTGCACTGTGGTCCTCCTTAAACCATGGTTCTGGAGGGCACCAAGCTTCCGGAGTTCTCCTTTTTACTAATTTGGGATCTCAGGCCATTCACTTAACCTCCCTAAGCTACAGAGTCCTCATTTGTAAACTGGCAATAATACTGCCAGCTATATGGGACGCCTGGGTGGCTCAGTTGGTTGAGCAGCTGCCTTCGGCTCAGGTCATGATCCCAGCGTCCTGGGATCGAGTCCCACATCAGGCTCCTTGCTCGGCGGGAAACCTGCTTCTCCCTCTGCCTCTGCCTGCCATTCTGTCTGCCTGTGCTCGCTCTCTCCCCTCTCTCTCTCTGATAAATAAATAAAATCTTTAAAAAAAAAAAAAAAATACTGCCAGCTATGGTATGTGAGTAGTGTAAGAAATGCCTTATACCATAAAGAACAACTTGGGGCGAGGAGCACCGCACAGGCTTTCTCCCCAGATGCCAGCATGCTTCCTCTCCCATCTTCAGTTCTTTTTTTTTTTTTTTTCATTTATTTATTTTCAGCATAACAGTATCATTATTTTTTCACCACACCCAGTGCTCCATGCAATCCGTGCCCTCTATAATACCCACCACCTGGTACCCCGACCTCCCCGCCCCCCCCCCCCCCGCCCACTTCAAACCCATCTTCAGTTCTTTACTCAAGAGCCATCTTCAGTTTGGGGCCACCTCTGACCACCGAATTAAAACTGCCCCCCCCCCTTATTTATGCCCTTCCTGAGTAATTTTTTTCGCTATAGCTCTTATCGCTACTGCACATGCTACCTATTTCATGCATTTATGTTTACTGAGTGTCTCTTTACTGGAATTATAAGGTCCAGGAGGCAGTATCCCTAACGCCCAGATCGGTGTCTGGCATGGACTACAGTCTCAGTAAATATTTACTGGAGGAGTGAGCCAGTCTGCTAACTTGAAACTACTCTCGGTCCAGTCCTATCCTTTTGGGGCCCTGCTTGGGGGACATTTAGACTGTCTGTTGGCACCCACACCTTCCACTGAAATGGAAGGAATTTTAATAGCTCATGATGGAGGACCTCGGCCTTAATGAACTTGAACTCAACGTGAGGATCTCTCAGAAATCTCATTCGTGCTGCCCCGCTCCTTCTTGCTCAACTCTTTAGTCAAAACTGCTCTGAGGGACCCACTGCAGAGCTGGGGAGGGTCAAGTATCCTCTGATTTCTTCTCCTTCTCCCCTGCGGAAAGCTCTTAACCAGATAGGGGTTAGTGTGAGCCGGGCAGGGCTGGGCAAAGCTCGCTTCCTCTCAGTCTCGGCGGCCCCAGGCTCTGGAGGCGGCCCCCCGCGCCCCTTGGCCGCCGGGGCTGCAGGTCGGGAGCGCGCGTCCCCGCCGCACCGCCGCGCCACGAGCGACACGCGGAGGCCCCGGGCGCGGGAGGAGGTGGAGGCAGTGGCGACGCTCACGCACCTCGGAGGAGCGGTGTCCGCGGGCCGGGGAGCGCCAGCCGGTAACAGCGGGCGGGACTGGGCGCCCGGGGTCATGCCGAGCCGCGGCCCGGTGTCGGGAGGCTGGGGAGAAGGCAGTCGGGCTCATCGGGGTTGGCGGTGGTGCTTCAGTTGGGGGTGGGGTGAGGGGTGTTTGGGAGGGTGGGAGCGGGAATGGGATAACTGGGGAGAAGAGTGAGACCCCGTGGAGGGCATCCAAGTTGAAGACCTTGCTCGAAGCCCACGGACCTGAGTGGCCGGCCGGAAACCTTCCGGAAAGGCTGGAGGCGGTGGAGCTCGGGGCTCAGGGCTCGGACGGGTTTTCTCCTCTGCATTGGGAGGGCCGTGGAACACCTTCTCCCGCCCATGAGAAAACTTTCCGAGTCCGGGTCCTGGCCTGCCTGGCACCGCTGTGCCCTACAACGGAGAACCCTTCTGGGCGCTGGGACCCTGCGAGTCCAGGGAAAATGCGCGGTTTGCTGACCCGCGGTGCACGCCCCCAGCAGTGGGCAGGGTTCCCGGAATCAACCCTGGCTCGACAGTTAATCCATTTCGTTAGCACTAGGGAGCCTGCCCGCAGGTCATTTTACTGATTAGAGGGTAAGATTGGTTTCGTTTTTCTTCGCTTTCCATCCTTTCTGCATAATTAACTGAGGAAGACTAAAGGTTTCCTCATTAGAAACTTGTTTGGAGGCTTTGAGGTTCCAGGAGCAGTTCAGACGACAGGACGAATCCCAGCTATTTCCCAGGATTTAATCTCATGACAAAAGGGAGCATTGTATGGTGTCCTGAAAGCAAAGGGAGCTTGGGGGTAATTGTCCATGCTACTCCAGGGAAAACAAGGGAATTTCCCTATATAAATCCTCATGAAAACCCCAAAGGTTAAGTGGTAGTATTTCCAGTTTGCACATGAAAAAAAAAAAAAAAAATTAGGTTGAGATAAGAGAGAAGTTTTTCTACTGAATCCCCTGGTCAAGAGTGGGGAGTAGTGGGTCTGGAAACTAGGACCCTGAGGCCAGTGTCCCTTAGGTGCACCTGGAGTGCATCGAGAAGAATGCAGGCAGGAAAGTGGCTGCTACAGGTAAGGTCCAGAACAGAGAGGCTACTGTGAGCTGGGGTGCCCACATCAAGGAGTCAGGCTCTGATCAGGATGATCTGCAGTGTTTATGGAAGATGATATCAGTAGGTTTAGGAGAAGGCAGAAATGCTCCCAGTTTATTTCTTCCTGGGTGCAAAGAAATAAGAGCCCCTTTAGAGGTCTTGAACCTCAAGACTGGGCTGGATAACTCAAGGCCCAAATAACAGGGATCCTAGAGCAGTGAAAAGTATTCAGTCACCTTGCAGCAGGCTTGATAGAGGACCACTGTACCTGACTTTTCCAGAGAGGGAAACATTGAAACCTGGCAACATTCCAGAGTAGATTTTTTAAAGATTTTATTTATTTATTTATTTATTTGTGAGTGTGTTTTATTCTGTGTTGTTTATCCTGCTGCCTCTGTTAGGGTGTACACACCTCTCCCTGGCTGCCCACATTGATCCTTCTAGGCTAATCCCACTCTGCTCACAGTGGGGTAACCTTTTACTGTGCAAATTATATCATCTGCACATTCTAGAAAATGTAGCCTTCCTCCTCCCTATTTCTCTAGGCCTGATATTTTGCCAGTCACAATTCCTCTGAATCCTTTATTTTTAACCTTTTATTTAGCTTTTTAAGTTTTTATTTTATTTCCAGTTAGCATACAGTGTAATATTAATTTCAGGTGTATAATATGGTGATTTTTGCAATTCCATACATCGCCTGGTGCTTATCACAGGTGCCCTCCTTAATCCTCATCAACTATTTCATCCATACCCCCAACCCCTCCCCTCTGGTAACCACCCTTTGTTCTCTGTAGCCAAGAGTCTCTTTCTTGGTTTGCCTCTCTCTTTCCTGCCCCATCCCCTTGCTCATTTGTTTCTTAAATTCTACAGTGAAAGCATATGGTATTTGTCTTTCTCTGCTGACTTATTTTGCTTAGCATAATACTCTCTAGTTCTATTCACATCGTTGCAAATGGCAAGATTTCGTTACTTTTTCTTTTTTTTTTTTTTTTTAAGATTTTTATTTATTTGAGAGAAAGAAGGCACAAGCAGGGGTAAGGGCAGAGGGAGAAGTTAGGCTCCCCCCTGAGCAGGCAACCTGAATCCGGACTAGATCCCAGGACCACCTGAGCTGAAGGAAGACCCTTAACCAACTGAGCCACCCAGGCTCCCCAGGATTTCATTCTTTTTTGTGCCTGAGTAATATTCCATTGTATATATACACCCTTCTTCTGTTTGTCAGTGGGTGTGGACATTTGGGCTCTTTTTATAATTCGGCTATTGTTGATAATGCTGCTATAAATATCGGGGTGTATGTACCCCTTTGAAATAATGTTTTTGCATTGTTTGGGTAAATACCTACTAGTGTGATTACTAGATTTTAGTAGAATCTATATTCAACTTTCCGAGGAACCTCCATACTGTTTTTCTGAGTAACTGCACCAGTCTGCATCCCCACCAGCAGCGGAAGAGGGTTCCCCTTTCTCTATATCCTCACCAACACCTGTTTTGTTTCTTGTGTTGTTGATTTTTGCAATTCTGACAGGTGTGAAGTGGTATTTCATTGTCATTTTTTTTTTTTTTTTTAAAGATTTTATTTATTTATTTGACAGAGAGAGATCACAAGTAGGCAGAGAGGCAGGCAGAGAGAGAGAGAGGAGGAAGCAGGCTCCCTGCTGAGCAGAGAGCCCGACGTGGGACTCGATCCCAGGACTCCGAGATCATGACCCGAGCCGAAGGCAGCGGCTTAACCCACTGAGCCACCCAGGCGCCCTCATTGTCATTTTGATTCGCATTTCCCTGATGAGGAGTGAGCATCTCCTCCTCATGTCGGCCATCTTGTATGTCTTCTTTGGAAAAATGTCTATTCACGTCTTCTGGCCATTTTTAAATTGGATTATTTGTTCTTTGGGTATTGAGTTATAAAAGTTCTTCATATATTTTGGATAATAACCCATTATCAGATATGTCATTTGAAAATATCTTCTGCCATTGCATAGGCTGCCTTTTAGCTTTACTGATTATTTTCTTCCCTGTGCAGAAGGTTTTTATTCTGATGTAGTCCCATAGTTTGTTTTTGCTTTTGTTTCTCTTGCATCAGGCTGCTGACTTATTTCCGCTTAGCATAATACTCTCTAGTTCTATCCAGTGTCTGAGTAATGATTGCCTGTACTACCTTCAAGGATTTTTATGTTTTTAGGTCTCATATTTAGGTCTTTAATACATTTTGATTTTGTTTTTGTAGAGGGTGAAAGAGAATGGTCCAGTTTCATTGTTATGCATGTGGCTGTCCAGTTTTCCCAGCACAGTTTGTTGAAGAGACTGTCTTTTTGCCATTGAATATTCTTTCTTGCTTTGTCAAGGATTAGTTGACCATAGAGCTGAGGATCCATTTCTAGGTTCTCTCTTCTGTTCCAATGATCTATGTGTCTGTTTTTGTGCTGGTACCAGACTGTTTTGATGATGACAGCTTTGTAATAAAGCTTGAAGTCCAGAACTGTGATGCCTCCAGATTGGCATTTCTTTTTCAGGATTGCTTTGCTATTCAGGGTCTTTTGTGGTTCTGTACAAATTTTAGGATTTATTGTTTTAGCTCTGAAAAATGCTGTTGGTATTTTGATAGGAATTGTATTAAACGGGTAGATTGCTTTGGGCAGTAGAGATATTTTAACAATAATTGTTCTTCCAATCCATGAGCATGGAATGTCTTTCTATTTCTTTGAGTCATTTTTTTAATCTCTTTCATTAGTGTTTTGTAGTTTTCAGAATACAGATCTTTTACCACTTTGGTTAGATTTATTCCTAGACCATACTGTTCCTGGCTATCTCTTTACTTTTGGTACAGTTGTAAATGGGATTGTTTTCTTAATTTCTCCTTCTGCTGCTTCATTATTAGTGTATAGAAATGCAACGGATTTCTATATGTTGATTTTGTATCATATGACTTCACTGAATTTATCAGTTCTAATAGTTTTTTGGTAGAATCAGATTTTCTATATAGACTATCATGTCATCTATGAGGAGTGAAATTTTAACTTCTTCCTTGCCAATTAGAATACCCTTAATTTCTTTTTGTTGTCTGATTGCTATGGAGAGGACTTCCAGAACTATGTTGAATAAAAGTGGTGAGAGTGGACACCACTGCTGTGTTCCTGATCATAGAGGAAAGCTCTCACTTTTTCCCCATTTAGGATGATATTAGCTGTGGGCTTTTCCATATATGGCCTTTATTATGATGAGGTGTGTTCTTTCTAAATCTACTTTGTTGAGGGTTTTCATTACGAATGAATGTACTTTGTCAGACGTTTTTTCTGCATCTATTGAAATGATCACATGATTCTTATCCTTTCTTTTATTAATGTGATGAGTCATGTTGATTGATTTGTATAAATTGAATCACTCTTGCAGGCCAAGAATAAATCCTACTTGATTATGTTGCTTTTTTTTTAAATGTATCATTAGATTTGGTCTGCTAAGTATTTTGTTGAAGATTTTTGCATCTATGATCATCAGAAATATTGGCCTATAGTTCTCTTTTTTTGTGGTGTCTTTATCTGGTTTTGGTATCAGGAGAATGCTGACCTCATAGAATGAATTGGAAGTTTTCCTTCCATTTCTATTTTCTGGAATAGTTTGAGAAGAGTGGGTATTAACTCTTCTTTAAGTGTTTGATAGAATTCACGTGTGAAGCCATCTGGCCCTAGACTTTTGTTTGTTGGAAATTTTTTGGCTACTGTTTCAATTTTGCTGGTTATCAGTCTGTTCAAGTTTTCTTTTTCTTTTTCTTTTCCTTTTCTTCCTTTTTCTTCCTGTTTTGGTTTCAATTTACACAAATCAATCAACATGACTCATCACATTAATAAAAGAAAGGAACTTGTCCATTTCTTCTAGGTTGTCCAATTTGTTGGCATATAGTTCTTCATAGTATTCTCATAATTGTTTATATTTTTGTGGTGTTGGTTATTTCTCCTCTCATTTGTAATTTTATTTATTTAAGTTTTTTCTTTTTTTTCTTGCATAGTCTAGTTAGAGGTTTATTAATTTGTTTTTTTTTTTTTTTTTCAAAGAACCAGCTCGTGGTTTCATTGATTTGTTCTATTTGTCTTTTTAGTTTCTATATCATTTATTTCTGCTATAACCTTTATTATTTCCTTCTTTTTGCTGGCTTTCAGCTTCATTTTTTGTTCTTTTTCTAGCTCCTGTAGGTGTAAGCTTCAATTTTTATTTGAGATTTTTCTTGCTTCATAAGGCAGACCTGTTTTGCTATAAACTTCCCTCCTAGAATGGCTTTTGCTGCATCCCAAAGGTTTAGGACCACTGTGTTTCATTTTCATTTATTTCCATATAGTTTTTAAAATTTCTTCTTTTATGTCCTGGTTTGGCCCATTCATTATTTAGTAGCATGTTATTTAACCTCCATGTGTTTGTGGTCTTTCCAGATTTTTTTTCTCGTGGTTGACTTCAAGTTTCATAGTGCTGTGGTCAGAAAAGGTGCATGGTATGACTTCGATCTCCTTTTATTTGTTGAGTCTGGTTTTGTAAACTAATATGTGATCTCTTCTGGAGAATGCTTATTCTTGACCTTCTAATGTCTTCAGGGTGATAATGACTTGGCTAAGTGCTTTCTAGTGCATAATGTCCTTTACTTCTCACAGCTAGGTTGCTGTTACTATTTTACATTTTACAAACAGGGCTTCCCAAAGCTAGGGACATACAGAGAATTCAGTCACTGGAACCAAACTCGGGTTGCGCTGACAAGGACAGACATTTTTTTTTTTTTTTTAAGATTTAATTTATTTATTTGACAGAGAGAGAGAGACAGTGAAAGAGGGAACACAAGCAGGGGGAGTGGTAGACACAGAAGCAGTCTTCCTGCTCAGTGGGGAACCGGACGGGCTTGATGCCAGGACCCTGAGATTATGACTTGAGCCAAAGGCAGAGGCTTAACGACTGAACCACCCAGGCAGCCCAAGGACAGACCTTTTTTATAGACATTTGTATGGAGCTTATTATGTGCCAGGCACACGTATGAGTGTTTCACAATTTTATCTCAACCCCATGAAGCAGGGGAAACAATTATCAGCATTCTCATTACAGATAAGGAGGCTGAAGCACAGAAGGATTAAGTAATTTACCTAAGATTTCACAGCCAGTAAATAGTAGAGCCGGCATTAGAACCTGGGCCCTTAACCACTATCATCTAACCCAACCTAAGGCGACTGGGTCAAGGGAGCCCAGAGTCCCTCCACATGTTGCCCCCTTCTGGTGGCCCCTTAATAGAGGACAGAAACTGACTTTGCAGCATCAAGAGGAAGGTGACCTGGATGATGATGACCTAGACCTGAAGACTAGGCCATATGAGGAACAGTGAGTGAGTGTTTAACCTGCCAGAGAGAGGAGCCTTGGCCGGTTATAAAGCCAGTCCTCAGATATCTGAGGAAGAGGAAGTAAGTATGTTCCAGTGTCAGATCAAGGCAATATTGGGTGATCTTGTGTTAGGACTGGGAGAGGATTCTCCACCGGTGTCTGGAGTGTTGACTTTTATATCTCTGGATGCCCCTTTCAGTGTGTTCATATTCCTCAGTTTTATTAGCTATATGAGTAAAATGAACTTTGAGATAATTGGAAATTACTAGTGCATCCTAAACATTTGTACGTGTGTGGATGTAAATAGAATACTGAATTTAAGTTTTGACTGAGCCACACATTAAAGTTATGTGAAATTCCAGAGGAAAGTGCTAGACCACCAAGTAGAAGCTTTAATGTAGATATTTGAGAATTTTTTCTATAACTCACAAACCCCACTGACCACTTCAGGAATATGAGGATTAAGAGAGGGGGCTGTGTTAAAGAGATTTATTCAGAAAGATCCATTTCCTTCATCCCAAACCTAGTTGAGGGGGTCTTTTGAGAAACCACTAGTTCAACTGTACATGTGTTTCGTGCATTTGGTGCTCATACAATAACCTGGGTCGTAGGATCACCAGCCTTCTCAGAGTTTGTTAGGGCAAAAGATGCCAGAGGATTTCCTGCGGACCAGGTAGGACCATGTGGGAAAGAGGCCTGGCCTGGAGACACTGTAAATTCAGCGAGGTTTCCAGCAGCTAGAGTTTCCAGAAATCCAGAGGCTGAGGTCAGAGTGAGCCAGCAGCTGAAGGAAAATGAGTATCATGAAAACTCCCATAAGTAGAGTGTGTGAAGACAGTTAACACAGTCCTGTCCTCCTTCTTTGATCTTGTTGGGGTGAGAAACTGGCCAGCAGTTGGACATAAAGTAGAGAAAAAGAAAAGAGGTCATGCTCCACCAATCTCTACAGGAGAGCAACGTGCAGAAGGACCTAGCTGCACAGACCAGGACATTTAATGTTATAACCTGGTTGGAGTTTCTTTAATTTCCAGGCTGCACATTAGAATTCTTTTGGGACTTTAAAGTGGTTGCTTGAGCAGCAAAGTCATGGGATTTACCAAAGTGTTCATCTGAGGACAGGGAGGATGTGTCCACCGAATCCATTTAAAGGGCGATGGGAGGGACGCCTGGGTGGCTCAGTTGGTTAAGCAGCTGCCTTTGGCTCAGGTCATGATCCTGGCGTCCTGGGATCGAGTCCCACATCCGGCTCCTTGCTCCACGGGGAGCCTGCTTCTCCCTCTGACTCTGCCTGCCACTCTGTCTGCCTGTGCTCGCTCGCTCTCTCTCTCTCTCTCTCTCTGACTAAATAAATAAAAAAACAAACAAAAAAAAAGGGCGATGGGAGACAAGAATAAAGTGGACATTTGATCAGGTTCCACAGTTGTGCCCTCTCAGAGTATGGATTGTATATGCTTGGGTTGGAATAGTAAAGAGTAATGGTCTGTTTCCTTGAGGTTGCATGGACTTCAGACTTGGAAGTGGGAGCATTTAGGAAAGAAAATGTTTACTTGCCCAGAGTGCAAGGGAGTCAGGCTTCAGAAGATTGGCTCATCAGATAAAAACAATAAATACTTGAAAGAAAATACCTCATAAGATTATCAGAGTTCTCAAGTGTCCATTATTCTATTTTTCATGGTTGAAGGCAACTTTCACACATGGTCTTTTTATTCTCTGAAGTCATGACTTATCTTCAGACATTTCATAGCAAACAATCAGGAAAAAAATAGTTTTTTTCTTGGGGAGTCCAGGCTTATGGGACATGTTCAAGGTTTTATTACTTTGGGGGACCAACTTTCAGACAGGATGTTCGTGTTATTTTTAGCTTATATCAGGGTACAAAGTGATTTTTCTTCTTGACTGGAGAATAAGAGATGCTTAGTCCCATTAGAAAGAGAGGAAAGTATGCATTTTGGCTTCTCCTTCCTTGCGAATGTGATTCTTCTATCTGTTAAGATGTTGCCGAGAGGTGAAATAAAAAAGCAGAAGTTGAGCATCTTTTTATGAAATGCTGAAATTATGGATGTTAAAGTCTGGGTTGAATTGTTGCTTGAGTCTCTGTTATCAAGATCTATGGGATGTTCACCTGACTAGAGAACATTAGCCAATTTCATAACCCTTCAACTGAAAATAATTTATAAGCTTCAAATAATTATTCTCCTCGAAGATGTCTTTGTGTTCCTCACGTCCTCAGTAACAGCAAAAACAACAATTAAAGGCAAAGGTGGGGCAGGGCTGAGGGAGTTGCTTCCTATGGATCAGCTCTACAGTTGCCTAGTTGGTCAAGAAAGAAAACTTGGAGAAAAGTGAGGGTATGTGGGTGTATACAGCACCCATTGTTCTGTAAACCTTTGTGCAGATTTTCCCCCAAATATAATTCTCTTGTGTGGATCAAGAAGAAGAAGAAACAACAGATGAGGATCTGAAGATTTGGAAATTTTATCACATAAATCGATACATATTCCTACCAGTGCTCCCCTAAAATCTCCATTAAATTACCTCAACAGGAGGGGTGCCTGGGTGACTCAGTCATTAAGCATCTGTTTTCAGCTCAGGTCATGATCCCAGGGTCCTGGGGTCCAGCTCTCTGCTGAGCAGGAAGCCTGCTTCTCCTACTCCCCCTGCTTCTGTTCCCTCTCTTGCTATCTCTCTCTCTGTCAAATAAATAAATAAAATCTTTAAAAAAAAAATTACCTCAGCTGGAGAGTATGGTTAACCCATATTTCTGGGAGAATCAGAGGCCAAGGCTGCCAGAAGCAAGTCTATGTTTATCTTGCACATTCATTTGATATTTGCAGTTTACTCTATAATATCTCTGAACTTAATATAAAAAAAAAATCATCTTTCAAGTTCTCTTCCAAACTGATGCTCCAGGAGGATGAGCCAGGTATGTCCCAGGACTTGGGGGGCTGACATCCCCAGCATCTCTAGGCATCCAGAGTGGGGAACCTGCTTTCTGACCCTCCCTCCCTGTGCTAGGCTCCCTCTGGCTCTCTCCTGACTGGCCTCTCCCTGCAGATGAGGAGGCCTGGGGAGCCTGGAGCCTGGCTGGCCTTGCTCTACCAGACTGTGATTTGTTTATCATCAGGGATGGCAC
Source organism: Mustela lutreola (assembly GCF_030435805.1). Lineage (NCBI taxonomy): Eukaryota > Metazoa > Chordata > Mammalia > Carnivora > Mustelidae > Mustela > Mustela lutreola. Next base: position 45,650,312 of record NC_081295.1, on the reverse strand, counting down.
TAGGTTGGCAGTGGGTGGGGGAGATGGAGAAAGTAGAAAAGACGCACCGCTGAGTGTCAGAATCCCAGACTGAGGAGAAGACAGTCATTAGAAAATATAGCTTTCCTGTGGCCCTGTCTGGGGGCCTTAAATAAACACGGCTTTAGTCTACATTTCCTTTTCTGTGAAACAGAGATTGAAATACCTGGTCCTTCTCTTTCGGCTTGTGTTGTCAGAAGAATGATTCAGCTCAGGGCTATAAAGAACAGTGTGTGCTGTTTGGAGACAGAGAGCATGAGCAATAAATACAAAGTCGGCTTGTGTGCCAGATCATCCTCAAAGTGATTTACGATATGGCCAGTCTCATTCTGCTTAGCCCTATGATGCCAAGTGTTCCCAAAACTCCACTAATTAAAATGGAGAAGGGGGTTGTTTCCCTACCATGGTTAAGATGCTGATTCACCTGGCTGTGATGTTTTATAATAGCAGCTCTATAAATCAGCATGAGAGTTCAGCAAGAGGCAGAGTCCGATCCTGAGGGAGACTGATTTATACTGTCCTTATTAAAGTGAGAGATGCGGGTAATCCATGTGATGGGATTTGAAGGAAGGGGCACAGACCTCTTGGGCTTGGGCAGGACTGGGGGCGGGGGGAAGTGGTGACTGAGCTCTGTTCTCAGAGGCTGGTGGGAATCCCAGGTAGGGGTAGATGGCAGTCCAGGCTTTCAGGTGGAATAGAGTGGGCAAAGGCTCAGAGGACTGACTGTCTTTGAGCCCTCCTCCACCTGGCTTCTGTGCTATCAGGGGCCTCCCTGTCATGCTGAGCTGTTCACCTGTTGCCTACCTGTGTCATCAGGTTTCTGTGTTGCATCTTAACGTCTGCATGCGTGGATTTGAAGGGGTGACATTCAACAGAAGAGAGTTTAGTTTTGAAGACCAGCCCAGATTCTTTGAGGGCACAGGCTTTGACTTTTCAAAGTTGCCTACAACTTTCATTGTTGATTGAGCTCATTATGTTTAAAATACCCTCATTGGGGGCGCCTGGGTGGCTCAGTGGGTTAAGCAGCTGCCTTCGGCTCAGGTCATGATCTCAGGGTCCTGGGATCGAGTCCCGCATCGGGCTCTCTGCTCAGTAGGGAGCCTGCTTCCTTCTCTCTCTCTCTGCCTGCCTTTCTGCCTACTTGTGATCTCTGTCTGTCAAATACATAAATAAAATCTTTAAAAAAAAAATACCCTCATTGGTCTGAACTGACCCATACTAATTTTACCATGTACAAGACTCGTGCTCTTTCTCCTTGAAGGACATGCTGATGGGAATGTCATATATGTATTTGGTGAAGATGGCGTGTAGTGGGATAGAGTTATGACATTTTGACAATGGTTTTCTTTCTAGAAATATATTTGTTGTTTAGTTGTAGTAGAAGCGGTTGGTATTATGTAAGTCATTTTCAATGGACTTTCTAGGACAGTGTATCTAATTAATGAAAGCTATATTAGTTCACTAGGGCTGTTATAACAAAATACCAAAGGCTGAGTGGCTGAAATGACAGAAATTTATTTGCTTACAGTTCTGGAGACTCAAAGTCCAAGATCAAGGTGTCAGGGGTGGTTTTCTCGGTGAACTAGGAGAAGGATATGTTTTAGACCTTTTCCCTTGGAGGTGGCCATCCTCTTGCTGCTTCCTTCACATGGTTGTCCCTCTGTGCCCAGGTGGTCTTGGTGTCTCTCTGTGTGTCGTTATCACTTCCTCTAAGAACCCCAGTCAGACTGGATTAGGACCCACCCTAATGGCTTCATTTGAACCTACTTTTTTAAAGACCCTGTTTTCAACTAGGGCCACATTCTGAGGTATGGAGGAGTAGGGCTACAACATACAAATTTTAGGGGGACACAGTTCAGCCTGTGACAGCACATATCCATGTTGCACTGTATATACACACACTCATGTACACACACACACACACGATTTTTACAAATAGACACACATCATTGACTTTGTGTTGCAAATGGAAAGCAACTTGATGTTAAGTTACAGAATCATAGCTTCTGTAGAAAAAAGTCTCACCATGTCTCTTTCAGTCCTTTCCTTTGCTTTCAGAACGAATGACTATGTAAGCCGTTTCAGACAGGTATTGCATGAACACACTGGACAGAGCTGGTGTAACGCCCACCCATGAAAACATACCTGCTTGCTGTGACAGTATTGGTCAGACTGCCAGCCTTCCTTTCTCACAGAGGGCTACCTTTCCTGTGAGATTCTTTCTTCCCTTAGAAGGTGCCTCAAATGACCTTTTGTTTCTAGGATGCTAATTGTTAGTAATAGCTATTTTCAAAAATTTTCCTTATTTGGTAAAATAAAAATGTCTGCAGTCCTGTTTCCCAGGTCCATGAGTTCTGGCTGGTCTCCAGTTAATATTTTTCAGAGACTAGAGCTAGTGTTAGGAGAGTACTTCTTTGTGGTTCTCTTCGTGGCTTTATTTAAAAAAAAAAAAAATTATTTATTCATTTGAGAGAGGGAGAGAGAGCCTGGGTGTGAGCTGGGGGAAAAGGCAGAGGCAGAGGGAGAGAATCAGAACAGAGGCCTCACTGAGTGTGGAGCCCATGAGGGGGCTTGAACTCACATTCCTGAGATTAGGACCTGAGCCAAAATCAAGAGCCAGCTGCTTAACCGAGGGAGCCACCCAGGCACCCTCTCTTTGTGACTTTAAATGCGAAAAATGCTCTGGAAGCTCTGGAGTGGTAACTTCTATTGGCCTTCTGCTGAAATGAGGTTGGCTAATGACAGAACAGCAGGAGGTGAAGGGGGGGGGGGCGGTGGGAAGCAGTCAGTGCTTTTCCGGGACTGGTGGAGGGAAGCACCGGTTTTCTTGCAGCTGCCCAGGGCTGTCTCAGGCAGGGAGAAGGAGGAATCCCCACAGCCCAGACAGAATGTTCCTTTTACATGGAAAGGAGTCTCACTGCAGGGTCTCTTGAGAAGAGCAGAGCTGAATACAACTTGAAGGTCAGCCAGTGCCCGCATGTCCCCAAGGGAGGGTCTTTAGTTCTTTCTGGGGAGCTCTCACTTACACTTCCCTCAAGTACCTTGGATGGGAAGTGCTGATTTCTTATTATTTTCTTATTAAGAAAGGTTTTAGAACTTTTAAAAATTTTGGTAAAATGTATATGACGTAACACTCACGTTGTTGTGCAACCATCACCATAATCTGTGCCCAGAACATTTTCATCGTCCCAAGCTGAAAGTCTTTGTCCCCTCAACCGAGAACTTGCCATTCCCTGCTTCTCCCAGCCCTTGGCAGCCACCATTCTACCTTTTGTCTCTGTGGATGCGAAGACTCAAGGCGCCTCACAACAGGGCAGTCGTGCAGTATCTGTTCTTGTGCGTCTTGCTTATTTCCCGCAGTGCCGTGGTTTGTAGTTCATCCATGTCATAGCCCGTGTTGGAATTTCTTTTTCAGGCTGAATACTATTCAACTCTGTGTACATACTGTATTTTGTTTATCCATTCACCTGCCACTCTGTATTTGGATGGCTTCCAGCTTCCAGCTGGCGGGAGTAACATTGCCATGGACCTCGGTGTACCGATACCTGCTGGAGTCTTGGCTTTCGATTCTTTGGGGGAATATTCCCAGAGGTGGAATTGCTGGATTGTGAGGTTTTCCATGTTGAAACTTGTGGCGGGCGGGGGTGGGGGGGAAGCTGCTCTACTGCCGTTGGTAGCTGCTGCACCACTTTACATACCCACCAGCGACACACGAGGGTGCCAGTTTCTCTACATCCTTGCTAACACTTATTTTCGGGTTTTGTTTTTGTTTTTGCTTTTTTTTTTTTTTTTTTTACATAACAGCCATCCTAGGTGTGAAGCGATATCCCATGGTGAAGCCCTGCATTTGGATAGTTGGTTTTTTGACTCGAATCCAGTACTTTTAAACATACTTCTTCTGAAGGCTCTGGAATAGAGCAAAGATAAATAGACAGTATCGGGGACCCAGCAAACCTTACGGTGATAGAGTGGTCAACTTGGGATTCCACAGCTATGCTCAATAGGCCTAGAATTTCTTGATGTCCAGACCCAGGAAAGCAAGGTGTAGAAAGAGGTGGGAGTTAATGCCTTTCTGGGGTGGAGACCCCAACCTGCCACGGGAGTGGCCTCACTTTGCGGCTGCCATAGGGCATCTGTGTTGGGATATAGGACAAACATCATGGCATCCTGTAGTGGGGTAGAGGAGTAGAGCCCTGTTTTATTACATGACATAACTCCTTTGCCCTAATTCCACAGTCATCAATTAATCTTTGGATCTTAAGGTTTGCTTCCCAGATCACGGGACGCATGTGCTCTGCTCTGGTCTCCTTGGCCATTTATCTCTTATTGTAATTCACCAAATTGATGCTGTGGTTGAAAATCATTCTCCTACACTTGGTCAGGGTGACCCAGTTCATTGCCTTTCTTGCCCTTGGAGTACCGTGAAAACCCAACTTCCTAAATCTTCAGAGCTGGGACTGAGGTGTGGTTGCCCGGGGCAGCGTGCCTGCCTTCCCTATGCCTGCCTCTTAGCCATGTCTCAGCTCTCTTTTTGGAAAATCTTTTTCAGATGGAGGCTTCCCAGCTTCTTCCTGGGGTGTTTTTTCCCCTCTGTGTGGGTGTGATGTTCTTCTCCCTGCCCGACTGAGGTTTCTATCAGAATGGGAGAACTCTGTTCTCAAGATCAGGGTGGGGTAACAGAAGGAAAGAAGAGAATTCTGTGGCTTCTCCACAGAATAAGAAACTAAATCAGCAAGTATTTATTGCATTTCTGCTATGAGCCAAGCCTCATGTGGGTTGCTGGAAATATAGCGGTGAGCAAAGCAGAAGGAGGCCATGCTGTGTTGGTGCTTACGGAAAGGACCAGAGAAGGACTCAGAAGGAAGAGACAGCCCCAAAGGATGGGTCTGTGCAGTCCTAGCATTGCCTGTACTATGATGTGATGCAAGGATCTGTTACCATCTCCAAAGACATCTCCGAAGGGCTCCGGGATAGTCATTATGTCCCAGCATCGAGTAGTTCATGCAGTAAGCATTTGCTGGACTGAACAGAGTCAGGAAATGCTAACTTTAAGAATTACTTTCTAGTCTTTTGACTACTCTGTGGCTGCCCAGGGCATAAGTGGAGGATGTAGATTTGGGAGTCCAGACAACTGTCCTCTTTGAAGCACCAGCTGCTGGGAGAAGGATACCCACTTGCCAATTAAGCATCTCTCCATTTCACATGTTAACTGAATATTTATCTGTACAGACTATTAAGTCCCGTTTCTGGCTTCGGAAGTTGTTCTTTTCTTGGCATTGATTCTGATTTTAAGACCAGTGTAGTCTTCAGGCTTGGCAACACTTGTGGTTCTGTTTTGCTTCTGGAAACAAGTTGCTGCTGTGCGGCAGGGATGTGGGGATAGAGAGGAAGAAGATGCATCTGAAATTTCTCTGCCAGCTGTCACTTGCCACATTTTTGAGATCTGCTGGGTAACTGCATACTTTCTAGGAAGTACCCAGGAAGAGCGTAAAACTTGATAGCGTAGAGAAATGAGGGAGTCTGTCCGTTTGAGAGGGGAAGAGGCGTGTGTGTGTGTGTGTGTGTGTGTGTGTGTGTGTTTGTGTGTGTAAGTGATCTCTCTAGGCTGAACTGAGAGGCCAGAGATGCAGACTTCAAAAGTAAGATTCATGCTTAAGTCACAAGATAGTAGTTAGGAGGAAAAGACTTCCAAGTCCCAGAAGCAAGACCTCTTCAATTGGAAGAGATAAAAATCCACACTCCAGGGGCGCCTGCGTGGCTCAGTGGGTTGAGCCACTGCCTTCGGCTCGGGTCATGATCTCGGGGTCCTGAGATCGAGTCCCATATCGGGCTCTCTGCTCAGCAGGGAGCCTGCTTCCTCCTCTCTCTCTGCCTGCCTCTCTGCCTACTTGTGATCCCTCTGTCAAATAAATAAATAAAATCTTTAAAAAAAAAAAAAAAATCCACACTCCGTGAAAGAAATTGCTGACTTCAAATGGGTTCACAGAAAAGGAATCTGCAAACATGAGACTTAATATAACAAGTACAAGAAGACAGTGATTCACACAGAATATATAAAAAGGAAAAGTACACTGGAGGGGAAATGTCTGCATTTTTTTAAGCACTGCCCTGGGAGGAGACCGCAGGGGCTCTGATTTTAGAAGATAGAGTGTAATTCCTTGCTGGGATGTTGCCTTATGGAAATGCTTCAGGAATACCCAGGGGCTCTGGTCTGTCATGACCTGACTGATAGCTTGCAGACTTTCCTCTGATCTCTGGGTGGCCCTACCCCACTGAGATGTGGGTAGGCTGAGTGCGTCATTATTCTTCACCTGGGGGGCCTGGTCACAACTCTGTGCAATGAGGGAACTAAGCTTCTAAAGCTGCAATTCAGAACTTCTCATCTTGGGCTCCTTGGCCGCTAGAATGTCGCCTAGCCAGGCTTTACGTTTGGTTTCTCAAATGCCTTTGCTTGGAGAGAGAAAGGGTGATGGGTTACAAGAGTGATTTCTCTTGGGGGCGTCTGGGTGGCTCAGAGGGTTAAAGCCTCTGCCTTCGGCTGGGGTCCTGATCTCAGGGTCCTGGGATTGAGCTTCGGGCTCTCTGCTCAGCGGGGAGCCTGCTTCCCTTCCTCTCTCTCTGCCTGCCTCTCTGCCTACTTGTGATCTCTGTCTGTCAAATAAATAAATAAAATCTTTTAAAAAAAGAAAAAGAGTGATTTCTCTGGGTTTTTCTGGGGACAGTTGTTCTTAGGAATAGGAGAAAGAAAGAGATAAGTACATGTAACTGATGAGAACCTTATGGCCCAGTCCAGAACAGAGATTGGTGTGCTGGCTAGTATGCCCACAACTGGAATTTGGGGACTAAGGGGTATGAAGATAGTGTGTGATGCGGAATTTTGATCTCAAAACTGAATGGGTCATTCAGTCTTCCTCTGTACCGACAGGTTACTATGGGGCTTTAGATCAGTGACCTTGGCCCCCAGCTTCTCGGAATGCTTTTCTGGCTGGGTTGTCAGCTGTGTGTATGCATGTGTGTGCGTGTATTCATTTTTTAGGGTTTATAGATATCTTTAAGGCTCTCTCCTTAATGTTCTAGTCCGAACATTGACCGAATTGGTGGTCACTGGGAAAGCATATTTGCTGATGTTTACACCTTAGTATGGAAATCGAGGTCCAACTTCAAGGAAATAACACCCTGGGCACGTGTACGCATCATGGCCCTCAAAAAATGGCCACGAAGAGCCTTTATTCACTCCAGAGAAGGGTCCGTGACCACATGCGTCTTCCCAGTTTGAAGGAGGTAGAGAGAATGGCTTGACGCGTCTGTAGGAAGAACAGAGTGTGCCCAGGAGTGGTGTGGGAAGCTGGGTAGGAGGAAGAAAGATCGGGTGATTGGAAGGAATGAGTGTTGGGAATGTATCCGGGAGAAGCGGGACATTTACACAGCCTTAAGACATGTCTGGGGCTGCTAACCCTGCGTTCTCACTGTGGGTTTGAGGTCTTCTTCCCTTCTCCAATCCTAGACATTGGCCTCAACTGCCACATGCGTACCTGAAGAAGGTACACTTCCTTTCCTCGTGTGGTTTTTGAGGTTCAGTTGTGCTTTTTCATTATTGTGGCTGTTGGGAAGAGTGCTCTCAGCGGTTCCAAAGAGCAGTTAGCTCCGGGAAGCTTGCTTATGATGCATTTCCCCTGGAAGAGGTAGTTTTTCATGATGCTGATATTACGATGAAATCTGACATTGAGGAGATTTGGGGAGGGATGCTGAGGAGTGGCAGAAGCACAGAAGGCAGCCGCTTGGCTGAGCGTTGCATTTCCTGTTTGCTGTGTTCAAGAGAGAGCAGCTGTCTGCTCTCAGCCCCCCAGTGAGTAAGCCCTGTGGTGCCAGACTGCCTCCTCCACAACAGGGCGTTATACCCCGACATGGGTCCCTCACTGTCGTGCAAATACCAGACTCTGGGGGCTGTTGCCCAGATGTGCTGGCATTTCCCACCACAGTGAAACAGTGCCAGCTTCTGTCTGCAAAGCTAAGACAAGCAACTTGAGCCTTCATACAAGAGGCATAATACAAAATCCGGCCAGACAACAGCCTTCTGTTTATTTCCTGTCCTGGTGTATGCGGTGGCCCAAGCTAATCTGTTTGAGACTTGGATGAGAAACATTGCCTCATGGGCTTTTTCAAGCTAGAGGAGAGACGGGAGCGAGAGGGGAGGCCAGAGATGCTGGTTCCCCCAATCTATCTTTGGGATTCGTGAACCTAGATGAAATAGAGAAAATAACCCCCCCGAGCTTACCCCCTGTTTTCTAAAGGCAGCCAAAATGATGGCCGCTCAGGCAGAGGTTGTCTAACATTTCATTCAGCTTCCTTGGAGAACCTCTGCTAGTCTGGCTCTGTTCTTCACTCCCTCTCGTGTCCAGGCATCTGCCAGCACTTTACTCCTCTCTTATTAAAGGACCGACTTTCCACTTTTAAGATCTCTGCACATGTGACTTGCATGACCCTTTGCTCTCTAGCTGTTGCTAGATAGTACATGTAGATGAATAGGAATGGTGTAAGGGAGAATAAAAGAAATAATGGGTGAGGGGCCGAGGCTTCTTTCCTTCCTTCCTTCCTCCTTCCTTCCTTTTCTTCCTTTCTTTCTTCCTTTCTTTCTTTCTTTCTTTTTTTTCTTTTAAGATTTTATTTACTTATTTGTCAGAGAGAGCACACAAGCAGGGGAGCAGCAGGCAGAGGGAGAAACAGTCTCCTTGCTGAGCAGGGAACCCGATGTGGGGCTCGTTCCCAAGACCCTGGAATAATGACCTGAGCCAAAGGCAGACACTTAACAACGGAGTCCCCCAGGCTCCCCAGGGGTTGAGATTTCTTGATCTCTGATGTTTTGTATAGACATCGTCTGTTTACTAGTTCCTGGCCAGCCTTATGAGGGTGGCCGTGATGCTTCTTTTGACCTAAGAGAGTCGCAGGGAGACGTGCTGGGCTGGGCAGATGGGCCTGGGCAGCCACAGGTGGCGATGACCGTTAGGTACAGATGTGAACAACTGACACAGAGATCGGAAAAGACTCCCATCTTTATTTCCTTCGGTATTTTATGTCCCTTTTGCCATTTTTCTGTTACCTCTTTCGATACCAGAGGAAGTCTAGTGCCTCCCTCTGCTCTGTTTATTGCATTGGCTGTAATACCTGATTTCCAATAAAAATGAGATGATCAAACCAGACTTACTATTTTCTTTAAAAACAGGAGAGATTATTACCATATTTTTGACTTGATGGAACAGCGCGAGTTTTGTGATGTACATATTTCTCACTAAAACTTTTAAAGCATCTAAATAAATGCCCCAGGAGTTTTTTTTTCCCCCCACAGGTATATTCATTGTCACATAGATCTCAATGACCCCACATGGTGAATTTGATAGGAACCGGCTGACAGGGGAGTTGGTGATGCTTGAAGAAGAGGCCTTGGCTTTTCTATCCCAGACTAGCATGTCTTACCTTAGAGTAATAGTGCTGGTTGCTATGTGTTGGTCTTAACTGGGTCCTGGCTACCCATACTTCATGTAATAGCACATTTAATCTTTACGGCAACTCATGAAATAGGTACTGTTATCCTCTTCATTTTCCTGATAGGAAAATTGAAGCTTAGATCTTTTTTCCCCCCCGCCATTGCCCTAAAGGAGGGCTGGCAAACTTTTTCTATAAAATACCAGAAAGTAAATATTTTAGGCTTTTGGGCCATAATACCTCTTTTGCTACTATTCAACTCTGCACTTGTAATGCTAGAGAAGCCATAAAAAAATACAAAAACAAAGGTGGCTGTGTTCCAATAAAACTTTACTTATGGGGGCGCCTGGGTGTCTCAGCTGGTTGAATGTCTGCCTTCGGGCTCAGGCCATGATCCCCGGGTCCTGGAATCGAGCCCAGAACTGCTCGGTGGGGAGCCTGCTTCTCCTTCCTTTCCCTGCTCATGCTCTCTCTTGCTATCTCTGTCGCTATTTCTACCTTTCTTTCAAACAAATTAGAAAAAATAAAATAAAACCTTTATTTATGGACTCCAATATTTGAATTTCATATAATTTTCTTATGTCACAAAATATTTAAAAATTATTTTCCAGGAATGCCTGGATGGCTCTGACAGTTAAGCAACCAACTCTTGATTTCAGCTCAGGTCATGATCTCAGGGTTGGGAGATTGAGTCCCACGTCAGACTCTGTACTGTTTGTGGTGCCTGCTTAGGGTTCTCCCTCTCTCTCTCTGTACCTCCCATCCACTCCTCTCCACACTCTCTCTCTCTCAAAAAGAAATTGTTTTCCAACCATGAAAAAATATAGAAACATTCTTCACTTGGAGGCTGTATAAAAACAGGTGGTGGGCCAGATTTGCCAGCTCTGATATAGATAAGAGTAAGTCGAAAAGAAGAACGGGTTAGGATGGGCTGGTAGGAGGCATACTCTTGCCAAAGGGAAGAGCATGTGTGCAGGGAACACAGAGCATGAAGTCTCCGAGGAACTGCTGGAAATGCAAGCACAGTTTGGTAGGATACAAGGTGGGATAAAAGGAGACAGCAAGACCCAAGTCGTGACCTTGTGGGACATTTCAAAGATTTTGGGCTTTATCTCTAGAGCAGTGGGAAGACATTAAAAATATTAAGCAAAGGAATGACAGGGGAAATTAAGACAAAACAAAACAAACAAACAAACAAACAAAAACATTGGCTGATAGGTGAAGAGTGGATTACAACTGGTCAGTGAGAGTAGAAGCAGAAAAACCAGTTAAGCAGCTCAAGAAGGGGGCCAGGTGGGCAGTGATGGTGTCTACTAAGGACTGTAGCCAGAACCATTTCCTGGCACCATATTGAATGGAGGTAGAGCAATATGAAGACCCTGGTCTTCCGGTTTCAGATCTAGTGCGTTGCTTGCATGGTGTGAAATTCTTAGCCTTTTCAAATGGACATTGTGTTTATCTGAATCTACCATTTATCTCTGAACCCTATAGCTGAAGAGCTACTCTTTGCTCACACACAATTCTTTCCTTCTGGAGGAAGTGCTCATAAATGAGGATCGTGTTTCTTAGGTTTGAGTTATTAATTTTCATTTCCTGAGGAAATTTATTTCATCGAGGGAAATAATCTCTTGTTCAAATAATAAAAAGACCAAAGATAATACTGTGGTCCTGGTTTTATGTTACTTTTGTGTTGGTGTTAGAAAGGTCACTGAATACTTCCTTGAAGGTCAGCTTTTCTTAAAATTTGTGTAGCTTTCTTTTCCAAATGAGAAATGATACATTCTTCTCTACCTTTGAAGGAATGATTTGTCTGCCTGGGCACTCACAGTAACACTCCAGTTTTTTTTCTTTTCTTTTCTTTTCTTTTTTAGGATTTTATTTATTTATTTGACAGAGAGAGAGACAACATTGAGAGAGGGAACACAAGCAGGGGAAGTGGGAGAGGGAGAAGCAGGCTTCCCACTGAGCAGGGAGCCTGATGTGGGGCTCAATCCCAGGACTCTGGGATCATGACCTGAGCCGAAGGCAGATGCTTACCAACTGAGCCACCCAGGCACCCCAACACTCCAGTTCTGATATTAGCCTATATCTCTGGATCAGAGCACACTATCCTTTGAACAATATGACACCGAAGGGCTAGAGTCTGTTTCTGTGGGGTCCAGGATTGGGGATTACGGAAGAAAAGAAAGAAAGGGAAAGATGAGACTCACAGAGGGGTGATGGTGATTTTGCCTCAACTTCTCTAGGGGTTGTGCCCTAGAGGCAGCAGTAGGTGATACTGACCCAAGGTGGGTGGAAGAAGGGGAACTTCAGAAAACTCTTAGGGGTGAGACACAGTGGTTATGACTTCTCAGTGAATCTTGGTGTTAGCTGATCTGCCATTCAAAATTTTCCCTATAGTACTGCTATTTGTTACTTTGTATTCTTTCTCAAATATAAAGCAAGATCTGTAGGGTCTGTGTTTGTATATCAAGTGTCGTCTTCCATCCCATAATGTGAAGTGTCTTGCACACAGTTGATGCCCAATATTGAATATTGGATCTGTTACTTTGTCACCTTTGGTCTACGTGCTACACAGTGAAACCACTTGTCTCAAAGAAGTCAGAATTTTAAAATCTAAAATCATCACCACGGAGACTCTTGGGTCATCCTCAGAATAGGTCCAATTTTAGGGATAAGCAGTAGCCAAGATTTGGGCTTCCACGGAGGATGTTCTCCCATTATGGGACTTCTGTTGACCACTTCTCTTTTGGCCACCCCATTTCATTAGCCTTTGGATGCTTGTCTTTGTTTTTGCACAGCAGATGCTCCATACATGTATGCAGAGAAAATTCATCTCTGGTACTGATTTTATTTATTCTCTGTAGCCTCTGCATATTCATGCAGGTATAAGTGGTGGGGCTGAAGTTGCAAGCTCAGAGACTTTGATACATTCTCTCCCTTCTCCCTTTCCTTCATTTATCAGTTATTGAAAGTTGGTTCTGTGCCAGGCATTGGGTTAAGTGCTGGGGGATGGCAACAAAAAAGACATGGTGTATGACTTCAAAAACATTTCAGTCTAGCGGAGAGGTAAAAGGAAACAATGGCCACTTGGTGTGAAGTAGAGGCAGCCATTGTGGACCTCTCTCCGCCCTAGTGGATGGGACCTCCCTGGTGCATTTGCCTTCTGAACTTCTGAATGTGGTCAAAAGCAGGTAGCGGATCTGGGGGGTTGAGGATGAATTAACAGGTTCTACACTTCCTTTTCTCTATTTGTGCAGGGAAGAGATGTCTGGCCAGAGATTAATTTCTAACAGAACATCCCAGCAATCTGCACCTAATTCTGATTACACCTGGGAATATGAATATTATGAGATTGGACCAGTTTCTTTTGAAGGACTGAAGGCTCATAAATGTAAGTCTTATACAATTCCCCATTGTAAACGTAATGTATTTGTCTTAACCTGTGAAATCCCCTCATGATTAATTTTCCTGAAGATTCTATCTTTTTACACAACTCTATTCTGTATCCCACAAGTCCCAGAAAACACCCCCTTCTTCACATAGGCTGATTGCTCAGCGATAGCATTGCATGAGTGACAAAGAACTTGAAAGATTCCCTTAGTGGGGAACCCTGAATCAATGTCATTTTCAAATTGAGATTCTTTTTAAGGTAGTAATGATTCCAGCTCTCCCAAACTGTGTGAACATTTGGACCATCAAAAATATGTACAAAAGTAAAGTCTGAAACTATTATTTAAAGAACCTTCTTTTATAAAACATGGTCAACAGCATTCTTTCAGCCCTGCTGGGTTTCTTGGGGCTGTAGAAAGCAGTGCATGTGCATTCATAATGATGGACTGAAATAGCCTGCGGCCATTCCTAATTTGGCGTGATAGGCATAAATTGTGCATTGTGTTATTGGAGTGACTAATAATCCAGCACAAAGCAAGGAAATACAATTCTGTGGAAGGTTACTGTCCAGCTCCAGTCATACCTGCACGCTGCTGGTCAGCACAAAGCGTCTGTTTTCCAGGAACTACTGCCCACTCGCAGGTTCTGTCATGGTTACCCCATAAATATTCCAGAGATGTTTGGCTGTTTCAGAATGAATCCATAGCACGATAAAAATTTAGGTTTTTAACCGGTTCAGTTAATGGAACACATTAGGAACTCTAAGGAAGATTGGAAATGGAGACGCAAATATGGCAACAGAATTGCCTTTCTTCTTTTAGTATTTTCTGGGTGCTGCCAGTCTGAGCTGTCTTGGTGTTCGTGATCCTTTACATTCATCTGCTGCTCCCTTGCGAGGAAGGCTTTCTAATTTTTTTCCAGCTTTTTTGAGGTGTAATTAACAATATTGTAATATATCTAAAGAGTACAAAGTCATTATTTGATAAATACATACATTGTGAATGGATTCCCTCCATCAAGTTAATTGAAACACTCATCACCTCAGATATTTCCCTTTATTTTTTGGTGAGAACATTTCAGTTCTGCTCTGTTGCAAATTTCAGTTATACCCTACACATTGTCAAAGATACTGACCGTGTTATATGTTACATCCTCAGACCTTATTCCTCTTATAACTGAAAGTTTGTATCCTTTTACCAACCTCTCCCTGTTTCCCCCACCCTCAGCCCCCTGAGAACCCCTTTTCTACTCTTTGTTTCTATGAGTTTGAATTTTTGGGGGGATCCCCATATATGTGATACCATGCAGTATTTGTCTTCTCCATTTGGCTTATTTCACATAGCATAATGCCCCCCAGGTTCATCCATGTTATCATAAATGACAAGATTTCCTTCGTCTTCAAGGCTGACTAATATTCGTGTGTGTGTGTGCATCAATATAAGCGATGGACACTTAGGTTGTTTCCATACCTCAGCTATTGTGAATAATAGTACAGTAAATGTGGGAGTATAGATACCTCTTCAAGATAATGGTTTTGTTTCCTTTGAATATAGATCCATAAATGAGAATGCTAGATCATAGGTAGTTCTGTTTCTACTTTTTTGAGGAAACTCCATACTATTTATCATAGTGGCTGTACCAGTTTACATTTCCACCAACAGTGTCCCATGGTTTCCTTTTCTCCACATCCTCACCAACACTGTTTATCTCTTGTCTTTTTTGATATTAGACATCCAAATAGGCATGAAGTGGAAGCTCATTGAGGTTTTGATTTGTATTTCCCTGTTGATTAGTGATGCTGAGTACCTCTTCATGTGCCTGTGGCCATTTGGATATCTTTGGAAAATATCTATTCTAGTCCTTTGCCACTTTTTAATTGGGTTGCTTTTTGGTATTGAATTGTATGGGTTCTTTCTATTTTTAGATATTAACCCCTTATCAGATATGTGCTTTGCAAATATTTATTACCATTCCATAGGTTCCATTTTCCTTTTGTTGGTGCTTTCCTTTGCTGTGCAGTAACTTTTTGGTCTGATGTAGTCCCACTTATTTATTTTCTTTCCATTGCCTTTGCTTTTGGTATCAAATACAAAAAAATCATTGTGAAGACCGATGTCAAGGAGCTTGCCCCGTATGTTTATGACCATTATTTTGAGCTCTCTATCAGGGAAATTACTTATTTCTATTTCATTAAGATCTGTTTTTGGAGATTTATCTTGTTCCTAAGCTTGAAACGTATTTCTCTATTTCTTCAATTTTCTTGACTCTCTGTGCTAGTTTCTGTGCATTGAAGAAAACAGCTACCACTCCGAGTTTTGAGTGGTCTTGTGTAGGAGATCAACCTTGTCAATCAGCCTACCCTGGGCTCCTAGTTGCCTCTTGAAGTTTTATGATTGCCAAAACCAATTTCTTTGTTTTTAGTGGCTCCTAGTAGTTGAGGGTGTGTCAAGACCTGCCTTTGTCCCCAAGGGAAAGATTGTGGTCAGCACCTACCCAGATGAAGACTGATTAGAAGCCCATAGGATAGGCAGCAGCTGGAAAAGTATGTAATTAAATCCCTCCCCGGGAGAAACTAGGAGATAGAAGTTTTAAAGCAAGGGCACAGGGGTCCAAGAGCACCTGGCTCTGGGGGTCCTAAACAGACCAGGTTTGGCCACTTACAGCTGACAAAATCCATAGGCAGAGAGACGAGTCCTGGAGGAACAAGAAAGGAATTTATTTCAGTAAGGCCAACACTGGAAAGACAGCAGACTAGTGTCTCAGACTCTCTTCAAAGTGCCAAAGATACTTCCAGGTTTATATAAAGAAAATGTTGGACAAAGGTGGGCAGGAAAGGTCAGGTTGGTCATTGTCTTGGAGTCAGTCAAGGGCAGGGTCTTGCTAGCTCAGGGCAGTCATTATGGGTAGTTTCCATTCCCATCAGGGGACCTTTTGCTCTGGGATCTTTTGCCTGATGAAAGAAATAAATAAGCTGGAAAGAAGAACTTAATCAATTAGAAAGTTTGAGGTCAAAATGGAGGTAGTGGAAATCCTCTTCCAGTTTTTGCCCGTTTCCTCTCTTTTCAGCCAAGTAGATAGCTGGGCAAGTCCGCCTGCTTGTTAAGAATGGCTTTTTTGTTCCCTGCAGTCCTGTAGGACTCCTGAATGTAAGCACCGTTGGTATCAGAGCCAGGAGACTGGGGACCTGTCCCTTGGGCTGTAGCCACAGAAGCTAGAGTGTCAGACATGTGTATAAGCTCTCTCCGGGGAGATGCCGGTGACTTAGTTTTATGATTAGAATAGGCTGCAGGGAGAAGGCAGGGTGGGTGGGCAGCTTCCCTGGGAGACTGCTGGCGGCCGCTGGCTGGGTGCTAAATCCGAGGCCCCGCCCTGAGGCCTCATCCTTTAAAGCAGGCAGAGAAACTCCTGTCCAGGAAAGAATGGGAAGTGGGCGGTTTTGTCTACTACCTCTGCAGTGAGCCTTGGGGGGATAGCTGTGGTGGGGGCTCCCCTGCCTGTCCTTGAATTACTGCTGCTTTGCTTGCTGTGTAGTCTTTAGGTTCTCATGCACCTCAGCCCTTTTGACTTTCAGAGCTAGGCCTCTTAGCAGCGTAAAAGGCCTAGCTCTGAAAGTCAAAAGGGCTCTGTCTTCTGCAGTGAGGATCTTAAAACTGGGGCTCCAGAGGTGCTGTCCAAACCATTTTCTTCTTAGGGAGAAGCTGGAAGTTGGGGGTTTCCTTCCAACTGTATGTTGCTATGTTGGGGATAGGGGTTATGGCAAGAGTGTGTCTCAGACCTTCCTACCCATTTTCACGTGGGTGTTTTCCTCTTTTGCCAGAGGTGTCGGAGGGGACTTAGCTAGTTTCTGGATATCTTTCAGAGGGAATTCCTCCATATGCAGCTGTATATTCAATGTGTTTGTGAAAGGAGGCAAACTCAGGAGCCTCCTAAGTCTTCATCCTGGTCAAGTCCCATTCCAGCTTAATTAAGTGATCGAGACTTTGTCCGCCATTCTCCTGCGGCAGGAAGGCTTTGCCTAATGGGTCCCCGGGGCCTGGAAGCCACTGGTGGCTAGTGGCTGCGGCAGAGTCTCTAGTGGGCCAATTAGAGGGCAGTGATACTGTTAGGAATTAGTTGGACAGTTGGATAGTCAGGGCCAGGGTCCCCAACAATGAAATGAAAATATGGAGTTGGGGCAGCTAATATAGAACAGCACTGACATCCTGTTTTGCAGCTTAAGCAGGACCCCACCAGCATTCTGCTTTGCAGCCGTTGCAGAAATGACTTCTGCAAAACGTCCTCAGATAAGGCAGGTAACCAAAAAACATTTGTCAGTATCACTGGGGAGGGGCGGTTAATAAAGAAGACTTCAGATGTCAGGGGAAAAAAAGGAAAAAAAGACCATCAGCACGTAGAATTTAGCCTAATAGACTTTAGCACGTGGATGGATACAGGACCCAAGCCCTGATTGGCACCACTCAGCACACCTTGATTGCTTTAAATAGTTCCAGAAAAGAGCTCATAAAACCCCCTAAACTTAGAAACTCCAAGGGCAACACTCTTGCCACCCTCTACCCCAACCCAGGAGCTTTATAACATTGCTCAGTAAACTTTGCTTTACTGCTGGCCACTCTTCATCGGGTCTACCTCTTCATTCTTTGTGGGGGCATGACCAAGAAGGAGGGGCGGCACTAAAGGCAGAGAAAATCCTACAATACTCTGGCTGGTTCCCAAGTCCTCGTCTCCACCAGTGGACCTGCAAAGGGCTTCAGAGTTACTCCCTTACCAGATCAAGGGATTTCTATATTTATTCCTTAAAAAGTCATTAACTAAATCATATATCCTTAATCCCTGAAGAGAGCAGTAATAATTAAATGCTTTCACTCCTTCATTTATTGATGTCTTCTCAGTATTTCTCTGTGGAAATTTTGAAAAGCGGATGAAATCCATGAGGATATGCTTCATTGATTATCTTTTGGAAGGCCGTTGCTGCCAGGGCATGAAATCATGCTCTTTCATTTACTTTAATTATTCAATCTTGTTTTTCTGGAGCAATCTTTAGGTAAAGACACTTGCTTTTTAAGAATTTTAGTACAAAGAATTTTAGTACAAAGCAAATTTTAGTACTGGGCAAATTGCCAAATATTTCCCTATAATTTGCACGTTTACAGGTTGGCAAACCAAATTTTTTCTGTCAGCGTGCTCCTATCTCTTTCCCTTAGTTTAAGAGACAAAGAAGACAGGCTTGCTGCTATTATTTTGGTTGGTATATCTCTAGAGATAATTGGAAATCTTTTTTTGAGCATATTACATTCTAGAGATGATTATAACTGGTAAGAATTCCTGCAAAATGTAGACAGAAGTATGACACATTACATATTTTCTTTACGTACTATACCATTAATAAGGAATGCTTTGTTAGTTTTAGCATTCACATCAGGAAAAAACGGAATGCCTGGTTGAGTCCTTACTGTTTGGATGTAAAATAGAGGTCCTGAGCTTCCAGAACCTGACGATATACGAGGCACAGAAAAGAGAATAAGAAACAAACAAAAAACAACACAGACATACAGGAAAATAAAAAAAGAATAAGTCAACTATTATACTGTGTACTTTGGTATAGTCTCTTGCACTTGAAAATGCTCTGATTCTGGGGTGCCTGGGTGGCTCAGTCATTAAGGGTCTGCCTTTGGCTCAGGTCATGATCCCGGGGTCCTGGGATTGAGCCCTGCTCGGCCAGGAGCCTGCTTCTCCCTCTGCCACTCCCCCTGCTTATGTTCCCTCTCTAGCTGTATGTCTCTTTCTGTAAAATAAATAAAATCTTTAAAAGAGAAAAAAAATTTTAAATTAAGTTGTGATTCTGACCTTCAAGTGTGTCTCCTTGTATTACAGAGCAGAATTCAAAGCCAATTAGGTGTAGATTTAGAAAAATAGAAGCCAGATATTTCAAGGGGAAGCATTTATTGAGGACAGGATAACAGTTGTCTTCATTTGCTTTACCTGAACAGATCATACTTGGCAACAGTAGCTCCATCTTTAGTTAGGTTCTTCTGCCTGCTGAAATGAAGAGTCCTGCCTTCAAAGGGTCTTTCATCTGAGAGGCAAGCTCTGGTGGTTATTGTGAATTCTCCTTTTGCTCTCAGTTTTGCATCTGGTATTAAACCTTATAATCCATCAGAAGTGGAAGTATAGCTGCATATAGTTGGCACCAACAGAATGACCATCCACTCATTCACTCTTTCTTTCAGCAAGTATTTACCGTGTACCCGTTATGTGCAGCACTCAATTAAGAACTGGAAACGCAGCAGCAAACAAAAGATCTATACCTCAGCTTATAGATCTTGCTTCCTCGTGGGAGAGATAGACAATAAATAAGTCAAATAAACAAACCATGCCATATGGTCATAGGAAATAGAGGTAGGAAAAGGAGATGCGGAGTGCGGTGGTAAAATTATACACAGGGTGGCCATGGAAGGACTTACCGAGAAGGAGGAATTTGAGAAAAGACCTGAAGGAAGTGAGAGGCTGAATTGGAAGGTATCTGGAGAATAGCATTCCAGAAAATGCTCCATGGCAAGAATGAAATGGATCATCCAAGAAACAACGAGGAGACCAGCATGGTACCGGGGGAGTCATTATGAGGCAGGATAGCAAGAGAAGAAGTCAGGCAATAGAGAAGAGGAAGAACGTTATAGAGCCTTTGAGGTCACTTTTTCTCTGAGATGTCATTTGGAGAAGAGGAATCGCATCCGGTTTAGGCTTCAATAAGACGTCACTGCGGGTGGGGGAGGGAGTGAGGGAGATTGGAAGCAAACGATGAGTCAGAGGAGGCTATCGCAGTAGTTCAGTCAGCTGATGGCAGTGGCATGGCCATGGTGGGGGACAGTGGAGTGGCGAGGTACATACATTCTGGATAGTTCTAAAAGATAGATCTGATAGTCTTCATCAGTAGATTGGTCATAGGGCATAATAGAAATTGAAGAGCCAAGGAGGATTTGAAGATACGTGATCTACTTGGCGGCACGAATTGCAATGAACAGAGATGGGGGAAACTATGGGAGAAGCAGGGACATCAGGAGCTCAGCTTTGGGCTTGTTAAATTGAGACCTGTCAGACATCCAATAGGACATGGCAGGAGAGATGAGCTGTGAAGGTGTGAATTTGAGAGTCACGGCATATAAATCATATTGAAAGTTAAGAGGCTGGATGAATGAGTATAGACAGATCTCTCAAGAATTTTGCTATGAAGAAAAAGAGAAATAGGACATTTAGGAAGACCTTGACTAGGTGAGACAAGATGTTCTTAGAGAAGCAGAAGCAAAGCCTGTAAGTCCATATGTGGACACATTTACATTTTAGCAAGACCATTAGCTGCTGTGTTGAGGAAAGACTGAAGGAGCACCCTCTTATTCTGAGCCATCAGTGGAGGTCATATCCCATGCTTTTTTTCATATGCCAACTTGCAGATAATGCCAGCCACACTCATGGACGAATTAGTAAGAAGCCAGGTCATCAAGACGAGAAGTAGAGCAGGAGCGTGCGAAGACTTAGAGTAAGACACGTCATTGGAAGCGCAGTCAAAGCAAGCAAGTTCTGGAACAGCACTGTTGGCTCCTTGCCAGGAATTCAGACCACAAAATTGACCCTAATGCATTAGAAAGCAGAAGTGCTATGAGGACAGCTATGGCTCTCGTATCTGAATCCTCTCGTTCAGTTAGTATTAATCCTTGTTTTTCATACAGCCAGGAGATGGAAGGGTCACAGTTCATTCTTAGGAGGTAGAAAGGAGGGAACTGGGATTGGGTATTTGGACCTAGTCTGACCCTAGAGTAGAAAAGATAATCATGGTGAAAGAGCATCCCACCAGTGAAAGCCACGCTGTTGTCAGCTTTCTTCTCTGTTTCATTCCATTCACCATCTAGAATTCCCCCTGACAATTTACTCTACCCCTTTATTATAATGATCTCTAAATAGTTCAGTTTCTAGACAGAACAGAAGTGGCCGCTGGGCTCTGTTAGAAACACCTTAGGAAAACTTCTCTTGGTTTCCTTAACCAGCTGGCCTCACTGGAGCTTTACTCTCTATAAACCTTTATTTTGAATCCTTCTCAGGGAGGGGTGCTTTGGAGAGGGCCAGGTTCTCTGCTTTCCCTCTTTGACTGCCATGCCCATGTCTAGGAAACATGGTATATAAATAAAAGTGCAGGAGAGTTTAGATTTGCCTGGGCCAAGATGGGGACCTCTGATACTCCCTGAAAGGGGTTCGGGGTAAAAAAGTGCCCTAGGGTCAGGCCATGTGACACAGGATGAGGGAGAGGAAAATTAATGGAAATAACTAGAGGAAGCAAAATTCTGTTTGAAGAGGAATGTGAGTAAACAGAGCCACTCGAGGCATATTGTAATAGGATATGTAGATGCCATATTATCAAGGAAGCATTTGGAAATGCCGTTGGACCACTGGCATTCTCAAGTTCTAACTATCGCCCTGATCCTCCCTCACTTGCTCCCCCATGACATCAAGGAAGGGCTGTGACTGTCTCATGCCCCACAGTATTGTTGCCTTTTGATCAGCTTCCTGGGGTGCTAGGAAGGCAGAGGGAAGGAACTAGGCTGGATTAAAGGCACCCCTCCTCCATCTCTGCCCACCTGAGCTAGAGAAGCGAAGAAGTCTCTGCCATTGTTTGCAGGGCAAAAACTGTCCTAATGCGAACACCTTCCAATGTGAATCAAGGTGACAAGGTTAAATTCTCAACTGAGAACTTCAGTATAATTCTTGCATATACTTTAGAACTTGCTTTTGCTCTGCAGGCTGTTGATGAAGTACAGCATGCTGAACCATCTTTATCAGTGTGGTGGGACTTCCCAGGCTGTGCCCCTAGGACTGAGGTGTTATTCTTGAATGTTGGTTGCACTTGTGTACACGTGTTTTTTTGGTATTCATCCTTTTGTCCTTTTTAGGCTTCATTCCCACTATGTTATAAGGCAAAGTCTACAATTTCTATTGCTTTGGCACTCTTAGTCCAGGGAAAGATACATTAGTTTTGTGTCCAAAGCACTGAATGAACATGGTTGAATAAAAATGAACTGCAGGGCAATCCTATATGTAGAATGAAATATGAATTATTCAGAATAAATTGCCAATCTGACTTCTTAACTTTAGAAAAAGGGCAATACATGATTTAATTAGAATGATGCTTTGCACTGAAACACATTAAATGTTTTTTTTAATTTAATGTGTTTTTTTTTAAATTTCTAAGCATTCTCACTGTAATCTCATGTAGGGGAACTTCTTAGAACAGATAAGAAAATGTGAAGTATTTTTTACCATTCTAACTGGTGTGAGGTGGTGAGGATGTGGGGAAAGGGGAACTCCCTTAAAATTGCTAGTGGCAATGCAAGCTTGTTTGGGCAATCTGGAAAACAGCTTGGCAGTTCCTCAAGAAGATAAAAACAAGCTACCCTACAACCCAGCAATTACACTACTAGGTATTTACCCGAAGGATACAAATATAGTGATCTGAAGGGACACCTGCACCCCAATGTTTATAGCAGCAATGTCTACAATAGCCAAGACAGGGGAAGAGCCCAGATGTTCATCGATAGATGAATGGATAAAGAAGATGTGGTGTCTATATACAATGGAATATTACGCAGCCATCAAAAAAATGAAATATTGCCATTTGCAATGACATGGAGGGAACTGGAGGGTATTATGCTAAGTGAAATAAATCAATCAGAGAAAGGCAGTTATCATATGATTTCACTCATATGTGGAATTTAAGAAACAAAACAGAAGATCATAGGGGAAGGGAGGGAAAAATAAAGTAAGACAAAATCATAAGAGACTCTTATCCTTAGGAAACAAACAGGGTTGTTGCAGGGGAGGTGGATGGGTGGATGGCATTAAGGAGAGCACTCGATAAAATGAGCCCTCGGTGTTATATACAACTGATGAACCACTATATTCTACCTCTGAAACTAATAATGTACTATATGTTAATTAATTGAAGGTAATTAAAAATAACTTTAAAAAAGAAAGAAAATGTAAAATGATTCAATTTTGGTGCCTTCCCCAGATCTGAGACCCTAACGTGTATGTGCCAGTTTTTGTAGACTAACCAGTCTCATCCCTGTCCCAAGGATGTATACTTGTGACTATTAACCAAGATAAGATCAAGGAAGGGCCCTTGTAGAGAAGCATAAGCATGTTATGGGGTTTGAAGGAGGAAAAAAACACATCACTTGGGGAAGTTAGTCCAGGCTTTGTGAGGGAGATGGTGTAAGGAATGGTCTTTTTTTTTTTTTTAAGATTTTATGTATTTATTTGACAGAGAGATACATAGCGAGAGAGGAAACACAAATAGAGGGAGTGGCAGAGGGAGAAGTAGGCCTCCTGCCAAGGAGCCCATGTGGGACTCCATCCCAGGACCCTGGGATCATGACCCCAGCTGAAGGCAGACACTTAATGACTTACCACCCAGGAGCCTCAAGGAATGGTCTTTGAAGGATGGATAGACTTATTAGCTCTATGTTGGGGAAAATTGTTCCAGCCAGGTGAGGATAAGAGCCCCTGAAAAGGTGTGGATCTTAGGAAGTTATGGCTAAGAATTAAGGTAAATACAGAGACACAGTGTTCCCTTGTCTAATTGGAAACATGGGTTTTAAAGTACAGGTAAGCTGAGAGAGATTGATGGTAATTTTAACCATAATAGCTGGCAAATATGGGGTACATTTTTCTCAGATGCCAGACATTGTAGAAAGTGATTTACATATGGAATCTCTTTTAATTTGGAAAAGGTCAGGGCTATTTTTGCCGAAGAATTTTTTTGTTTCTATTGCTTTGTTTTTGCTTTGCTGAATAATTTTTCATAAAGGAACAACATTAACAGAGTTGTCATAAAGTAGGTTCATACAGAGATGAGACAGAGGGAAAGACACAAGATAGGGAGAGCACTCAGAAGGTGATTTGTACGTTCTCCTCAAGAATTAATGAGGACTTGAGTTATTCCACTTATGAATGTAAGTGAAAATACAAAATTGGGTTGGTTTGAATGAGAATTAATTTTCTTTTTTTAAGTAGGCTCCATACCCGTGTGGGCTTGAACTCACAACCTTGACATCAAGAGTTACATGTTGGGTCAGCTAGGTGCCCCCAGAATTTATTTTAAGTTTCGTATTGCAATCTCTGCTAAAAAAGATTTTTTCTAACTCGGGACACTTACGTGGAAACTTAAGGACCTAGATGATCTACCGTCTTTCTGGGGTTCCTTCACTAAGATACGGGAAAAAAAGAGTCAACAAGGCCAAAGTCTCTCAGTGTCCTCTTGGGACAGAAACCCTGCAGCACACAGGATCTTCCCTCTCCCTCATTCCTTACATCTTATCTGTCCCCAGTTGACTAATGGGTCAAGATTGTCTTATCATATTGTTAACTTTCTTCTCTTATTTCATGTAATGAAAAAATCAGATTCCTTGAATGTTCAAGTTTTAAGCTGTTATGAAATGCTAATCCCAGTATTAACTGTTTACAGATTCCATTGTGATTGGATTTTGGGTTGGTCTGGCTGTCTTCGTGATTTTCATGTTTTTTGTGCTGACTTTGTTGACCAAGACAGGAGCGCCACACCAGGAGTAAGTTTGGGTCTTTCCTAAATATCTATTAAGCCCTGTGGGAACTAAATAAATAGACATACTGTCCAGGGCTGGGGTTGCTTCCAGTGGGGGAAAAAGGGGCTGGTTATGGATTTACTGCCTGTACCCAGTTGCCTTTGGGTGGAATCACCTTCCTCCTGGCACTTTGCCTCTTGGCCCTGGGGCTTGTTTTCAAGAAGATCCTTGTGAACCTAGGTTTCACAGTGATCTAGGCCTGATTTTTATTTTGAAATGTTTATTAATTAGGTTGTATTTTCTCCTATTCCCAGAAGAATTTGGGTGACTTACGAGACCAAAAATAGTGGGGAAGAAAAAAAGATAGTAGCAAAATGGGATGAAAACCAGTTATTTATTTATTTATTCATTTATTTTCATTTATTAATTTATTCATTCTATAAATATTTTCTAGGTAACTATGTGCTACATATTATACTAAGTGACAGGAAGTAAATTAGTTACTAATTAAGAAAATTCAAGAAAATTAGAGTATGCTAGGATCTATATTAATCTATGATGTAGTTTTTAATTAAGTTAAAAAGAAATTTAATTAATTAATTAAGAATTGATTTAAATAAAAAATATTTTTGTTATGTTATGTTAGTCACCATACAGTATGTCATTAGTTTTTGATGCAGTGTTCCATGATTCATTGTTTGCATATAACACCCAGTGCTCCAAGCAATATGTTTTTTTTTTTTTTTTTTTTTAAGATTATTTATTTATTTATTTGACAGACACAGAATACAAGTAAGCAGAGAGGCAGGCAGAGAAAGAGGAGGAAGCAGGCTCCCAGCTGAGCAGAGAGCCCAATGTGGGGCTCGATCCCAGGATCTGGGATCATGACCTGAGCCGAAGGCAGGGGCTTTAACCCACTGAGCCACCCAGGTGCCCCCCAAGCAATATGTTTTAAAAAAAACATTTCAAGGAGCAGAGAAATAGTTACAACTGGGTACTCCGTTGAATTATTGACAATAAAACAGTGAGTTCACCACTGAGCTTCCTTGAAGCTAGGATAAAAAGAGAAACACCAAGAATTATATAATTCTCAGGGCAGGATAAAGAACATTTGTGTTGGGCCTCGGATTTATGGAGGAAATGATTACATGACTCTTAAAGAACATTGTGTAACATCAGAAGGTGTTTTTTCAGTTGTGGATTGCAAAAAACTAAGAAATGTTTTCGAGGATTTTTATTATCCCAACTCTTCAAAAAAGCAAGAAATAACATATGTTGAATACCTTTTTAGTCAGTCCCAACCAGCAGAGATAGCACACTCCATATAGGTAATTGGAAGAGCTTTCGATGACAAGACTATCCCCGAGTTGTGGCCAGATGGAAAGATAATCCGACAGGACAGTGCAGGGTCCCCCAGGCGACCAACACTGAGGAACAGGTACCAGCCACCCTAGATCTGAAGGGGACCCAGGAGTTTCGTGAAAAGGGTGGCCGAAAGGAGCTGTGACTTTGGGTTGAAGGACAGAGCTAGCCCGATGGGACCCATCTCAGGGAGGGACCCCAAACCCATCTCAGGGAGGGACCCCAAAATAAATACCAAGTCCTTATTTTCCTTCTTCCTTCCACCTCTTACCATCGCTCTCCATGGGCTGACCACAGGGGCACAGCCAGCAGCCAGTCTCCTCCAACAGAGGTCAGTTTTCTAAGCCACAGAGCGCACAGCAGCAGGCAGAATGGCAGAGAGCTGCCTGGGAGAGTAAGTGGAAGAAATGTAGCACATATCCTACCATTTTCCATCTAGTCGCCCTCCTACTCCGCATAGCCTGGCAACAGGGTTCTCCTCATTGTCGTATCCCCTCACACTCTCTCCCGTGGCTGTTGTTCAGTCTTCAGCCTGCACTTGCATACTGTAACAAGTTCCTGGGGAAAGGGAGCGGTTCTGCTCTTCACTCAGCTATTTTCAGACATTAAGGTGCAGAAAAAAAAAATTAAACACATTTTAAATGGAAGGAAAATAACATTTATTGAAGCCTACGGAGACATCTGGTTGAGAATCTCTTTAACAGCCACTGAAAAACCACTAAAAAGACAGGGAACTTCCCTTTCTTCTGTGGGCTCATAAAAATCCGTGCATGCCTTTGCTTCTGTTATACTGGTCCAGGGAATTTGAAGATAGGGTGTGGGTTGCAACAGTGGTAAGAAAAGCAGAGGACAGACTTAGGTTAGGGAACACCTCATGGTGTTCACTGTGATCTTCCTTTTCTTCAAAGGGACAGATTTTCGCAGAACTGTTGGGATGTGTTTGCTTGATATAGGACGCACGTGATCTTTACGCTTGAAAACGCCCTACCCACAAAGAAAACATGACTTCACGTCATGATTAACTTTATACACCAAGCTATCGAGGCCATGATACCGAAATAGTTGATCAAATATTATTCTAGGCATTTCTGCATTTATGTTTTTCATTGAGTTAACATTTAAATCAGTAGACTGAGGAAAGCAGAACATCCTCCGTAATGTGAGTGGGTTTCATCCAATCAATCATTGGAAAGCCTCCCTTGAAAGAGAATGACGTCTCTCAAGCAGAGAGGAATTCCCACTGAAGATTGCCCACAGCCTCCTTCTGCAGCTCTTCCCTGGGGCTCCAGCCCGCCAGCTTACCTGGCAGATTTTGGACTTGCTAGCCTCCACAGTCCACGTGAACCAGTTCCTTAAAATAAAAAATTAAATTAAAATAAATTAATATATTTAAATAATTAAAATAAATCTCTCTCAGATACACACACACACACACACACTCACACACTCTGGTTGTTTTTGTCTCTCTGGAGCCCTCTGATCCATCTCCTTAATCTGTCACAGTGACCCTGGGTAGCTGAGACTGTTTCCAGTCTTTCAATTGGCAGTTCAGTCCTCCTGCTAGCTGGGTTTTCTGAATAATCTGAATGATATAAGATGGTGGTTCTGAATAATCTCAATGATATAAGAGCGGTTATTGTAATTCTGTGCTTTTTAATGAGGTTAAGGAGAAAGTCTAACCTTTTTTTGACTTCAATAAATGGATCAGCCCTCAGGGCCGCATTGTAGATGCTTTTTTGAGTCTGCGGCAGTATAAGACATGGCGTTTGGTTGCTTTATATCATAATAGAAGCCTGAAAGAAACAGACATGAGGCAAAAATCCCTGAGTGGATCAGTTAAAGAGGTTTTTAGATCTTAGTAAATTTGACATTCATTTGGCAGAAATTTTCTCTAAAGGAGACATTATTTTTTTCCACTTGGTCAGCTTTAATCTAAAACAACCAATTTAAGCTTCCCTGTGTGATAATTAGGCGTGGAGGAAAGAATGATAAATCACTGAGAATAATAAGAGCTTTTTAAAAAATATTTACCATATGCTAGGGTCTGCTCATCCCCTTATTTTTGTAATCTCACTAAGTCCTCACAGAAAGATGAAGTAAATCTTTTAGGCATTCCAACTTCACAGATGAGAAAAATGAATCACTTGTCTGACGTCTCACAGGTAAAAACAACTATTGGTCCAGGCCTCAAACACAAACCTCGTGGACTCAGAAGTTCTTATTATTAACCACTACAGGAATGATCTTGTGTTGGTAATTTTTAATCTCTTCCTTCTCCAGAACTAAAGATACTAGCAACCAATCACATTTGTTTCCTTCTGTCACTTATTGGACCATGCGTGGGTTCTGGAGTCAAACATTTCCGGATTGACTTACTGAGACTTTGGGCTGGATTCTTAACCTCTCCTGGCCTGAAATTCCTCTTGTATAAAAATAAAATAGTATCTGCCTCCTCGGATTATTATTATTTAAAAATTTTATTTATTTATTTGACAGAGAGAGAGACTGTGAGAGAGGGAACACAAGCAGGGGGAGTGGGAGAGAGAGAAGCAGGCTTCCAAAGGAGCAGGAGCCCGATGCAGGACTCGATCCCAGGATCGTGGGATCATGAGCTGAGCTGAAGGCAGATGCTTAACAGCCAAGCCACCCAGGCGTCCCTGCCTCTGAGGATTATTGTAAAGGCTCAATGAGCTGACACCTGTGGAATGGCTTGCACAGGCTGGATTCACGGTGGTACTCAGAGAAGGTTAGTCCCTCCCTGGCTTGCTGGTTGGAGGTCCTGCTGAGAGCTGCGGGTCTTGGTAAATAGGAAGAGGGAGAACAACAAGAAACCCATGCTCCCATGGGACAGCCAGGCCGTAAGCTTTCACATTTTATCTGCACTTGGGAGTTCTCTACCCCAGCCTCATCTTGGGTGTGTCTCTCAGGCAAATGGTGGGATGATTTTAGAAAGGAGGCTAAGGAGAGAGTCTTGGTAATTGGTCAGAAAAACTAATGTGTCTGCTTTGCACATCAGGCTCTCTGCGTGGTTTGTCACAAAGAACAGTTACTTACTCAAGTAAGATGTCAGGCAGCATCCTTTTGAAATATGACTCCAATACTCTGGTTAATATCCCTGATCGAGTCTGCAAGTTCAGATTGGACTAGTGCTGAGTTTACTGCTTAACTGTCTTTCTCTCCATGGAGGTATTTCAGGCCAGGATGTGCATCTCCTTAAAAGTAGTAAGACGCAAGGATGGTAGCTGCCACAACCCATGCTTCTCATCCTTGTTCCCATGCCCACAGAGACATCACTAATCAGCTGTGTTATCAACCTATAAAGCTGAGACTTGGCCTCAGAATTGTTTTCAAAACATCACTTGGGGGACACTTGGGTGGCTCAGTCGGTTGACCATCTAACTCTTTTTTTTTTTTTATTTTTTATTTTTTATTTTTTATTTTTTATAAACATATATTTTTTATATACATATATTTTTATCCCCAGGTCTGTGAATCACCAGGTTTACACACTTCACAGCACTCACCAAATCACATACCCTCCCCAATGTCCATAATCCCACCCCCTTCTCCCCAACCCCCTCCCCCCGGCAACCCTCAGTTTGTTTTGTGAGATTAAGAGTCACTTATGGTTTGTCTCCCTCCCAATCCCATCTTGTTTCATTTATTCTTCTACCCACTTAAGCCTCCATGTTGCATCACCACTTCCTCATATCAGGGAGATCATATGATAGTTGTCTTTCTCTGCTTGACTTATTTCGCTAAGCATGATACGCTCTAGTTCCATCCATGTTGTTGCAAATGGCAAGATTTCATTTCTTTTGATGGCTGCATAGTATTCCATTGTGTATATATACCACATCTTCTTGATCCATTCATCTGTTGATGGACATCTAGGTTCTTTCCATAGTTTGGCTATTGTGGACATTGCTGCTATAAACATTCGGGTGCATGTGCTCCTTTGGATCACTACATTTGTATCTTTAGGGTAAATACCCAATAGTGCAATTGCTGGGTCATAGGGCAGTTCTATTTTCAACATTTTGAGGAACCTCCATGCTGTTTTCCAGAGTGGCTGCACCAGCTTGCATTCCCACCAACAGTGTAGGAGGGTTCCCCTTTCTCCGCATCCTCGCCAGCATCTGTCATTTCCTGACTTGTTGATTTTAGCCATTCTGACTGGTGTGAGGTGATATCTCATTGTGGTTTTGATTTGTATTTCCCTGATGCCAAGTGATATGGAGCACTTTTTCATGTGTCTGTTGGCCATCTGGATGTCTTCTTTGCAGAAATGTCTGTTCATGTCTTCTGCCCATTTCTTGATTGGATTATTTGTTCTTTGGGTGTTGAGTTTGCTAAGTTCTTTATAGATTCTGGACACTAGTCCTTTATCTGATATGTCGTTTGCAAATATCTTCTCCCATTCTGTCAGTTGTCTTTTGATTTTGTTAACTGTTTCCTTTGCTGTGCAAAAGCTTTTGATCTTGATGAAATCCCAGTAGTTCATTTTTTCCCTTGCTTCCCTTGCCTTTTGCGTTGTTCCTAGGAAGATGTTGCTGCGGCAGAGGTCGAAGAGGTTGCTGCCCGTGTTCTCCTCAAGGATTTTGATGGATTCCTTTCGTACATTGAGGTCCTTCATCCATTTTGAGTCTATTTTTGTGTGTGGTGTAAGGAAATGGTCCAATTTCATTTTTCTGCATGTGGCTGTCCAATTTTCCCAGCACCATTTATTGAAAAGGCTGTCTTTTTTCCATTGGACATTCTTTCCTGCTTTGTCGAAGATTAGTTGACCATAGAGTTGAGGGTCTATTTCTGGGCTCTCTATTCTGTTCCATTGATCTATGTGTCTGTTTTTGTGCCAGTACCATGCTGTCTTGATGATGACAGCTTTGTAATAGAGCTTGAAGTCCGGAATTGTGATGCCACCAACGTTGGCTTTCTTTTTCAATATCCCTTTGGCTATTCGAGGTCTTTTCTGGTTCCATATAAATTTTAGAATTATTTGTTCCATTTCTTTGAAAAAGATGGATGGTACTTTGATAGGAATTGCATTAAATGTGTAGATTGCTTTAGGTAGCATAGACATTTTCACAATATTTATTCTTCCAATCCAGGAGCATGGAACATTTTTCCATTTCTTTGTGTCTTCCTCAATTTCTTTCATGAGTACTTTATAGTTTTCTGAGTATAGATTCTGTGTCTCTTTGGTTAGGTTTATTCCTAGGTATCTTATGGTTTTGGATGCAATTGTAAATGGGATTGACTCCTTAATATCTCTTTCTTCTGTCTTGCTGTTGGTGTAGAGAAATGCAACTGATTTCTGTGCATTGATTTTATATCCTGACACTTTACTGAATTCCTGTATAAGTTCTAGCAGTTTTGGAGTGGAGTCTTTTGGGTTTTCCACATATAGTATCATATCATCTGCGAAGAGTGATAATTTGACTTCTTCTTTGCCGATTTGGATGCCTTTAATTTCCTTTTGTTGTCTGATTGCTGAGGCTAGGACCTCTAGTACGATGTTGAATAGCAGTGGTGATAATGGACATCCCTGCCGTGTTCCTGACCTTAGCGGAAAAGCTTTCAGTTTTTCTCCATTGAGAATGATATTTGCGGTGGGTTTTTCATAGATGGCTTTGATGATATTGAGGTATGTGCCCTCTATCCCTACACTTTGAAGAGTTTTGATCAGGAAGGGATGTTGTACTTTGTCAAATGCTTTTTCAGCATCTATTGAGAGTATCATATGGTTCTTGTTCTTACTTTTATTGATGTGTTGTATCACATTGACTGATTTGCGGATGTTGAACCAACCTTGCAGCCCTGGAATAAATCCCACTTGGTCGTGGTGAATAATCTTTTTAATGTACTGTTGAATCCGATTGGCTAGTATTTTGTTGAGTATTTTCGCATCTGTGTTCATCAAGGATATCGGTCTATAGCTCTCTTTTTTGGTGGGATCCTTGTCTGGTTTTGGGATCAAGGTGATGCTGGCCTCATAAAATGAGTTTGGAAGTTTTCCTTCCATTTCTATTTTTTGGAACAGTTTCAGGAGAATAGGAATTAGTTCTTCTTTAAATGTTTGGTAGAATTCCCCCGGGAAGCCGTCTGGCCCTGGGCTTTTGTTTGTTTGGAGATTTTTAATGACTGTTTCAATCTCCTTACTGGTTATGGGTCTGTTCAGGCTTTCTATTTCTTCATGGTTCAGTTGTGGTAGTTTATATGTTTCTAGGAATGCATCCATTTCTTCCAGATTGTCAAATTTATTGCCGTAGAGTTGCTCATAGTATGTTCTTATAATAGTTTGTATTTCCTTGGTGTTAGTTGTGATCTCTCCTCTTTCATTCATGATTTTATTTATTTGGGTCCTTTCTCTTTTCTTTTTGATAAGTCGGGCCAGGGGTTTATCAATTTTATTAATTCTTTCAAAGAACCAGCTCCTAGTTTCGTTGATTTGTTCTATTGTTTTTTTGGTTTCTATTTCATTGATTTCTGCTCTGATCTTTATGATTTCTCTTCTCCTGCTGGGCTTAGGGTTTCTTTCTTGTTCCTTCTCCAGCTCCTTTAGGTGTAGGGTTAGGTTGTGTACCTGAGACCTTTCTTGTTTCTTGAGAAAGGCTTGTACCGCTATATATTTTCCTCTCAGGACTGCCTTTGTTGTGTCCCACAGATTTTGAACCGTTGTATTTTCATTATCATTTGTTTCCATGATTTTTTTCAATTCTTCTTTAATTTCCCGGTTGACCCATTCATTCTTTAGAAGGATACTGTTTAGTCTCCATGTATTTGGGTTCTTTCCAAACTTCCTTTTGTGGTTGAGTTCTAGCTTTAGAGCATTGTGGTCTGAAAATATGCAGGGAATGATCCCAATCTTTTGATACCGGTTGAGTCCTGATTTAGGACCGAGGATGTGATCTATTCTGGAGAATGTACCATGTGCACTAGAGAAGAATGTGTATTCTGTTGCTTTGGGATGAAATATTCTGAATATATCTGTGATGTCCATCTGGTCCAGTGTGTCATTTAAGGCCTTTATTTCCTTGCTGATCTTTTGCTTGGATGACCTGTCCATTTCAGTGAGGGGAATATTAAAGTCCCCTACTATTATTGTATTGTTGTTTATGTGTTTCTTTGATTTTGTTATTAATTGGTTTATATAGTTGGCTGCTCCCACGTTGGGGGCATAGATATTTAAAATTGTTAAATCTTCTTGTTGGACAGACCCTTTGAGTATGATATAGTGTCCTTCCTCATCTCTTATTACAGTCTTTGGCTTAAAATCTAATTGATCTGATATAAGGATTGCCACTCCTGCTTTCTTCTGATGTCCATTAGCATGGTAAATTCTTTTCCACCCCCTCACTTTAAATCTGGAGGTGTCTTCAGGCTTAAAATGTGTTTCTTGGAGGCAACATATAGATGGGTTTTGTTTTTTTATCCATTCTGATACCCTGTGTCTTTTGACAGGGGCATTTAGCCCATTCACATTCAGGGTAACTATTGAGAGATATGAATTTAGTGCCATTGTATTGCCTGTAAGGTGACTGTTACTGTATATGGTCTCTGTTCCTTTCTGATCTACCACTTGTAGGCTCTCTCTTTGCTTAGAGGACCCCTTTCAATATTTCCTGTAGAGCTGGTTTGGTATTTGCAAATTCTTTCAGTTGTTGTTTGTCCTGGAAGCTTTTAATCTCTCCTTCTATTTTCAATGATAGCCTAGCTGGATATAGTATTCTTGGCTGCATGTTTTTCTCGTTTAGTGCTCTGAAAATATCATGCCAGCTCTTTCTGGCCTGCCAGGTCTCTGTGGATAAGTCAGCTGCCAATCTAATATTTTTACCATTGTATGTTACAGACTTCTTTTCCCGGGCTGCTTTCAGGATTTTCTCTTTGTCATTGAGACTTGTAAATTTTACTATTATGTGACGGGGTGTGGGCCTATTCTTATTTATTTTGAGGGGCATTCTCTGAACCTCCTGAATTTTGATGCTTGTTCCCTTTGCCATATTGGGGAAATTCTCCCCAATAATTCTCTCCAGTATACCTTCTGCTCCCCTCTCACTTTCTTCTTCTTCTGGAATCCCAATTATTCTAATGTTGTTTCGTCTTATGGTGTCACTTATTTCTCGAATTCTCCCCTCGTGGTCCAGTAGCTGTTTGTCCCTCTTTTGATCAGCTTCTTTATTCTCTGTCATTTGGTCTTCTATATCACTAATTCTTTCTTCTGCCTCATTTATCCTAGCAGTGAGAGCCTCCATTTTTGATTGCACCTCATTAATAGCTTTTTTGATTTCAACTTGGTTAGATTTTAGTTCTTTTATTTCTCCAGAAAGGGCTTTTATATCTCTCGAGAGGGTTTCTCTAATATCTTCCATGCCTTTTTCGAGCCCGGCTAGAACCTTGAGAATTGTCATTCTGAACTCTAGATCTGACATATTACCGATGTCTGTATTGATTAGGTCCCTAGCCTTCGGTACTGCCTCTTGTTCTTTTTTTTGTGGTGAATTTTTACGTCTTGTCATTTTGTCCAGATAAGAGTAAATGAAGGGGCAAGTAAAATACTAAAAGGGTGGCAACAACCCCAGGAAAGTATGCTTTAGCCAAATTAGAAGAGATCCAAAATCGTGAGTGGGGAGAAAGGGGATAAAAAGAGGTTCAAAAAGGAAGAAAGAAAAAAGAAAAAAAAAAAAAAAAAAGAAAAGAATTTTTTTTTAAAAAAGAAAACACCTAAGAAAAATGTAAAAAAATATATATATATATTAGATAAACTAGTAAAAAATCGTTAAAAAAGAAAAAGGTAACAGTTAAAAAAAAAAAAAATTTTACCCGAAGGCGAGAAAAAAAAAAAAAAATGAAAAAGAAAAAATTAAATTAACTGCAAGACTAAAAAAAATCACAGGAAAAAAGCCATGAGTTCCGTGCTTGGCTTTCTCCTCCTCTGGAATTCTGCTGCTCTCCTTGGTATTGAAACCGCACTCCTTGGTAGGTGAGCTTGGTCTCGGCTGGATTTCTTGTTGATCTTCTGGGGGAGGGGCCTGTTGTAGTGATTTTCAAGTGTCTTTGCCCCAGGCGGAATTACACCGCCCTTACCCGGGGCCGGGGTGAGTAATCCGCTCGGGTTTGCTTTCAGGAGCTTTTGTTCCCTGAGCGCTTTCCGTAGAGTTCCAGAGGACGGGAATACAAATGGCGGCCTCCTGGTCTCCGGCCCGGAGGAGCCGAGAGCCCAGGGCCCCACTCCTCAGTGCGCCCTCAGAGAACAGCGCCCAGTTACTCCCGTCTGCCTGACCTCCGGCCGCGCTCCGAGCTCACCGAGCCTGCGACCGGTTCAAGGTAACACGGAGCTGCGAGCTTACTGTCGGCTCTGTCTCTGTAGCCGGCTTTCCCGTTCCAATACCCGCAAGCTCTGCGACACTCAGACACCCCCGATCCTTCTGTGACCCTGCGGGACCTGAGGCCACGCTGACCCCGCGTGGGCTTCGCTCCGGTTTAGCCTCTGGAGCGATGTCCCTCCGCGGAACAGACTTTTAAAAGTCCTGATTTTGTGCGCGGTTGCTCCGCCGCTTGCCGGGAGCCGGCCCCTCCCCCCGGGGTCTATCTTCCCGTCGCTTTGGATTCACTTCTCCGCCGGTCCTACCTTTCAGAAAGTGGTTGTTTTTCTGTTTCCAGAATTGCTGTTCTTCTTCTCTTCGATCTGCCGATGGATTTTCAGGTGTTTGCAATCTTTAGATAAGCTATCTAGCTGATCTCCGGCTAGCTGAAGCAGTCTCAGCTTGCTACTTCTCCGCCATCTTGACTCCTCCCCTGGACCATCTAACTCTTGATTTTGGCTCCACTTGTGATTTCAGGGACCTGAGATCAAGCCCTAAGTGGGAGTCTGCTCGGATGCTTTCTCTCCCTCTGCCCTCCCCTTACTGTGCTCACATGTGGGCTCGTGCATGCTCTCTCTCAAAATAAATAAATAAATCTTTAAAAAAAACCCAAAAACATCTTTAAACAAACAAACAAAAAAACACAAAAAAATATTTAAAACAACAAGAACAACAACAACAAAAACAACCCAAAACAACCCTTTGGGCAGCCATCAGGAATCAATCACAGTTTACTCAATAGAGAATATGTGTTTGCCGTCTCTGGCTGGACCTTCATTTAACAGTGTTGGATGGTGGGAGTTGAGATCCATTCACTCCACAGAGCCAATGACATCACAATAACATGGACAAGTTGTTTCCCTGAAGATTTCACATTGGGATCATATCAGCATAAGAACTTCAATTCTGGAGTCACTGGCTTCTCAAGGGCTTTGGCGAAGAATGGGAATGTATAATAATCAGACGAGGTAATGAGACGGTAACAAACAGCTCCTCAGACCTTGGTATGACACAAGACATGGTTATTTCTTACTCAAGCTGCATGTTTGCCGAGGGTCAGCAACAGGTGGATAGAAGCTTCTTGGCTTGTATCTGCAGTGTCTCCAGCACTCAGCCTCCTGGGTTCCTGTAACAGGGAAGAGCATCTGCAGAGATCTCACAACCGCCCTTCTGCTCTTCAGCCAGGAAATGGCGCACATTCCTTCCTCCCAGCAGCTCATTGGCCAGAACGAACCACACCCACGCACTGCCCAGGCTGAGAAGGGTAATCTGTGGGCCCAGAAGAAGAGAACCAGAACTAGAGAACACTGCTAGTAAAGTATACTGCAGAGGAAAAAAGACTATTATAAAGCTGACATCACCTTTCTTAAAAGCTTTTAGGCCCAAGAAACAGCTTTAATGGGGATTATTTTTCTTATGGAATATTTGCTGCTGTGTGGGGGGGAAGGGGAGCCAAAAAATCCCCTCTTACCTGGATCCTTTATGGACGATGAAGATAAAAAACCATTTCCTCCTGCTTTCTCAGCTAAGGGGCCATTTACTGTGTGTGATTTCCTGTTAAAGCATTATAGCCCCATTATCATAAATCTGCCAGAGAGAGAGTAACAGAAAAGGCTTGGATCACATTTTTATGTCTACTATTTTGGACTTCCTAAAAAAACTATCAAACCCCAGATAACATATGCCTCAAATACCCTCCTTTTGTAGCCTTTCCTAAGAGCACCTTGTCCAAGTGGGGATGTTCTTCATTTTTGAGTGAGTGCAGAATTGTTTGTGTGTGACCTTAGAGAAATGGGAATTTCTCTAAAAAAATTGTAAATTGTTGGATTGCAATTTACCCGAATATGGCACCGCTAAAAGATGGGTACAGTGCACCTAAAAGCTTATAGCAAGAAAGTGTCAGTGCTCAGTGTTTTTGACAATGACCAAGGTCCAAAGGAACTAGTTGGCAAGGTGCAGACATGGTGTGTATTCCTGAGGAAGCCCTGACATTTCGTGAGGTCTACCACCATTGACAGGTAGAAAACCTATGTCATGTATCAGATTCAGTTACTTTTAATTTCCCATCAGTTAAGTGGTGCTTATTGAGTGCACAGCTGTGGCTTGCTCAGGACTCTGCGGAGGGTTGTTGTAATGCAGTAAACTCTTTCTTGCCCCCAGAGAGACTGACATCTTCCTAGTAAGTGAGAACTAGCACCTATAGCCACCAAAAGGCACGTCCACACCCAGACAGAAGGGCCGGCACCTCTAGGGCTTATTACATGAGAGAAAGCTTTCAGCACATCTCCGTAAATATTAGTGGTTATTATTGTTTTCTCATTAGTTGTTAATCACAGAGATTTAACTCTTTGTAGGTCATTGTTTACCTTAACGCACCTGTAAAAGACCACTGGGAATGACTTCTGAAAGTCCGGATTGCCCACCACTTTTCCTGAGCAAGGCAAACCTGAAGACAATCGTGGGCATGCTAAGACTCAGCATAGTAGAAATACTTCATTTGTAAAAATTGTAATAAATCTGGAAAAATCCCTAGAGGAATAACCTGGAGCATTATAGGTGTTTTCCTTCTCCAAATGGAAGTGAGATTCTGTCCACCTGACCTGATTTATCTCTCGGGCACAGAGGAAGGAGCACTGTGCTTAACACTGGGGGAGGCTGTGTCTTTCATGGGAACCAGGGCTTCAGGGCACCTGCAGACGCAGCTGTTCAGGACACTCACTGAGGCTCTAATGACTGCGAGGCGTTTCAGGAGATGCAAAGATGGATAGAATATAGACAGTGGTGTAGAAGAGAAGAAGGGCTGTGCGTAAATAGCTCTGCCATGAGGCAGGAAGAGATGCATCTTGTTAGTGAAGTACAGCAGGAGGGAAGGACTCTGTCCTTCCCATTGGGAGGTCAGAGAGTCTCCCTAGAGACAGTGACATTTGTGTTGGGTGGCGAAGAAGATATTTGACTTTGATGGACAGAAGGGCCCATCAAGCAGGAGGAACAGCACAAGCAAAGCACAGAGACAGACAGTCCTGAGCACATCTGGGGATGGTCAGGTGCCATATGGCTGGACTATAGGGTTAGCAAGGGGACTCTGGTGGAAGAGCACACCAGAAAGACTGGTTGATGCAAGGGTGGGGAGTCTGAGCTGACCAGATGGGGAGTCTGGGGAGCTGGTGAAAGTTTGTGAGCTGAGGAATATCATAGGAATAATGGCAATCAGTGCAGGTACCAAAGGACTGGGTGTTAGAGGCTCTCTGCTCAGGTACAGAAAATTCCCCAGGGGCAGGGAATACATGACCAAACCCATGGGGAGAAGAAGGAAAAACCAAGAATCAGAACAGTCTGAACAGTCTCTTTATTCCGGCTTGTGCAGTTTAGTAAGGTTGCAACAAATAGGTTAAGTCTCAGTTGCATTTTTTTACAAGATGAAAATGAGGAATAACAAACTCCTAAAACAAAGAAATGAACAGGATTTCAAGGCTAACTGTCCTATCAGAATAAACTATTATAATTTTTAAACAGTTAAGATGACACAGGAGAACTTCTCTTGAACACACTAGCTAGATCATCAATTTCATGATGACAAGATCTAGAATAGGTAGGAATGGAACAAA
Organism: Mustela lutreola; assembly: GCF_030435805.1. Taxonomy (NCBI): domain Eukaryota; kingdom Metazoa; phylum Chordata; class Mammalia; order Carnivora; family Mustelidae; genus Mustela; species Mustela lutreola. Next base: position 45,611,504 of record NC_081295.1, on the reverse strand, counting down.
AACAATAAAAAATGCTAAAATTATTGGTGATTCTAAATTTTCTGACAAATTGTCTTGGTTTGTTCAGGCTGCTATAGAAGAGTACTGTAGACTAGAAGGCTTATAAATAATATAAAACTGTTTCTTATGGTTTTGGAGGCTGAAAGTTCAAAGTGCTGGCATATTCAGTATCTGGCTCACAGATGGTAGACTTTTCACTGTGTCTTTGCTGTGTCTTCACATAAAGCGAGGGGTCTTGCTTGAGGCTCTTTATAAGGACACTAATCCTATTCATTAAGGTTAAATATCCTTTTTCTTTGCTATATTTCAACATAGCAATTTTGGAGGGACACAGACATAATGGCCTATAGCACAAATATTCTTCAGTGTTCTCTTTTCCTTGTGAGAGCTTATGACATGGTATTAATTCCTAGTGAAGTAAACATCTCAAAGCTACTCTTCTTTCAGTGTTTCAGTTTTTGAAGCTTTTGGCTGCTGGATTTACATGTAATTTGAATCAAGGAAGAATTTAAGATGTTTGACCCTTGTATTTTTTCATTTTCCCAGGTGTAACCAAAGCCGTAGGAGAATGAGTTGACTTCAGACTCTCCTAACTGATCTAATAGGTGCTGTAGAGCATCGTTTTCCCCTATGCCAGCTTCATTTGAGAGTATGAGAAAGTCAGAACTTTGTAGTCATTTCAACAGTCTTTATAGCATCTTTATCAGGAGTTGACACCATCTCAAGAATCCAATTTCTTTGCTCAACCATTAGAAGCTCCTCATCCTTTCAAGTTTGGATCCCCAGTCCCATCTTCAGCTCCACTTCTATTCCAGCTCTCTTGCCATTTCTACCACATCCACAGTTACTTCCTCTACAGAAATCTTGAAGCTCTCAAAGTCATTCATGAACATTGGAGTCAGTTTCTCCCAAACTCCTGTTCATATTGATTTTTTAAACTCCTTTTCATAAATCATCAATATTTTTAGTGGCATCTAGAATAGTGAATGCTTGGGAGGTTTTGACTTGTCTATGCCTAGATCCACCAGAGGAGTCACTATCTGCCACAGCAATAGCCTTATGAAATGTGTTTCTTAAAAAGTAAGACTTGAAAGTCAAAATTTCTCCTGATTCATGAGCTGCAGAATGGATGTCATGTTAGTGGGCATGGAAACAACATGAATCTTGTTTCTGTAAATGTCCATCAGAGCTCTTGGGTGATCAAGTACATTATCAGTGATCAGTGTTATTTGGAAAGGAATCTTTATTTTAGCAGTAGGTCTCAACAGTGAGCTTAAGATATTCACTAACAATGTTGTAAACAGATGTGCTGTCATCTAGCCTTTGTTGTTCCATTTATAGAGCACAGGCAGAGTAGATTTAGCATAAACTCCTTAGTGCCACAGGATTTTCAGAATAGTGCATGATAGTGATGTCAGTATCAAGTCACCAGCTGCATTAGCCCTTGACAAGAGAGTCAGCCAGTCCTTTGAAGCCAGGCATTGACTTCTCTTCTCTAACTATTAAAGTCCTAGATGGCATCTTCTTCCGATAGAAGTCCGTTTCGTCTGCACCAAAAATCTGTTTAGTGTAGCCACCTGCATTAATGATATCAGCTAGACCTTCAGGATAACTTGCTGCAGCTTCTACACCAGCACCTGCCACTTCTCCCTGCCCTTTGATGTTATGGAGAGTAACTTTAAAAATCACTAATCACAGATCACCATAAAAAATGTAATAATGATAAAAAGGTTTGAACTATTGCAAGAATTACTGAAATGTGACACAGAAAGTGAACAAATGCTGTTGGAAAAATGGGGCTGATCGACTTCTCAGACACAGCGTTGCCACAAACCTTCAATTTGTAAAAAATACAGTATTGTGAAATGTAATGAAATGAAAAGCAGTAAAATGAGGTTTGCCTGTGTTCTATTTTTTTGATGCTATTGTGAAGGGAATTTTTTTTCTTATTGTCTATTGCTGTGTAAAGTAAATTGAAAGGGAAGTCTTTTAAATGACAGTGGTGGATCAACTGGATAAACTTAAAAATGAACCTTGATCCCTATCTCAACATGCATCATATGCCCACAGTAAAAGCTCCTAGAAGAGCTCTATCCAAGAGAACTTTTATGATGTTGTAACTATTCTCTGTGCTGTCGAATTAGGTAACCCTGGGCCACATGTAGCTACTGGGCACTTGAAATGTGGATGATATAATGGAGATACTGAATTTTATTTTACTTAATTTAAATTTAAATAGTCCCCTGTGGCTAGTGGTTATTATATTGGACACCCTACTTCTAGAAGAAAGCATAGAAGAATATTGTCATGAATTTAGGGTAGGCAATTATTTCTTAGAAATGATATAAAAAGCACTAAATATAAAATAAAAAAATTAATAACTTGAGATTAACTGAAATTTAAAGCTGCTGCTCATCAAAAGACATCTTAAAAATGAAAATGCAATCTGAAGGGAGACAAACCATAAAAGGCTCTTAATCTCACAAAACAAACTTGAGAGTTGCCGGTGGGAGAAGGGGAGGGAGAGGGTGGTTGGGTTATGGACATTGGGGAAGATATGTGCTATCGTGAGTGCTGCAAAATGTGTAAACCTGGTGATTCATAGACCTGTACCCCTAGAGTTAATAATACATTATATGTGAATAAAAAAATAAAAAATTTTAAAAAATAAAATGCAAGTCACAGATCAAGAGAAAATGTTTGCAATACATTTGACAAAGGACTTGTATTAAAAATGTGTTATGAAACAATCACAAATTGGTAACAAAAATAAACAATCCAATTTTTTAAACGTGCAAAAGGCTCATATAGAAACTTCACAAAAGAAGATAAACCAATAGCCAGCAAATACATTCAAAGGTGATCAACATTGCTAGATACCAGAGAAATGCACATTCAAATCCTGACAAGATGCCATTTCTCTCCCACTAGCGTGACTAACTTGAATAGACTGACATCATCAAATGTTGACAAGGATGAGGAGTAACTGGAACTCCATACTTTGTGGTAGGGTGTAAAATGGCAGAGCCACTTTTGGAAAACTGCAGTTTCATAAAAAGTCAAGCATAGATCTACTGTGTGACCCAGTAATTCTACTCTTAGGTATTTACTCAAGAGCAATAAAAATGTATATCTACAAAGAAACTTACCCAGAACGTTCTTAGCAGCCCTAAACACAACAGTGCCAAATTGTCAACAACCCAGATGCCCTTTAATTGAACAAATAAACAAATTGTAATAAATTTATATGATGAAATATCACTAAGCAAGAAGGATAAACTATTATTATACGAAACAACATGGACCAAGGAAAAGAATTCAGGCACAGGAGGCTATATATTGTATCAATTTGTATGAATTTCAGAAACAGGCTAAACTAGCCTGTGGTGATAAAAATCAAAATGTTACCTATAGGAGGTGGAAATTGATGGGAAGTTCAAGAATAGACAAAAGCTTATCAATAGAAATCAAGATCAAGGCAGTGTTACCTAAAGGGGATAGAAACTGAATGGAAAGAAACTTTCTAGGAGAGTATTCATTTGAAAGAGAGAAAGAGAACATGCGTGCAGGGGGGCAGTGTGATGGTGCTCCCTGATGGCACACACATGCAGATGGTAGGGCCCGATCTCAGGACCCTGGGATCATGACCAGAGCTGAAACCAAGAGTCGGACACTGAACCGACTGAGCCACCCAGGCACCCCCCAAAACCATGATTTCTGAATGTGACTGAGCTGGTGTGTAAAGCAGTCTTATCTTTTCCTTCTCCTTACAGCAATGCAGAATCTTCAGAGAAGAGATTCAGAATGAATAGCTTTGTGTCAGACTTTGGAAGACCACTGGAGCCAGATAAGGTGTTTTCTCGACGGGGCAATGAGGAATCCAGGTCTCTCTTTCATTGCTACATCAATGAAATGGAACACTTGGATAAGGCTAAAGCTTGTCAACAGACCACAGCCCTTAACAGCAGTGTTCAACTCCAGGAAGCCATTAGAAGCAATGGGCGGCCAGAGGAGGAGCTGAACAGGCTCATGAAGTTTGACATCCCCAACTTTGTGAACACAGATCAGAACTCCTCCTTTGGAGAGGATGATCTTCTGATTTCAGAGCCACCTATTGTTCTAGAAAATAAGCCAGTTTCCCAGACCTCACACAAAGACCTGGACTGAGAAACTACTCTGTAAAGTGTCTTCCTGAAGATGTTGGGTGTGTCTTTGTAAAGCAAGAAATCTCCATTCACCAGAATTGTTTGTGTGGTGAGGGGGAGGGTTATGAGAGACAGAGACAGGAAGAGAGAAGAGAACCGAATAAGCTCAGAAAAGAACTGAATAAGCTCAGTTTCTGTGCCTTTTAACACAGTTCAGGCTTCTTGGGGAAAAAAAGTTTACACAGTCTCATCCTCCTTGTTGAAGAATTTGACCACATACTCTGTGTCAATGTTTTTGAGTGGCGGTTAGCATACTGCATTCCAGTCTGGTCCTGCTACTACCATGCTTTACCTTTAGCAAGTTGCTTTACCTCTCTGGGCTGCCACGTGGTTAACTGTAATGTGAGGAATCTGGAGTAGGTGATTCATCCCAGCTCGAATATTTTGTGAATTTGAGACTTTGTATCCAGAAGAGGCTGCAGTGTTCATAAAGCAGTGTAAGCTAGGGGACTGCCTCCTATCTCTTGTAGGATCCCCCATGTCTGTCCCTTCCACACAACCCTTAACTGAATCCAACTTTTATCAGGGGGCTAAGCCTCTGTGGGGATGTCAGAAGATTCATCTCAGTCACTGTGGCCAATATTTCTGTTGGGTGTACTGAATTAGCTCTTCTGAGACCCTCTGGCCACCCATGCTAAACCCTACAGACGACAGCCTTGCCTCTCCTCTCCTGGAGTGAGTACCGATCCATAGTACATTGCATGACATTCCTGTCCCCAGAAATGTAGTGAAGGTTGTCAGCTGAGGTGGTAAATGGGTTGTAAATTCCCCAGCAACAGATACGCAGAGTAACTGGATGTGACACAGAGTTAGTTTCATGAAGGAATCCAATCTGCACGCTGGTATTGGGGAAAAACTTGGTTTTGCATACATGGTTGCATGCACAGCCAGCTGCTAATCTCTGGGTGGCATTTTTATTATGAATTTGCTCACCACCTGTCTTGCTTAAGCTAAAAAATAAATGCATTTGATTGCACAGGAATTTTCTCTGGTTCTTTGTTTTCACACATCCAGATTTTTCATTTCCTTTAAAAATTATCCCATGTTTCTAATGCTTCCTAATTTCTATCATCTCGAGGAGCCCGTGGTCTGAGTCATGCATCAGATTTCATTTATTCTGCGGAAAGAAATCCCTTTGCCATAATATTTTTTGAGGAAAATATTATTCTTTAAGACTCTAACACCACACAGTAGAACAAGTGTGGAAAACTTCTTATTAACACATTCTCATAAATAGATACTTTCTATTAGCATTGAAGAGTGCTGAGTCTATTAACTTTTACTAATATGGATATTATTATTCATAATTTAAGCAACCAAATATAAACCATCGGCTGTTTCTTATTTCCTAAGCTTCAAAGCTATTAAAGTGGTATCTTATTTAGAACTAGATTTATCAGTCACAAGGCTGAAGAATATTCCTAGAAGTTAGATAAATACCCATGACCATACCATCATTTTTATTAACTGAAGGTCGAGAACTGTAAAGGGTCTAAGATTGAACCCCTCCTGCAAACTATTGAGTTAGCCTGGCCTGGATTTTTGGAAACTGGCAAAAGACATGAGATTCCCAGATCAGAGACAAAGAACTTCACAACAGCGCAGTCACCTGGGTGGCTCAGAAGGTTAAAGCCTCTGCTTTCGGCTCAGGTCATGATCCCAAAGTCCTGGGATTGAGCCCCACATCGGGCTCTCTGCTCCTCGGGGAGCCTGCTTCCTCCTCTCTCTCTGTTTGCCTCTATGCCTACTTGTGATCTCTGTCAAATAAATAAATAAAATCTTTAAAAGAAAAAAAGAAAGAAAGAAAAAAGGGGAAAAACTAGAAGAAAAAGGAGGAGCACCAATCCCAAGCAATTTTGAAATTCAACTGGGCTGACTCCATTCGGTTGCAAGTCCTGGAAATCATCCGCTGTGGCTCGTGGCTTCTCCTTGGGCCTGCAGCTCTGTCCTTGCAATTATCCTTACTCCTTCTTCCTCTTCTTCTTCTTCCTCCTCCTCTTCTTCTTATTTTGCTTCTTCTTCTTCTTCTTCCTTTTTCTTAATAAATTTTATTTTGATAATTGTAAAAAGAAAAATCAGGCAAATTAAAGTGTTCAACTATATACTCCTCATATAATAGAGATTTGTCATTTCCAGGCCCTCTAGGGGAAGGGAGGCCCAAAAAGCAAAGGGGAAGGCAACAATGCCATCACACAATTCAGTCACTCAATCAGAAGAGACTTTGGTAAGAAAGATCAGTGGGCCTCTGGACGTGATGAATGGGAGAAAAGAGCAATAGTTTTGTTACCCAAAACTCAGTCCATCTTGAGGTTAACATAGATATAACGGATAAACTTTAGGGAAGAAAAAAAGGAGTTGATGCCTAGCGTGAGGAAGAAGACATAACCAGTGAGTAAGGAGTAACCAAAAAAAAACTCTACTGTTTGTACCGCCCCTGACATGTTGAAGTGCGGGGCATAGTAGAAGACGGAGTAGAGGAAGATGAAGAGCCCAGTGGAGCCAACACTCAACACAGATGGCCACCACCAGCGGTAATCCTCCCCAGACAACTGGAAGTAGGTGAGCGGAGTGGAGATGCACGCCGCAACGCTCAGCAGGATGGCGAAGACAAAGAAGAGGTTGCCATACAGAGCGTACTGTTCCCGCCCCTAGACTGTGCCAAAGAAGTTGTAGAGCTTCACAGAGAAGGCACGGGTGGTCACTGTGGAAAGTGGGTCTGGTCCTCTCCCAGCCCTGGAGTGCCTGGCTTCATGGGGACTCTTCTACTCATAACTTGCCATGCTCATTTCAAGGACATCTGCCCTCATTTGTTGAGAGCAAGCATCCTTCCTTTTTCTTGAATGTATTTATCATTGAGTAGTTTATCCACCTGTTTCCTGCAGAATTTTGGGGGTCTGACAGCCTTCGTTCATCTTGTCTTCTCTCTGGCCCTTAAAGCCCAGGTTGACAGTGTTCCAGCAGGTGTCATCTTCTCAATCCACTGTGAGCCTCTTCAAAAATGTCCCATGTATCCGTTGCATCAGACAGGAGGCACAGATTGCACCACAGAATCATTCCCTCTTGAGGTAAGGACATGACCTTTCATAGCTCCAAGCTATTCAGGAGCAGGTGGCTTTTGCTTTGACCAAGGGCCATTCTCTAGAGAAGGGAGCACAAGTGGGCCAATGCCCCTAGCAGCTGGGAATGACACACAGCCTAGTAAAGGAATCTGGGTGGGACACTACCAGCACCCTTATAAACAGTAACAGATGACCTCTTTGGGGCACTAAGCAGCCTCTGTGCTAACTTAATTTTTGTAATGTTCCTATGAGAATGCTCAACACAGAGGCTTAAATTTTTGATCCTGTTAAATATAAGTCAGTCTGCTCAAAAACCTGCAGTGGCTTCCAGTTTCACTCCACAAAGAAGCTAGAGCTACAGTGACCTCAAAGCTTTCCACCCCCATCCCCCAGCTGATCTGATCTCATCTACTGTTCTTTTCCTGACTCACCCTGCTCCAGCCACAGTGGTCTCCCTTGAAGACATTAGACATTCATCTGTAACTGGGGGGCCTATTGCCCTAGCCGTTCTATCTGGAACATTCTCCCTCTACATATCCACCTGGCCCACTCCCTTATCTCTTGAAAGTTTCTCCTCCAGTGCCCCCTGTTTGGGGTCAAATTGTAACCCCTCCAGACCCGCCAAAATCACGTGTTGAAGTCCTAATCTCCCAAACCTGAGAATGTGACCTTATTTGGAAACAGGGTTTTGCAGATGTAATTCGTTAAGATGAGGTCATGAGGGTGGGCCCCCAGCCAATATGACTTGTGTCCTTATAAAAACAGAACATTCAGGCACAGAGACACGCATAGGAGGAAGATAACGTGAAGAGAAATCTGGAGAGTGCAAGCCAAGGAGAGAGGCCTGGAGCAGATCACCCCTCACAGCCTCCAGAAGGAAGCAAGACGAATCTCTGGTGTTGAAGTCACCCGCTTGTAGAACTCTGTTGGTGTCCTAGCAAAGTAAGAGCCCCCTCCTCAGCGTTCTGAATGCAGCTGACGCTGGCCATCCTTCCAGACGGGGCACCGCATTCCCCTTGTTTCTGTCCAGCACCCCCATCTCCCTGATCACACCGTTTTTCTTTCTCTACAGTATATCCAGTTTACATGGTTATCATGTCTGTGGTTCTCTGTGATCCTCCTGCTACAACATGGGCTCCGCAAGGGTAAACCAGTGCCTGAAACACAGTAGGCAGTCCATAAAAATTGGCGGGAGGGAGGGAGGGACTGTTCTGTAGATCTGCTTTACAGCCCAAGGCTCTGGGCGATCCCATATATTGTTCAGATGCAGAGCTGCCGAATGAGGGACCAAACTGGGTTCTAAGAAATTGAGGACCTGTGGAAGGCTTGAGTGGTCCCCTTCCTAATGGTTACTTTTTATCTGTTCTTTTTTTTTTCTGTCTCTAACTTTTGACCTCTTTATGCATTCTTTTTAACCTTCAATCTGTTTTCAATTTTAGTTTTGCTTTATTTCAGAGAAACGGATGAAATCTGTAAATCTATCTCTTAACTTGCTCATTTCTTCCATCTAAACATGTTGTGATTATGGATGATGTTTTATTTCTAGCATCTTATTTTGTGATTTCTATTTGCTTTGCTCTGCTTTTCTCCTCTTTTGCTTTATCTCACACAGCTGTGGTCAAGAACGTGGGGTCTAGAAATAATCTTTTTGGGCTTGGTTCCATTACTTGCTAATTAGCAAGTAATTGTGCAGTCGTAACCAGGGTACCTAACCCATTTGAGACTGTTTCCTCATATATAAAAAGGGATAACATCCACCTAAAACTTTGTGAGCTTAAAGTGATAAAACATAGAAAGCACTTAAAATTGTGATTGGTCTGTTCTACATGTTCCATTCTGGCTCATTTGCTTTTATTCTCTCTCTTTTTAAAATTTAATTTCAGTGTAGTTGTTTTTACTCTCTTTTTAAATAAGTATTTTATTTTTACATTGATTCATTTGTACATTTATTTAAAGTATTTTAGAGATTCTTCGATTTTAATGAACATACTTGATACTGAAAGTTAAAATTTGTTGTTTAAGCACTCACTGAATTAAATTTATGGATCAAGATGTGGGGCTCCATCCCAGGACCCTGGGACCATGACCTGAGCCGAAGGCAGATGCTTAACAACTGAGCCACCCTGGTGCCCTTGTTTGGCTCTTTCAAAAAAAAAAAAAAAAATTGATCTGTTCTTTTCTCATGAGGTCCTGATTGTTTCATTACATTTACTATTTTATATACATATACATATATATATATATACATATATATATATATATATATTTTTTAATGATTCAGCCATACTCATTTTATACTCTCTTTTAGGTTGTTTCATAACTTCAGGCTTGGGAATACTAATCACTCTGGAGTTTTTTTGGATTTGCTACTTCTTGCTGCCAATTGTTTCCAGCTGTTCTCTGGTGTGTGTGTATGTGTGTGTGTGTGTGTGTGTGTGTGTGTGTGTGTGTGCAGTTGCATGAGATTCCTTTCATTATTATTTTTTTTCCTATGATTGTCCCACACACCCTGGTTTTATAAAAATTCTCCTAGAGAACAAGTTTATGTTTGTGTTCCTATCCTTAAGCCCTAAGTAATTTGATCAATCTAGAATTATGTTATTTTTGAATTTTTGCTTGGGGATTTTTGCCTCTTAAATGGAGTATGAATTTGGATCCCACCTCCACATGAAGCACGAGCTTGGAGTTCAGATGTTTTCAGAGAGCCTTTGTTGTCTTAGAGACCCTGATAGAACCGATTTCTTCATCCCTTTCCTCTGTCAGTGTATGGAGTTTCTTGTCTTTCAGTGAGGGTCTCGTAAAGCAGGAAGGGGTCTCTACATCTTGTATGAAACTCTTTTTTCTGAAAGGATATTTCAACCCACTTCATGATGCACATTGAAACCCTGTCCCCCAGAGTGCTATGGCATTAGCTCACAAACTTACCATTCTGGCTTGAAATTTCCTATTTATTTGTGCCATCTGAAAACTTCTATCTTTGGTAAAATCTCTTTTCATGTCTTTGGCCCATTGTCTTAAATAGGGGTGTTTGAATCTTTATTGACTTTTGAGAGTTCTTATGAATATAAATCCTTTATCAGATATATGAACTGCAAATAGTTTCTCTCAGCTTATAGCATGTCTTTTTCATTTGCTTGATAGTGTCTTAGAAGAGCAGAAGTTCCTTATTATGATATAGTCCAATTTATCAATTCTTTTTAATACAGGTCATAGTTTTGGCATTGTGTCAAAGAAATTGTCATAAATATTTAAGGTCATAAATATTTAATCTTATTTTCTATAAGTTTTATAGTTTGAAGTTTTATATTAGGGTCTATGATCCATTTTGAGTTCATCTTTGTGTATGTTGTGAGGTATGGATCTAAGTTCAATTGTTTTTTTTGTATTTATTATACAAATTTTGTAATTATTTCAGCACTATTTGTTGAAAAGAACCTTTCTTACTCAGTTGCCTTTGCACCTTTATTAAAAATCAGTTGTCCATGTACGTGTGTTGGCTTATTTCTGGGTAGTCTTTTCTGTCGCATTGTTCTATTTGCCTATTTTATACTAAATCATACTTCTTGATTACTGTAGCTTTATAATTAGTGTTGAAATCAGATAGTGTAAGTCCTCCAACTTTGTTCTTCTTCCTTGAAGTTGTTGTAGCTATTTGGGTCCTTTGAATTTCTATATGAAATTTGGAATCAGTTTTTGGAATTTTCTTTCTTATATCCCGTTCTGCCAAAATTCACCCATTACTTAAGATACACCTTCAAAACCCCATTTTCCAAAAAAAGCTTTCCAGATCCCAGGTGAAAGGAATTTCTTTTTCTTCCATGCTCCACTCACACTTCATAACTCTTATCACTTTTATTCATATTTGGCTCTGTGTACTTTCCTGAAATTTCCTGCCATCTAGTAAACCCCACCAGGTCAGGAATCTTGATTTGTTCCCTCTCTCTGGTGAAAAAAGCTTGCTTTAGACTTTGCAGGAGTGAACCCCACATTAAGAGAGATCTGCAGAAGACATCTACTCATCTCCTGCATATTGTTAAGGAGTTCGACAGATATAGAATTTTTTTTTTTAATCATATCTCTAAGTTCTCTCAGGCTTCATTATTCCTATTGCCAGTACTGCACTTTCAAAGAACAATGGGATATTGTCTGAGTGTTGAAACATATTCTAGTTGACTTGTGATAATTATGCAGCTGTGTCTTAATCTATAGTTCACATGCTCCCTCATCATTGAACTTCTGGGTGAATGTCGTATCTTTAGGGATATCAATGATATCTTTGGCTCCTAGGTCAGCAATTCCTTGACTCAGACCTACACTATTTCCACTGGTCCCTTCTGGCTCTCCTCTAGCCTTCCACTGCAAGGAACTTACCCTCTGAAAGCCCATTATTCTCAGGAAGAATTTTTCTAGGAGTATAATCATCTCCTTCTTATGGGGGAAATTAAGCTCAGTGATCTGGCAGTATGGGGATATATTTAGTCTGATTTTGTAGAGTCCAAAGTGTTCCATACTTATTAGGCACAAATACAATGAGGAAACTGTTTTTGTACCTAAGAAATTAGCAGCATAATTATATGAGTAGGGAAATCAGCTTTCTCATCACACTCAGGCATTACATTGCTGTGATCCTCACCTTGGAAAATGGTTTCTCCTGTGAGCAATATGAGGTTCAAATTCACACTTATGAATGGCTTTTTGGGTTTTCTCCCTTTGTCTTTCCATATTCATGACACCTGGTGAGATTATGTAAATCCTGTTTATTTGTGGCACAGCACTAATGTTGCTTAAAGCATCATGTGTTTAAAAGGCTAGTAGACAATTTGTTAGAAGATAGAAATCCTTCGTTTTTTTTTCCTAAAATAGAATCTTTGCTTGTAGTTAAAGAAAATTCACATTAAAATCTGAAATAGTGATATAAAGTTAAAAACAACAACAACAACAATGAACTATTAGATTCCATAAACACTAGGGCAATTATTTACTTCTCAGCCTACTTCTGTGGCAGCTTTGCCATGATTCCTTCTTTATCAAAGTTCTTGTGTCATTGGTATCACTGTCATCATGGAACTGATTTCCCCAGGAGATCCTAGGAAAATAAAGAGTTGAACAGGGAGGTATATATGTGAGTGTATGTGTGTGTATACAGTAAGAAATATAACCAGGCATCAGAAGCCAATATATGTTCAGTTTAGAGAAGAATGTGGTCTTGAAAACCTGGTGTAGTGAGCAAAGGATGTGGTGCGGGACAGGATGGTCAAATAAAAAGGAGGACATAAGCCAAGGTGTTAGCATATGTGGCATGGTTAGATTAGGAGATGGGTTTGAATGAGAGGAGTGTGGTAGGCAGAATCACGCTCTCCGCTAACCATCTCCCTGCAAGGTAGCCACCTAGGGGGCGTACATGTCCTGTACATGCCAAAAGGGACTTTGCAGATATTGTTAAGGATCCTGAAATGGAAATGGGAAGAGCATCCTGGATTGTCCAGGACCAATCTAATCTTAAGGGTCCTTAAAAGCAGAGAATGTCTTCCAGCTGAGTTTTGAGTCAGTGGTAGGGAAGAACGCTCAGAGAGATGCAAGGTTCTGTGAGGATGAAGGGAGGGGGGCAAAGCTAAGGAATAGAAGTTGAAAAGGAGAATGAAAGGCTGGAAAAAGCAAGGAAACTTTTCCTCCTTCCGAGACTCCAGAAGGAATGCAGCGCTGCTGATACCTTGATTTTAGCTCAATGAGAACTGTGTTGGACCTCTGATCTACAGAACGGGAAGATGATAAATCTGTGTTGTTTTAAGCCATTAGTTTGTGGTAATTGTGGGAATTGCAGGCACAGGAGGCTAGCATAGGTAGTATTTGTGTGAGAGAGTAGTCTGGGATGGAGTGTGGAGAGGAAGGCTGGGTCAGAGTGAGGAGTGCCTTGGAGGCTTAGGGTAAGGATTCTAACATTTACATCTGAAAAACAACTGGCTGAAGCAGGAAGCAGGTATGCATGCATGAAGGAGAGTTTCAGGAAGAACTATCTGGCATTGCTGTTCTGCAGGCTATTTGGATTGAGGAGAGCACAGGGGCAGAGGCGTCAATTAAACCTCTACAAGAAAAGGAAGGAGTAAAATGATGACCGGGTCAGTGGTGGGAGATACTGTAAGGGACTATTTAGCCAGAGCGGCCCCACCCTGGCTGAACTGCCATTTTGTTGTAAAACTTAAATTGACCCTGCCTCCCCCTCCCCCGCCCCAGGGGAACTTATTTAAAAACCTGTCCCAGGTAAATACAAGGGTGGGTCAGGCCAGGTGGAGACATCCCATCAGTGAGAAGGGCGCATACTGTCTTGCCAGTTACCAAGGAGTATAGGCCCTGCCCTTTGGGCACCTTTTGGGTCCCAATTCTGACCAAGGTGATAGGCTGGTTCAAATGTCTACTAGGGTAAATTGTAATTAAATTGGTCACCTAGCATGACTGTGCAGCTTTCTCTGTGTTACAACTTCATTGGCCACCTGTGTGTGGCCAGGCCCAACCACATGGCCTTTGCTCTATAAAAGATAAACTCAAAATGGATAAAAGACCTCAACATGAGACAGGAATCCATCAGAATCCTAGAGGAGAACATAGGCAGTAATCTCTTCGATATCAGCCACAGCAACTTCTTTCAAGATATGTCTCCAAAGGCAAAGGAAACAAAAGCGAAAATAAACTTTTGGGACTTCATCAAAATCAAAAGCTTCTGCACAGCAAAGGAAATAGTCAAGAAAACAAAAAGGCAACCCACGGAATGGGAGAAGATATTTGCAAATGACAATACAGACAAAAGGTTGATATCCAGGATCTATAAAGAACTCCTCAAACTCAATGCACATAAAACAGATAATCATATCAAAAAATTGGCAGAAGATATGAACAGACACTTCTCCAATGAAGACATACAAATGGCTATCAGACACATGAAAAAATGTTCATCATCACTAGCCATCAGGGAGATTCAAATTAAAACCACATTGAGATATCACCTTACACCAGTTAGAATGGTCAAAATTAGCAAGACAGGAAACAACATGTGTTGGAGGGGATGTGGAGAAAGGGGAACCCTCTTCCACTGTTGGTGGGAAAGCAAGTTGGTGCAGCCACTTTGGAGAACAGTGTGGAGATTCCTCAAGAAATTAAAAATAGAACTTCCCTATGACCCTACAATTGCACTACTGGGTATTTACCCCAAAGATACAGATATAGTGAAAAGAAGGGCCATCTCTACCCCAATGTTTATAGCAGCAATGGCCACGGTCGCCAAACTGTGGAAAGAACCAAGATGCCCTTCAACGGGATGAATGGATAAGGAAGATGTGGTCCATATACACTATGGAGTATTATGCCTCCATCAGAAAGGATGAATACCCAACTTTTGTAGCAATATGGACAGGACTGGAAGAGATTATGCTGAGTGAAATAAGTCAGGCAAAGAGAGTCAATTATCATATGGTTCCACTTATTTGTGGAGCATAACAAATAGCAAGGGGAGTTAGAGAGGAGAAGGGAGTTGGGGGAAATTGGAAGGGGAGTGAACCATGAGAGACTATGGACTCTGAAAAACAATCTGAGGGGTTTGAAGTGGCGGGGGGTGGGGCGTGGGAGGTTGGGGGAACCAGGTGGTGGGTATTAGAGAGGGCACAGATTGCATGGAGCACTGGGTGTGGTGCAAAAATCATGAATACTGTTATGCTGAAATAAAAAGTTATTCTTTAAACTAAAAAAAAAAAAAAAAAAAAGTTCGTCTGGGAAGCAGGGAGGGGTTGTCCTCTCTGTAAGGGGTGGCCCTGACCAGTCTGTTTGATAGTCGGTTTGATTCTTGATGCTTGGCACAAAATAAAACTTTGCTTGACCTTTGCTTTGTATCAGTCTCGCTCCTTTAATCACGACCCATTAGTGAGGGACCCAACTTTGGGGACCCAACAATATGGGAATGAAAGGAGACATTAGAATAGAAGAAGACAATAGAAACATTGTTTTGAAGAAACTGGCTACAGGATGGATGACCACATGTTGAGAACTCTTCAGTACAGACTAAACGTTCGTGTCTCCTTAGAATGCGTATGTTGAAACCCAGCCCCTCGGTGTGCTGGTACTAGGAGATCGGGCCTTTGGGAGGTCATTGGGATTAGGTGAGGTGGGGTAAGGGTGGCGTCATCATGAATGAGATTAGGGCGCTTATAAGAAGTCCCACGAGAGCTTGCTTCTCTGTTTTCTACCTTGTGAGGATCCAAGCAGACTGACTGCTTCAGGTCAGGAAGCAAACCGTCTCGTGCCCACCTTGATCTTGGACTCCCCAGCCTCCAGAACAGTGAGAAATGAGCCTTCGTTGTTTAAGCCGCCCAGTCTTTGGTAATTTAACGCACCCCAAACTGACATTTGAGAATGCTTAAAGTTTAGAACTGTCTGGGCGAAATGCTGAAACAGGGGATTGGACAGCTGGTTTCAAACATGCTAAATACTTTGAGGACAATGGGTAATTCCAGCAGGAAATGGGAATAGGGGGGCTGGCACTCAGGAGAGAGAAAAGGTGGAGAGAAGCAGGCCCAGTTGTTACCCTGTTATATCGGGAGTCGTGGAGTGTAGATCTAGGCTCAGAGCCTTAGAGGGAAGAGAGGGTTGGATTTGTAGATGAAGGTCAAGGGACAAAAGAAGGCAATTAATGTACTGATACGATGTATGAGGGACTGTGCTGCTGTGAAGGGTCTGATCCCAAACCGGGAATGAGCATCTGGTGGCTCTTATGAGGGCTCCTTGCAGGTGACCATAATAATGAGCTGAACAGGTAAGACCTGGGCGTGCAAATGTGTGGTTATTTACACTTACTGCCAGCAGCTGGGGTGAGTTAAAACCACCCACCCTACCACCAAACATGTCTATTTTCTGTCCCCTGCATCAGGATTTTCTAATTGTCATATCAGTACCCTGAGGTGGGGCCCACTGGCAGGCCACCATTAAGGGTTCAAGTGCAGGGAAGGCTCAATGGGAGTAGCTCCACTGGGTCAGACTCCTGCTATGTTCTTGCCTCTCTGCTTTTGTGCTCCAGGGAGGCTTACCTGGTACAATTGCCCTATTTTTTTTTTTTTTTTTTGTCCGCTCCTCTTGTTCCTGAATTTACTAATGATTCATTTTGTTCTGATGAAACTTAATGCTTCCCTTCCTTCTAGAGAGTAGTTTCCCCTCTGACACCACTCTTCAAACATTTAACAATCCTACAAAGTGAGTGTGGGTGGGAAATACGTTTCCATTTGTATTATTTATGTGGTTGTGATTGAAGCTTTCAGCAAACCTGGAGACAAATGGACCTACTATGGTTTAGACTACAGGGGCATAAATAGACTAATTAGGGCTGGACAAGTGTTGAGAAAGAATCCATGTGCTTTTCATTTTAGACTTTTCTACAGAAACTGGAGAGGAAGGCTCTAATTCATGGGTCTGAATACCAAAATAAAATTACAGTCACTTGGGAAGTTTGGAAAATTTTCAAACTTCACTCTTCTCACCATTAATTGCTAAGGAGCTATTCAAAGCAGGATAGCATGAATAGCTAGGTAACTGTAAAGTGTCTTATTCTGAGATTATGTCTGTTACATCATGTTCCTGTGGATCTGACCTAATTAGTCCTTAGTAGTATGGGTGGGGAAAAGAGGTGTTTTCACCATCTTGGCATTTAGTCACAAATCTAGGATATTTGTAATACAGAATGGGACCCTAATACTGAAGCCTGTAATTTGCAAGTTTGGTGGGTTGATGTGGTTATGGTTCAGAGTAACAGACCGAATCAGAAGTCTCTCTGCTTGTCAACAGCAAGCACTTTACCCTGAAAAGGTTCTTGCCCTTGGATTCAGGTGCCTTATAACATTGTGAGGGGGATGGAATTGGTAGGAAGGGACTGATAATTTTTGGAACTTCATGAAAGCCTTCCTATTCAAGGAATGTCTGGGTGGCTCAGTAGTCAGTTAAGCATCTGGGATGGAGCTCTGTGTCAGGTTCTGTGCTCAGTGGGGTGTCTGCTTCTCCCTCCTCCTCTGACCATTCCCCCAGCTCTCAAGTCTTAAAAAAAAAAAAAAAAAAAAAAAAAAAAAGCCTTCCTATTCAAGATAGCCTAAGTGCTGTCCATCTCTGTTCTCATCCTAGACCCTCAGGACAATGACTAAGGAATGGAGTATGTTTCCTGAGGTTTATAGTTGTAACTAATAATTCTTATACTTAGGGAACTTTACTCTGTAAACAGCATCGAACACCTGGTATGTGGCACTGCTTATTCCAAAAGAGAATACAGAATCCTCATCAAAATAGGATGTATTTTTTTGATATTAATAGAATATTTGATGTTTGTATCAACCACCAAATATTTGGTGTTTCAGAATCAACCACGTTTTTGCTTGTAACGAATGGCTAATGGACAGTCAAAAGGGAGGGATGGGTGTAGCAATAAATTAATAGGTTTTCAGATAAAAAATACACAAAAGTACACTCAATTTAATAACCAAAATAGTTTGTTATAACTTAAAATTCTTTCACATAAAAAATAGCTCCTTTTAATTAATGCTTTTTCCACCCTCTTAAAGAAAAGGACATAAAAAATGTTGAACATTAAGACATTAATTGAATTCCTTATACTTAATTTCCACATTTCACTTTTGCTATCCATAATTTCACCAAGATCTGTTTCACCTGTCTTTTACAGTCTTTCACCCTTTATTATTATTTCAGAATTGCACTTAATGTCATATGGTCCTGAGCACTTGGAATGTGGCTAGTGCAAATCAAGTTGTGCTATAAATGTAAAACACCAGATTTTGGAGACTAAGAATGGAAAAAAATGCAGAACTCAAGTTTTATATTGCCATTTTAGATAATTAGATGATATAAATTAACCAAATTAATTTAATTTGCCTCTTATCTTTTTAAATGCGGCTATAGGAAAACTGAAAATTACATGTGCCTCATATTATACTCCTACAGGACAGCACAGGGCTAGAATGCTTAAAAACAAGGTGGCTACCGCTTGAACTTACCAATATTTTATACACAATCTGCTTTTGGAAATGGGGATTGTAAAAAAATAACAATCTGGCTACTTTCATGCATGCTTTTCATTTTTTCTAATGAACATATATTACTTTTTAAATAAAGATGTTATATTCCATTTATAATCTAAGACTTATAAAAAAGGACTAGTATTTAAGACACAGAGGCATAGAATATTAAAACAATGAAGAAATCAAATTTCCCTATTACATGTGAAGTATATTTTGCACCTTGTATCAGGTGCAAACCTGAGGCACTCAGAAGTAAGAAGTGGCAGTCTAGGAGAACATGGAGCCTTCACTGTTTGCTGTACAAAGTTCTAATTCTTGTCAGTTACTGCAGAAGCTCTGCTACTCAGGGGACTGCCGCTGTGACTGTCCAAACCTCCATGCTCACATTCTTCTCTAAGTTTCCAGGAGAAAGAGGAGCTGTTTTTCCGGCATCAACGATTCAGAATACACACTTAGTCAAAAATGGCAGAATATGAACAATTTTTTTCTTTCCACATCTAGACCACAAGTTAAGACCCTTTACAACTAATATCACTCATTCTAATCATCTGACACAAAGGGACTTGCCCATAAATTACTTAACATGTGCTTGGTTAATGATTTTCAGTAAAATACAGCATTGATATTTTTCCTTACTGATTTAGGGCAATTTAATGTGAAATGTTGCTTTTGCATTGTTTCCTTCCTGGACACACACTGGAACACTTGTTTTCAAAAGCCGCCTTCTGAGAGCGGCACAGTCCCATTCACCCTCCATCTTCAGGCCTTTACAGGAGGTCCTGGGAAATGCCAGCTTCTAGTAATACTATGGTGCACTCACTTCATCTGCAAAAGCCACAGGCACAACCACCCCCTGCCGGTGCAGCTCTCGAAGAACATCTAGTATAGAGTCTAATTCTGTGCGGAACTTGTCCAATTCCCGATTCTTCAACTGGGCAAGTCTTTTCCATTTCTCAATTTCTTTGTTTTGCTCAGTTTCTACTACTTGGTGTGTTTGCTGTATTATCTGAGGGGAAAAAAAAATTCACATTACAGTCACAGTTCACAGCGGGGATGAAGACTGAACCATCTCAAAGAGCTTGAGTGGCACAATGCTGACTATGGTGGAGGGGAGGGCGCTGGAGTGGGGAGCCTTACCTAATGGGCTCCATTGTGTCAACCAACAAGCTGGTGGGTGAAGAGCATAAGAAGGAGGGAATTGTAATTCTGATAGGGAGTTAGGAAGCTTTAGTCTTGTTTTTTTTTTCCCTCTCAATCAAAACTTTAAAAAGTAGCATTTTTAAAGCATCAGAAATTTCTAATACCTTGGTATGGATCCAAACCACCCCCTGCCCCACAATATTGTTCCTCTTAAGACCAACACTTGAGGGGCAATCAAAATAGTTCTAATATACACCACACATTAAAGCAGGAGAAATGATAAATATATACACATCGTACATATGTTAACTCATCTAATCCTGCTAATACATGAGGAGGTGAATTCTATATATTTATACCCATTCAGCAGGAGGGAAATGGGGCCAGAGATTAAGTAAAAAATAATTTGCCCCAGATTCACAAACAGCTGGTTCAAGGCAGAGTCAGCACCCTGGCCTGAGTTCCTGCTCTTAACTACCACCCTAGACCGTCTTGCTCATGTGGATGAATTATTTCAACTGTGAAATGAGGGTACCCTGTCCAGTAACTTCTAACACAGTTCTTATCATTTCAAAAGTCTTACCCTAAGGGAAATATTAGTCACAAGTATTACAAACCACAAAAAGTTGGACATATAAAAACAACTAGATAGAGCAACAGAGCAGTGTTTCTGACTATTAAATATGTTCGACCTCTGCAACAGAATTTTTATAAATGTCTGGTAATTCTAAAATCAAAGCATAGGAGAAATACTGTGTAAATACTTAAGGGAAACACGAAATGCTGTATGAATTTCCAATTCTAAGTTTAAACATACTTCGACAATTCTAGACATCTATTGACATTTGGCATTTAACCACTTTTTTCCAGTTATATTGCTATAACTGACAAATAACATTGTGTAAGTTGAAATTGCAAACACATACATCGTGATGCATGCAGACGCTGTGCAAAGGTTACCATGATAGTTAACATCCATCATTCACAGTTTTAAAATTTTTTCCTTGTAATGAAAACTTACGATTTACTTTCTTAGTAACTTTCAAATATACAATAGACCTATAGACCAATGGAAGGGTTAAGAGCCAAGAAATAAATCTACGACTTTATTATGTTAAGGTATTCCCTTTTTACCTAATTTGTTGAGTTTTTTAAAAAAAATCATGAATAGATATTGAATATTGTCAAAAGCTCTTTCTGCATATCTATTTAAATACTCATAGGATTTGTATTTTTGTTCATTAATGTGATGCATCACATTTATTGCCTTGCGTATGTTGAACCCTCCTTATCTCCCAGGGATGACTCCCACTTAATCACAGTGTATGGGAATTTAATGTGCTGTAGAATCTGGTTTGTTAATATTTTGGAAAAATTTTGCATCTTTATCAGGGATGCTGGCCTATAGTTTTTCTTGTAGTGTCCTTATCTGGTTTTCCTGTCAGGGTAATGCTGGCTTTGTGAAAATGAGCTTCTTCTTCTTCTACTTATTGGAAGAGTTTGAGGAGGACTGGCATGAATTCTTTGAAAGTGTGGTAGAGGGATGCCTGCGTGGCTCATTTTGTTGGCTGTCTGCCTTTAGCTTAGGTCATCATCTCAGGGTCCTAGAATCAAGTCCTAGGGGGACACTGGGGGACTGTAGTTTTGGTGGTGCCTCTAAAAAGTCATCATCAGGATGCTGGGTGGCTCAGTTGGTTAAGCATCTACTTTGAGCTCAGGTAATGATCCCATGATTGAGTCATGCACTGGGCTCCTTGCTCAGTAGGGGGCCTGCTTCTCCCTCTGCCCCTCCCCATGCCTATGCCCTCTCTCTAAAACAAAAAAGAAAAAAAGAAAAAAGAAAAAAAAAGAAATAAAAATGTGGTACAGTAAAGTCAACTGGTTGGTCCTGTGGATTCTGTCTTATTAGTATTGGGTCCATTCCTATTTTCTATTTCTTAGTGATTCAGTCTTGGTAGGCTGTATGTTTCTAGCAATTTATTGGTTTCTTCTAGGCTGTCCAGTTTGTTGGCATATAGTTGTACACAGGAATTTCCGACGATCCTTTGTATTTTTCTGGTATCAGCTGTAATGTCTCCTCTTCCATTTATAAATTTTAAGTCCTTGTTTGTCAATTTTATCTTTTCAAAGTATCAACTCCTAGAGTTTTGTTAATCTTTTCTATTGTCTTCCTATACTTCATTTCATTTATTTTTGTTCTAATCCTTCTTTCCTTCTTCTAACTTTGGGCTTATTTTGTTCTTTTTCTAGTTCCTGGCTGGTAAGTAGGGTTGTTTGAGAGCTTTTTCTTGATGTAGGCATTTAACACTATAATCTTCCTTCTTAGAACTGCTTTTGCTGCTACCCACAAGTCTTGGTATGCTATGTTTCCAATCATCTCAAGATATTTTTTTTTATTTCACTTTTAGTATCTTATTTGATCTGCTGGTTAAGGTATGTTGTTGAACTTCTATGTATTTGTTAATTTTCCAGTTTTTAGTATTGATTTCTAGTTTCCTATCATTGTGGTCGGAAAACATACTTGCCATGATTTCAATCTTAAATTTGCTAAGACTTATTTTACCGCCTATTATATTAGGTATCCTAGAAAATTTTGTGTGCCTGCAAAGAATGTGTATTTTGCTGTTGTTGGAGGGACTGTACTGTGTATGTCCATTTTGTCTATAGCACTGTTTAAAACCCACAGTCTCCCTATTGACTGTTTGGATGACCTATCCACCGATAAGCGTGATGTATTAAAGTCTCCTATCGGGACCCCTGGGTGGCTCAGTGGGTTAAGCCTCTGCCTTCGGCTCAGGTCATGATCTCAAGGTCCTGGGATTGAGTCCCTCAATGGGCTCTCTACTCAGCAGGGAGCCTGTTTCCTCTCTCTCTGCCTGCCTCTCTGCCTACTTGTGATCTCTCTCTCTTTGTCAAATAAATAAAGAAAATCTTAAAAAAAAAAAAGTCTCCTGTTATTGTATTGCTGTTTATTTCTTTTAGTTATTGTTATCTATTTAGGTGCTCTGATGTTGGATGCATAAATATTTACAACTGATAATATCTTGATGGACTGACCTTTTTATCATTGTATGATTATATAATTACCTCTGTCTCTTTTGGAGATTTTTTAGCTTATAATCTATTTTATATGATATAACTATAGCTACTCCTGATTTCTGTTGGTTACCGTTTGACTGAAATACTTTTTCTATCTCTTCACTCATCAGTCTATGCTGGCTTTAAAGCCAAACTCTTTTTTTAGGTGGCCTATTATTTGGACTATATTTCATCCATTTGGCAATTCTGTAGTTTGAATGGAGAATTTAATCCATTTACATTTAAAGGAACTACTGATAGATAAGGAATTACTATTGACATTTTGTTCCCTTCTGACTGTTTTCTAGATCTTATGTTCCTTGCTTCTTATATCTTGCAGTCATCTTTTGTGATGTGATGACTTTTTGTAGTTGTATACTTTGACTCCTTTGTCATAATATTTTCTGTACTTTGTACAGGCTTTTATTTTGTGGTTAAAATAATGCTTACAGAAAATGTGATTTATTTTTAACAATCTATTTTAAGTTAACTTTGATAGTAAACATTAACTTTACATTTGCATTCTGACCCCTCCCAATTTCACGTTACTGATGTTAAAATTAATGTTTTTTATGTTTTGTATCCAATAAATTAGTGTTGCAGTTATTTTTTAGTATGTCTTGTTTTTTCACGTACAGTAAAAACTGTTTTAACTTAGAGTGTAAATGAATTAGGAAGCACCATTACAATTTTGGTCAACCTGACTATTTACCACTGAGTTTTTAACACCATTTATATGTTTTTATGATGTTAATTGGTTTCATTAACTAGCTTTTTATGTTTATTGTATTGTGTATAACATGATTGACATTTGCATATGCTGTGAAAAGGTCCTACATTAGTTACCAAATGTGTTTTCCTAGTAAGAACTTTTGAGATCTACTCGTTAATAGCTTTCAGATATACAATTTATTGTATTAACTGTAGTCACCACACTGTACATCACACCCCTTTAACTTGTTTATTTTACAACAGTTTTTACCTTTTCTCCCTACACACATCTTGCCTACATCCCATGCTCTGCTTCCAAAAACAACCTATCTATTCTATTTATCTATGCATATAGCATTTAAGAATTTCAAAGATTGACTTTAAAAAATTTCAGACAGTTTATTGTGTATAGGAATACAACAGATTTCTGTATATTGGTTTTGTATTGCTACTTTACTGAATTCATTTTAGTTCTAACAGTGTTTTTGTAAAATCTTTAGGGTTTCTTATATATCTTATCATGTCATTTGCAAAGATAGTTTTACTTCTTTTGCAACTAAGAGACATTTTATTTGACTTATGCATCCTTGTCTTTTTTTTTTTTTTTTTTAAGATTTTATTTATTTATTTGACAGAGAATAAGATCGTAAGTAGGCAGAGAGGCAGGCAGAAAGAGAAGGGGGAAGGAGGCTCCCTGGTGAGCAGAGAGCCTGATGCTGGGCTCCCAGGGCCCTGAGATCATGACCTGAGCCCAAGGTAAGAGGCTTAATCCACTGAACCACCCAGGCGCTCCTTGTTTGTGATCTTAAAGGAAAAGCTTTCAGCTTTTCACCAATGAGTGTGGATTTTATTATGTCAAGGTACATTCCCTCTATATTTTGTTTGTTGAATTTCTATCAGGAAAAGATGTTGAATTTTGTTAAATGCTTTTTTTGCATTTATAGAGATCATCTTATGATTTTTACTCTTCATTTTATTAATGAGGTATATCACACTTATTTGTGGATGGGAAACCATCCTTGTATTTCTGGAATAAATACAACTTGATGTTGTATGATCCTCTTATAACATTGCTGAATTTGACTTAATAATTTGTTCATGATTTTTACATCTATGTACACGGGGGACACTGCCTTGCGTTTTCTTGCACGGTTTTGGTACCAGGGTAATGCTGGCCCTGCAAAAATAAGTTTGAAGAGTTCCGTCCTCTTTTATTGTTTGCAAATGTTTGAAAAGCACTGGTACTTATTCTTCATTACATATTTTTAGAACTCAGCAGCAAAGCCCTCTGGTCCTGAACTTTGTCAGGATGTTTTTGATTACTAATTCAATCTCCTTACTAGTAATCAGTCTTTTTCGATCTTTTATTCATTATGCCTTTTGGTAAATTTTATGTTCCTAGAAATTTATCCATTTCTCCTAGGTTGTCCAGTTTGTTGTACAATTATTCATACCAGTCTCATCCTTTGTATTTCTGTGGAATCAGTTGTAATGTCTCCTCTTTCATTTTTATTGCATTTATTTTAGTTTTCTCTCTTTTCTTGCTTAGTCTAGCTAAAGGCTTGCTAATTTTACCTTTACAAAGAACGAGCTCTTAGTCGCTTTGATCTTTTTAGTCTTTATTCCTGCTCTGATCTTTGTTATTTCCTTAATTTTGCCATCTTTGGGCTTCATTTATTCTCTAGTTCCTTGAGGTGTAAAGCTGTCTATTTGAAATCTTGTTTCTAGACACAGGCACTTAATGCTATGAACTTGCCTCTTAAAACTATTTTTGGTGCATCCCCTAAGTTTTGGTATACTGTATTTCCATTTTCAACTGTCTCAAAATATTTTTTTCTTTTTATATTTTTTAAAGATTTTTTTTTAATTCATTTATTTGACAGATCACAAGTAGGCAGAGAGGCAGGCAGAGAGAGAGAGGGAGAGAGAGAGAGAGAGAGGAAGCAGGCTCCCTGCCGAGCAGAGAGCCAGATGCGGACCTCGATCCCAGGACCCTGAGATCATGACCTGAGCCGAAGGCAGAGGCTTAACCCACTGAGAGCCACCCAGACACCCTCAAAATATTTTTATATTTCTCTGTCGATTTGTTCTTCAACCTATTGGTTGCTTAATTTGGTTTCATTACACACATTTGTGAATTTTCCATTTTTTCCCTTTGTAATTGATGTCTAGTTTCATATCCCCATGTTTGGGGAAATTGGCCTGATACTTCAGTCTTCAATTTATTAAGACTTGTTTCATGGCCAATATATGATCCATCCTGGAAAATGTTCCATGTGTGTTTAAAAATGTGTATTATTACTTTTGGATGGAATGTTCTGTATATGTTAATTCCATCTTACCTAATGTGTTGTTTCAGCCAATGTTTCCTTAAAAGGTTTTTTGTCTGGATGGATGTCTGAGGAGACATATATATTTAAAAAAAAAAAAAAAGGTTTGCCAAGACTGATTCCAAGAGTTTACTATTTATTTTTTGTAGTTTTATGGTTTCAGGTCTTACATTTAGGTCTTAATCCATTTAGAGGGTTTTTTTTTGTTGTTGTTTTTTTTGCATATGGTGTAAGATAGTGGTCTAATTTCATTCTTCTGCATGCAGCCATTCAGTTTTTCTAGCACTATTTATTGAAGAGACAGTCTTATCTTCATTGTGTATTCTTGACTCCTTTATCTTAGATTAATCGACCATATTAAGCGTGGGTTTATTTCTGGGCTTTCTATTCTGTTCACTGATCTATATGTTTTTCTGCTAGTCCTATACTGTTTTCATTACTGTAGCTTTGTAGTACAGTTGGAAAACTGGGAGTGTGATACCTCCAGCTTTGGCTACTCGGGGTCCTTTGTGATTCCATATAAACTTGAGGAATATTGATTCTAGTTCTATGAAAAATGCTACTGTTGGTATCTTGATAGGGATTGCACTGAACCTGCAGACTGCTTTTGGGTACTATCAACATCTGAACAATATTCTTCCAGTTCATGAGTATGGTGTATCTTTCCATTTATTGTGCCACCTTCAATTTCCTTCAACTAGGTCTTAGAATTATCAGAGTACAGGTCTGTTAACTCTTAGGTTAAATTTACTCCTACATATTCTATTCTTTTTGATGCAGTTATAAAGTCATTGTCTTAATTTATTTTTGCTAATTTTTAGTATACAGAAATGCAACTGATGTCTGTATGCTGCTTTACTGAACTAATTTATTCTGATTTTTTGTGGAGTCTGTAGGGTTTTCAATATACAGTATCATGCTATCTGTAAATAGCAACAGTTGTACTTCCTTATCAATTTGTATGCTATTTCTTTTTTTTTTTTTTTTTCACAGACTGAGATCACAAGTAGGCAGAGAGGCAGGCAGAGAGAGAGGGGGAAGCAGGCTCCCTGCCGGGCAGAGAGCTCGATGTGGGGCTTGATCCCAGGACCCTGAGATCATGACCTGAGCCAAAGGCAGAGGCTTTAACCCACTGAGCCACCCAGGTGCCCCTGCTTTTTATTTATCTGGTTATTCTGCCTATGAATTCCAGTACTACCTGGAGTAAAAGCAGTGAGAGTGGACATCCTTGTACCGGATCATGAAAAAGCTTTGTTTTTCACCACACAGCAGCATCATGTTAGCTCTGGGGTTGTTGTACGTAGCCTTTATTATGTTATGTTCCCTCTGTAGCCAGTGTGTTGAGAATTTTTATCATGAATTTATGTTGAGCTTTGTCAAATGCTTTTTTGACTGATATCTGCTGAGATTATATGATTTTTATCTTTTCCTTTGTTAATGTGGTGTCTCATGTTGAAGATGCTCAACCGTCCTTGCATTGCTGGAATAAATCCCCCCATATTGTGGTGAATGATTCAGTTTGCTAATAATTTTGTTAAGGATTTTCACATCTATGTTGATTAGGGACAGAGTCTGATTTCTTCTTTTTTTGTTGTGTCTCTGTTGTTGGTATCAGGGTAATAGTGGCTTTTTAAGAATGACTTTGAAAATATTCCCTCCTCTTCAATTTTTTTCATATAGTTTGAAAAGGATTGGAATGTATTCTTCCAACATTTGAAGCCATCTGTTCCTAGACTTTTCTTTCCTGGGAATTATTCGGTTACCAATCCAATTTTGTTATTGGTAATTAGTCTGTTCAGATTTTCTATTTCTTCCTGATTCAATCTTGGGAGACTGTATATTTATAGAAATCCATTTCTTCTAGGTTGTTCAATTTGTTGGCATAGAACTTTTCACAGTAATCTTTTATAAACCTTTGTATTTCTGTGGTATTGGTTTAATGCCCCCTCTTTCATTTTTGAGTGTATTTATTGAAGTCCTCTCTTATTTTCTTGATGAGTCTGTCTTTACAAGTTTATCAGTTAATGTTTATAATTCAAAGAACCACCTCTTAGAGACCAAAAAATAGAAAAGATGAATGAAACTATTTCATTTATTTTTTTTTTCTTGACCTTTATTACTTCCTTCTTTCTCCTACCTTGGAGCTTTGTTCTGTTTTAGTTTCTTTAGGTGTGACAGATTAATTTTTTTTTTTTTTAATGATTTTGTTTATTTGAGAGCAAGCGAGCACAAGTAGGTAGCGGGAGTGACAGAGGGAGAGGGAGAAGCAGATGCCCCACCGAGCAGGGCGCCCAACATGGGGCTCAATCTCAGGACCCAGAGATCATGACCTGACATAAAGGCAGGCACTTAACCGACCAAGCCACCTAGGTGCCCTGATATATTTCTTGTTTCTGTTTTGAAAGATTTCATTTACTTATTTGTCAGAGAGAGAGAAAGCACAGAGACAAGCAGGGGAAGCGGTAGGCAGGGGGAGAAGCAGGCTCTCTGCCGAACAGGGAGCCTGATGTGGGGCTCCATCCCAGGACCCTGGGATCATGACTTGAGCCGAAAGCAGACACAATTGTCTGAGCCACCCAGGCACCCCTATTTCTTGTTTCTTGAGGTACTGTAGAGCTATGAAAAATTTCCCTCACAGAACTGCTTTTGTTGTGTCCAAAAGATTTTGGAATGTTGTGTTATGTGTCTCAAGGAATTTTAAAATTTCCTCTATGATTTTTCCCTTGACCTATTATTTAGTAGCATCTTGGTTAGCCTCCATGTATTTGTGGGGTTTTTTTTTTTCGCTTTGTTTTGTTTGGTTTGGTAATTGATTTGTAGTTTCATACCATTTTGGTTGGAAAAGATGCTTGCTTTGATTTCAATCTTACGAATATTCTCAAACTTATTTTGTGGTCTCATGTGATCTATACTAAAGCTCATTCATTTTTTATTTCTATTATCTGTAGTTGAGTAATTATGATATTACTAGTGCCGGGCATCTATTTTATTTTATTTTATTTTTTTTAAAGATTTTATTTATTTGACACAGAGAGATCACAAGTAGGCAGAGAGGAAGGCAGAGAGAGAGGAGGAAGCAGGCTTCCCGCTGAGCAGAGAGCCCGATGCGGGACTCGATCCCAGGACCCTGAGATCATGACCTGAGCCGAAGGCAGCGGCTTAACCCACTGAGCCACCCAGGCGCCCGCCAGGGATCTATTTTAAATGATTTATCTTTTAATATAATTCTACTTCTTATAAACATTTATAAAATGAATATAGACTATGGATTTCAAAGACTCATTCTTTTTAGGCAGCCATCAGTAATTAAGAACATGAGGGGCACGTGAGTGGCTCGGTTGGTTAAGCATCCGACTCTTGGTTTGGGCTCAGGTTATGATCTCTGGGTCATGAGAGCAAACCATGCATTAGGCTCCATGTTCGGCTTGGGACCTGCTTGAGATTCTTTCCCCTCCTCCTTCTTCCTCCCCTTGCTTGTGTTCTCTCTAAAATAAATAAAATCTTAGAGAAACTTGTATCTTTTTTTTTTTTTAATTTGAGAGAAGATAAACCAGTCTTTTAGGCATTTGAAATTTAAAGTTTTATATGCTCTTAAGAGCTGTATTTTTATTCTTAATATCAATACACAATGAAACACTTCAGGAAGTAAGTGTTGCTAGAGATGGCAAAACTATAGCAAATGGGAGGTACTTAACAGTGAAGAGCTATACAAATGTGTAAATATAATTTACTACTTTACCTGTTGAAGTTCCTGCTCTCTTTGTTGATGTCTCATTTCCATTTGTTTAATTTTCTTTTCTAAGCCCATGAAATGTTTCATCTCTGGGGTATGGTTTTCTCTGGCTTCTCTCAGTTCTTCTAGGAGTTTTGTAATCTAAAATTGAGGAATGAAATAAATGAAAAATTGATAAGAAAAAAAGCTTTTACCAGGTAGTTTTAAGAATATTTACTACATTTTCTTTGTATAAAATTTATCTAGAGAAGACTCTTCTTTTTAGTAAGAAAAATACCTTGAGTTGTTAGGCTGGGCCAGAATTAAAACTATTATTCTAACTCTGAAGTGATCTCATAATCCAAAAGGTTCCAGATGACTGGATCACCTCCTCCCATGTATGCCAGGCTGATTACAGCATTCATAATAAAGGTGGGCACTGTCTTTGGTATATTCAGCTTTGCTAACAAAGTATCAATGTATTTAATAGGTTGATTACTTTTAGGATTAAGTAATACATTTCAAGCATCCTACACAGTATAGTACCCAAAACAAAGAAAGAGTTCAACCTCTTTCTGAGATAACATACTGAATTCTTTCTGTCCTGGCTGTTATCTTAGGTCCTGAGAATACAGACATGAAAGATACAGTCCATCCTCATAGAGGTTACAGTCTAGTGTGGTACCTCCCTTTTCATACCATGGTTCACAGAGCAAAAGGTCATATTTTCATGGTGCCAGTGAGTAAACAGAGGGGTCTGAGAGAGCTTTATTTTGGGCTTGGTGAAACAAATGTATTTTCTTTATACCACATAATTATGATAATTCTCTGCTAGTATCAAAAAACAAAATAAGGGCACCTGGGTGGCTCAGTTGGTTTGAGTGACTGCTCAGGTCATGATCCTGGAGTCCTGGGATCGAGTCCCACATCGGGCTCCCAGCTCTGCAGAGAGTCTGCTTCTCCCTCTGACCTCCCCTCTCATGCTCTGTCTCTGTTTTTCTCAAATAAATAAAATCTTAAAGGCAAAATAATAAGCAAGTGAAAAAGGCTAAAATTAAAAATTCAATCATGTTTCCTAAGGAAACACTCAGTACCTAATAACACTGATAATGCTATAAAAAAAAAAAATCCAAAACACCCCCCCCCCGACCCCATACAATTATGTGAAAATACAAGGCAATGAAATCAGAAGCAAATCTAAATATTTAAAAATGTGGGACATCCCTAATATCACCGGTGACCAAAAAAATTTGCACACTTTAATTGGGATGATTGGCACTGTCATATCTGTTAATTATCACTTCAACTTCTGTAAACTTTTTAATGACTGAGAAATGATTCTGAGTTTGTACTGAGACAACATTTTCATGATCTGCAGGGGACCCATTTCTGGTATTATGCTAAGTGAACTAAGTCCGAGAAAGACAAATACCATATGATCTCACTTATATGTAGAACCTTAAAACAAACAAACAAAAAACCCCCAAACTCCTAGAAAGAGAGATCAGATTTGTAGTTATCAGATGTGGACAGGAAAGGGTGGGGAAAAAGGGGAATTGGATGAAGCGATCAAAAAGGAACAAACTTCCAGTTGTAAGTAACTATACTAGGAATGCAATGTATAGCATGAAGACCATTGTTAACACTGCCGCATGGTATATATACATACATACATACATGAGTAAATCCTAAGAGTTCTCAGTGTTAACTGTGGTAAGAAAAATCGTTTTTTCTTAATGGATGAAAACTAAGCTTACTGTAGTAATCATTTCATTATATATATAAGTTAAATCTTTATGCTGTATACCTTAAACTTATACAACAGTATAAGTATGTCAACTATATCTTAATAAAATTGGAAAAAAATGAGAAGGTATATACTGACATGGGAATATATTTATATACACTGTTAGGTAAAAAAATTATCCTTTAAAATCCTATATATGCAAACACACATAAACATGTATTTTACACATGTATATGCATAAGCACATACCCTCACAGTATTTGTAACTATATATGAATAAAGAAAATCTGAAAGAATAAATAGCAAAATATGCTCTGGGTAATGGGATTGTGGATGATTTTATACTTTCTAATTTCTCTAATATATATTAATCTTAGTATAAAAATGTTAAATAGTCTTAAATATTTAATAAAATATATCAAAAATTATTTATAAACAAATCCATACTCACCAGGGATAGCAGTATGTAACATCAATAAAAAGAAAGCATATATTCCTAAATGAATACAATTCTTACTGTCTTACTGTTTTACTGAAGTGAAAGAGGGATTCGCCCAGATCCTATTACTCAAGGTGGATTAACATGTTTTCCTACTAAAGGAGTCAGACATCACGGACCACTAGCAGGAGGAGGCTCGGTTAAGGGAATTCAAATGATCCATACACAGCCCAAAGACTTCTTCTCAGAGAAGACATATGTACTGTCCCTTTATAGGCTGGTGAGTAGATAATCTTACAAACTACGAATTTCAATTCAGAATGAACCATAAAATTACTGCTATTTTTACTCCTTTAAATGACCATGACCTGCTGTAGTCTGTGTGCTTCCAACCATCCCATGTGTCTTCCTACCCTGCAACTTACTGGCTGATGCATTTCCCTGGCAACATTGCTGGGATGAATGCTAGTGCTTGTGAACACTTAATCCAGTGAGTCTAGATTCCAATTTGGTCTAGAACTAAAGGAGATACTGACCTTAGATTTAAGCCCATTGCTGCTGTCCACTGTCTGTCCTCTGGCAACGCCTGGTTTGGAGGTAGGCATGTGACTCAGTTCTGATGCAAAGAAAGTAAGCTGGGGGACCTTAGTTTATATGTTGGTTTATTTCTTTGTCCCACTCACTAGAACACAAGCCCTTTGAGGGTCATACCTTCAGGTGTTCTACTCATTTCTGTATCCCAAAAGCCTATTGATAGTGTCTGATACCTAAACATTTTTTCTAAAAGCTAAGAAGTAGACTTTATTCCATTTAATAGCTAAAGCAACCTGAGACTAAGTTTAAAAACACTAATAAACAGCTGAGGGTAATGGGTAAATATAATTCTTCCTTCTGTATGAGAAATTGGCCTTGGCTTGAATTCTCTTTCTAGCTTTGTTCTCTTGATAAAGGTACACTGCTTGTGGTAAGGCCCCAACTGGTGGAACATCATCTGGGCTTGGAGGACTTGGCATGAACTGAAATACCTGGTAGGAAGTGGTAGGTCTGGGCTCTCCTGGAGGTGGTGACTTTTGCACTGGGCATGTCCCTGTGGGATCCACTGTGCATGACGTATTATGAGACGCTCGTTCTTGCGGAATGTGGGGAGTTCAAGCCTGGGTGATTCCTCTAACTGCCAGATACGAGTCTTACTCCGTTGTACCCCTGTGGTCTCCAGAACAGCTCTGTGGACTGCTGTGGGAACTACTCACACCAAAGAGCAAAAGGCCTGCTGCTGCCTTGCTGTTTCCTGGTTTATATCCAGAGTAGCAAGTATGACTCTAAATGTTTACATGACCTGTCACCCTAAGGCTCACTAACATGTTGAAGAATTTAAGCCCAGACCTTATGATAACCCCCCAAATTATTCCTACTATTCATTTGTAAATAAAAGCTGCTAGCTGTAGACTATTTGACACAAATTACAGTAAAAATTCTGATAATTTTTAGGAGTCACTATTAATAGTCCTTGAGTTCATATTAGGGGTCACTCTTGAATGGTTTCTAAAATTTGAATAGACTATACAGGTAAAACAAAATCCTACCGATGAAAAACTATGACCAATAAAATGCATATACTAACTGCTGAACATAGAAACAAGCAATAATAGCAGCAGGCCTCTCAGTTGTCTACATTTAAGGAGTCTGAGTAAAGATTCAAGTCCTTTCTCTTCAACTTCAGGGTGTAAGGAAATAAACAGATTGTTGGGAGTCAACCGTGAGTGGAAAAATAAGATCAGAAATCTATGATGAGTGCTAAAATATGAAAGATTACCCTTTTCATTATAATATTTTTAAAAAAAGATTTGAGGAAGTCATGCCTAAGTTAGGATTTTAAAGAGATGTGGTTTAACAATACTTGAGGTAACATAGGCATGGAACAAAATGCAGAAATTAGAAAAATCTTTTCAGGTTTTGATGGTTCACCTCCCAAGGTGTTGAACTATGGTGGAAAGTTTTATTTTATTTTATTTTTTTTTAACTATGTTGGAAAATTTTAGATCACTGTTTTCTCTAGAGATAGAATAACAACAAAGCAGTCAAAAATAAAAACAGAATTTACTCCTGTTAAAAACTGTGTTGTGCTTTTTCTTGTGGTCTGAAAGAGACTGGGATTTACCCATCTTCCTTAAAGAACTGAAAAACTAGATGACCTGAGAAGCAACTGTTTTCAAACCCCAGTTAACAGCACTGCGGACTGTGAGGAACAGGCAACACACCAGATGAACTCTAGGACTGCCTAGCTGGCTGCCCAGAGGCACCTTTGAAGCCAGTAGAAATAGCCTGAATAATTCTGAGAGCTCCTGCAGGGCTGGGAAAATGAATTATTCCCACCAGCCCGAGAGAAAAGTCCCTTGGAAGGCTCTCAGGAGGTTATCAGTAGTGGGAATAAATAAGCTGTTAAAACAGCTATTATAAATGTACTGCCCATTAAAAAGGTAGGCTGTCTTTATTTTATTTAAGAGACGGAATGTTTTCAGTTTTTCAGTAAATAGGCTTCAAAATCATGTGTTGCCATCTTTCGCATTTTCAAAATAGTTTAGCTATTCTTTTTTTTTTTTTTTTAAAGATTTTATTTATTTATTTGTCAGAGAGAGAGAGAGTGAGAGCGAGCACAGGCAGACAGAGTGGAAGGCAGAGGCAGAGGGAGAAGCAGGCTCCCTGCGGAGCAAGGAGCCCGATGTGGGACTCGATCCCAGGACGCTGGGATCATGACCTGAGCCGAAGGCAGCTGCTTAACCAACTGAGCCACCCAGGCGTCCCAGTTTAGCTATTCTTAAACTAGGAACACACTAACTTGACTAAAACTGACCTTTATCTTACAAACACTAGAACATACTTCCTTTTATTACTTTTCCCCAAAAGTTTACTTTAGGTGTGTGAAGTTCTGCTAAATTACTGCTTACTCAACAATGTTTATGTACATCTTAAACAATGAAAAGAATGCATATATGCTGAACTACAGCCTTTCAATTAATTTATACCTAAGTGTGGAATGTTTTTACATTAATCTTTTCATAATGCCATTAGTTATATGTAAGCTCTGCATCTATGTTTTAATAAATTCTTGAATAAAAAGTGGTATACATGCTTCAAAGAAAGCAGTTTATCTTTTTTTTTTTTAAATAATTTCTAGAACCAAAAGGATTTTAGAGTAATAAAAGGGTGAGTTTCCAGAAAGATCTATTTCCTACAATATTGTCACTGGGGATCCAGCATGACTATAATGATTGCTTTATAGTATTCATACTTAATGCAGAAATGGCCTTAACCATCTAGTTTTATCTCCTTTAAAAAAAAAAAAATCCAAATACCCCTCCACTCTATTTCCTCACTGCCCAGAAAAATGTCAACATTAACTATATAAGAAACTTAATATTTGAGAGTTCCATCTGGGGAAAGCAGACTTACCGTAAACAAGTTATTGATATATTTTGACACATGATCTATATTTTCAGGATATTTCTATTTGCACATTTGTTAAAAAAATTATATAAAAGTAGTATGATTGAAATGGCTAAGAAAAGCTCATGTTAGCCCAATACTTTTGTTATTTCTTACCTCTTTCTGTAGGATTTCTTCTCGAAGTTGAGAAACTGCAAGAGACTCTTGTTTACCCTGCAGCTCATTAACTTGACTTTGGAAATGTTTTAGAAGTACCTAGGGAATTATGTTAGAAGTGCTAAGTTAAGAGAGTGCTACCCCAAACATCATTTGAAAAA
Organism: Mustela lutreola; assembly: GCF_030435805.1. Taxonomy (NCBI): domain Eukaryota; kingdom Metazoa; phylum Chordata; class Mammalia; order Carnivora; family Mustelidae; genus Mustela; species Mustela lutreola. The sequence goes on along the minus strand of NC_081295.1, from coordinate 45,576,265 downwards.
TATAAGAAAACCAACTAACGTCTTTTGTTTGTACTAAAAAAAATTCCCAATATTTTAAAATTACCAAATTCTAACATGGAAATAAACTGCCACAGGAATTAAGTTCATAGATTAATTAAGCTTATTGGATACACTCATTATTTTGTTTTAATATTTAATATAAAGCATCACACATAATACAAATTAATGGCTATATAACTGCGTGGCTTCTTTATCTCTACTTTTCTCCTGGAGGCCTGAAAAACACCTTTTAAAATAAACCTCTATTATAAAGTCAAAGGGTTCTGAAGAAAGTAGCCAATATCCTCTTTATTATTTTGTGATTAAGTAGGAGAATAATTTTTAATTAAAGAGCTAATGACAAAGACAGCACAAGCCTAATATTCGCATGAAATAAATGTCACATATTTTTGGCAAACAAGTACATGAATACTTTCATCAAGAAACTGAAAACTTGGGAAACATGTGCATCTCTTAACCTCTAATGCTTTACTTTTACTGTTTTCCTCCTCACACCATGCTGACTTCCACTTAACTCCTAATTTATAGTATTAGATTTAGAAACCCGGGAAAGTAACAGTAACGGCACTATGTATGGTGCAATGACACCACCTCATCCGCCTCTCCCAACTACACACTGATTTGCTATCATGTTTATACTGCCCACAGACAGCCTCCTCCTGTGGAGGGAGAAAGCCAGAGAAGTTATCTGCAACTGCTATATGCTGATTACCTTTGAAAAGCACTCTAAATCATTCTCCTTGAAATTATTAAAATAGGCAAAATTCTTTGTTTCTGAGCTATATGAACTTAAATTATAGACCTCATTACACTTCACCCAAATCCCCCAAATACTTCAACATGCTTCTCCTTATAAGGGTATCTTCTCACAAAACCATACTAGCATTTTTAATAGCTGAAATAATGCCCAATAGTTTCATAATATCCAATATCTGGCCCTACAACCAAATAAAATTGCTCAACTGGGAAGTTTAAGTGGGCTCTACGCTGGGCAGGGCCCAAAATCATGACCCTGAGATCAAGACCTGAGCTGAGATTAACAGCTGGATGCTTAAATGACTGAGCTACCGAGGCCCCCCTGAGTGATTTGTTTTTAATCAAGATGCTATTAAATAATTATTGATGGGAGAGGTGGTGGCAAGATAACATTTCCTGGTTTCCCCCCATATCAGCTTGTTTTTTTTTTTAAATTAAAACCAAAAGAAGAGAGCACAATGGACATTTATATATCCTTCAATTTGATTTATCAACTGCTAACATTTTTGCCATATGTGCTTTCTTTTTTGGGGGGGGGGCATAACTATTCTTTTCTTTCTTTCTTTCTTTTTTCTTAAAGACTTTTATTTATTTGACAGAGATCACAAGTAGGCTGAGAGACAGGCAGGGTGGGGGTCTGGGGGAAGGAGGCTCCCCGCTGAGCAGAGAGCCTAATGTGGGGCTTGATCCCAGGACCCTGGGATCATGACCTGAGTCAAAGGTAGAGGCTTTAACCCACTGAGCCACCCAGGCACCCAGGGACATAACTATTCTATCTTAATGTTGTGTTTTCAATTTTCTAACACCATAGAAAATGGGCCACATACTAGATATTCATGGATATTCCACATAGATGTACATACTAACCAAGAAGGAAGATACACTTTTTTGAAGAAACATGAACGAACTTTCAGCATACTCGGTCATAATTCTAAGAAGACTATGCTTCATAATGACTAGGGTTGTGTGTATCTCTCTGTTGATTATTTTATCCCAGTGCCTGGTTGTCTATAGAGCTCAAATCATTATTTACTTAATGAATGAAAGACCCTTGGGCAAGAAGAATGACTAGGAGAATTACTTGTCAACCAGGACTTGGGCAGAGGGAGATGGTTCAATATTCAGGTTCAAGTACTCCAGGTCTCAATCACATAATGTGATTCTATCATTCCTTCTACCATCCCTTACAACTGCCTTAGGAGAAGAACTATTTGAGAAATGTTGGGACAAAACTGAGAAACCCGTTTTAAGAGAGAATAATCTTAAAGTAGAATAGTTAAATGCACAGTAATGGCACTGTCTCCTACAAAAAAAAAAAAAAAATAATCAGGTCAATAATTTCTCATTTCTATCAAAAAGCAAAGTTAACGTATTTCTGAATTAAATAATGTTCTGTTAACAGTCCTGAAAAAAATAATTTTAAAGCCAAAGAAAGTGTGTTAAAGTCATCTACCTCTTGAGTTGCTATTTTACGATTTAGTTCAGCTACTTTGGAAGAAGAATTTTCTACTGCATTTTGGCAAAGGAGTTTCTCTACTTCCCTCTGATGAGATGCTTTGAGAGATGCAATGTGTGCTGCAGTATCTTCCTTGACTCTGCAGAGCAAATCAAAGAAAATCACGCATAAAAACAGCTCTTCAGCTCAGAGTTAGCACACAAATAACATATGAAGCCTAGAAATTAAACAAAGGGAGAGAGAGCACCAATACTGCACTCTGACAGGTGCTTTATATAGGATTGCCTGTGAGATCTTGCAACCATGCCATGAGCTATTATTTACTCAATTTTATAAGGGCAAACTTGAGTTTAGGAAAGAGTAATGTCTCTAGAGTTCATTAGTAAATGCAAACCTGGGGTTTAAGCCCAGCAGAGTTGGAACTCAAAGTCTGGGCCTTTCACTCAACCCCCAGCCTGGGGCTGTACTTTTTGGTAGAATCAAAGGTTCTAAATGTTCTGTCTGGATTAAAGCACAGGCCTCATCCTCATATTTTATCTTTTAAGAGAAACTCAGATTTTTGCCCAGATTCTTATTTTGATAATCATAGTTCCTTTTAGGATCTCCAAAGCTTTGTCTCTAGGCAACATGTTTTTGGTCCATGCATGTGACTCCAGGGCTAGCTGCCATGTCATAAAAATGAAATAACCTTTATGGTAATTCTTTAGGACCCACAGTAACCTGCACCTAGTTTTTTTTTGCTTGTTTAGTGTGAGAGACTGATTTGTCCCTTTGACAAAAGTCACGCATTCAGAGGCAGTTTAATAAGTAGCGAAGTTCTGATAAACACTTGATACATTTCTTACAGACAAACATTCTCTCTCTTACTGGAAAAGTTATTAAAAAGTGCCAGGATTTTACTCAAAGCAGATACTGGATAAATCTCAGTCGATACATATTAACATGGCAATTCCCAAACTATAAACAAATTTATCAGTTGCTTATTTGATTTATATGAATATTTCCTCATGGAAAGGGTGTGATTAGGGTCTTCAGAAAAGCATAAAAACCTAAAGCACTTATGATATAACCAAACTAAAGTAAAAAACAACTGAACAACAAAAACTTAGCTAAAACAGCCTAAATCTGGGATTGGGAAAGGTTATTCCTCACTTCTCAGGCCCAGGGCTATCTGATAAGCAGGTTAACAATACCAAATTATATATAGAAAAATGCACAGGAAAAATTTCAATTTTAAATTATTTCCTGAAAAGAATAGGATTCTTTTCAAATAGCTTCATTTCTAGTATCACTTCAGGACTTGAGAAACAAGGTTTTAGTTTGGAAGCATTTATGGTTGACAGGATGATTCAACCAGACACAGCTGCGAATCAATCAATATGCATTCGTCTAGGTGCTCGCTCCTTCTGCTCCTATGCCAGGTTGCAAAAGAAGGATAATCTTATATCAGTTCTCAAGGAGTTATAAGGCGGTGTACGACTAGTGCTTTCTTGGTACTTAATATAGGTACTTGGTACACAAGTTATAGAGGAGCTAGGAGCAGGGAATTTCCTGGGAGGCTCTAGGAAACAGTTTGTGAAGGAAGCAGTACTTGAAGCATGGATGAGCAAAAGGCAGCAAAGACATTGAGCAAGTCAGGCCCACAGAGAAGGTTCTGGCACCTGGGAACCCACGTAGAATAATTTAGTCTTGATACTTCAGGAAGTGGGAGTTATTAGAGGGCAGTGTAACTCAGATACAGGAATATTTAAGGAATATTAATGATTTTTAAGTGAACTGATTGGGGGAGACAGAAACGAAAATCAGGGATATTAGGGTGGGGAAGCTGTCTAGTAAACCAGGTAAGGCTACTGTCTACAGGAAGGTAGAAAGCAAAAGGACATGTATTTATAAGGAAGCACCCCATAAACTGTGAGCCCAAGAAATAAAGGAGGTAAAGCTGGACTTCGCATTGAAAAACCATGGTCATAGACAGAAATGGGAAAGTTTTGAGGAGGAGCTAGTTTATTGGTAAACATGGGATAAAATTTGAGATACTACTGATTCTGAGAGGAACAATTTGGAAAATAGTAGATTTAACATCTGTGCTCCGGGAAGAAAACAAGCCTTGAAAAGTAAATTGGAGTTATGGTTTGTAGAAGCCACAAAAATGGATGAACTTGGGACGCTGGGTGGCTCAGTTGGTTAAGCAGCTGCCTTCGGCTCAGGTCATGATCCCAGCGTCCTGGGATCGAGTCCCACATCAGGCTCCTTGCTTGGCGGGGAGCCTGCTTCTCCCTCTGCCTCTGCCTGCCATTCTGTCTGCCTGTGCTTGCTCTCTCCCCTCTCTCTCTCTGATAAATAAAATCTTAAAAAAAAAAAAAAAAAAGAATGGATGAACTTAGCAAAGGAGAAAGAACTGAGAATAAACAGAAAGCTGAAAAATGAACCCCGGTAGAAGTCTGATTTTTGAGGAAGGAGAATGAAAAGGAGCCAGAGTTAGTTAAAAGACACGGAAGAGGAGTGTTAGTCATGGAGGTTATGGGAGGAAACCCCATATTTTCAGGAAAGCCAACAATGTCCAGGAAAATGAGAACAGAGACAACATCACTGGACCAGGAAAGGTCACTATTGTGAGATGAGATTTACAAGAGTGGTGAGGAGGAGAGCCCCGGTTGAGAGGTGAGGTGCAAATAAGAGGCTACTTGTGGAAAACTGGTACCGACAGAAAGAGAACTAGGACTTGGTTTGATGACAGTGAAGAAGATCTGAACATGTTAGAGGGCCTGGAGGAAAGAAAGTAGACAGTACTGAGTGATTCTGAGAAGGAAAGGGATGAGCACAAAAGTTCAAGGCATGAATGGATGTGAGCACTAGATTATTTTGAAGAGTTACTTTGGAAAAGAGGAACTTTTCCTTTTAGAATGTCAACTAGTTTTTTTTTTTTTTTTAAAGATTTTATTTATTTATTTGACAGATAGAGATCACAAGTAGGCAGAGAGGCAGGCAGAGAGAGGAGGAAGCAGGCTCCCTGCTGAGCAGAGAGCCCGATGCGGGGCTCGATCCCAGGACACCGAGATCATGACCTGAGCCGAAGGCAGCGGCTTAACCACTGAGCCACCCAGGCGCCCCACTAGTTTGCTTTTTTAAAGACTTATTTATTTTAGAAAGAGAGAGGGAGTGACTGCATGAATGAGGGCAGGGGAAGGGGCAGAGGGAGAGCAACTCAAGCAGATTTCCCACTGAGCGAGGAACCTGACACAGGGCTCAGACCAGATTATGACCCAAGATGAAACTAAGAGCTGGACGCCCGCTACCCATCCAGGGGATTGGAATACATGCTTCTGTTTGGTCAGTGGAATGCTAATGCTGAGCTGAGCTACCCAGGTGCCCCGAGAATCTTAAGCAGACTCCATACCCAGTGCCGGCACAGGGCTCGATTTCATGACCCTGACATCATGACCTGAGATGCAATCAAGAGTCAGACGCTTCACCAACTGAGCTACCCAGGTGACCCTGTTCAACTAGTTTTAGTAACAGCTGTTTTATGCAGTCTGCCTAGGAGTCATCAATGATGACATTCATTTGCAAGAAGGCCCCCATGGGTCAGCTTATTAACACAACCTAGGTAAATGTGGAGACAGGATTTGTCAGCCCGATGACATGGTTGGGGTTGACATGGAGATTAAGGTTTATCAGAATCTGGCTTCCAACCGGTAGAGGATCCTACTCGGAGAAAGATCTATGCTTGGCAATGTAATACAATTTCTTAAAATTTGGTAATGAATTCAGTTCAGGGTTAAAACTAATTACCAGAGGAAATACATCTTACAATTCTGATGTTTTTATCTTTGTTTGTCCCCATACAATTCCAGATTCACATTTTACCTTTTCATGGAATTTTCAAATTGGTTCACTATAGCTTCAGATTTCATCTTCAGCTCATTCCTCTCCACAGTTAATGTCTCCAGTTCATTTTTCAATCTGCAGTTTTCTTGCAAAACCTCTGAAACAGGGGAGTCAGTGAAAGTATGTGGTTGGTAAAGTCTGCCATCCAAGGTTCCAGGGAATGAGTTTGCACTTCCTTTACCTGAACGTATACCATCTTTCTTCGCCCTTTTTGCAGTCACTTCCTCTCTACCCTTAGAGCTCTGATTAGAAAGCATCATCCTTCTCTCCTTCTGAAGCCTTTCCACGGTTTTCGAAAGATCTTGTATTTCTCGCCCCTTCGCAGCCAGCTCCTCATTAAGCCTCACCAGTTTAGCTTTAGCATGAGCCTGTTCTATCTGGAATTCGATAGACTGGAAATCTTTATCCTCTTTATCATTTTTCTTGAGTTCCAATTCAGCATTTTGATGTTTAAGAGTGTCTATTTCAGCTTCAAGTTTTCTTACAGTGATTTGATGGGCGTCCTTGATGTTGTCGAGCTCCTTCTCTAGTGCTTCGGCCCTGCGGGAGCTGTCAGACTGGTTCTGCGATGCCTCCTTTAATCTGCAGGCAAGTAGCTGCTCTTGCTCCTCCAGTCTCTGTTCGTACTGAATCTGAAGACAAGAATTCTTGTTAGTTCAAAACCACTGCTAAATAGGACATTGGTTACTGAAGCCCTGCAGTCTGCTGGGTCCTTCATTCAGACACTCACTGTGCATTCTGATGCCTCCAACTCTGAGTTCTCTGAGTCCGTCACAGGTACTGAAGTCCTAATCTTGAAAGGGCATAATGTTTTATCTTCTCAGTATGTTGCATCATCTCACAATTAATATTTTTTTTATAAACAAAAATTACACATTTCTGTACACCCCAAAATTTATTTTAAGTATCACAACTGAACCTATTAGTGTGTACCCATCTCTGCAAACTTACAAACTACGCTTTCAGGAGAAATAGGGAAAGCAATTGGGGACACTGAAATCTTTAAGAAATAAGACATTTTCAACTTCTTAGTATCAATTTAAGAATCTCATAAGGAGTAAATCAGCTTGGATTTGTTATACTGGAGCTTTAGTATTGCAAAAAAACAAAAAACAAAAAACAAAAAAACCCTAAATAGGTTCCTCTGTGGAGGGAGGCACTACAGTTTTTGTTCATTCATTCAATGAATATTTATTGAGCTACTGCTGTGTACCAGGCTCTGTGCCAGATTCTGAAGATAAAGAAGTGTAGCCTTCCAACAGTTCACAGCCTGGTCAGGAGAGTGACATGGCAAGTTTCACTGTCCTATGACAACTGTGGTAACGGGCCTATGAATATGTGCAACGGGAACGAGGCGCCCCAATGTGCGTGGAAGCCTGAGAAAAGGTGGGAAGACCACAGCAGAGGGAACACATTTAGGTTTGGGCTTGAGAGATGAGTATGAATTTGGGGATAAGTGGAAGGAGGGACATTGTGGAAATAGGGAGAATACAGGTCAAGGCAATCTAATGCTTGGCGTGTACTGGGAACTGGAAATGAAAGGAAAAAGTGACAGAGTGAGAAGGGACAGGAAGGAACTGCAAAAAGAGAAAAGTCAGGGTAGGTAGATTACATGTTAAAAATAGGCTAGAGGATTGGAATTAGAGATGCCTCTATTTGGACAGTAGAATGCTAATATTAGTTGTAATTATTATAATATTGAATACTTGCTACCCTCCATGCAAAGCAGTAGGGCTTTACATATACTTTGCCGCTTGATTCTCCAACAGCCTACAAATTAGGGATCAATTAAGTAAAATATTTCAGCATTTGCTTTGTATCAGGCGCCTTGCTGAATGATGGAACACAATGGCAGAACAGGCCCAGCCATCAGGTCTAGAAGCTAGATGGGGAGAGCGATCACTCACGATCCAATCAAAATGGCCGGAAATGTGGTAGATGCAATGGAGAAGTGCCTGGGACTAGAGTGCTGTGAGATAATTTGTCTGTCAGATAGTCCATGAAGGTCTCATGGGGTAGCAATGCCTGGATTGAGAGCTGAAGGAGAGGAACACCTTAGCTGTGAATGAGGTAGGCAGAGCACACCAGTCAGAGGCAAGAGTCTGCCAACATGTGTGGTTACAGGAAACACAGCAAGTAGGAGAAACATGTTAGTATAATGGGACAGAGAAAGCATTGTGGGAGAACACACTGGACAGTGAGAGGGGTCTGGCTGTACATGGAATTATAGACCATTTTTGAGGAATTTATTATTGAGGAAGTTATTGAGGGATATAAAGAAAGGTGTGTATGTGTGTGTATGTGTAAGACAGGGATATAGAAATATAATATTGGCTTTCCTGTCAACAGCTGATTAGAGGATGGGGTAAAGTGGGTATGTTTAGACTAGTCAGATTACAATAGTTATTACTAATCTTTTATTAATAATGGCCGTAGAGTGACATGGTGATAAAAAGGTACAGAAGAACTGAAAGAAATTTGGGAGTCTAAGTGGCATAATTGGCACTAAGTCAGTTATTATCTCTTTTACATATGAAGAGAGGGAGACTGAGCTGAAGTAACTAGTGCAAAGTCATGAAGTCCTAAGGGTTAAACTGGGCCTGGAGGAAAGGCTGGTCTGTGTTTTCCATTGTACTGCATCTCTTAAAAGTACTGTTGGGTCAGAGGAACCTGATGGAAGGTCTGGAGGGAACGTTTAGGAAAATAGAAGACATTGATAGCTATAGCAATTGGCTTGCCAAGTAGCACTGGGGGGAATTCGCAACACCAGACACCCACACACCTGTGACAGCCCTACTCTCACAACTGTGCCATCTCCTCAGATTTGTGTGAGAAGAGAAGTGGAGAAAGAGATGGGTGAACCGGAGCAGAAAGCAAGGAAGATAAGCCTGGTTGGAAACTGAGTGCTTAAAACGGAAGTCCACCTTGGAAGTCGGGAGAGTGAGAGAAGAAACAGAACCAGGCAGTGGGCTGAGAGATTTGAAAAAGAGGACGGAATAAACCAACTTTCTTGACAGGACCTTAAATTTACTAGCAGGCCAATGTACTGGACGAGGCTTTCAACCTTCTACTGTTTCTGGAATCTAATAGTCTATCGTCTGTTGCTTCTCTCAGGATAAAATCTGTGGAGAATGAGATCTGCTTGCTAGAAGCAGCATGGCCTAGGATTTGAGGCCTTGCTCTACCGCTCACGAGCAGCAGCATCTTGGGCAGGACGTTCCATTGTGAGTACCTCTGCTCCCCTGTCTGTAAAGCAAGGTAGCAATATCTGTTTCTCACCAGTGATGAAAGGATGATGCAAGATGAATTAAAATGTCTGTGAAACATCCAGCATGAATTACTGCAGAATTGTGTGCTCAACAAATTTTTAAAGTAAATGAAATATCACATCTTCTTTCATACTTGGTCATCCTAGCACTTGTAGTTTTGACTTCATTCCTCATGAAGGATCAGAAAAAACTCAGAGAAAATAAGACGTTTTCAACAGGCATTGCCTGCCTCCCTGTTCTATCCCCCAAGACGTATTCTTCTTACGGTCTTCTCCCTTGTCTAGGGAAATTTCAAGAAAGTATTTTCAACCATGGCAATTAAAAAACAAGTTTTTATTGACTATACATCAGAGGTGTTTTACTCTGCCTTTCCATGACTTAATTCCCACTAATTCCGATATCACTGAGAGGGGACCCTGTGCTTGTTTTTCCATTTTTGAAACAAAAAAAGGTGCTGAAGGAGAACAAAAGACAAGATGGTCTAGATTTCTTTTGCATCTGCTGACATTCATGGTGAAGGTTTTACAGGGAAGGATGTTTAGTGATTTGTCAAAATGAGACCTGAGAAGTGCCCAACCCCCATGGTATTGAGATCCCGAGAGTCTAGCTGGCTCTTACCTTCATTTTCTGGAACTGTTGTTCCATGGTCCGAAGGCTTTTCTTTGCTTCTTCATCTCTGCCTTCCAAATCAGCCTCTAGTTTTTTTATCCTTTTTTCCATAAAGTCCACTGTATTTCTGTCCACTGTATCACCAGCTGCTGATGCAGCCAATATTAAAGCAGGTAAAGAATTGGGATATCTTCTCTTTATAATTCCTTCCATTTCCTTAACCTTTTAAAGTAGTTTTGCATATATGTAAGGTCACAAATATATTAAAATCAAGCAGTTCAATGTATAAATTTAGATTATGCTCTATCATTCACATCTAGCTTTCAAAGACAGGTTTATATCACATCTTAAGACTGAATCAAATGCATAAAAAATAGATTAATTTCAAATTTTATATCCCTAGATGATCTGATTTTAAAACCCTACAGTATAATGTATAGTTTAGTACTGGCTAATTTACAGAAATCCTCTTACATTGATTTGAAATAGATCTTGGGACTTTCTATTGTGCTAGTAATAGCCAATCTTTCTGAGGACAAATGGTCTTTCCTTTTTTCCCCACAGACTCCTTTGAATGATCATGTTTATACTATCTATTGATTGAAAAATGACTTAAATGACATCAATGTATAGAACTTCTGCAATAAACACAAGTTTCCTAAGCACCGGCCCCTACTTGCAACAATCTCTACGTGACCTCATCCCTCCTACAGATATCCCCCTCAAAATGCAGTTTGATCTATCTTAAAGTTACTTCTTTCAGTTAGAAAGCAAAGAGGATTAATAATATTTAATGAGGTCTTCACAAAAGACAACTTTTCATTTGGTCTATTAAACAATAATATATTTTATGGTCTTTCTGTAAGAAAGAACAGTGCTAAGGCTCACAGATATTATGTATGTGCATGTGTGTATACTTGTTTTTGTTAAAGGTATTACAGTTAAGATATCTTAGAAAAACATATTAAAGCACAAAATTCTTTGTTGAGCAGTTTTCTACCCTCTGAGCATACAATACTATAAAATAGCACATGAGAGGTGATCTAGTGCAGTGGTCAGAGCATGTCTAGAGTTAAAATTGTGCCACCCAGCTTTATGACCTCTGTCAACTCCTCCATCTAAACTTCTTTTGCCTGAGTGGTAAAGTGGGAATGACAACAATACCAATTTCACGGCACTGATATATTTAAGTGAGGATCAGTTGACATCTACCTTGGTAAAGTGCTTAGCAGAATGCCCAGCATACAGTAAGGGCTTGATAATATTGGTTTTTACTATCATCTGATCTCAGAACCCACCCTTCCTAAGGCACGGTAGGTTGCTGGTACTCAAAATTGTTTACAGATTAAATACTGTTCCTGTTTAAGTATTCAAGGATCTCATCATTTGCAAAGTTAAAAGCAAATATTTCCATTCATGAAGACTGCTTGCATATTCATATATGTACTATAAATTGAAATATATCCAGATAACAAATATTGATAATTTCATCTGCAACAATTTTCAAAACTTTGTTTTCTCTGGTATTAAAAATCTAGTTATTTGGAGTAGATCTAAGCATATAAAAGTATATACATACATATAACACACCATGTATATTGAAAAAAGATCTCGATTTTTAAAAATGGTGTATATTATTTATAATTAATGTTTTCACTTAAAATTTTAAGAGATGTTTTAATCTAATTTGACTTCTTAAATGTTTATTTTTTTTGGAAAATTAGATTTTATTTATATTTTCTTTAATTTTTCTTTTCTTTTCTTTTTTTGATATGGTATGTCTTTCTTTTCTTTTTTTAAATTTCTTTTCAGCGTAACAGTATTCATTGTTTTTTGCACCACACCCAGTGCTCCATGCAATCCATGCCCTCCCTAATACCCATAACCCGGTTCCCCCAACCTCCCACCCCCCACCCCTTCAAGACCCTCATGTTGTTTCTCAGAGCCCATAGTTTAATTTTGCTTTTTAATATTATTCTCTGGTAACTAATACCAGTGTGGCTCTCATACAAAGTAAACGCTTTTTAAAAATTCTCACTAAATTAAGCTATGGAATATCCCACTAAATAAAAGCATGAGTAAAAAACTACACATAATCTGAAATTTTCATTATTGCATGCCCCATTTTTAGTTATGTACTATTTATAAAAGGAGATTATTAATTATTATTAATTATGCTGTAATTGATCTATTTCAGGATATGGCTCCAAAATGATTCTGAATATACTGTGATATACCTTGACTTTAAATATATGTTAAGGTTTAAAATCATTAGGATAGAAATGTTCATGGGAACAGAATAAAATCTGAAATGTATATGCAGCAAACTATACAAAATACTATAAATGAGCAATATTTTAGAAAGATAAAGTTTAAAATGATAAACCAATGAACTTTTAATGAAACCATTAATAAAAGAGAAAGGTAACTTGGAAAGTGCTATATTCCTAGTTAATATGGATCATTTCAATTCTTAATTTTGCTCTTAAGCATGTTTCAGTTTTTCACTCTCACACATTTAGTTCTACATTATTTCTCTTAAATTCATCAGGTAGAGAAGAAGTTTCTTTGGTCTTCTCTCTCACAATTCTGGATGGCTTCATCTACATTAGCTAATTTAAATCTTGAGCACTGAAAAATAGCCAAGCAATCCTAGATTACAGTTATTTCAGAATATTTGTAGCTCTATTCCTTTCTTGCCTACTGAGCCCAACTACCAAATCATACCTTTTTTTTTTTAAGATTTTATTTATTTATTTGACAGAGATCACAAGTAGGCAGAGAGGCAGGCAGAGAGAAAGAGGAGGAAGCAGGCTCCCTGTTGAGCAGAGAGCCCGATGTGGGGCTCGATCCCAGGACCCCGGGATTATGACCTGAGCCGAAGGCAGAGGCTTTAACCCACTGAGCCACCCAGGCACCCCAAAATCATACCTTTTAATATAAGAACAGGTCCTGTAAAAGTAACAAAGTTAATTTTTTGCTTAGTTTTCCTTCTCTCATAAAACTGGGAAAATACTCAGCCCGGTGATGACCTCACAGTTTTGTGTTTGTGATGGAATAATAGCCATACATTTAAGGATCATGACTTGACTACAGATTCAGGCTCCCTTATGAACAGGGTTGGAAATTCTTATTTTGTTTTGATAGTGCGTTATGAAGTATAATGTAAAACATTACGGAGTTTTAAAAACAGAAGGAGAAAGTTAATATTCCACCCCACAAAACAACTACTTCAATGAAAAAACAACTTTATCCTAATAAGTATCATTGTATGATTTTTTGAAAAGGTCTCCCAGCTACAGACACCATGAAATGAGTATTTCGAAGCCTGACAGTAAGCAAGAACTCAAAATTAAGGCCAGCTTTTTGGAAGGCAAATATTCTGTTTCCAGGGTGTTTCGCAACACTTCCCAAGCTTTTCTTACATGTTTCCAACTCAAGGATCTCCTTTCCTATAATCCTTTCTCATCAAACTTTCATCAGGAGAAGGAATCCTAACTCCATACCCAGAGTTTTAAAATGCTGCTTGTTTCCAGATGTCTAATAGAGCTAGAATGCACAGTAATATTTCATCCGCAGGTTACCTGCAATGAGGCACAACAGCCTACACATTCTTTAGGCAGAGAGCCACAGACTACATAAAATGATTTTGTTTACTACTTTTATTTCTGTCACTTTAAATATTGCATATCAAGAATTTAAAGGGCAGTTCTATATTAAAATAAATGAATAAAACCAACAATTTTCAGGTCAATTATATTTTGTAGGAACTACTGAAATAAGAGAAAACAAAAATGCACTGTATATAAAATGCCTTAATGAAAATTTACCCTGAACACATACTTGTCGCTCTAGATCCTGAATTTTTTTGGCATCAGCTGCTTTCTCTTTTAAACGTATCTTCTGTGAAATAGATGGATTTCCAGACTCAGCTTTCAGTTTCTCAACCTATCAATAAGTAAAGAAAATGTTTAGGAGCATATTTAAAACACACCAGAGAAACCCCAGGAGAGATGCATAATGTATTCATTCACTTTTTTATTAATTCCCAGATAGGGTGCTGTGCTGGAGATTTGGAGGGCAAACAAGATAAGCCTGTTTTTACAGTGCTTGTACTCTGGTGGAGGAGACATATGATAACCTAATAAAGTATATCAATGAGTAAATAAAATAACCCCAGAGAGTGACAAGTGCTAGGAAGAAAATAAAACAGAGTGACAGAATGGGAAGAAAGGTCTGAAGGGGCAGGACTGGTAGCTCCATTAGATGAGCAGATCAGACAGAAAAGGTCTTTCTGGGGAGCAGAAACTGGAGCTGGGACTTGAATGAGAAGTGAGACATGGAAGAAACTAGGCCAAAGTAATCTAGACCAAGGCAACCCATGGAACAAGCATGGCATGTTCAAGGAATCAGAGGAAGGTTTGGTGTGGCTGCAGGAGAATGACTCGTGGAGTATGATACACAGAGATAAGGCTCAAGCAGCAGGCAGGGTTCAGACAATATGCAGACATGACAGGTTATGGTAGGGAGCTTAGATTTATTCTCAGTCTAATCTATAACAGCCTACACATCTAAGAGCAAACCCAAACCCAAACCAGCTATTTGCATCAGCAGTGTTTATGGTACTGACTCAATTGTACTTACAAGGCTAAGAAGAACTAATGCTGAATAGGGTTCATCACAGAAATACTTTCTAAAATGATCTTACTACCTCAAGTTTGAGTTTCTCAATTTCTTCATTTGCTTCTTTAAGCCGAACTGCATCTTTATCCAGAAGCTCCTGATTTTCAGCATACCACTGTAATCTTTTTTGTAGACGACTGATTTCTTGCTTATGTGTTTCTTCTAAGATTTTTATTTCATATAATTTTTCACCTATAAGATAAAGGAACTCCTGGACTTGATTGTAATTTTCCAAAATATGGAAATAAACTAAATTACATGAAAACCAATGCCTATCTAATGAAAGCATTATGAAAAAACAAGAAAAAAAATTATCTTTGCAATGTAATATCCAGTTTAATCTATTAGTAAAGAAAGATAAAGATTGTTTTTATAGTCCAAATCCTCGAATTCATAGTAAAATTGGCTGTGTATAAATTATCATTTTCCCATTTTCATTATAAAAGCAAAGTTGTTTCTGTGAGACAATAAATATTAGATCCAAGAGATAATAAACATGAAGAAGTCCTATAATTATATTAAAAAACTGCAATGAGAAATATTAAAGAGTGCTTAGCATGATTTCATTTAATACAGCAAACATATGATGGGCACTATTATAATTCTATTTTACAGAAATAGTAAAGCAAATGCAGGTAAGAGGATTTTACTGTACATATCTTATGCCGAAGATCATAATATCACAAGAGAACGACCCTCACTCACAAGGGCTCCTCTGATCCACTTTCTAGCCCTGGGTTCTGTCTTCCTAAACTCTACTCCATAGGTGCACACAAGAGCATGCTTAAGAAACACATCCCAGCAACCTCCCTCCACCCCTTCACTTCTGCCTCTTTCAATCTGTCAGACCCAGCTCAAATGCCACTCTTCCCTAAAACCCCTATGTAGTACCACAGTACCACATTTCATGTTTATTTGTAATTTTTTAAAATATTAAACTTTTCTGCATTATCTTTGTCTTCCTGGTGGGGAATGTCACAATTATCTTGTTTTCTATAAACACAGTGCAGTTATTTTTCATCTGGCAAATACTTGAGAGCCTAGGTTTCAGACTCAGGGATAAAAAGGCAGACTGTGTCCTCAGGAAGGTCACAGTCTAGCTAGGGTGACAAATATGAACATGAATAAACATAAGATGCCACAAATTCAAAATAATCCTTGATTCTTTTTCCTGATCCTGCAATTATTCCTGCTAAAGCCAATCAAATATGCATGCCTATTAATAACTAGTTTTTTAAAAAATTTTCTAAAATTACAATATACTTTAAGGAATATGATTCTGATTCCGTAAGTAATAACAGCAACTATTACTTAAATTCAAGAACACTTACGAGTATAAAGGTAAACTTTCAGCTCAGCATTTTACCTGTTGCATAAGCAATCTGATCTTTGGCTTGGTCTCTCTCTTTCTTCATTCTTTCCAAGTCTACTTCAAGAGCTTGTTTGTCTTGCTTCAGTCTTTTGATGTCTTCCAATAAACTGTTTTTTTCTTTCTTGATGGTCACAGAAATAAAAAAGCAAAGTATTTCTGGCCCCCCAAAATTGTGGTATAGGCTCTCTTTTACCCCGTCCATCCTTAATTCTACATATGTATTTTTATAAATACATGTTTTTTTTTTTTTATAAATACATAATTATTTTTCCTAAATTTAGTTCTGGTGTCATCACTTTCTTCCACCCCACCAAATTACAGTAACTCCCCATAGCCTACTAGATCAATTCCAATCATCTAACTCAATACAGCCTAAAGACCTTTCAATGAACTGTTCTCACTTCTGGATTACTGCAATAACGTCCTAACCGGTGTGCCTCTTCCACTTTCAGCAGCTAGTCTATTCTCACACTAGCCAAAGAAATTTTAATTAAAAAAATACTTTAGTCTAACTGACATACAATAAATATCCTGTTAGTTTCAGGTGCACATCATAGTGACTTGATACTCATATATATTATGAAATGATCCCCATGGTAAATCTAGTTATGATCTGTCATCACACAAAGTTATTACGTTATTGACTAGATTCCCTATGCTGTCTATCACGACCCTATGTCTTATTTTATAAGTGGTAATTTCTCCAACCCCCATCTCCTCTGGCATCCCCCGCTTCTGGTAACCAACAGTGTTGCTGCATCTACCAGTCTGTTTTGTTTGCTCATTTATTTCACATATAAGTGAAATCATATGGTATTTGTTCTCCTCTGACTTATCACTTAGCATGATATCTTCTAGATCCATCAATGTTGTCACAAATAGCAAGATCTCATCCTTTTTTATGGCTGAGTAATATTTGGTGTTCATCTATCAGTGGATGTTTATGTTGCTTCCATATCTTGACCAGTATAGATGATGCTGCAAGGAACACGGGCTACACAAATCTCTTCGGACTGGTGTTCCCGTTTTCTTTGGATTAATACCCAGAAGTGGAATTGCTGGATCACAGTAGTTCTATTTTTGATATTTTTATATTCTATTTTTGATATTTTTATATTCTTTGGATTAATACCCAGAAGTGGAATTGCTGGATCACAGTAGTTCTATTTTTGATATTTTTATATTCTATTATATTCTATTTTTGATATTTTATATTCCCACCAACAGTGTATGAGGGTTCCCTTTTCTCCACAACCTCACCAACACTTGTTATTTTTTGTCTTTTTGACCATATATGTGACAGATATGAGGTGATCTCATTGTGACTTTGACTTGTATTTCCCTGATGATTAGAGATATTGAGCATACTTTCATGTGTCTGTTGGCCATGTGTCTGTCTTCTTTGGGAAAATGTCTACTCATGTCCTCTGGCTATTTTTTAATCATGTTATTTGTGTTTTTGACATTAAGATATATAAATTCTTCACATATTCTAGATATTAATTCCTTAACAGATAAATCATTTACAAATATCTTCTCCAACTCTACAGACTGCCTTTTACCTTGTTAATGGCTTCCTTCACTTGTGCAAAAGCTTTTCAGTTTAATATTATCCCATTTGTTCATTTAAGATTTTGTTGCCTTTGCCTGAGGAGACTGGTCTGGGGATGGGGGGGAATGCTAAGAGCGATGTGCAAGAGCTTACTGCCTATGGTTTCCTCTGGGAGTTTTATGGTTTCAGGTATCATATTCAAATCTTTAATCCATTTTGGATTTTTTTTTTTTTTTTTTTTGAGAGAGAGCATGTGCTCATGTATGTGAGCGGGGGAAGGGCAGAGGGAGACAGAGAATCCCAAGCAGGCTCCATGCCCAGTGTGAAGCCTGACTTGAGGCTTGATCTCACGACTCTGAGATCATGACCTGATCCAAGATCAAGGAATAGATGTTTAATTGACTGAGCCACCCAGGTGCCCCTTGAATTTATTTTCATATATGGTATAAGATAGTATCCCAGCTTCCCTCTTTGTTATGTATCTGTTCAATTTTCCTAACATTATGTATTGAACAGACTTTTTCCCCATTGTATATTCTTGCCTTTGTCACAGATCAATTGACCATGTGTGTCAACTGTGGGTTTTTTTTTTTTTGTTTTTTTTTTCCACAAGCTCTCTATTTAAAGAATTGTTTTAAAGAGGTGGTGAGTTTTGTTCCTCTGTCTGAAATTCTCTGGTGGCTCCCATCCCTCTCAGGGTAAATCCAAAGTCCTCACCATGAGCTTCAGTGCCCTGTAGCCCAGCCCTGCTCCTGCCTCTGACCATATCTACCCTAAATCCTCCTCTTCCAACTTCATTCCAGCAAGAGAGACTTCTAGCTGCTCTTTGAACAGAACTAGCACATTCCCACCGCAAGGTGTTGGCATACTGTTCCTCTGCCTTCAATGCTCTGCCCCTAGATAGCCACATGGCTCACTTTTTTACTTCATCCAATGAAACCCCAGGAAGATCTTTCCTGATCCTCTTTATAAAATAACCATCCTCATGCTGACTTTCAGGTATGATGCTTTATTTTCTTGTCATAACACTCATCACCACCTGACATATATTTACTGAAAAACAGATTTTATTAATCTTTGTATGAAAATTGCATAAAAATACTTAGCACATTGAAAGCTGAATGAATGCTCAATATGCCCTACTTCATTGCCCCCAGTTCCTCCACTCAACAAAATCATGCTTATCCTTCAAAGCCTAGTTCAAAGGAAGCTATTCCTATCAGCCCCTCCTCTGTGTTCTCCAAAACTTTCACTGCATCTCTAGCACAGTGGTCATTACTTTCTGCGTCATAGGACATTGATTTGTGTACATGCTTCTTCTCTTTAACAGGCTGAGAACTCTATGGGGACCAAGACTGATTTATTACTAATACCTGTATACTTCATGGCACTAAGCACACAGCTGGTACTCAATAAATGTTCACTGAACCAAACTCTTAATTGCTGAAGAAACTCTTGGACTCATAGCAGGACACGCAGCATAGTTAAGTTTCAAAACAAAATTCTTACACAATAAAATTCTTCCAAATTCTGTTATTACTCTACCTTCTAATCCCAAATCCAGTCTTATGGAGAAAGTAAATTCACTCATAAAAGCACTTGTTATAACCGTGGTTTCTAGCTGAATCACAGATTGGACAGCATCATTTAACTGTTTAGTCTCCTGTGACTTTCTGTAGATGTCTTTTTAGGAGAGCAGTGAGTTTCACGTTTTTTTTTTTTTTTTTAAAGATTTTATTTATTTGACAGACAGAGATCACAAGTAGGCAGAGAGGCAGGCAGCTAGAGAGTGAGAGAAGGAAGCAGGCTCCCTGCTGAGCAGAGAGCCCGATGTGGGACCAGATCCCAGGACCCTGAGATCATGACCTGAGCCGAAAGCAGCGGCTTAACCCACTGAGCTACCCAGGCGCCCGAGTTTCACGTTTTTGAATGCTCAGTCTCTTTCTACAACTACCTTCTGTTTATTTAATTCAATCAATTTAGAAGTGCTCTCTAGTAGAGTCTTCTTCACGGAATTACAGAGTTTTAGGATTCAAAAGAACTTTTAAACATCTTGAGTTCAGTCATGCAACTGACACTTAAATAAATGTTCATTCTATGCTTGCATCTTTCCAGGGAAGTATGACTTCCTACCTGAAGAAGGCCAGTAACGTTCCGGGTCAATCCTGTGGGCACAGGACTCCGGGCTGGCAAGTACTTGTACTCCCTTGTAAGTTACCATGCAGACTTTTGGAGAGGGCCTCTGCTCGCCTCGCTGGTATTTATTTCTGCAAATACTTACTTACCCACTTCTGCCTCAGAGATCTCTATTTCTAGAAAGTAACAGGGCCCTTCCTGGTGTAGGGGCTTATGCTTTTCTCCCGGCTGAAAGGCTTAATCTTTGCATAGTTGGCTGCTGCTTCCCTTCAGCTCTCGACTTCTGACATAACTTTCTCAGAGGGTCTCCTAGACCACACTGTAGACTGCTTACTGCCTTGCCCTCTGCCCCAGCCACCCTTATTTGCTATTTTTATATTCTTCGAAGCACCTCTTTCTATTTGTAATTATTTCCTTTATTTACTTATTCTCTTCCCTACTAGAATACATGATCCTAACCAGCAGGGTCTGTGTGTGTCTTGTATACTTATTGTATTTCAATAGCAGGATGAGTGCCAGGAATGTGGCAAGTACTTCATAAAGGCTGATGGAATGAGACTTGTGGTTAACATCATTCCTCTTCCCACCTTGGGATACTAAAAAGAGTGAGCTCACGACCTGTGCTTTTGCTGTGCTTCTATCTATGCTTTATAGAGAACCAACTTGTATTTTAATACTATACTAATAAGTATTAATTTTTAAGGTACAAATTAGATTGTAAACACATATAATCAGTATGAGCATTATTATACTATAGACTTCTCTCAGGATAAATTTTTGCTCTAAAATCAAACTGAGAACATCGAAGTAAATGAAAATAAAAAGTATATTTACATTATATCTTACAGTATTTGCAGAAATAAATACCTGAAGAATTTTTACTATTATCTTGACCTTTTTTTTTTTTTAATTTCTTTTTAGGTTTTTCCTGGCTTTGGTAGTGTCACCATTGGGGTCTGAGATGTAGATTTTTATCCTGAGCCTGGTCACTGGATTTCTTGAATTTGAGAAGTCATCTCTTTTACCATTTCTGGGAAATTCTCAGCCACTACCTTTTAAAAATATTTAAATATATCTTAGCATTTCATATATCTGATATTTTCCATTTTTAGTCTATTTATATTATAGTCTATCCAGTAATCCTATTGAGGTTCTGATGCTGCTGTTTATTATCATCCAGTACCTGCTCATGGTGGATGATTTCTCTGGGTTTTATAATTTTGTGTTGTGAGCATATATTGTCAGTGGGTTTTTATCTGTAGGAATACTGTGTGAGCTGGGTTAAGGGTGTATACTTACTTCTAACTAAGAGCTGTTTTTCATTTGTTTCTTCTAGATACACTAGAGGTTATCATTGACTCAAGACTACAGGGCATTATCTTTTTCAGTTTGGGGATGACCAACCCTCGCAGGTAGTGTAAACTCAAATACTAAAACACACATGAAAGCAGAAGGGATGACATTTGTATTGAACAATCAGGGAAGCGCTAGCAGAGGAGACCTTCTCTCCCTCCCATCTAGTGATCAAATTAAAACAAAAAATCTTCTTGACAAATCAGCCCCATGCGAAGGTGGGTAGATGTTTTCCTAGTCTGCTGCCATACTGAAGGATACGGCCTGTTGAACTCCCACGTGTCCTGTCTCCACTTTGTTATTAAAGCTCCAGCCTGCCCGTGGCTACTGAACTGCTGGCCTGGGAGCAGATGTTTACTGTTAGGTTTTTATTCTTTTTTTTTTTTTTAAAGATTTTATTTATTTATTTGAGAGAGAGACAGTGAGAGAGAGCATGAGCAAGGAGAAGGTCAGAGAGAGAAGCAGACTCCCCGTGGAGCTGGGAGCCCGATGAGGGACCCGATCCCAGGACTCCGGGATCATGACCTGAGCCAAAGGCAGTCGTCCAATCAACTGAACCACCCAGGCATCCCTACTGTTAGGTTTTTATCCCTCCCATATTTCTGGCCTCTGGAGAGTTCCCTTACTTTCTTGAAAGCTTTTATATTACGCATTTACAAGATGTTTATTCTATTTTATCCAGCATTTTCTGATGTTTTTAGTGGAAGTTTTAGTTTCCTATCTGTCAGAAAAATATTTCAAAACAGCACTTTTAAAAGGTCACTAATAACAATTTGAATAAAGCTAATGTTTGGGTTGAAACCACCGTCTTCTTTTTTAATTTTTTTCTTTTTAAAGATTTTATTTATTTATTTGACAGTGAGAGACACAGTGAGAGAGGGAACGCAAGCAGGGGGAACGGGAGAGGGAAAAGCAGGCTTCCCGCCGAGCACGGAGCCAGATGACGGGCCTGATCCCAGGAACCTGGGAACATGACCTGAGCCAAAGGCAGGTGCCCAAAAACTGAGCCACTGTGGTATTCCAAGCCTTCATAAAACACAGCGATATTAATTTCTCTTTTCACTTGCTATTTCTGAGGTCTACTGGCAAGGGAGTTAGGGGGAGTCCAACCATACATTCGTTCTTCTAACCTATATGCCTAACTACCTACCTAATCATGCTATACATGCATACGTGCACCTGAAGAGAGTTGCCAGAAGCTGCATTTTATATACCACAAAAGCCTACTAAACATGTTATTAAACTGGGGTATGTTTAGACTTCCATGTAACAAAACTTTATATAATTTCTTGTTAAAAAGTGGTATGTAATTGGTATTTTTCTAATTCATGCAGTCATTCAAATAGGTTAGAAGGGCTTTTTAGTCTCGTGCCAAGGTTCTTCATGGGAAGAAGTGGGGAGAATTAACTACGCTTCCACAGGGGACAAGTCTGGAAATGCAGCAGTGCTTTTGATTCTTATAATCACTGGTGAGTGCTATGAACATGTGTTTCCTGGGGACAGCGAAGACAAAAACTGCAATACATGGAACAGTTCTGCTTCAAATAGAATTAACCTGCCCAAAATTCCAAAACTTTTCCCACTGGTAAATACCACTTTAGAAAATTCTAAGCCATATCCTTTATAATACGATTCAATAAAAATAAAGAAAAAAGTTATGGAGCAGCTACTGTATCTCCTATCAGTGTTAGGTACACGGGATAAAATATTTGTAGACACAGTCTGCCTTCCAGAAGTGCAGAGTAAAAAGCCAACTAACGTTTTAAGGTGAACAATCACCTTCAAAGTATTTTCCTATTTTAGCTTATATTTCCAATAAGGAATTTCTTTATATAAGTTATATGCCCTAAGTAAGGTTATGCCTCCAATATGGCTCCATGTGATGATCACTAGATGAGAGGCTGGATTATAAAGAGGATGCCACTGAAAACCAGTATTATGTCATTGTCTCTACTAAGGTCATGTGTATATTAAATGGTAATTTTATTTCTTTATTTAAAAAAAAATTTTTTTTAAGATTTTACTTATTTAAGAGGGGGAGAGAGAGAGCACGCATGTGTGCATGAGTTGGGGAGGGGCATAAAGAGAGAAAGAAGCAGACTTCCCATGGAGCAGGGAGCCCAATATAGGGCTCGATCCCAGGACCCCGGGATGAAGACCCAAGACAAAGGCAGACACCTAATGGACTGAGCCACTTAGGCACCCCTAAATGCTAATTTTAGATATACCTTCATTTTTTAATGGTATGAAATTTGTAACAGATTTTATCTATTCATAAATTACAAAAAAGGATTTTTTTTTCACATGTAGAAATTTCAATAAATTATTTACTATCGTTATGCAACTTACCTGTGTCGCCCGTAGTTCTGCTAACAGATCTGTAAAATTCTGGGTTTTGGTGGGTTCTGAATCTTCAGCTACTTGAGACAGGAACCGACTTCTGTGCATCTGTTCTCTGATTTATTTTGAAATTAGAAAGATTTTTTTTTAAACAAAGTACTTGTTTCAATGCAAAATATATAATTCTTAAAATTAAAAAAATCTAATGGACATTGCAACTATTTGAGCCACTTAAGAGAAAAAGGTTATTTACTTTAAAGATTAAAATACTAAAAGAAGTACACTCTAAGGGAGATGTTTTTTCAATTTAAAGGAATCGAAACCTAACATCTTCCTTTATTTATAATATAAAGATACTTTTTAATTCTTGGAGGAAAAAATTCCCAATGTCCCAGAAAGATGTGCTGCATTCTTCCTGTGGTATTACCTCATCCCTGCCTCATCATTCTAGATTCCTTTAGAAGAAACACAAATCACAAATGACAAACAAAACCAAACACAGTCTATTATTTGAAGTCAGAAACAATTTTTCTGGTTTTCCAGAAATATTATATAAGGAGTTTAGGAATACATTTAAAATAATCTAATCCTAACGTAAAGAAACCATCTATTTCATCATGAAAGTGCCTTTAAAGGTGCAGTTTGGAATCCAGGAATAGATCTTTTCTTTTAAACCAACATAATATGTGATATTTCAGAATACTTTGTGGCTTGAAAAGAAATCAGATATAAATGCTTTCATGCATCAGTACTGTGCAGATTATCACAACTGACTTGGGGTCATAGAGTCAAGGCCAAAGAAGCTTCTTCTAATAGCAGTCCTATCTAAGTGATTAGGTGTCTATGTGAAGGGACAGAAAACTGGTGAGCCATTTCCTAAAAGAAGATAGTACCCCAACTTGCCCATGTTTATGAGTTCAGCTTTTTCACTTAAAAAAATATGTTAAAGCTGGATGTAGTCATATCTAAACAATCTTACAGCCTGAACTCTGGTTCC
Organism: Mustela lutreola; assembly: GCF_030435805.1. Taxonomy (NCBI): domain Eukaryota; kingdom Metazoa; phylum Chordata; class Mammalia; order Carnivora; family Mustelidae; genus Mustela; species Mustela lutreola. The sequence goes on along the minus strand of NC_081295.1, from coordinate 45,551,833 downwards.
TGAGTAGGTCCTGGTGCTCCCTGAGCCTGCCATGCTGAGTGCCCATTGATAACAACTCACAAGTTCTTCTCCGGAGAAATGCTCTCAGCCAAATAACAGCCTCTGCCCCCCTGGCCTAGAGGACATCCCTCACCCACCCCTTTCCCACGGCATACCTCAGCCAGTGACTGACTAGGTTGAGAGTATAAAAAGTTGCTCCCCTTGCCCCAAACGGGACCAACTCTGTGATGCAATCTGTTTTCCTCAGCTTTCTCGTTAAGAACAGAATAAATACAGCCAGTCTCTGGCTAAGACTTAGCTTCCTTCCCCTTATCCATTCTTGCTTCTCTTGTTCCCCTTCTCCTGAGAGTTATCCTCAGAATAACAAGAAATATTATTTAGAATAAGAAAAATAAGAAGAAATCACCTCCATAAGGATCCCTACCTCAGGCTCTACTTCTATGGAACCTGACCTACAACATTAAGTGAGAGTTGTAGGATACAAGTATTTTTAGTATTATTAACCACATAGTTTCTTAGGAAGTGCTTAAGCATCTCAGGCTTAATGACTCGTCAAGAGGAATACTGTGTATTCAATTTCCTAAAACTGATGTCAAACTCAAATATGAGTATGCTGAAAATACTAAAATATGTACTACTAGTCATCTAGTATTAAAAGAAAAATACACTGAATATTAAACCTATAAAGTTACAAACTATAAAGAAGTGTAAAACTTTTTTCAGTTCTAAGTAAAAATGTATTTTTTTTTTTTTTTTTTTTTTTTTTTTTTTTAAAGATTTTATTCATTTATTTGACAGAGAGAAATCACAAGTAGGCAGAGAGGCAGGCAGAGAGAGAGAGGAGGAAGCAGGCTCCCCGCTGAGCAGAGAGCCCGATGCGGGACTCGATCCCAGGACCCTGAGATCATGACCTGAGCCGAAGGCAGCGGCTTAACCCACTGAGCCACCCAGGCGCCCTAAAAATGTATTTTTAATGTAACAATAAAATGATTAGAAATAGTCTAAATATATTTTGATTTTACAAATTCAGAAAGGACTTACTTTAAGGAAGCTAACTCACTGAATAAATTCTGGTTTTCCTTGAACATTTGCTCCTCATTTTTCTTGTTTTGTTCTTGGAGATCTTTCACTTGATTATACAATCTTTCATTTTCCTTTTTGTAAACAGAAAATTGCATTTTAGTTAAAAGTCATTAGTACTTATATAGCATAAGTATATATGCTCAGAACAGATACATCCTTTACATATTTTTAAAGTCTTTTAAATTTATTCAGTTTTGAGTAAGCAAAACCTTTTTAAAACTCTTTATATCATCTCAGAAGAAAACCTGTTATCTGAAAACAATTCTTTCCAAATGCTTACTTGAAAAAAAAAAAAAAAGTTGCAAAAATTCCCAAAGCCATAGATCCTAATATCAGTACAAAGTGTTGTCTCTCACAGGAGCAAGGAGGCGAGTGGCTGCAGAAATAACCACAGCACAACTATGTGGACCAGGGGCAGAAGGGTCCACTGTGACTGTCTGCATCCTCTTTTTTCTGATTCTAACCCAGCTCCCTGCAATAAGGTGAACAGGACACAGGTAGCCACAATGGCTTGTTCCGTGCTTGTTTCTGGAACTTTCTATGAGCCGGGAGTTAGAGAACAGGTATTTCTGAAAGTGTAAGGACAAGGCAGAGCATAGACTAGAGCCAGTTCTACACCAGCCTTGGACTAAAGAGTGACTCAAACCAATCTGTGATTAGGTGCTGTGGCTTATTAACTTTTTTATAAAATTAAGAATCTGATGAAAACCAAGGACCTTTGAAATTTAATAAAAACTATGGACTGTCTCACCACATCTGGCCTACTGCTTGGTAAGATGGTCCGTGCTTAAATACCTGCAACGTAAGTTACACAGATATGCAAGTTTTGTGTTATACTTGGGGGAGAAGGTAGCTGGCACCCTTATGGGTCTGTGAAATACTCCTTAAAAATGTGTGCTCTCGGGGTGCCTGGGTGGCACAGCTGGTTAAGCAACCAACTCTTGGTTTTGGCTCAGGTAGTGATCTTGGGGATCATGGGATCAAGCCCCAGGCTGGGCTACACACTCAGGGAGGAATCTGCTTGGGATTCTCTCCCTCTTTCCTTCTGCTGCCCTCCCCACCCCCACCCCATGCTCTGGCTCTAACAAATAAGTAAGTCTTTAAAAAACAAAAAAATAAAAATAAAAATGGGTATTCTCTACAGCAGGATCACAATGGCAGGCAAAGGATCTGGGGCAGTGTGCCCAACAAAATCAGTATTTCATCTATAGGAAATCACTGATATTGCAAATCACTGATAAGACAATGCTTTCTCCGGTTAGCCTCAGATGATAATGCTTATTATTGACAGGCTTGATGCTTAAAAGTATGAGTAATGAGTTAGAAAGAGGTGAGGGGAAGTCAGGGAAAAAAAGGGAGGAAACTAAGGAGGAAGGGGAGGAAACTAAGATGAAGTTTTGTGCTGGGGATTACTAAACCCGTCCTGGCTGACAGGCTGGTCAGCATCACCAAGAATCTGTCACACATGGCAAATATCTGCCTTCTGTAGGACCCACAGATTTTTCTCATTTCATTCAAATTTTTTCACTGTCAGAACATTGGCAATTAATTTCAGATTTGTATTTCTGAATAAAATACCCAAACTAGTCAATATAATCTACTGAAAACAATTGCAGAAAACTAAAGAAAAATAGGGCAGTGTCTAAGGAATATGGCTATTAAAAATAGTAATAAGGGACATTTACTAATTGGTTACTGTGTGCCAGTAACTAAGAGGTTGGTTTGCACTTTCTTATATTTTATTTTTTTGCGCTACCTTATTTTAATTTCAATATCATACTGTTATTACCATCCCTACTCACAGATAAGGAAACTGGCTTAGAGAGGTGAAGTGATTTGCCCAAGGCTGCAAAGCAGTGGAGTGAGGACTAACACTGGATTCTCTGAATCCAGAACCCATTCTCTTAACTTAATTATATACCCACAGATAATGTTCAGACTAGTCAAATTATTACTTACTCATATTTGCCAGAATTCCTGTTACTGCTACATGAGCACAGAAATATCTTAATATACCTTATTTTTTTTTTTAATAATCAAAGGATCTCAAGAACAAATTCACAAAGTGATGAAAAATCACCATACCTGTTGATATCCTTGAAGAAGTGTCTCTTGTTCCTGTATTTCTTTTTGAATTTCCTTCAATTTTTCTTCAGTGACAGGATCAGTTGTTTCTCCAAAATGTAACCATCTTTGCTTTTTGTTTGTTTCTTCAAAGCTACTTAACTTTGAGAAAATACAGACATTTTATTTAGGAAAGGAGAGGATAAAGTGAGAAAGGAGGAAGAAAAATGGAAAACTCGATGTGCACAGATCTAAAACGGTCCTATAACTACAATGTTATTAACACCAACTAGCTAAATCATTACAGTGTGATGTTTTGTGCTAATGGTTCTGGTGATGAGAGTAACTGAGAAATGCTACACGGTGCCATTCTCTGAATCTAGGCCTTCTATAGCAGTTCTTTCTGAAACTGTCTTCTTTGAAGGTCATAGTGAACTAAGGGATTTGTTTTCAAAAAAGACTGCTAACAGAAGAAAATTATCAAAATGAGTCAATTTAAATTTTGATTTTTTCCCCAGTGGCTTTGATTTAGGCTCTGTTGTGAGGAGGCAGTCTTGGGATCCATGTTCATATTTTATATAGCAAATACATCAAGTCAAATAGCTCCAGGAACAAAGGATGACAATGCATTTGCAGTGAGTACAAGTTCTTTTTAATCAATAAAAGGAGAAGTATCTAGTACCTTGGCTTGAAGAATGTAATTGTCTTGGTTCAGTTTGAAGAGTTCCCTTTCCTGCTGTCTCTTTAGTTCTTCCATCTTATTTTCCAGCTCTCTCTCTTTTTCTGAGAATGTAACTTTAATTTGCTCAATTAGGGCTTGTGCACCCCTCCATTTTTCCTCTGCTTCCTGAACTCTTTTAAACATAATAAACTCGGTCTCCTTGTTCTCACCACGGTATCCTGAAGAATCCTTTAAAGGAGAAGCATTACTTCATTATAGTATATTTACATAGTATATTTACTAGATTTGAACACAGGTGGTTAGGGAAAAAAAAACCCACAATGAATAAAAATGACATAGTTAATGATGTCCTACCATATAAGGAAATCAGTAAATGTTTCAGTAAGATTAGATAGAACATCATGCTTGATGCAAAAATTTCACTATTATTTAGTTTTAATATAATAAAACAAAAAAATTAACGAATGTGATTTTGAAATTCAATACCTACATTCTGAAACTGAAGACAGTAATCCGTTTCTGTAGAATCTTCAGCCTTCTTAGGAGTAGCCAGGCAACTTTCAGTTTTGGAAGCTGCTTTACCCAAAGCTGCAGGCTTGATGACTTTTGTTCCAGAAAAGATTTCTAATTATTTTAAACAATGGACAGAAGCACCACAAATGCAAACAAAGTTGAATGTGTATTCAGCAATTATGTAACAGTAAGTACTAATACAATGAGAACACTAGGATAGAAGAGGATCTGGAAATTGGCTGAGGTCTAACACCGTTAACACAGCTGCTTCGCTGTGCTCAGAACTGCTGCCATAATCAACATTTCACTCAATTTGACAGAGAAAGCTAACTGACCCAAGATTCATGTCAAATGATAAATGGAGCAACAAAACAAAAAAACAAAAAAACAAAAAAAGTAAGGGGAATGTGGACAGGGATAATTTCAGGTTCAGTAATTTTAAATAAACTCTTCTTTAAAACAGTCACAGATGGGACGCCTGCGTGGCTCAGTCGGTTAAGCGCTGCCTTCAGCTCAGGTCAGGATGCCAGAGTTGTGGAATGGAGTCCCACATTGGGTTTGGGTTCCTTGCTCAGCGGGGAGCCTACTTCTCCCTCTCCCTTTGCCCCTTTGCTCATGTGCACGCACTCTCTCTCTCTCTCCCTCTCTCTCCGTCAAATAAATAAAACCTTAAAAAAAAAAAAAGTCATAGCAATAATAAGAATATCTAAGTGATGAATCAAAGAGAAGCTGATTAACTGTATGAGGCACTTTAGTTCAGATTAAGTGTGATTTCAGAGTACACTTTTCACAAATAATGTGTTTCAAGATATGGTATCAGTGGAATAATATAAATTGCATGGAAACTTTCTAACAGCTAGTCTAAATTTGACTTAAAGAATAAAATTATAGGGCGCCTGGGTGGCTCAGTGGGTTAAGCATCTGCCTTTGGCTTAGATCATGATCTCAGGGTCCTGGGATCTAGGCCCACATCGGGCTCCAGCCCCACGTTGGGCTCCAGCCCCACATCAGGTTCCCTGCTCAGTGGGGGGTATGCTGCTCCCTCTGCCCCTCTCCCCAACTTGTGCTCTAGTGCTTCACTCTCTCTCAAATAAAATCTTAAAAAAAAAAGAAACTTATTAGTCCAAAAATAAGAACGTAATAGCCAAAGAAAATTAATTTAAAATAAAAAGAAAAATAACCACACAGCAGATACTGCTAGTTGCCAATCTCATCCTCTTCTCTATTAATAGAAACCTCCCTATTAATCTGCTCTGGGCGGCAATGTACCAGTTGAAAATACTCATCTCCCTGGACTCTAGGAAACTGGGGGTGGCCATAAGAACAAAACTCAGGCTAATAAGATGAAAGCAAAAGTTTTGTAGGCTTCCAGAAAAGTCACAACTTTCCCGAAGAAGAAGTTGAGAATTAACTGGCATGGACCTTTTACCTTTCCTCCTGACTGGGCCTGGAGGCTGAAATAGCCACCTTGTTATAATGAAGATAAAAGTGACAGATAAAGGATTTTGTAGCAGGACAGAAGGGATCTGGTTCCTTGCACAGTGGCACCAGCTCTCAACCGCCTATTCCTGTCTTCTTTCATTTTTTTCATTCATTCATTCATTCATTCATTCATTCATTTCCCTTCTTGTTGCATGAAAAAGAGAAACTCTTAAGTAAGCCCCAGCAGCTGGCTTCTTTTTCATCTTAGTCAGTGTTGATTCCAAGTGCATCCTCTAGACTTTCTATACACTAATCTCTATCTCCCAAAGTCTGCTTGTCCGAGAACACAACCTGTGAAAAGTAACAGCCATCCCTAAGGAATTAAAATTCTGAATAAAACTAAAACTGTGCTGGGGGAATTTTACAATAAAAAGGGAGAAAAAATCATATTTAATATTCTAATGAAAAAAAGGAACTCAGTATAGTCAAGGTTTATACTGTACTTTAACATAAATTTTACTGTTTTATTTTCATTTTGGTAGTCACAAATACTGTAAAGTTTTGAAACAGGAAAAAATACTCATAATAATATTGTTGCTTTCCTCTCTCAACCTCCAAATCATGCCCCTTGTTTCTTTTCCACCCTCTGTGACATTATTTCTGTCTTCATTCTTGGTAATTTCAATACACTCACAGGGATCCCTTCAACCCTTGGCTCTTAGGTTCTTATACTTAACCTCTCTACTTCAGCTACTTACTTCTATTGGTACAGGCCTTTTCTTTACTAGAAACACAGTCACTCCTCATCTCAGTCTTAGGCATTTACTCTCTATCAATCCTATCTCCTATCCTATCTCCCACTTCATGCCCTTTGGTATTTGGAGTCCATCAATCCTTTAACCCAATGGCACCTCATAGATGGTTGATCCTACCCGTTTCATACTGTATTACACCCCTTGATGTCCTTCCTTCCTTATTCAACTTGAAGTCCACATACACCATTAGCTCCCTTCTCAGTTCATTGCACTCATTTGACAAAAACAACTCTTCTTGGCAAATTCAATTATACAAGTATCCAACCCCTGCAATCATGTAGCAAAATGTGGACATTCACAAACACACACACACACACACACACACACACACACACACACACACAATTACATTGCCTGGTATCAATTTAACTCCATAATAACTAACTTCAAGAAGACTCTGCTGTGGGCAGTCTAGTCCTCCGGGATGGCTATTTCATACCTTCTCTTCTCTCCTCTAACACTTCTACTCCATCCTCAATGCCAGCTAATGATGTTATGTTTTATTTCTCAGAGAAGATGGAAGCAATCAGAAGAAATCATCCATATTCTTTCACCATTTCTACCCACCCATCAGTATCTGCACCAATGTCTTCCTCTCTCCCATCTGCTTGCCCAGATGAATTGTCCATGCCTCTGTCTAGAGCCAACCCTTTCAATGAACGCTGGATTCCATTGTAATTCCACATTGCTCTAGCAATTCTTCCCCTCTCACCATCATGAATCTACTGAAATCTTTCCAAAATGCGTTAACATACTATTAGGCATACTATTATTTCTACCATTAAAAAAAAGTAAACAAAAAGCTTTTCTTGACTCTACTTCTTATGCTGGCTACTATCCCCCTTTTTTTTTTTTTTTTTTTTTTTGCCTTTTACACTCTTTCCTCCTGGCCCATATTCAATTTTAACTCTCCCATTCCCTCCTATTCTATTTCAGTCCACCTTTTACAGCCCTATAACCATGGGAACTCTCCAGTTTACTGACGACCTCCTCCATGCTAAACTCAAAGGTCAGTTTCCAGTTTCCACTTTCCTTTCTCTCTCAGCAGCAACTGATAGATAAATTTTCCCTTCTTCACTTGGCTTTCAGGATCCCACATATTCAGGTTTCTTCCAATCTCACTCTCTTCTCTTTGCAGGTCACTCCTCTTCCCCCTGACTTCCTAAGGTTAGCATGCCCAGGAGTCAGGCCTCAGTTTGCTTTCCTTCTATAGCAATACTCACTCTCTTGAAAACTTCTGTCAGTCCCATGACTTAAAAACCATATATATAGTGTTTTTTTTTTTTAAAGATTTTATTTATTTCCAGAGAGTGGGAGGGAGAGAGTGAGCACACAAGTAGGGGGCGTGGCATGCAGAGGGAGAAGCAGGCTCCCCGCTGAGCAAGGAGCCTGATGTGGAACTCGATCCCAGGACTCTGGGATCATGATCTGAGCCAAAGGCAGATACTTAACCAACTGAGACACCCAGGTGTCCCCCATCTATAATAGTTTTAACAATAACTCCTAAATCAGATCTGCAGTCCACACCTCCCTCTTGAACTCCAGACTTGACTATCTAATTGGTTCCTTGTCATCTCCACTTGCATGTAGAACAGTCATTTCAAAAATAAGAGAAAATAAGGCAATACAAAATGCTTTGTAGGAGGAATTAGAGGTTCACAGTTTAAGAACAAGAGGAAAGGATGCCTGCATTCATCCTACTGAATCATATTCCTGTCTCTACAGAACAGAGATTATTCCTCTCTCTACCTCCTGCCGCTATTCTCCTCTACTCTGACATAAATCAGCCTTGGCTTTCCTTTCCATCTACGATGCACAGGTTGCTGCAGCAAACACACATACAAAGGCAGGACAGAGCCTTTAATGCCTAAAGAGTTTAAAATAGAGTCAAAGTGGTCCTGGATTTAATACTCTTAGGGAAAAGCAAGGAAAGACACCTGAAGCTAGAAATGCATTTTCCAGCGAGGACAGATCTCTTCACGCAACTATCACCATATAACAATGATGAACTGGTCACCTATTAAATTTAATCACAAAGGGAAGGACAAAATGCTTCTGGCACCACTGCTCTCCCTTCCTTACTGGAATTTAAAGGCAGCAGAAATGTCAGTCTGATCTGAACATTTCTACTGCTTCTAATAGCTGCATGGGCTTCTAAGTTGAAAAGTACCCTTTCCTACTGTCAATAAAAAATGACTGCATTAGGAAATAACGAACAGAGGCACTGTGATATATTAAAAATATGCATTATGTGCTACATAAAACATCTTGCCTGTATCAGTCTATACTGAACTAATATCCAAATAATCTCTATAATCAACCTTCACTTGTATTCATTTGTATTCGTTTTTGAATTTGTAGTTCTCTGGAAAACACCAGATACTCCAACATCAACCAGATGAGGAAGAGTTTGATTCTCTATTCACTTCCCATACTTTATAAGTGTCATTCAGGAAAGCTCAGAGCCAATGACCAAAATCCTGTAAACAAAATCTTTCAGAATGGGATATCCTATCTAAAGATGAATTCTTTCCTATGAACAGAAAAGTTCACAGAAGGAGAGAAATAAGGAAAGTAGAGAAGTAAAGTTAAATAACACATCATACGCACAGAACTCTACTATGAAAAGAGCATATAATTACCTTTTTTCCTAGCTTGATTTGAAGTGGGAATAGATCTCGAGTTTTTGCTTTTCATAATGTCCTTTGAAGTTTTTTTTTCAAGAGTAGAAAAAGTCTTGAATGGTGAACTGGGTTGGCCATAGCCTGAGCTCCTAACTGATGAATATAATCCACTCTGGGGTTTCCTCTTAAGTAATGGAGGTGCACTTTTGGCCTTCTTGTATGGCACCTGTTTACCAGTTATAGCCCCTTCTTCTCCAGAAGTGAGTTGTCTAAAATTCTGCAAACGAAAAGTAGCAACTTTTTAAGACTTAAATAAACTTCAACTATAGCTGTAAATGAAGATTTAACAGATGACAGAAGTGATTACTAAATAATAGTTTAGTTACATAGTGATTACTAAATAATAGTTTGTAGAAGGCAAACCACTACACATTAAAATTCTCAAAGCCTAACTCATCAGAATTTTAGTATTTTGAAGCACATCTTCAAAGTCAGGAGTAAAACAAAACAAAATAATAGAACAAAATAAGCTTGCTAGAATGCAAGAAGTTTAATTACTAGAATACAGCAGAGAACAGGAAAGCATATATTTTGAAATAACATAAATAACATAAAATTCTCAAGATAAAAATTTACCAATACCCTGTCGTATTCCACAAAAACCTGGAGATGTTTTATGGTAAACACGAACCTAAAACCATAAAATAAAACTAGAATATAGATCAAAGAAACGATAAATCAGAATAGATCAAGAACAGAAGAAAAAGAAATGGTGAAGTATAACTTTCTCAACAGCTGCTAATAGCATTTATATAAAATGTCAACTTGCCTACTTTTGCAGAATATACAGTACTGGAAAGATTAATTAAAAAGCACTAGAATGATGAATAGACTTTATTTTCTTGTGCCACTCAAATTCTGGACTATGCTTATTAAAAACAAATGAAGAAAGTAAAGAATGGCTTCCAAAAGAAAGCTAATGCTATGGTGGTATTTTAGGGACTATGGGATGTTGTAATAAATCCTGCTCACAAATATCCAGGATCTATACGGAGGTTAGTATGTAATCAGTCCCGTTAACTTAACAAGTACCAAGTACCTACTTATCAACAGTATTTATATAACTTCATTTATCAATATTTCGAATCAACTTGGATTATGAACACTTACTTTATTTATTTTGTCTTCCTGAAGCAATAGCGAAGGACCAACAGATAGTTTTTTCCTCAAAATATCAAGATACATTTTATCTATATGTTCTTCTGTAGTATTTACTCCTGGATGTCCATTTTCTATACTTTTATTTGTTGTCTTTTGTAAAACCACATTCTCTTCATTTCTGTCAAAAAATTGGTTTGCATTTCGTGGCTCTTGAGAGATAATATTTGGGTTCATCTTAAGGGGTAAAGGGCTAACAAATCCAGTTTCTTTTCTATCAGCCAGTTTCTTATAGCTATAAAACAAAACAGAATGAACCCTAGGTGACTCCTCAAATATCAGTTATAAATACATATACCATACATATCACAGGTATTTACACACACAATATGTAAGAAATATATTTTAATATGTATATTATTTATATATAATATTAAATACATTTAATATTTAATATAACTATTCAAATTAGGTCATTCATGTTAAATACATTATTTGTAATTCTGGTTAGTAGAGTATACTCATATAGTGTCCTGTATCTCTTTAAATTTCAGGTAATATAATTTAATGCAGTATAAAATAAGAGATTACAATGGATGATTCTGAGACATACTTCAAAGGAATAACAAACCAAGCAAGACTGAGATTGCTTTTGTGTAAGAAGAAGTAAAAAATGAGTTTTTTTTTTTTTTAAGATTTTGTTTATTTATTTGATAGACAGAAATCACAAGTAGGCAGAGGCAGGCAGAGGGGGAGGGGAAAGTAGGCTCCCTGCTGAGCACCAAGCCTGATGTGGGCTCAATCCCAGGACCCTGAGATCATGACCTGAGCTGAAGGCAGAGGCTTAACCTACTGAGCCACCTAGGTGCCCCCAAAAATGAATTTCTAATGCACTTCATGTATTTAATCTTTTATCCACAATATCAAGTCAGCAGGAAAAACATTTTACATACTTTGAGAAGAAACTAAAGAAATAATAATATATGGCAATGAGAAATATATTATAAAGCATATATTTCATCACAGTATAGGAAAAATTTTAAAGTAAAACAGGAAAATCACTAGTATCTTGAAATAAAATCATTTCTTAAAATACAATGTAATATTTCAGACTATTCAATTTTTAAAATAGAGAAAATATCCCTTAAGGAAATGTTCTAAATGTGGGTAGATATCAGTAAAGCATAGGGGCTCCAAAAAAATGGCTATTATTTCCTTACTTTCTTCCTTCCTTCCTTCCTTTTTAAAGATTCTATTTATTTATCTGACAGACAGCTGGAGAGCACAAGTAAACAGAACAGCAGGCAAGAGAGAAGCAGGCTTCCTGACAAGCAGGGAGCCTGAAGCGGGACTCAATCCCAGGACCCTGGGATCATGACCTGAGCCGAAGGCAGATGCTTAACCAAATGAGCCAGCTAGGTGCTCTGGATATTGTGATTTTCAAACTGAGTAATCATGGTCCATTACATCATTCAATTTTATAATTTAAAAAATTTCATTTATAAAATCAAGTTTAAGAGGCCACTATTTTCTTGTAAGATAGATTGGCTTCTTAGTAATTGTTAGACCTTTCTAAAGTACTTAGAATCATCAGAAAATATAATAATTCTTTCCTTCTTCAGGTAGCAGAATCTGGCTAGAAGTTCATCAAAGCTGTCTCCTGTTCTTCCTGCATACTAACTAAACTACATTTCCTGGCCTCCCTGAATCTAGCTGGGCCCAGTTACTAGTTCTTGCCTTTAGAATGCTGAATGCTGTGGTGACAAGAACCTAAGATCTGTGTCACTGGCTTAGTAGCTGGGTTTTGGATGACAAGGAAAATGATACTGGAAGCTGAAGAAGAGGCAACCTATGTTTTACAATGACAAAACATTTACCGAATGGTCACCTACAACGGTTTATAAGGCAGATCACATGGCTACTGAGTCTGAGGTATTAAGAAAAATGGCAGGAGAGTTTCTAAGTGCTAGCTACTATTGGCTACTTTTGACAAGATAGTAAAAGAAAGATATAAACTCGAGATAAAAAAGGGTCAGTTTGTAAGAAAAAAAATCAAAGAGAACAGAGAGTCTAGAAACTCAGTGCCTCTGCGGTTCACTCTCTGTGAACCTAACAGTAGGATTCAGCACTGAAAAATGCTATGAAAAACCAGGATTTCCAGAGACTTCTCAGTTGAAAAGAGTGACTCAGTCCTTTGACAAAGATCATATTAAAGGAATCCTCTTTACACTTAAGATTATTGTTCCCCAAAATATATAGATAACTGCAAATGAATTGAGAGGGGGAGGAAAAAAGGAGGACAACAAAGCAAAGACTTTAAGCAGATCTAAAACCTCTGTCTACCAAACTGACTTTAAATGCAGTTACTGGCACATGGGACTGACTGGAAACTAACAGATCAGAAGCCTACTAAACTTTCTTAAAGAACTGTAATGACAAAGAAACTACAACTATGTTTAAAAAACAAACAAACAAACAGTAAAAGCCAGAGACTTGTTTGGGAGCCTTAAAATCATCTGCAGGTAGGAAGTGGACTAAGAAAGGAATACATCCTCTATCATGCACATAGGGTGCCCACAAAGCCTATTTCAGTTGTGGCCAAGAGTTTAAAGTGGGTTTCAAGGCACATTTTTCCCTTCTGAACAGGAGTATTTGTTGCAGCTTCACTATTATATATTGGGTGGGAGTGACGAAGTAGAGAACTTACGTTTTTAATTCACTGACTAGTAGACAGCGAGAAGCCACATTCAAACCTGGTGAAGACTGTACTTCACCTGAAAATCCTGGCCTTTGAGATGGACACAGTTCTGAATGGGCCTTTGGGCTGTTTGCTTTAGGGAGGGGATAGTCGGTACTTGTGTGAAGAAGAGTAAAATGGATATTTAGCTATTGGTAGATTCTGGTAGATTCTAGATGCCTATCAGACTCATTTATTTTTCTTTCTAAGCATACAACCAAATCCCATTTCCCAGCCTCTTGGACCCTACAAGCTAGATGTGTTGGTTCTTAACAACAGAATGTGAATAGAAGTGATATAATGCTTCTGTGCTGAGGGAGTTAAAAGGAATTTGCTATCAACTGCTTTCCTTTCTTTATCAACTGGTTGGATAAGACCAGGGCAACCTTAAAATCATGTGTTGATGAGAAAGCAGCCCAGGTCCCAAATGACTATGTGGAGAAGAATCCTATCCCAACCCCATGGACACACACGGGATTATGATGTGAACAAAAAGTACATTTTTGATGATGTTTAGCTACTAAAATTTTAATAATCCTAGTAGTTAGGATTATATACTCAACAGTTTACTGAAGAGTTTTCAGGTATGTACACTGAAGTTTATACTATTGACATTTCTGTAATGATTGTTATGCCTTTAATGTAAGTATACTTGCTTGTTTAGACTTGAAACCTAAATGAAAAAATCTCTATTTAGAATTCACATTAGTAAAATGATTCCACCTATGCCAACAAAGACATAAGATGTGTAAGCAATCTCTTCATTAACACAAACACAGCCCCCAAATAGCAGTAAGTGAGGATAATCAGCTCTTTAAAACATACTAACTGGGCTCCTGGTGGCTCAGTGGGTTAAAGCCTCTGCCTTTGGCTCAGCTCATGATCCCAGGGTCCTGGGATCGAGTCCCAAACTGGGCTCTCTGCTCAGCAGGGAGCCTGCTTCTCCCTCTCTTTCTGCCTGCCTCTCTGCCTACTTGTGATCTCTGTCAAATAAATAAACAATATCTTAGAAAAAGAAAGAAATAAACAAAAATCCATACTAACTAGTGCTGCAGATCAATAGAAGAATACTAGACTCAGCATTTCAGCACATGGCCTTAGCCTAAGCTTCACTGCCTCGTTGTCTCTGTACAAACATAGAAACAGGATGAGAAAGCACAAGTGGATTTACAAAGTGAGGATGTAGTAGAAGGAGGGACTCACACTGTGTCTGCTGAAAACACAAATGAACGAATGAACACATGAAGGAATAACAGGCTTCTCACAGAAATATTTCATGGCAATCAAAGATCTGACAGTGTAGGTTAAGCACACAGATTTCTTGTGTTTCCTGGCTAGAATCATAGGATCTTGAGCAATTTCTCTCACTTTTTTTTTTGGTGGGATAGGAGGAGGAGCAGAGGGAATGGGAGAGAGAATCTCAAGCAGACTTTATGCCCAGCATGGAGCCCAACGCCAGGCTCCATCTCACCACCCTGAGATCATGACCTGAGCCAAAATCAAGAGTTGGATGCTTAACTGATTGAGCCACCCAGATGCCCCATTTGACTTCATTAAGCCTCAGTTTTCTTATCTATGAAATGGAGACTGTAATAAAATATAGCTCACAGAGTTGCTGTGAGAGTAAATGAAACCTGCACAGAACTCTAACCCCCAGTAAGTGTGTGGTAGAAACGTTAGCTACTATCACCACCACGGCCTCCACTGCCATCTTCTGGTTCCTGGGATAGCTCCACCACTAAACTGGTTCACCCGTTTCATCACTTGAATGGTGTAGATAAAGAGGCCTGACCACTTTGTTATAAGGATCACATGATATGATGGCTGTAACACAAATGCAAAGTTACTGTGATGTGCTACTCTGTGTGCTGCAGAATGACAGTGAGGTCCCACAAGTTTCCATTAAAATGTACTGAAGCCTGCTGCTCTGGTGGCCAAAACACTTACCCTGTAATATGACGGTTGGTCAGTGACTAAGTACAAAACTCAGTGGTTTATAAAGAAGCAAATCTAGGATGCATACAGCATAAAATTCATGGTCTCTCTCACTGGTCAAAT
The DNA here is from genome assembly GCF_030435805.1 of Mustela lutreola. Lineage (NCBI taxonomy): Eukaryota > Metazoa > Chordata > Mammalia > Carnivora > Mustelidae > Mustela > Mustela lutreola. The sequence goes on along the minus strand of NC_081295.1, from coordinate 45,536,677 downwards.
CAACTGCCCTGAGCTATTTAAAGCTGAAAGGATTTTAATTTTCAGACTACTTAAAAAAATGGCATTTTTTTTTTAGTCACATCTATTTAAAAAACATTTTTAAAATTTTAGCACTGGAAGAATTTTGTAAACTAAGAACTACTAAGAAGAAGAGAGCACTGACTCACAGGTAGACTCATATAAGCTACTTATTAATCATTCACTAGGAAGGAATATGTAGAAGAAATGACTCTAATGTCTCCAGTTAACAAAACAATAAACAAACAATGGAATGGCACAATCCATTCCATAAAACCTCATACCTGACAGGTTGTAAATCAAAACCACTGCCACCAAAAGAATCTATTCGGATAGGTTTCATCAGCTCCTCTACCGTGGGCAGATCTAAGAGGAAAAAAAGTTAAAAGAGCAATCCAAAAAATCATGTGAATTTGCTAATTTAATGTCTAATGCCACTAAGATTACATTTTTTTTCTGACAGAGTTAACAAAATGGCATATACAATAAACCCAGTTTCCCACTATAAAGTTACCTGTACCAAGAAAATCTCCTTTGATTTATATTTTGAAATATATCTATATCTATTAATGTATCTAACCATATCAGTATCAAAAATATGTGTATAGGTGTGTCCATACATGCACACATATTTGTTAAATATATTTTAGCTGATTCCAAAATACTGTTCTCTACTTAAAAAATAACTTTAGTATACACACGAGGAAAAGCATAAAATAAATGTGAAAACACTTAGGTGATTTCTGAAATTGGCCAAAGCACACTGAAGGAGGAATTGAAATTTTATTCCATATTCACAACTATAGTGAAACCACTGATTCCCAAAATCCATTTTAACAAACCCTTTAAGGTTAAATTCAGGGACTGAGAAACAGTCCCTACGGCAAACCGCACTGAAATTATACCTCACTAGAGACTGTTCGGAGAGGGTCTCAAATTAACTTTTACCAGATTCTGTAGTAGAGATGTTTTTAAGGGACTCTTCATTTTCTTGAGGATAATCTTTCACTGAACTCTTGATATTTTCCATGGCATTACTCTCAGTTCTTTGCTCATCTGCATCTCCCAAAGAATGGGCTACATGACAATAAGCCTGATGGAGAGCTTCAATGTCACTATTGCTTTGTCCGTAAGAAACACCTGTTGAAATAAATGTCATCTCCGGTATAATCATACAAATACATGAAAGATATAAAACACCAATATCATCCCTTAATGTGTCTGGAATGGAGAATGAGGCTGGTGGGACAACAGCAACATTACACAGTTAGGTATGAACCTTGCTGATATGCAGCTATAGCTTAACAGCACAAAATCAGGGCAGGCTCAATAACTCTTTAGCAAGTTGAGATGTGTCCTGACACAGGAAGAGTAAATAAACTCTGACTCCCCTAGCTATTGCCTTCTCTTCCTACCACCTATAACCAAGCCCATTACACTGGATAGAACTATACCCCAATTTCCTAAGCTGACAAAATCTTTCAAGGATTCTGTCTCCCTTACCACTACTCTCTCTCTCTCACTCTTGCCTTCTGTCTCTGCTTCCCAGTGCCACCAAGTATCCTGTAGTCTGCATTCCTTCTTCTGAAATTCACTCCTCTAATTTTGTGACCCAGTATGTGTTCCAATACTCTGTAATGCTACTAAGTCAAAAGCAATTTTCTAATAGTCAAATCTAGCCATCTTTAATTCTCTCCAACCCTGTGGCTCATCTCCATCTTCACTCTTCTTTTTTGAACTATTTATTTTTGAGCTCACTGATTTCATCAAGATCCTTAGCTCAACTATTACCCATATGATTGTGATACCCAAATCTATGTTTTTGTCTTTACCTCTTCTCTGAATATTAAACTTTTGAACAGACATCTATACTATTCTGTAATTAAATAAAATCTAACATGTCCCCAACTGAATTAATTATACTCCCCAATAAAACTTGTTCTACTATAAGTATTTTAGCTAATGGCATCACTGTTCACCTAGTCATCTAAAACAGAATACCTGATGTCATGGTTCACTCTTCCTTCCCTAATAACCTTCTCCTCCTCCCACCAAAAAATAATCTGAAGACTCTAATGACAATAATGATTTAAAAATTTATAGGTATTTTTCTTATTTAAAAATTTATAGGTATTTTTCTTATTTGTCTTGAACCTTTCATTACTAACACTGGAATTTTCAAAATTAGAGAAAAAGATAAAAGTCACAGAAGAGTAGCAAAAAAGAGAAATGAGTTGAGTAGTCTCCCTTTCTGTTAATACCCAGGATTAATTAGTTAATGCTTAAGAATAAAATAGTAGCTATAGCCTCATCAATAAATGGCTGACTTCTCTGCCTTTTACATGACAAAGAGAGGATTCTATGTAGTTATTTAATATATTAGTACAAGTCCAAAGCTCCCTAATTTTTCTACTTTAGGGCATCCAGAAGTGTCAAATCCTACACTGCACAGGCAAGGATCTGGCTATGAAGCAATACTGTCCTCCTGTGAATGATCCACTCATACAGCCATAGCACAAAATGGTACCTGCCCAGGGAAGAAATGAAAATAAGCAAAAGGCTGGGTCTGGCCCTCGTTTGTTCAGTCACCATCCCTTCTAATACCATAAAGCACCAAGAACTTCTAAAGGGATACCTTTTTAAAAAGATGATCTTTGATAATATATCACCTAAACTGAGGTTGCTTAGTATTTAAAGAAACATTATATATTTAAAAAAACACCACAAAACAACCATCTGATTTTTCGGTTCTTAAATGAAGTTCACACGCTGATTTGAAGACTACCAAGTGTATGTTTCAAATAGCAGGTAAACTCAATACCCCACAGCTAATGAGTATTTATAGTGTATGCCTTCAAGTTTTTTATTATATTTTCTACAATTAACAGAGGATTGCTATAAATAATAGTGAAATACTGCTTATTGAGTATTAACAATATACTAGGCATTATACATTATCGGAGTTGACCAGCACAAGGCCTCATTTAAAAGATGAGGAAACAGGCTTAGAGGCATTAATTGTCCATTGTCAAATAGCTGATAACTAGCAAAGCTGGGACTATGAGTCCAAAGCTATATATGACAATCAGATCACACTTACTATCTTCCAGTAATAACAATCAAATTATTTCAGAGTCAAGAGCATTTAAGAAATAAAGCCAGAAGGAACCCTCCTACACTGCTGGTGGGAATGCAAGCTGGTGTAGCCACTCTGGGAAACAGTATGGAGCTTCCTCAGAAAGTTGAAAATAGAGCTATGCTATGACCCAGCAATCGCACTACTGGGTATTTATTTACCTAAAGATACAAATGTAGTGATCCAAAGGGGCACGTGCATCCGACTCTTTATAGCAGCAATGTCCACAACAGCCAAACTACAGAAAGAATCTAGATGTCTAGCAACAGAAGAATGGATAAAGAAGATGTGGTATGTATGTATGTGTGTATATGTATATGTACATATATGTACACACACACACACACACAGGAATACGATGCAGCCATAAAAAACTGAAATCCTGCCATTTGCAATGACGTGGATGGAACTAGAGGATATTATGCTACACGAAATAAATCAATCAGAGAAAGACAATTATCATATAATCTCTCTGATATGAGGAATCTGAGAGACAAGGCAAGGGGCTGTGGGGGGTAGGGAGGGAGAAACAAACTGAGGGTTGCTGGCAGTTGGGGGGAGAGGGAGACGGTGGCTTGGTGATGGACACTGGGGAGAGTATGTGCTATGGGGAGTGCTATGAATTGTGTAAGACTGATGATTCACAGACCTGTACCCCTGGGGCAAATAATACATTATATGTTAATTTTAAAAAAGGGTGAGGGAAAAAGGAGAAAAAAATAGGGCCAGAAAAACTACAGCTTTATATAACTGCTCGAATCATCTCTATAAAAGAGTTTTTTCAATATATTTTTTTTTCTTATAACCTATGGCAATGGTTTTCATACTGTATTTTAATTTTACAAAATCATGGGTTCTACAGATGTTTGAGTGAAATTTCATTTTAAATCATGCTTTAAGGGGTGCCTGGTGGCTCAGTGGGTTAAAGCCTCTGCCTTTGGCTCTGGCCATGATCCCAGGGTCCTGGGATGGAGCCCCACATTGGGCTTCCTGCTCAGCAGGGAGCCTGCTTCCCTTCCTCTCTCACTCTCTCTCTCTCTCTGCCTACTTGTGATCTCTGTCAAATAAATAAATAAAATATTTTTAAAACAAACAAATAAATAAATCGTGCTTTAAAACATAAAAATAGAAATTAATCTGCAACTCAACTGTGTCATTTAGGTTACTATAATATTTTGAAAACCATCAGAGTGGTAACTTCTGCCTCCTGCTTTGTTTTCATGCACATCTTTGAACGCAGCTTCTCTGACCATCCTGTATGTATATGAATTTCCTATAAATGTATCACTGATTAGAAAAGCTGGAACTCTGTACTGGTCTTTTACAAGAATTCGTGTTGGCTGACTGAAAACTGTGCATGTAGGGTGACTATCATAGCACACACGTGACGTGTACTTGAACAGCAGTAAGACTGAAGAACATGTGCTCAGCACATGCTTTCATCCCGCAAACATTCAACGGGGTAATAACAAGTAAATGAATAACATGACTTGATGGGAAAATTCTGCTGTAATTTTTTTACTTTTATAGTTACATTTTTAAATGCAAGTGGATGAAACAAGACAGTGGTGACTTGTGGAACAGCAGCGACTAGAAACAAGATCTTGAGTGGACTTTGTGGTTTTGGTCATGCTTTGTTTTTTGCTCTGGTTGCTGGTTTCATGGTTATGTTCAGGATATGAAAATGCATCAGGCTGCACTACTGTGATACATGAACTTTCTGTGGGTATATTATACTTCAATAAAAAAGTAAGAAGAAATAAAAAATAAAATAAAAATAAAATGCAAGCAGATGTTTAGAGTTGGTTAGTGATTTATCATTTCTGCTGCTCTTTTGTTCCAAGTGTCTGGATTGGTTTAATTGACCACACTGGCCAATTGAGACCTGCAAAGCAAGCTGGTTAAAAAGTTCTCAACTATTTATGTAGTAAAGCAAGATCATTTTAATATTATACAGCAAAAATAAAATACACAAACATATCAGAAGTCTGATGGTGATACAAGGATATAACAAATGTCTAAAACTTCGGATTTTAAAAGTTTCAAAAGACCATTATGGTTCTCGCCAACTTTACAAGTAAATGTAATAAATGTAAATGTTTATATTTATACTGATAAAATACCATATTTATCTACACAGAGAGTACTACATGAGATTTCATTTGGAGGTAAGGATTCCACTGCTTTAACAGATTGAAAAAGCATTATCTTAAAGATCTTTATAACCTTTTGTAAAGTCTAGACAGTCCAAGGCATTTTGGAATTTTGGAATGTGATTCTGCTTTCTCCTACATAGAGGGAACAATGGAAAAGCAAAGTCAGTCTGAAATCTCATTTCTCCTACATGTTCCAAATTTAACCAAATACTCTGGAGGGGCAGAGAAAATTAATTAATATTCACCTATAGTACTACACTATGTAGCATTTTTCATTCATTAACAAGTCTTTATTAAAAATACACTTTACTTGACCTACTAGCATTTAGTGTCACCAAGGAAAGTTCAGATTATTTAAATTGTTAATAACAGGAAAAAATGTGGGATTAAAATTTTATTGTTGGGCTGCCTGGATGGCTCAGTTAAGCATCTGACTCTTGATTTCAGCTTAAGTCATGATCTCAGGGTCTTGAGATGGAGCCCCACACTGAGCTCTGCACTGCGCACAGAGGCTGCTTAAGATTCTCTCTCTCGGGACGCCTGGGTGGCTCAGTTGGGTAAGCAGCTGCCTTCGGCTCAGGTCATGATCCCAGCGTCCTGGGATCGAGTCCCACATCGGGCCTCTTGCTCAGCAGGGAGCCTGCTTCTCCCTCTGCCTCTGCCTGCCATTCTGTCTGTGCTCGCTCTCTCCCCCTCTCTCTCTCTGATAAATAAATAAAATCTTTAAAAAAAAAAAAAAAAAGATTCTCTCTCTCCGTCTCCCTCAGCAGCCCCCCACCAAAAATTTTTTTTAATGTTGATATAGTAGTTATATATTATTATATATAATAGGTATTTCTCTAGAAATAAAGTCAACTAGTCTTAAATCATTACATATTTAGAGAATAGCCAGTTTTCTACCTTTACCTGTTCCTGTCATTTCATTATCAGCCATTTCTGGCAGGGCCTCTGGCTTAGCTGCTCGATCTTGATCATCAAGGTTGACATCTGCAACAGAGTCTAAGGAATCAAGAAGCACCACTAGAATGATATGTAAAAAAAAAAAAAAAAAAAAAAAAAATTAGAGGAAAAGGAGAAATTTATATGGTTCCTTCAATTTAAGACTTAAATCAAATACAAGCTATATAAAAACAACAGTAAATATTTCCAGGTAAGGAGCATATAATCATATATATGTAATAACCATGATTACATTAACATGCATAACTATGCAGATATACAGGTCAAATGAATGTACATTTACATGTGGAATGCAAAGGGCCTGTGAAAAATAACAAAAAAGAAATATTCTCCCCCCCTCAACTTTACTGAGGTATAGTTGACAATTAAAAACTGTATATATTTAAGGTATACAATTCGATGTTTTCGTATGTGTACACACTGTGAAATACTGACTACGATCAAGCTAATTAACATATCCATTATCCTACCTTTTAGTTAGGTGTCTTTTGTGTATATGTGTGGTGAGAACACACATTTCCCCTCTTAACCAAATGTCAAGTATATAATACTGTTAACTATAACCATATTGTTGTCCATTAGCTCTAAGAACTTAATTATTATCTTGTATAACTGAAACTTTGTACTCCTTAACTAACATCTCCCCAAATCCCCCTCCCCTAGTCCCTGGTAACCATCATTCTACTCTCTCGCTTCTACAAGGTTAACATTTTTAGATAACACATATGAGTGAGCTCATGCATGGGTGAACAAGATTAATACTATCTTGGTCACAACTCCTGCCATAAATGTTCGATGACTTGAAACCTTCCTGAGCATGGCAGCCAACCAACATTCTTTCCTTTTCAACCACATCCTTAAATACACTCTTGGGGCATAGCATCCTTGATCTGCCCTAGAGATAGGACTATGACTCACATGTATTCTTAAACATTCTTCCCTTATGTGGTCCCTCAGCAGTACTCCCAGCCTCTAAGGCTATACAGAAGTCCGAAGAGAGGTGGGGTTACAGAGATCTGTACATCTTATGGTGCACAAAACGTGTTTCTGCCTGTAAGTTCCCTTAATAATCCATTCATTGTCAAGCTGGACTTGTTAGCCTTTTCCTTCAGCCTTAGGACTCCTTTGGCCTTTCAAGTTTGATTTGCATATACCTTCCTTTCACAGAACAAAGCTGTATCTGTCTTTCTGCATCTGGCTTACTTCACTTAGCATGATGTCCTCCACAGTGTAATGTTATATGTACTACATTTTCTTTATCATTCATCTGTCAATGGCATTTAGGTTGTATACATATCTTGGCTATTGTAAATAATACTTCAGTGAACACAGGAGTACAGATATCTCTTTGAAATATATATCCAGAAGTGGGATTACTAAATCACAAGGTAGTTCCATTTTAAATTGTTTTTAGAAACCTCCATATGGTTTTCCATAGTGGCTGCACCCATTTTACATTCCATCAACAGTGTACAAAAGTTTCCTTCTCTCCATGTCCTCACAAACATGTTTTTTTTTTTTTTTTTTTTAACTTTTTGATAAAAAGCCAATCTGACAGGAAGGGGATATCTCATTTGATATGCATTTCCTGATTAGTGAAGTAAAGCATCTTTACATGTGTTTGTTGGCCATTAGTATGTCTTCTTTTGAAAAATGTCTATTTAGGTCTTATGCTCAGTATTAATTGGGTTACCTTATCTTTGCTATTGAGTTGCATAAGTTCTTTATATATTTTGGATATCAACTCCTTATCAGAAATACAGTTTACAAATATTTTCTCCAATCTATAGGTTGCCCTTTCACCTTTTTCATTGTTTCCTTTACTAGACAGCATTTTAGTTTGATGCAATTCCATTTGTCTATTTTTACTTTTGTTGCCTATGTTTTGGGGTCATATTTAAAAAATTATTCCCTACTGCAATGCCAAGAGGTTTTTCCCCTATGTTTTCTTCTAGTTATTTTACAGTTTCAGGTTTTATATTTAAGTCTTTGGTCCATCCTGGGTTTGTATGTGGGTTGAGATAAGGGTCTAACGTCATTCTTCTTCATGTGTCTCATTTTTTAATATCATATACAGGCATAACTCAGAGATGCTGCACATTTAATTCCAGATCACTGAAATAAAACAAATATTGCAATAAAGCCAGTCAGGTTTTTTTTTTTTTTTTTGGTTTCTCAGTGCATGTAAAAGCTATATTTACATTAAAGTGTTGTCTATTAGGTGTGCAATAGCATTACACCTACACCACACCTCAGTTTAAAAATACTTTATTGCTAAAAAATACCAACTATCACCTGAGTTTTCAGCAGGTTGTAATCTTTTTGCTGTTGGAGTCTTTCCTCAATGTTGATGGCTGCTGGCGGATAAAAGTGGTGGTTGCTGAATGTGGGAGTGGCTGTAACACTTTCTTAGAGTAGGACAATGAAGCTTCTTACGTCAATTGGCTCTTCCTTTCACAAATGACTTCTCTGTAGTATTCAATGCCGCTTGATAGCATTTTACCCACAGAATTTCTTTCAAAATTGGGAGTTGCTCCTCTCAAACCTTGCTGCTTGCTTTATCAACTAAGCTTACAGAATATTCTAGATCCTCAGTTGTCATTTCAACAGACTTCATGGAATCTTCACCAGGAGATTCCATTTCAAGAAACCATTTTCCTTGCTCATCCATAAGAGACTCATCCTTTCAAGTTTGACCATAAGGTTGCAGTAATTCAGTCCCATCTTCACACTCCATTTCTAGTTTTAGTTCTCTCTCGCTATTTCTATCACATCTGCAGTTACTTCCCCCACTAAAATCTTGAACCCCTCCAAGTCATTCATGTGGGCTGGAATCAACTTCTTCCAAACTCCTGTTCATGTTGATATTTTAACGTCTTTCTGTAAATTATGAATGTTCTTAACGACATCCAGAATGGTGAATCCTTTCCAGAAGGTTTCAATTTACTTAACCCAGATCCATCAGAGGAATCATTATCTAGCACAATGAAATAGATTTCTTAAATAATAAGACTTGAAACTCAAAATTACTCTGATCCATGGGGTGCAGAATGGATGTTGTATTATGAAACACAAGCATGAAAACAACATCACTGTCATCATACTTCTCTATGAGAACTCTTGTATGATCAAGTGTATCATGGCCTATCTCAATTTTCAACATGCCTTCCTCACTAAGCTTCATCATTTCTAACTTCTGATTTAAACCTAGAGACATGTGACTCTTCCTTTTACTCAAACACTTAGAATCACTATTGGGTTCTTAACTGGCCTAATTTCAATATTGTTGTGTCTTGGGTAATAGGGAGGCCTGAGGAGAGGGAAAGAGATGGGGTAACAGCTGTTCAGTGGAGCAGGCAGAACACAACACTCAGAAGAGTAACATCAGAAATCACTAACCACAGATCACTATAACAAATAATGAAAAGGTCTGAAAAATCCCAAGAGTTAACCAAAATGTAACAAAGAGACATGCAGTGAGCAAATGCTGTTGGAAAAATGGCACACAGGCTGGCTTGATGCAAGGCTGCCACCAACTTTCAGTTTGTAAAAAACACAGTATCTGGGAAGCACAATAAAGCCATATGCAATAAAACAAGGTATGCCTATATTAAGGAGACCATCCTTTCTTCATTGTATATTCTTGGCCCCCTTGTTGAAGATCAGATGACCAACGGATGTGTATATTTATTTCTAGGCTCTCTATTTAATAGTCTCAATGGTTTCATATGTCTGTTTTTATGTCAATACCATACTGTTCTGAATACTACAACTTTGTAATATATTTTTCAAATCAGGGAAGGTGATACCTCTAAGCATTGCTCTTTCTCATGCTTGCTTTGGCTATATGGAGTCTTTTGTGGTTCCCTATAAATTTTAAAATGGAATGCCACTAGGATTTTGATAGGGGTTGGGTTACCTTAGTAGACTTGTAGATCACTTTAGGTAATATGGACATTTTACCAGTATTAATTCTTCCAATTCACAAGCACAGGATGTCTTTCCATTTATCTGTGTCTTCTTCTTCATTGTTACTAATTTCCACAGTAAACTCTTTCACTCCGTAAATTACACTTTCTACTGTCAATTAACAGTCTTCTTTTTTGTTAGCTTTATTGAGGTATAATTGACAAATAAAATTTTAATATATTTAATGTAGACATGACAATTTATGTATACACTGTGGATTCCTATAACTGAGTTAATTAATGCATGTATAACCTCACTTTCTTTTTCTGGAAACACTTAAGTTCTACTCTCTTTGCAAGTGTCAATTATATAATATTTACAACTGTACTCACCAGGTTATATAGATTCTCAGACTTTATCTTATAACTGAAAGTCTGGACTTATTAACCTCCCCGATTTTCCCCACCCCTCAGTCCTGGCAACCATCATTCTACTGTTTCTGAGTTCAACTTTTGTTTTTAGATTCCACCTATTAAGTGATACCATGCAATATTCAGCTTTCTCTGTCTTGCTATTTCACTTAGCTGAATTCATGTATGTTGTTGCAAATAGCAAGATTTCCTTTAAGGCTGAATAATATTCCGTTAGTATATACATGTCATATTTCCATTCATCCACTGACAGACATTTAGGTTGTTTCCATATGTTAGCTATTACAAATAATGCTGTAATGGGAATAGAGACATCTCTCTGAAATAATGACTTCATTTTCCTTGGAGATATTATATATATATATATATTCAGAAGTGGCACTGTTGGATTATGTAATAGTTCTACTCTCAATTTCTCAAGGAGTCTTCATACTGTTTCCCATTGTGGCTATACCAGTTTGTATTTTCACCAACAGCAAACAAGAGTTCCCTTTACTCCACATTCTCACCAGCATCTTATCATTTTGATAACAGCCACCTTGGCAGGTGTGAGGTGATATCTCACTGTGGTTTTTAATGGCATTTCCCTGATGATTACTGAAGTTAAGTGTTTTTATTATTTGCCTATTGGTCATTTTTGGCTATTAAGTTATATGAGTTCCTTGTATGTTTTGGATATCAATCCTGTATTGGGTATGTAGTTTACAAATATGTTCTCTCAGTCCCCAGAATGCTTTTCATTTTGCTCACAGTGTCCCATGCTGTGCAGAAGCTTTTTAGTTTGATACAATCCCACTTGTTTATTTTGGCTTTTGTTGTCTTTGCTTTTGATGTGAAATCTAAAAAACTGCCACCAAGACCAGTGTAAAAGAGCTAACTCCAGAGGTCTTCTTCTATGAGTTGTATGGTTTTAGGTCTTATGTACAAGTGTTTAATCCATTTTGCGTTCAATTTTGTGTGTGGGGTTTAGATAGGGGTCTAGTTCCATCTTTTGCATGTAGCTATCCAGTTTTCCAAACATGAGTTATTGAAGAAACTATTCCCTTCCTGTGTGTTCTCTGTGCCATTATCAATAACTAATTGGGCATATATGCATAGGTTTATTTCTGGACTCTCCACTGATCCATGAGTCTTTTTTAAAAGCCAATACCATGGTATTTTGATTATTGTAGCTTTGTAATACATTTGAAATCAGGAAGTGGGATGGCTCCAGCTTTGTTCTTTCTTTCCAAGATTGTTTTGGAAAAAAACCATACTATTTAGGGTCTTTTGTGGTTCCCTGTGAACTTTAGGATTGTTTTCTCTACTTCTGTGAAAAATACCTTTTGAATCTGGTATGGATTGCAATAAATCTGTAGATCACTTTAGGTGGTACAGACATTTTAACATTAATTCTTCCAATCAATCAGCACAGACTATCTTCTCACTTATTTGTGTGTTCAATTTCTTTTATCAATGTTTTATAGTTTCAAGTGTATATCTCTTTTACTTCCTTAATCTATTCCTAAATAATTTTATTCTTCTTCATGTTATTATAAATGGGATCACTTGCTTTCTTGTGGTTTTCTTTTCTTGAGGTGTCTTTGTCCGGTTTTGGTATCAGGGTTAATGCTGGCCTCATAGAATGAGTTTGAAGAATTCCCTCTTCTGTTTTTTGGAAGATTTTAAGAAGGACTGGTATGAATTCATCTTTGAACGTTTGATAGAATTTACCATAATGTTATCTAATCCTAGTCTTTTAAAAAGCAAATATGCTTACATATCATAGGAACTAAATTCAAGACAGGCATTAAGGTATACACTGCTGAGAAAAATTGGTAGATTTTAATTCATTAGAGATATTTAAAAACAAAGGAAGACAGTAACTTTTCCAGAGTTATTTAGGTATAACTTGGCCTTCTAATACTTACCATTAGCCAGCATGCCAGTTTTCTCTTCTTCCTAAATTAAAATAATAATACGATCTGAAACCAAAATTATGTAAAATGCCCACAACAAAAATAAAGTACAATCCAAAAACCAGTGTTTTACACCATTTTGAAAAAGTCAAGAAATGTGCTTTCTAGGTTTCTTTCATCATTTTCATTCACGAATAATTCTGTAAGACTGAGAACATAGAGAACTTCTAGAAGTTTCTTCAGAAATGTAGCAATTACCAATCCATTTAGGCCTTTAAAAACTTTCTTTAAAGTATCTAGATGCCATTTGCTCATCCACCTGGCTCAGAAATTCTATTTTTTCAACTCCAGAATAACATGAATACTTTACATAAGAGTCTTGCTATTGTAACATCAATCATTTTTCTTTTATTTTTCAAAATTAATGATCAAATAGAACTTGTACTCTGTTTCTCAGCCATTTTAAGAAATAAAATTTTCAAAGAGGCAGGCCACCAAACTGCAAGATAGTTGAAATGTGTCAAAATTAAAGTTCCCTAAAAAAATTTGTAAGTTCCTTTAGAGTAAGTTTTACAATTAGTGTCACTAATGTTCTTCACTTGGATAGGCGATGTGTACGTTTATACTGACATATTTTTATGTAGGTTATATTTTCTTGATATATCAAACCACTGTGAACTATTTTTCATAAAAAATTTAAACTGCCATATTCCAAGTATAGGTCCCATTAAGTTTCTAAGACTAACCAGCAGATCACATTAATCTTCATGTATTTCTAAAGGTTTTCTTATTTTCCCCTCCAAACTGAGTGATGTAGAGACACCCAGTGACAAAACATCAGGTATATTTAAAAATAAGTATTTATTAATACCTGGGTAGTATTTCTTACTTCTATTTAGACACCTATGGTTTCATACGTGTTTAAACATCTAGTCTTAATGTGCAGTTCCAAAAGAGACCTTACTTGTACAGATCAAGACCAATAGAGCAAACAGTAATTATCCTACTAGTTAGTTACTATTAGGTAGCTTCAAGGGTAAGTTCTCTATGGCAGGCAATATGTAGTAACATGCTTAGCCAGTCTTTGTAAGAACTAAGAAAAAAGAATTGGAGTACAGCAACTGAATATGAATGGAATAATTTAATTCATAATCTTAGTCACATAAGTTTCAGACAGTAATGTCACTGTTAGCATATGAGGAGGGGTATTTATTGTACTTCACAAGAACAAGATCTACCAAGGAAAGTGTAGCTTAATATACCTGTTTAAAAGTTAGATTTGAGATTTCAATTAAACTTTTAATTTGTAAAACTCAAAGAAGTTACCTGCCAAGAAAATCCTTTAGAAAATCAATTGCCACATTTCACTAAGATTTACATTAAATTGGCATCCTGAATTAAGAAAATGTTTGAGTGTTAAGAGACCTAAATCTTTACAACAATGAGCAAGACAATGATAAACTCCATATTTTGGGCTCTTCAAATAGTACAGTCAGCTAAGGTGATGACAGAAGTTTCAAAATTGTCAAATATATAATTGACGTATACCTGTTTGGGTATATGTAGTTTTTCAGATTTGGGATTTTTCTTGGTATTAGTCTCTTCTTGAGTCGCCAAAGGTGCATCAATATCCTCCTCACCTTCAAAATCATCACTGTAATTTTCTGAAGAAAATAATTTTTAAAAATACAAGGATCACACTATCAAAAACGTCATATTCCAGGAAAAGATTGTTGATTTCCAAAAGGAGTCTGTATAAGAATAATTTATTGAAATATTAACATAAAGCTAAATTTAGAGGACTTTTTTTTTAAATTTTGTGAAGATTTTCTATTTTGTGTGAAGATTTAATGAGAATTCAATTCATCAGTCTTAGGTTTACTTCACTGTCTTATACTTTCAAATAGTTATAAGAGTTATAATTTTTAATCTTTTGTATCATTAACTAACTTAACATTTTTAGAGCTGTCCCCCAATTTTTTTTATCTTTAAAACAAAGCTGAATGCTTATTTTTGAAAGACAAAGTCTCAAATAACTTACTTATAAAAGGCAGTGCTTCTCTGAAATCTTGACATTCTTAAACAAAAGTTTGGATTTGCCTATTTTTTTAAAGTTGATTTTTTGGGTCTCTGTAGGTATCTCTAATGTAAGCCTGAAAGCTCTATCTCTAATCCTTCCCTCAGATAAATACTGGCTCTATATGATCTCTACTATTTTCCAATCCTGCTTACTTCTCAGATTAAATCCCAAATTATATCTCAATGACTTTACACCAGAAGGGAAAAGTGTATTCATGTTAACATGATGCCATAACACTATTTATAGGGAAGGTGGCGTAGGGGCCATCTGGCTAGGATCTCTAAGCCAATTTTTAACGTGTTGTTTATAGCCCTTAAATCAAAGGACTGATGGAGATCTGTGACCTTTTCAGAGTGGAAACCATCATTTCATAAATAAACATAATCTATATTGTATTTTAACAATTAGACAACTTTCATATCATATGATCTCTCTGATATGAGAAATATGAGAGGAAGGGCAGGGGATTTGGGGGTAAAGGAAGGAAAAAATGAAACAAGATGGGATCAGGAGGGAGACAGACTGTAAGAGACTCTTAATCTCAGGAAACAAACTGAGGGTTGCTGAGGGGCAGGAGGATAGGGAGAGGGTGGTTGGGTTATGGACATTGGGGAGGGTATATGCTACAGTGAATGCTGTGAAATGTGTAAGCCTGATGATTCACAGACCTGTACACCTGGGACAAATAATACATAATATGTTAATAAAAATAATTAAATAATAATAATTAAAAAATTAGACCATATTCAGAAACAGGATGGCCTGATAAAACAAAGACTGTACAAGGTCCTACGGAGTCTGCCCTGGAATGGCTGTCTTTTCTTAGAATGGAGGAGATTACCTGAGTGCAATTAATAATAAAAAGTCTAGGAATGAATTTGAGAGGGCTTAGAAGTTAAACAGATATTCCTAGTGACATCTACCTACAGAAACATCTCCATTTGAGTTCATGAGAAAGACAAGGTGGGCATTGTACCTTAGGTAAATAAAATCTTGGTTGGTTAACTACATCAATATCTATATTTTGAGGTTGAGAAGCTCACCTTTGTTTCTCTTCCATATGAGAAAGAACAGTTTGGGATTTTCTAAGTATTAGCAGATATAATTAGGTTCACAAAACAGTTATCAAGAAATTATGTTGTATTAGACATACTTCTAGGTGCTAGAATCAGGGTTGCCTGAGTAATAGGGTAGCAGGCCCCTCCCCCAGAAGACAGGCTGGAAGACCAAGAGGCTGACAACCCAGAGGTCCCATAAAACAGGTGCATCTTGCTTGGGTTGTGGTCAATAATTTGGACTCTGTACATTCCCTCAGCCACCCCTCAACAGAATGACTAAGAGGAGGAACCCCCAACAAAGGAAGGAAAGAATCAGAGACTGTGGCCTCTGTGACAGAACTAATGGATATGAATATAACCAAGATGTCAGAAATAGACTTCAGAGTATCAACTATGAAGGAGATATGTAGGCTTGAGAAAAATATTAATGACAATACAGAATCTCTAAGGGCAAAAATGAGATCTAATTGGGCTGTATTTAAAAATGCTATGAATGAAATATAGTCTAAACTGGATACTCTTGACTGCCAGGGTAAATGAGGCAGAAGAACAAATTAGTGAGCCAGAGGATAAGATGACAGAAAAGAAGGAAACTAAGGCAGCAGGGGAAAAACAAATTAAAACCCAAGGGATCAAACTGAGAGAGATTAGTGACTCAATGAAATGTTCCAATATCAGAATTATTGGGATCCCTGAGGGTAGAGAGAAAGAGGTCTAGAAGATATATTTGAGCACACTGTAGCTGAGAACTTCCCTAATCTAGGGAAGGAAATAAGAATTTGTGTCCAAGAGGCAAAGAGGACCCCTCCCAAAATCAGACTGGAGAACACACTGACGCCATGAGATATAATAGTACAATTTGCAAATCTTAGATCCAAGGAAACAATCTGGAAAGCACAGCAAGGAGAAAGAGACTTCTTACATATAGAGGGAGGAATATCAGAATAACATCAGACCTGTCTACAGAGACCTGGCAAGCCAGAAGGGGCTGCCAAGACATATTCAGGGTACTAAATGAGAATAACATGCAG